>NC_086153.1:339144950-339744950 GCF_035149785.1 Candoia aspera
AACATTCGTTGATGGGATTACTGTTACAATGGATTGTGTGTCCTCCTTGCGTATTTCTGTAGGTGTGTACTTGTGTGTCTTTTGCCTTGCCCCCCTTTTTTTTTTTAAACATCCCAAAGCTATTTTAATCGATGTACTTTTGCCATGCCGTGCGGCTGGTGTTTCTGGCTTGCTCCTTCTGTTAAGAAATGCCCCAATGTGCCAGAAGTGTATTTTTAGATAGGATGCTTTGTTTGCAAGCAATGTTCAAAAGTGCACAAGAACGGCCCACGTCTTGTAAAAATTAAAAGGTTCCCAACTACTGTCTGGGGGGAAGAGGATAGAAAAAGGAGAAAAACAACACATTCACACACACACACAGAGGTTGGCTTTCAGCTTTCCTTCAGATGGGCATTCCCTTGGCTGTTCTGTCCTGGGAGGTTTGAACTCACGACGCTCTACTGTCGAGAGCCGATTCAGATGGTGCTGGGATAAAGCATGGCAATGCATAAATGAACAAACCCAACTTTCTGCACCATCCCACCGTGAACAAGGAAGCCAGCTCGGAGGATAGAGAAGGGGCCTCTGGCGGAGTTTATTTTGATTTCCTTGTTTGTTTATCAAATGTCTATGGCCGCCCATCTCAACTGAGTGACTCTGGGCGGCTAAGAATTAAAAGCAAAATGAAAAGGATAAGCTAAAACGTTTCTGTGCAAAGTTATCTAGAAACGTAGGGTGACCAGAAATTCTGTGCAGGTGATCCTTCTCCGCTAACGAAACCCACCCCGCTCCAACCCAGATTAATAGCTATTGTGGGCCTTTTAGCAAGGCTGGTGATTTGTCCCCCTCATTCGTCAGAAATGAACGAGTGTGGACTTGATTCAGAACAATTTATTTTACTGCTTCGCATTTGAACATTCCTATCAGGGCTTAGAATAACGGGATAACAGGTAGTCCTCGACTTATGACCACAATTGGGACCGGAACTCCCATCGCTAAATGAGGCAGTCGTTAAGTGAGTCACGTCCGATTTTACGACCTTTTTTGCCATGGCCATTAAGCAAATCACCATGGTCATTTAGTGAATCACATGGTCATTAAGTGAATCCGGCTTCCCCCATTGCCTTTGCTTGTTGGAAACCAGCTGGGAAGGTCGCCAGTTGTGATCACATGACCCTGGGACATGGCAACTGTCATAAATACATGCCAATTGCCAAGCACCTGAATTTTGATCTTATGACTGCGGGGACTCTGTGACGGTTGTAAGTGTGAGGACCAGCCGCAAGTCACTTTTTTCAGCGCCACAGTAACTCTGAACGGTCGCTAAATGGATGGTCGTAAATCGAGGACTGCCTGTAATGCTATATTGTAGCATGTTTTAATACTGTAACACCAATAGAATCATCCAGAGGAGTTAATGGCTTAAAACAGAAACAAAGCAAAGGATCTCACACACACACACACCATTTTTCAAAAGATGGCTTCAAAGGCCCAGTGTCAAAAGCTAGAATTCTTGCAAACCCCACCACCAAAAAGAAAGATGCTTTAAAGTGTAAGCTATGATACAATCTGTACTATAATATATATATATATCAGAAATAATATATTATAGTTATACCATAAATGGCAATGGTGGAGGATGTCCTTGGAACATAGAGAAGGGGGAAATCAAAATCCCTGCCCTCCGCAACATTTTTGCAGCAAAGCCACCCCTTCCCCCGTAAGTTGGAAGTGCTGCGAATATCCAGGCATTCCTTGTGTCATGCTCTGGTTCTTATGTCGCCTGATTTTATATGCATTTATCTGAAACAGCCTTCAGAACCCATTTCATAACAGCTCCGTGCAGCTAATTGGGCGGAAATGGGGGAGGAAATTCAGCATTAGCGTGGAGCAGAGAAAGATGCTTTTGAAAGTGGCGGCTGGGCACAGAAGGATTGGGGGAGCTGAGAATGGGAAAAGGGCTCTCCTGGAGGGCTATTTTCTTTTTCTTTTTTATTGGAAGGAAAAGGCAGGAATCTCCTGTTGTTTTTTACCCCCTGCCCAGTCTCATTCAATTACAGTGTTTCTCAACCTTGGCCACTTTAAGATGCATGGACTTCAACTCCCAGAATTCTGGGAGTTGAAGTCCATGCATCTTAAAGTGGCCATGGTTGAGAAACACTGAATTAGATGAAAGAAAATCTTTGTAACTTCTGTTCAGATTAGAAGAGAATTTGGGTGAAATTTTGATGGTGGAAAAACAAAAAACAGCATCAGCCCCCATGTATCCTCCACCAGCTCCAGCAATAAAATCTGCTCAAAATCCCCACAGAGAGAAATGCTCAAGCATGCTGACAATAAGGCAGAAAACCAGAAGCCTCTTTAGCCGGAGAAGAAAACCGCTGCAGAATTGCAAAGGCTGGTGGTCCAACAGCATTCATAAAACCCCAAACTAACTTCTCAGGCAGGATTAAAAAATAAAAATAAGAATAGCTACATCCCAGAAATGTCTTTGGATAGCGTGCATCTTCTCCCAGCATTGCAAATCAAGTAAGGGCTAGGAAAATTTGTTTATTTGCCTTCTGAAAAAGGAGTGTTTTATGAATGTGACCCAGCAGAACAACCATTTTGTGTGAATGCACGCAGCATCTCTCAAAGCCCCAAATATGAAAGGGGTCCAAAAATGAGTGTCTGTCCTTGAACCAGTGAACTAAATTGGCTTGAACTATTTTGGACCAGTGAGAGCCAGATTCAAACCCCATTCCTGGAAGCCATGACATGGTGTTTGATCAGTTTTACTCACCTGAGCCCACCTTGCAAGGCTGTTGTAAAAAGGTAATAATACCCATTTCTTAGAATTTCAGAGAACAGATGCACCTTCCCCAGTTATCTGTCTGTTAATTTTGGAGTCCTGAGATCTATTTTCCACAAAACTGCTATACGATTTGCAGAGTTGCCTCCCTCCCTCCCACAGTTTTCTCTAAGCATGTATAAAGTACAGTCTGCCCAGTTTAGCATTGGGATACAGCGGGCTGAGAATAGGATGCTTGCTTGGCATGGTAAAAACAGAAGGGAAGTAGGCCTATTATGATAAAAGCAGGCATTGGGAACATTTTTGAAAGAAAATCCAACCCACCCCTCTCTGACACTAGTTGACTGGGTTCACACAACTCACTAGGCTGGGCTAAAATTGAACTGGATCGTTGGTGATTCAGTGGCGTTGTGGCAATCCAGGAAAAAAAAAATTAGCTGTATTTTTGGCGTTCTATCATTTTGAGTTAGTAACCAAACATTGTCGATCTGTTAAAAGGAGTTAACAAAGGGTTGGCCATGGGAACGCAGGTAAATCACAGGGTGTGTGTGCTGTGGATGTGTGTTTATTAGCACGTTCACACAACTTGCAAAACTGTCAGGCAGACCCAGCAGCTGTGTTTGCGTAATATGCGACGCTTGAACCCAGATTGTCTAATCGAAAGGCTAATGTATTGTGGGAACCCCCCCAAAAAGGTGAAAGTGTGTGGCTGCAGCCAGGGTGTGAAAGGAAATGTAAACCTAACCCCTTCAGATTGCGTCATGGAATGCTGCTCCTGGACAACAGTTTTTAAAAAGCTTTAATCTCTATTGGGTGCTTGGAAGGGAGACCACCATGTGATCCCAGCCTTGTCGACTAGACGGAAAAATTGAGAAAGGTCCTGGAAGCAGGCAAGAGCAAACCACTTCTGTATTATTTACATCCATGAAATCACCAGAATCTATGCTCAGTTCAAAGGACATCCTTTATTTTCCCTTTCCCTTTCTCCCAATGCTTCTCTCTACCTTCCTTTCTTTTTCCTTCCCTTCCCTTTCTCATCCATTTATCCTCTTCCCCTTCCCTCTTTCCTCTTCCACCTCCTCTGCCTCCACCTCCACTTCCTCTTCCCTTCTTCTCCCTCCCTCCCCCTTCTCCTCCCCCCCCCAAATGCCACTGTGCAGAAACTGCCATTTCCCACTTCCTTGGAGAGAGACTCCCCTGGAAACCTTCTGAGAGGCCCCAGAATGCAGGACGCAGACCCCCAGACGCCTTCGGCCCCAGTACGGCTCGCCTGGGGTTGCATTGCAGGGCCTGGCAGGCGGGGGGGGGTCCTTTGGGGCTGGGGGGACGTCCTTCTCCGAAAGCAAAAGACAGATCGCCGGCAGAGCTGGCATCCCTGAGACGCCAAAGACCTGGGTTGGGTTCCCTGGGAGACGGGGCTCCGGGGGTTGCAGGGGATGATGAAAGGGGGTATCGGGTTGTCTATGCGCCACCCGGCGAGACGGTTTTGCAGCCCTGCGCGGGTGTGTCTTCAAGTAGAGGAAATACGATTCCTCAAACGGGAGTCCCTGCTCATCTTTTTATAGTAGCCCCCGGAGGGGAAAGGGGTGCGGGTGTCGTCCCCGGCCTCCGAGTGGCTGCCCAGCCGGCTTTGCATCTCTAGGAATAGCTGTGGAGGATGAGCGGCTAAAATTAACTTCTTCCAGGCGAAGGGGCTGCCTTGCGGATGCTCGTGGGAGATGCCTTCAAACCCCAGCACTGACCCGTGGCCGTTGCAATAGCATCTTGTAGCAGCGTGGCTGGCTGGGGAGTTCTGGGAGTTGAAGTCCACCCCTCTTAAAGTTCCAAGGTTGAGAAAACACTGGGTTAGTCCCAGGGTTCTTGGTTGAGTATGAACCTAGTGGCAGGAAGTTCCAGGGACCTTTCCATGCTGGCTGGGGAGTTCTGGGAGTTGAAGTCCACCCATCTCAAAGTTCCCAAGGTGGAAAAACGCTGCATCAGACAAACCCAAATAATGCATTTTACAAAGACAGGAAATTGGGTTTGTTTTCCAAATCTGTGTGCCTCATCCACGACAGCTTCCATATTGGGGAACTCAACCCCCAGAATTCTCGGCAAAGGCCAGGCTAACTGGGGAATTCTGGGAGTTGAAGTCCACCCTTCTTAAAGCGGCCTGATTTGGAACACACTGATTTAAAGGCGCAGCTTCCCTCGGCCACCTCCCAGCAGTTAGTGGGAGATCAGAGCCAAAAGCCACAAAGCGAATCCCATCAAAGGCATGAATTTTCCCATAGAAGCAAAGTGCAATGGTAGAAATGGAAGGAAAAAGAAATGGAAGGAAAAAGCTCAGGAGTAACAAGTGTAGGGGTGTGCAACTCTAAATTATAATGGTTCTAGGTTTCTGGGTCTTTATTTTACCTCTCTCCTCTCATTGGCTCCTGGAAGAGTGTCATTTGCATAAGCCCCACCCCTTCCTCATCATCTGCCAACCTGGTTCTTGGTCATACTGATGGCATTCCAGAATTGATGCCGATCAGCATCTTTCTACTCGGTGAACCGTGGTGAGTTTGTGTCTGTGTGTGTGTTTTTAAGAGTTTCATTTTCTAATGAATTGCACAAAATTGCCTCCTCCACCCCCCATGCAGAGGTGGATCCTTTGTCTGCAGTGAATATACTGTATTTCAGTAATGGACTAAAGTTTATGGAGCATTTTAGCTAATTTTTTTTTTACTGCCGCTAATTTTTTTTTTTTTTTATGAAGCCGTTCCTTACAAGCATGAAAGAAGCAGGGAATATGTCTTTTTTTATCTCTCTGGATTCTAAATTGTAATGGGATGCAGTTCTTTAATAAATGGCGCTAATATATCCCAGCTGGCTGGGGGAAAATGTGATTTGGTCAGCACTGCAGATTGTTCAGTTTCTTTTACTGCTTAAGCCCCGGCATTGGTCACTGAAAGTTCAGGGAACTTGGTTGAAGGGGCCAGCCAGGTTTGGTCGCCCAAGGTGAATAGATTTCTCACCCAAGGCGAACGTTAAAAGTGGAAGCCCAGCATGGCTTTCTCTCCTGACCTGAAAGAGTAAAAAGGCCATTAAACGGTCTGGGGTAAAATAAGGAAAGTTATTTTCTTCTTCAGTTTCTCTGCTGCCCATTCTCACATAATCATTTGTGGTTCGGCTTTATTCCTTACTCCCACAGGCTCAGATTTAATCTCCTGCTCTCCGTAAAATCACAGATTACATATGCAACTAAATCTGGACTATAATTATATGTATTCGTGAAAGCACCTTTAATCAGTCTTTTGCAGCCTGCTGTTGTCCAGATGTGTTTATAAATCCCATAGGCCCACATCGATGCCCTCCTTTGTTTTATCTACCAGGGATGTTTTATATTTTTTATATGACAGCGATGGAAGTTGGAGTCCCTTTGAATGCCAACCAGGAGGAAGTTTTTCCAACTGTGTCCCAAAGAAAAAAACAACTGCAGGGAGGCACCAGTCACTCAATGAATTACTGATTCTGCTTGACAACATTGCTGCAAATGAAAATAACATTACTTCCATTCCCCATTTTAAAAAGCAGGGTATAAAGGTGATCTTTGAATCCCTTATTTTATACGGGCTGCCATATTCCAAGTGGCCACAAGGGGGCAGCAGAGAGATACAGAAAACTCTTTCCTGCCCTCTTGTGGCCCTTGGGATGTTGACACTTCTGATTTAACTGCACTCATTTTGTATGTGTTCATATGACAAAATGAATCCAGAGGAAGGATTATGGACTGACCGATAGTCCAGTCTCAAAGAGGGGACACATCCTTTCTCCTGATCCATCCCAACCAGGCCTCCATTTATTTGGAGGGCTTGCCATGAAGGGCTAAATAAACTGAAGGCAATTCAATTCCAAGAATGTCTCCTGGAAATAAATTGCAAGGGGAGAGCTAATCTGGTTCGGGCCCCTTAGTTTGCTGTTTGCATGGGGATGGGGGGGGGCGGGAGGTGAGTCCCTCTGGAGCAGTGGTGTTTGCTGGGTTTTCAGAAGCAAAACCCACTTCTATCAAGTTGGCAGGAATTACTGACCACAAAGGGTCCACGGGTCCCAGTTCAGAGTTATTGCCCACCCCCAAACCTGCAAATTGCCTTTAAAAACTGGTAGAGCCTACGCTAATAGTACCCTTCATACAGTCAGCCCCCATATTCTTAATTTTGTTTCTTACCAACATTTGGGTTTTAAATGTGGTTAATCCGGAGAAAGGGGGGCTCTATGTGCATATTGGTGTGGCCTCGTGGGTTGTGCGTGGTTCAGCGTTGAGCGGCAAGATGCAGGCTTGGAAGTGGGGGTGGACTTCTCCACCCCTGCAGTTCGTTTTGTGGCTTCGACGCTTGTTTGTGTGCTATAACAGAGTGTGTTGGTATCCGTTCCACAAACGAAGTGATCTATGCCTCGGGCACGGAGTTCTTTATTTGATGCTTGCTGGCTCGATTTATTTAGCTCAGTAAATGTTTTCCGAACATGGAATTGGGAAGGTTCTTGTGGGGCTGCCCTGAATCACAGGAGGCAAAAAGTCAAGGTGTCCTTCCAAACTTGGGGGTGGGAGGGGGGAAGGGGGGCATATGTTTCGTTGAAGAAAGGCTGTGTGAAATTTCCAATCACTTTCTGCCGGTCTGAATCCATTCTGCCTGGAACGGTTATATGTATATTTTAATGTAATTTTATGTGGCTATGTTTTTAGTACTATTTATTGTAAACCGCCCAGAGTCCCCCATTGGGGGAGATGGCTGGTGATATTAATTTAATAAATAACTGAATAAATAAATGTTGCGCCAAGAGGTGTAAGCTGCATCCTAATCCTGTTTTCTATTAGTGTTTGGTTATAAGATGACCATGAGCCCGCTCGGTGATGAAGCGGCAGAAAAGGCAAATGCGGTTTTAGGGTGCATCAAGAGAAGTCTAATTTCCGAATCTGAGGAAGTACAGTAACTGTTCCATTTTATTCTCCATTTGCCAGGCTTCACCTTAATACTACAGGTAGTCCTCACTTAATGACGGTGATTGGGATAAGAAATTTCATTGCTAAGCAGCACAGTCATAAATGACCACACCGCTTAGCGGCTGCAGTTCTGGCAGTCCCCATTGCCATCATTAAGCAAATCGCCATGGGTCACCTCATGTGACCACAACTTCTGACTTCCTGGCAGCTTCCCCATTGACTTTTGGGAAGCTGGCAGGGAAGGTCACAAATCATGATCATGGTCGGAAATGCAGGCCAGTTACCGAGCACCTGAATCACGATCACGTGACTGCAGGGACACTACGGTGGCTGCAACTTCGAGGACCGGTCATAGGTACCACTCATTCAGCACCGTCATAAGTTCGAACCGTTGCTGAACGAGTGGTTGTAAACTGAGGACTGCCTGTATGTCCCAATCTGTGCATGATGCTTAGAGAAATTGCAACAGATTTGGGGATGGGCAATGCAGATTATTGGGGAAAAAAACTAAATTCTGCGCAGAGAGATTGAAGGAGTGGGCATGCTTAGCTGAGAGAGATGGAAATTGTTCAAATGCCTAGAAGAACTTCACACAGAAGAAGATCCAGACCCGTTCTCTCGTTCCAGAGTGCAGGGTATGGAATCACAGACTTAAGATTCAGGAAGGGAGCTTCTGGCTGAATGCTGAAAAAGCTCCCTAAACAGGAAGAGTTTGGGAGCGGGGGCATGGTCCAGGGTGGGGTTCTCCCTCACTGTGTAACTAGATCTCTGTCAGTCTGGGCTTTTAATCTGGATTCGTCCACTGAGCAGGGGTTGGACTAGATGGCCTTAAAGAACCATTCCAACTTTGCAGTTCTGGAGCAGCTTCCCCAACTCGGCATTCAAAGCTGAGCTGGGGAAAACAGCTGAAACGCCAGAGATTTACAGCCTGCTGATCATCTGGGTCGACTTACGGCACTTTTCCTGTGTTCCCCCTTGAGGACCCCAATTCTGCCGTGGCAAGACGGTCTCCCCGTTCCCCCAGCCTGAATAGCTTGGTCCCTGGTCGGCAACTGGCAGACACTGTGGTGTCCTCTGCAAGGGCCCAGCAGCTTACCTTCACGCAACATGCCAGACTAGGCAAAATCCTGTGTGGTCAGTGTCTGGGGGAAAACCATCTGTCGTTTGCAGATGTAGTTTGCACCAAGGCATCACATTGGGTCAAAATCTAATCTTGGTTTTACCGTGCTTTCTTCGTGGGCTGGCTGTTTGTTCCTCCCATTCTTTCACTCTCTCTCCATCTCTTCTCTCTGCAACACCCCCTCCATTTCTCTTTCAGCTTCCCATTCTCCACTCTTCCTGTATGGATGATAAATCATAGGGCTGTGCTCACTTTGACCGTTATTGGGAAGAAGAGCTTCTGAACCTGTGTGAGCGTGGCTTTGCCTTGCTTCAGACTGAAAAGGATGAGGCTGCTTACATAGGCCAGCTCATGGCTTTCAAAGAAGCCGCCTCTTTTCATGGGAACCTGAAAGAAACACACACACAGCTGCTTCAGTGGACAGGAGGCAGGGGATGCGCTTACCCTGGAACGAGAAGCTAAGAACTTCTGAATCCTTTTCAGAGCAAAGCCTAGAAATCTGCAACAACGTTTTTTATCTTAATCTTATCTTATCATTTATCTGATAGTAGAGAATGCATATACAGGTAGCCCTCACTTAACGACCACAATTGGGACTGGAATTTCGGATGCTTAAGTGAATCTGAACTGGTTTTATGACCTTTTTTGCGGTGGTCGTTAAGCGAATCACCACAGCCATTAAGCAAACCATGTGGTTGTTAAGTGAATCACGTGGTTCCTCGCTGATTTTGCTTGCCAGAAGCTGGCTGGGAAGGTCGAAAATGGCAAGCTTTGATTTTGGGATTTAGTGATTAAATGGTTTGTTTTGATAGAAATAATGTTACTAAGGTTTAACTAATGGTAAGAGATTATATTTGTAAACTTATTCATACCTGTATTGGAGAAAGTCAGAAGTCACCTTCTGTTTCTGTTTTCTGTCTGTTTTGCACGTTTACAGTTTTTTTCTTTTTCCTTTAGTTCTATATTCTAGCTTTTCTCTATTCTATATTTTAACTATACCTTGAAAATGAATCAAGTTCTTATTTTAAAAAAAGGACGAAAATGGTGATCACAGGATGCTGCAATTGTCATAAATGCAAACCGGTTGCCAAGCACCCAAATTGTGATCACGTAACTATGGGGATGCTGTGATGGTCGTAAGTGTGAGGACTGGTCATAAGTTGGTTTTTTCAGCACCGTCGTAAGTCCGAACCATCACTAAATGAATGGTGGTTAAGTAAGGACTGCCTGTAGTTCAGGGCTGAACGGTTGGGTTCTTGGAGTTCTCTGAGCTTGGCAGTTTTCCCACAGCTGTTTTGATACCAGGCTAGGTAACATCATCAGCGCAAACAGGAGGAGAGTTTGCTGGTGGTTTATATACAGCCATTCGTGTGGCCCGTCTGGCTCGGGGTGGGTTTCTTCCTCGACGGTGCCGTGATTCAGATATTCTTTCTTGCCTGATAGTTTATCTAGTCGTATTTCCTGCTCCTCTGGGTGTGGGTTATTGCATTTTATTTTATTTTTGCATTGCTAATCAGAACAGGGGCTTCAGAACTCCACGCCTAAATAGCATATTCCCCGGCCGTGTCAGCTTCCAAATTTGCGTGCAGTGGATGGCTTCTTCCTGCAATTATCCCATCTTAATTGCTGGCCGTCTGGTGGCTGTCCAGCTAACAGGTGCTTTATGTTTTCTGAACGATCCTGAAAGTGTGCAGCCGGGGAGGGTGGGTGGAAGCTATCAAAACAGCCCAGAGGGCCTCTTTTCTTTTCCTTTTTCATGTTTATTTTGCAATAACCAGCAGGCACCCTTTTCTGGCAGTTTTGCTCCACTCACTGTGAACTCTTCCTTAGTTTGGGGCATGTTGAGATTTGCAGGCGTCTGACAGCTCCCAGCCCGTGCCTGGCGGTGTCTGAATCTCTCCCAAAGCATTGAAAACGGGTTTGAGGGCTCCACGTTGGGTGAGCTTGGAGGGACCCTCTGTTTTTTTAATTTATTTATTTATACGTTTATTCGCCGCCCATCTCCCCCTCTGTTGCTGCTCTTGGCTCGGAAGGAGTGAAGGTTTCGCAGTCTGGAAGGTAAGTAGGAGGCATTTTGGACCAGCAAAGAACAAGGAACTGAATTAATTTCTCTCCCCACCCCAGGCCTCTCCAAAAACTTCTATCTTGAAGAATCCCTGTGTATTTATTAGGTTTGTGCTCGCCATAGAGATGTCATTCATCCGATCAAGCATGGCCTTTTACAGGAGGTTTTTGGAAAAAGTGAGGAGCTGTTTGCCGCTCTCCAAAATCCAGGCCTCTTGGCTAAATCCCCAGCAGCTCTCGTACACGCAGGCGCCAGTGTGGGTCATGTCGGTGCACCCTCACCAGCACGTGTGTGGAAATGCAGCTTGCTGCTTTGACCTGCTCCGCAGTTGCACTGATGGCTTTTGCTTGAGCCGTAGCCAAAATTGCGGCAGAGCCCCAAACTGGGATTTGTGCGGTTTTTCCTTGCCCGTCCTGCAGCTTCTTCACATTCATCTATGGAATCCTAGAATAATTGGGTGGGAAGGGACCTTGGGGGTCATCTAGTCCAACCCCCTGCCCAGAACAGGAATCCTCTGGCCATCCCAGACCAATGGCTGTCCAAACTTGGCTTGAAAAGCTCCAGGGACGGAGCCCCCATGACTTCAAGAGGCAGGCTGTTCCCCTGGCTTGACATTTCTCCCCGTCAGGAAATTCCTCCTTATTTCAAGGTTAGATCTCCCCCAAGTTTCCACCCGCTCGTTCTTCTCCTGTTCAAGGGCACTGCCAAAAATAAATTCACTCCCTCATCCCTTCCGCAGCCTTTCACGGCTTGGAAGACAGCGATCATGTCTCCCCTTAGCCTTCTCTTCTTGAGGCTAAACATACCCCGTCGTTCTTCATAAGATTTAGCCTGAAGCCCCGCCAACATCTTTGCTGTCCTTCTCTACCCTCTTTCCGGTTCCTCAGCATCCTTCTTGTATTGTGTTCTTATGAGCTTCCTGGAGGCATCTGGCATCGGACTGGAATCGTTGGGTTGGGAGGGACCTTGGAGGTCATCTAGTCCAACCCCCTGGCCAGTGCAGGGATCCTCTTATCTTCCAGACAAATGGCTGCCCCCAAGACTCCAGGAGGCAGGCTGGCCTTCTGCTTCATAGCTCTCAAGATCAGGAAATTCCTCCTCCTCTTGAGTTTGAATCTGCCTCTCTAAAGCTTCCACCTGTTGGTTCTTGCCCTGCCCTCGGGCACTGTCTGGCTTAAATCCATCCCTTCTTCCCTTCGACCCTTTAGAAGGCCGCAGGACACTGACCTGTGTCTAAAATAGCCTCCCTTTTATCTGCTGCCCTCTAGATGGGCCAGGCTGGTGTTTTAAGAGCTGAAGCTTCGCACACCTGGGGAGTGCTAGGCTATAGAACTGATGTGCAGGTAGGTCTTTCAGTCAGATTTTTAAATTTATTTTTAATTTATTTAATTTTTATCCCGCCTTTATTATTTTTATAAATAACTCAAGGCGGGGAACATACCTAATACTAACACCAGATACCTTTGGAGCCTCACCCAAGGCTGCTTTCCAATCTGAATTTAAAATTGAATCTGCCAGGAACAGATTTAAAGCAGGAAGCTGCGGGTCAGGCTTCAGTCCCCGTCTCACGTTTTTCCCGGGGAGCTCACGACTCTGGGAAGAAAAGTAGAAAACGGTGTGAGATCCGCAATGTCCATTAGCAAGAGTATTTTTGTAGCGGTGGGAAGTTAGGATCCTGTGAATTCGGTTGCCTCAACGATAAAAGGAGACGTTGGATTCTCCACCTGTAAAATGGGAATCATCGCGGCCTCCTCCGTGGGGTTTTCCAGGAATTGCATCTGTCCAAACATGTTGGGCAAATTTTAGCCGAGAACGGTTGGACAGCTGCCTCCCTCCCTGCCCCAAGGCCCCCCCCCCCATCTAGGATCAGCTGTGCAAAAAAAGAAAACCCCCAAAATGATAAAAGGAGGGACCCACTGATTGGTTTTTCTGCTTTGTGCAAAAGCTTTTGCGCTCCGCAGGCTGGAGGTGATCTTTATGCACCAGAGGCGATTAGTCGGTCTCTGGTTTACAAACCTGTATTATCAGCAGATAAATAGACACAGAGAGAAAGAGAGAAACCTGGTTTGCCTCGCTGTGCTTCCCTCCTGCCAAATCCTCTGGTGGAGGATGGGCTTAATGGGATGCCGCCCCCTCGCTGAGGCTGCCCCACTTCCACTCCCCTGGGGAGCCCTGCTTCCTGCGCTCACAGCTGTTGAGCGAATGTTGGGATAATAGTAGTTTATTATGGAATAATTATATAGCAGGTTATTGAATTAGTAGCAGTGGAAACGGCTGGTAAATCCTGAATGCGTGGTGGTGGTGGGGGAGATACAGGGAAGGCAATTTAAGCAAACGATGCCCCCCCCCCCAATCTCTGGGATGCTTGTTCTCCCCCCCACCCCCCAATTCAGGCTTCTTATCTCTTCCCCCAGAGAGAGAGGCAGCCCCGAGGCAACCCTGATAAATAAATCATTTTGCAGAGGGGTGGGAAGAGAATGAGGTTATAATTAAAAATGGGGGGGGCACAGAATTAGAAGTCCCCCCCCCACTTGTTTGGAGCTGGGCAGCAGCGATAAGGAGTAGATTTTGCAGAGCTGGTGGTTCCAGGTGGGAAGGAGGAAAACCTGGGGAAATCGGATGGGTGTTTATTTGGGTGCAAATCTATCCCCATTTTACACACACACACACACACACACACACACGCACACATGCACACAATTCCACTGCAGCACTGGGATGATGGTAGAAATCATTTCTCTCCTCTGCCCTTTGTTCCTGCAGGAGGTGCCCTGGGGGGGAAACGGTCTCTTTTCAATCTGGTGAAACAATAAGCTCGGTGAGTAGATTAATCAACTCAAACCCAAGTTGATTAACCAGTGGGGAAGCCAGTTTCAAGACTGGCAGATGACCCCTGAGATCGAGCAAGTGCGTCCTCGCCGAAGGCTGTGTTTGGCTCGAGCTCGAAGCCTGAACAGTAATAACACTCACCTGGTTCGGTTTGACAGTGTTTTCTATTTGGGAAATAAAATTAAAAAATAAAATGAGAGCCAGTTTGGTGTCGTGGCGAAGGCACCAGGCTAGAAACCGGGAGGCTGCAAGTTCCAATCCTGCCTTGGGCACAAAGCCAGCTGGGTGACCCTGGGCCAGTCGCTCTCTCTCAGCCCTGGGAAGGAGGCAATGGCAAACCACTTCCAAAAAACCTGCCAAGAAAACTGCAGGGACTTGTCCAGGCAGGCTCCGAGAATCAGACACGACTGAATGGATTAAAAAATATATTTATGTTGTTACTTCTGGCTACCCTTTATGGACTTTCTGCTGACACCAGGACTGAAAAGTTGATGTTTTATGGATTAATTTACAGATAAGAGATGGGATATGGGATGAAGAGATAAATATTTGTAATGTTAGAGAGTGTGAAGAGTTACTAACTTCGTTTATACTTGCTGTGATGAAGGTTGGAAGTCACTTCTTTATATGTTTCTTTTCCTTTATTATATTCTTACTTTTCTTTTTTTCTTTTTCCTTGCCCTTTTTACTCCCCTCTATTCTCTTTTCTTTCTTTAAGTTTAGTTTGTATTAGAGTTTACTAATTATAATCAAGATTCTTAATAAAAATTATATATACAGGTAGTCCTCTCTTAATGACCATTCATTTAGTGACAGCTTGGACTTATGACAGGGCTGAAAAAACTGACTTGCGACCGGTCCTCACACTTACAACTGTCGCAGTGTTCCCCACGGTCTCATGGTCATGATTCAGGCACTTGGCAACCAGTTCGCATTTATGACTGTCACATCATCCCACAGTCACATGATCGCCGTTTTCAAGCTTCCCGGCCAGCTTCTGGCAAGCAAAATCAATGGGGAACCGCGTGATTTGCTTAACAACCATGTGGTTCACTAAATGATTGCAGGGGTTCGCTTAATGACCACTTCAAAAAAGGTCATAAAATTGTTCTGGATTTGCTTAATGACTGCTTTGCTTAGCAACCAAAATTCCAGTCCCAATTGTGCTTAGCGACTGAAATTCCAGTCCCAATTGTTCGCATTTATGACTGTCACATCATCCCACGGTCACGTGATCCCCATTTTCAAGCTTCCCGGCCAGCTTCTAGCAAGCAAAATCAATGGGGAACCGCGTGATTTGCTTAACAACCATGTGGTTCATTTAATGATTGCAGGGGTTCGCTTAGTGACCACTGCAAAAAAGGTCATAAAATCAGGCTTAATGACCGCTTTGCTTAGCAACCAAAATTCCAGTCCCAAGTTTGAGATATATATATATATATATATATATATATATATATATATATATATATCCCCTCAAAATCAGAATTTTTTCCCCTTATTTCAAGGTTAGATCTTCCTCTGCAAAGCTTCCACTGGTTCTTGTCCTGTCTTCAGGCACTATGAAAAATAAATCCACACCTCCTTTGTAACCCTTTGAGGAATGGAAGACTATAATCATCGGCCTTGCTGTTGCGCCTGGAAAAAATTTACTTGTGGCTCAAGCAGATGCTAAAGATTCTGACGGGCATTCTTGTAAACCGGGGGTAGGCAACAGGGAGCCCACGGGCACCAGGAGGCCCCTGGATTCCTCTCAGTCTTCCTGCCCTGCCATCGTTAAATCAGAAGCCGCAGGCTGCAAGCCAAAGTGCCCGTCTTCAGCAAAGGTATCGCTGCAAATAAGTATGTTGTGGATAAGAAGATCCCAGTGGGCTTTTTCTTTTGGGTAGATGGGCATTTTGTGACTGGCCAAGCCCACAATGGCAGCTACTTGGGGAATTGGTTGCTCTCCCACAGCAGCCATTTTGTGAGCGCCTCCATCACCATTGCATGCTCTCCTGATGCCACATGCGTCCTGCCAGAAAAGTTTGCCTGCCCTTTTGCAATTAATATGATGCTGGAGACCGTGGGTACGCATGCATTGGTCTTTGGGCCATGCCAGCTTGGCATTGATTTAGTTTTTTAATTAAAAGATTTTAAGACAAAACTAGTGGCATGGGACAGGGAAGCTGAGAAGCACCACTGGCTCACTCAGCACACGGATCTGTCCCAGGTATGGGATGTTCTCATATCTTCTGTAATATGCGAAGGTGAACTCAGGACAATGCGATCTTCCTTACTGATTTATGAAACAAGCACGCATAGCCACTCGCCTACCGAGAGGAGCTTTGGGTGGCGAACAAGAATCAAAACTACAATATAATTAAACATAATCAAAGCTGGGAAGCCATCAGGGAGGTGTCTAGTGTGTGTGTGTGTGTAAGAAGACATTTGGTTTGATCTATCCAGACGAATACAATTGTACCTTTAATGGCATTCAGCTTGGCTTGGAGGCTTGTTTCATCTGGGTTTCATTATCCGGATCGCGCCCGGCCAAAAAAGCATTGCTGACCTTAAGATGCCAAGCAAAACTTTAAATAAAGTTGGTCAGATTTAGGGCCGGAGAGGGAGGATTTTTAACTCAGCTTGGGGAGGTTGTGGACGCTGGTTTTCGATTCCTCTGTTCTCAAGCCACCTCCAAGCGTGTCCATTTGGTCAGTATTTTGGAGATGTGTGCTCCTGACTTGGACGTTGCTACGATTTTGGGCTCCGCGTGGATCCCAGAGCGTTGAGCGGGATTCCGGCCTTGTGGATCACGATGAAGTTTCTTGGGACTCGGTGCTCAGTGCATCAGCCTGGTATAGCTGGTCAAAATGGTCACATTAGGGAACATGCTGGTGGGGAAGAACGGAGTGAAGGCATCAGAGGTATTTAAGTAGCGGGCTTGTTCTTCAGAGCTAGGATGGAGTCCCAGTCACCCCCCACTGTGTCTTTGTGCAACATCCATTTCTGAGTCTCAAAAGTCCAATCTTCCATGCTGTGCTCAGGCCAACTAGGAAAACAGACCAAAATGATGAGTGGCTTGTTTCAGGTTGATTCCTCTGGCTGGTGGCAGATGATCCAAGAATCCCTGAAAAAGCCAGTGGCGAGGCAGTTAAAAGGACGCCAGATGGACCAAAAGGGGCATCCATGATTAATCAGGAGATATGTGTTTAATGTCATCCGCATGTGGTCTAGATCAGTGTTTCTCAACCTCAGCGACTTTAAGATGTGTGGACTTCAACTCCCAGAATTCTCCAGCCAGCATGCTGGCTGGGGAATTCTGGGAGTTGAAGTCCACACAACCTGGCTGGGGAATTCTGGGAACTGAAGTCCACACATGTTGAAACTTCCTGAGGTTGAGAAACGCTGGTCTATATCAGAACTCTGCCAGCTCCAGTTTGGAGATGCCCAAGTGTCAATCACTTTTGTCAGGAAAGCATGTGACCAGCCACGGAACTGGGTACTTCCCCTAAAGACTGAGTAAGACTCTAGTCCTCAAGTTTCTCAGTAAATTTATAGGAAACCATCCGATGGTGAGAACCAGCCTGTGTTCTACCCTGGAATTGTCTTGCTGAGATTTTAAGCACCAATCTGATTTTCAGGGACCCCTACTGAAAATGACAGGGTTTAACCCGAAAGAGATGTTTTGCAGACCAAGTGTATGTTTTAACTATAGACCTGTGCTACCTTCTGGACACATTCCAAAGCATCCTGAAGAAAATTAGCTTCAAAAAACTGCTGTTGATGGTTCCCCCCCCCCCCTCCGACAAACCCAGAGATTCAGGAAAGGGATGGATAATAGACTTGAGCAGAGACGAAGCCAGGCTCACAAGGGGCCTAAATGATTTGCGCCTAACACCCAGTAATTTATTAGGATCAGCCTATTTCCTGACTTCTACAAGTAAACTGTAATTTAGCTCCTCCTCACCCCTTCCATGACAAAACAAAACCCAAAGGCTAAAAATTGCTGTTTTAATCAAGTTGAGTCAAAAATTGGCAAGCTTTGCTCGCTATATTTTCAGAAAACAACTCAAGAATTTCCAAAGGCCTGTTTTGGTGGCAGGGAGGTGATGCGCCAGGCAATTTGCTGCGAGATCAAGCAAATAAGGCAGAGCACGGAGGGCTGGGGGATTGCTAAGCAAGGCGGTTGTTAAGTGAGTCATGCCCAATTTTACAACCTTTTTGCCAATGTTGTTAAGCAAATCACCCCGGTCATTAAGTGAATCCAGCTTCCCCCGTTGACTTGGCTTGTCGGAAGCCAGCTGGGAAGGTCCAAATGGTGATCACGTGACCCTGGAATGCTGCAACCGCCATAAGTGCGAGGACTGGTTGCAAATCCCTTTTTTCAGCGCTGTCCTAACTTTGAATGGTCGCTGAATGAATAGTCGTAAGTCAAGGACCACCTGTATTAAGGGATGATTGCTGCTTTTGAACTGAAGCAGCTGATGAAGCCAGCCAAGCAGAAATAATAATGACGGTTATTTTTTAGGTTTTTAAGAAGAGGATGGCCAGCCGCCTCTCAAGTATGGTCAGGTTGCTTCTTCTGCATGGGACAGAGGGTTGGACTAGATGATCCTTTCAACTCTATAATTCTCCAGTTTGGGGAAATAAATAAATGGTGGGGCTCAGAGATCACAGTCAAATTGGGGTGGGGGGTCTCTTTCTGCTTCGCCCTTCTCTTTGTTTGAGCATCTTTCCACCTCCATCGGTCCCCTGCAGAATCTCTGCCCGGATTCTGCACGACTGTACGAAGTGCAAATATCCTAACCCTAAGCTTTACTTTTAGGCAGAAGGTGGTCAAACTTGGTCGAAGCTGGCACAAGCATGACTTGTTTTTCTTCTTGTCAAATCATAGACTGTATGATTCGGAAGGCCCTTTAGAGGTCATCTAGTCCAACCTTTTGCTTCGTGGGGGAATCCACTACACCATTCCCAACAGGCAGGCGTCCAGGCCGTTTTTGAAAATCACCAGCAAGGGGAGTCCACCCCCGTTCCATGGCTTTGTAGTTCTTCTTAAAAGAATCTCTTTTCTTGTAATGTCAGTACAGGTAGTCCTCGTTTAGTGACCACAATTGGGACCAGCAACTTGGTCGTTAAGCAAAGCGGTTGCTAAGTGAAACCACAACTGTGCTTATGATCTGACTTCAGATTTCCTTTGCTTTACAGACCTGTGAAGGTCATAAATGCAAGGATTGGTCGTAAAGTTACTTGTTCATCACCATCGTAACCATGAATGGTTGCTAAATGAAGCAGTTGCTAAACGAGGACTACCTGTATACTGTTCTTCTTACCAAAGCATATCCAGCATAAAAAAGCTATATATTATTTGAAACAAATATTTTAAAACTCAGCAAAAATAATACAAGATGTTTTCTTAGAAAAGCTCATTTAAAATGTTAAGAGTCTAACAATACTGGTTATCTAAGAGACCACAGATAGCTTTTCCAAACTTGGGCCCACTCCAAGTGTGAAGACTTCAGCTCCCAGAATTCCCCAGCCTGCCTGGCCATTGCTGAGAATTCTGGGAGCTGAAGTCCACACTTCTGGAAAGCTGTTCAGGGAAAGAAAATCTGATTTAATGGTTGGAACCTTAAAACAGTAGCCAGTGAGGATCCCTAAAGGATGCTGTGCTTTTGCAAAATATTTCACAAGATGCAGGCAACGTGCATAGCAAAAAATGGTGCACCGGGTTCGTAATGTGTGAATGTTTGGTCTCCAGGATAGATCAAGCTAGGCCAGATGCCTCTGTGACCTGAACAGATATGGCAGGCTGGAGCTCCAAGCAGGACCAGGGTATTTCCAGGGTCAAAGCGGGGCTGGCCTCTGGAGGGAAGCCAAACTTAGATCCTTGGCATGCAGTCCCCTCAGAGATGGCTGCATCAAAAGTCCATGTTTTCTGCTCCATAGAGTCTGGCACACATCCCTTATTACTCGTCTCTTCTGAAAAATGGCAGAGAGGAAGAGGAGGGAAAAAAAGCAAAATAAATAAGTAAGTGCATGCTTTGAAGGGTTCCCGAGACCCATCCGTTGCAACCAGACGGAAGGCAAAGCGTATAATTGAGGCATCTTTTCGAACATCCAAGGCGCTGCCGTTGGTCGTTTCCCTCTGCGTGCGTGCATGTTTTTTCTAATGTGCATATACGCTGAGGTTTGATTCCAAGACGTCCGGTGGGAGCGTTTGTTGATAAGAGAAAGAGGAATTAAAAAGGAGGGAAGCTCGCCTTAAAAAGCGCCTTTCTAGTTGGGAAAATTCTCTGTTCGCCCAGATCCCAAACCTTGCACAGTTGAAAGTTATTTTGAAGATAAATACTCTTTATAGACGTGAGCATGAAGGCTCTGATTTGTTCTGAGTGGGGTCCTTAGACTACTTGCTGAGGTTTTTTATATATATATATATTTTTATATATATATATATATATATATATATATATAAATAAGTAAGTTGTGTTCTCTGGGGTTTGGCATATTCTGTCTCTGTTGCTTTTTCGGTTGAAGCAATCAAAGAGGCTTGGAGGGGAAAAAATGCTGGAACAATGCAGAGCATGGCAGGCTGCGTGGCAAAACCATTTCTTTGCACAAGCAGCGAACTGGCGAGTTGCAAATAGCGAGCTAGCGTGTAAAAAAGCAGGAGATCAATTAATTAACTTGAGAAGAAAGAAAAAGAAAGAGAAGGAAGGAAGGAAGGAAGGAAGGAAGGAAGGAAGGAAGGAAGGAAGGAAGGAAGGAAGGAAGGAAGGAAGGAAGGAAGGAAGGAAACACAGACAGACAGACAGACAGACGTGGCTTGGAAAGTCAAAGCTTAATGCAGTGTTTCTCAACCTTGGGAACTTTAAGATGGGTGGACTTCAACTCCCAGACTTCCCCAGCCAGCCCCATGGCTGGCTGGGGAAGTCTGGGAGTTGAAGTCCACCCATCTTAAAGTTCCCAAGGTTGAGAAACACTGCATTAAGCAGATGGCAAGTCTTAAAAGAATATTTGAAATACGTCATGGGGAGAGGAGAAACCTTTGCAAACCATCTGAAGAGGGGGAGGGAGACAGGCCCACCAGGATGGCTTTTTTTCACTTTTAGGGCACCATTGCAGGCACAGCCCTGGATTTATGCACTGGTTTACTAGCTCTCTTAGCCAAACTGATTTGCATGCCTAGGCCATTTTCTACAATCAGGCTGTTAGCTGTTCACCTCCAGGCGGTCTGCAAAGACCTCCTGTCACCCCCAGGGTGATTGCTTTTCCTGAAGGACCAGCTCTCTATTGTTGCACTGAGATTATTTTCCTTTTAAGTGAAGAATGGGGCACTATTTCAGTGCTGATGGATGCATTTCATCTTTGAATGGCAGTCTTGGTGGTGGTGGTGGGGTCTGCAGCCTAAAACGTCCTAGGGTTAGAGCAGGACCAAAAATACTGGTTGGGGTCTCAATTAGTGCAGTTAATGAATCCCACAAAATGGTCGCATTATTTGAATTGGCACTATTTGGAGTCACATTTCGATGGAAAATAGGATACATGTAGTCCTCACTTAATGACCGTTTGTTTAGCAACCGTCCGGTGTTACGACAGTGCTGAAAAAACCAACTTGCGACCGTTCCTCGCGCTTATGATCATCATAGCATCCCTGCAGTCACACAATTGCCATTTTTAACCTTCTTAAAATTTTATTTTATTTTTTATCCTGCCTTTATTATTTTTACAAATAATTCAGGGCGGGGAACATACCTAATACTCCTTCCTCCTCCTATTTTTCCCATGACAACAACCCTGTGTGATGACCATGGCGATTCACTTAATGACTGCTGCAACGATGGTCATAAAATTGGGTCCAGATTCACTTAGCGACCAAAATTCCAGTTCCAATTGCAGTCATTAAGCGAGGACTACCTTTAATTGGTTCCAGCTTGATGGAAAGAGGATGAAACCATATCCTGCATTCAGCTGTAGTTCTTCTCCCTTCTTTTTTGAGCTTTCCTCCAACAGAACCTTCCTTTTTTCCATTTTGCACAAACAACAATTAGTGTCTGGAACCCCCACAGCGACTGCACATGCAGCAGCCTTAACCTCGCACCAACTGAATGTTGGCTCGCATTAAACGTGACCCAGTATCCATTTTTATCAATCGCCCAAAATTGAATTTTGCACTATTTGAACCCACCCAAATGGCAAACTACCTGTAAATGTCATTTCATTGACCTGGAATTCAAATCAAAGGCCCTCTACAGTCGTGTGGAATCATTTCCCCCTCTCTGGTCACAATTTTTGGAAAACTCTCAGGGGCTCAAGCTTTTGCAGGGTGGGGTCAATGCAACCCCAAGGACCCAAAATGTGGACGTTGAATTGAAGTGAATCAGGGGTGTCCCTTCTGAGCCTTGTTCAGCTAGAGGGGCGAGAGCAGGAAGGGGGTGGGGTGGCCCTGAATCAGCCGATAAACCGACCCGTGGAAAGTTCAGCCGTTGATTGACAGCCCTCGCCCAGCAGGGTTAAGGTGAACTGTGGCTCAGCAGAGTCTTAAAATTGGAGGGGATCCCAAGGGTCATCTAGTCCAACTCCCTCCAGTGTGCAGCAAAGTTAATTAAACTTCCCTTGAAAATGAATTAAACCTCCCAGCCTCTTCTTAACAGCTTCCAGAGACGGAGAACTTGCAGACCTCCAGAGACAGACTGCTGTATGGTCTGTTGATCTTCCCTGCTCTGCATGGAGAAATTCATTTCCTGACATCTCCAGTGCAAAAGGATCAGGGAGCAGCTGATAAAAAAAAGGCCTTTCTCTGCCCAGGATCTGGATCAGCCCCTGGATGGACGAATGGGTACTTTTGTTCATGTGTGTGTGTGTAATCCACATTAGGGATTACATCATGGCTGAAAGAATGATGAAACCTAGTTAAAGGGACTTGTTCCCTGCTGGGGTGAGATGAGCTGCTGGTTCATCTGCAGGGTCACCGTGGGGAATATTCTAGCGATCTGGCAGATAAAGTCACTCAGATCTCATCAGAGCTGGATTCTGACTGAGCAAGTCCTGTGGAGGTGCCTGCGGCATGGAGTTTGCATTTAGTTGGGTGTGTAATGGCATGTGGGAAAGATCTTGGCAGACAGGGTGAATGGATGCCCCCTAGGGAAGAGTCAGATAAGAGGGAGCATAGCCCAGAGCTGCATAATGGGCAGAGCAAAAGGCTCGGGAGGGACCCTCCCTAAGTTGTTGGGCTGTAAAGGGGACGGCGGGAAGATTGAACTTTCAGCCTTGCAAGATTGACGTCAGCCTTTCCAGGTGGACCAGGCAGGAAACACGGCCAGATAAGCTAACTCTGCTTTATTGTAAAGCTATATTGACAGAATCGTGCAAGTTTGAAAGACATTCTTGCCCTTCTGTTTAACTTCTGTAGAAGGCTGATGGGAAGGTCATCTATCAATTTGGGGTCAGTATCCTCAGGATGCCGATGATACCCAGTTGCACACCTTGACCTGGGCTGACCAAATGATGATGTCAAACTCTTGTCAGCATCTAGAAGCTGTGAAGGTCCAGATGGGGAGGAAGACTGAGTGCCTGTGAATACTCGGATCCCCCAATCCTGGAAATTTTCGATCTTCAGTCCTGGATGGGGTACCACTTCTCCATTCTGGACTGGTGCCCAACTTGAGGTCTTCCTGGACTCACAGCTCCTGCTCCAGGAACGGCTGGAAGTTGTGGCTAGAAAAGCCGCTGTGCAGATCCATCTGGTACGCCTGTTGCACCCATTCCTGGACCAGGGTGCTCTCTAGTTGGTCATTCACACTGAGTCACCTCAGGTGTGGACTGTTGCAATGTAGTCTACATGGGGCTGCCCTTGAAGACCCCTCAGAAGCTGCCACTGGTCCAAGATGCAGTGGTGCAGGCCATTACGGACATGCCACGGTATGCCCGTGTAACATCTCTGCTGTTTGAACTGTCCGGGTGGCCAGTGGGCTTCCTGGTTCAATTCAAGACACTGGATGCCACTTACAAAGCTCTTCATGGATCTGGGCCTGGCTAACTGAGGGACCATCTATCTCTGATACCTTCTGCTTGTCCTGTTCAATTGAACAGAGTGGTCACCTAATAGACCCAGGAAACTGGCCTTCTTTGTCACAGCGCTTGGCCCTCTGGAATCGTATCCCCTAAAGATCTGTGTGGCCCCTTCTCTGTCCATTTTTTATATGTGCATCTAAATGTTGTCTTCTGCAACTTACATTTTTCTTTTCTTCTTATTTCATTTTCTAAGTTTTTGAATGTTGTACATCTCCACATCACATCTCCCAGAGTTTTAAAGAATTGGCAGCCTTCTAAACCAGATGGATGGATGGATGGATGGATGGATGGATGGATGGATGGATGGATGGATGGATGGATGGATGGATGGATGGATGGAAGGATGGATGGATGGATGGATGGATGGATGGATGGATGGAAGGATGGATGGAAGGATGAATGGATGGATGGATGGAAGGATGGAAGGATGGAAGGATGGATGGATGGATGGAAGGATGGAAGGATGGATGGATGGATGGAATGATGGAAGGATGGATGGAAGGATGGATGGAAGGATGGATGGAAGGATGGATGGAAGGATGGAAGGATGGATGGAAGGATGGAAGGATGGATGGATGGATGGATGGATGGATGGATGGAAGGATGGATGGATGGAAGGATGGATGAATGGATGGAAGGATGGATGGATGGATGGAAGGATGGAAGGATGGATGGATGGAAGGATGGATGGAAGGATGGATGGATGGATGGATGATAGAATTTTCCGTATGCTTAATTTCTGAGGGCTGGTGAATTCCAATTTTCAATGCATTTTCCTTTATCTATGTTTTTGATATGGCACACTCCAGTCTCAAAATATCCAGCGGTTTGTTTGGGGAGTTTTATGTCTGTGTAAAACTAGGTCGTAATTCTGAGTTTTTTGATTCCTTGTTTTTTTTATTTATTTTTTTATTTGTTAGATGTTTCCAGCCCTCTTTCTGCATAGAAAAGCAAGATAGAATTCTAGCCCCTTTAAAGGTCCCAGTGCTTCCAGGTCAGATCTCTGCTGACCTGTGAACCTTTTCCTGTGTAATTTTAGCCACCTTTGTTTCCTCATCCTGGTCTACCTTGTAGGGCGGATATAAGGCAGAAAGTCGACACCCCCTTCATGCTGCAAAGAACGAGAAGGATGTGCCTTCTGTGAACCAATTCATCTGCCACAATGGCATTCATTGCATTTATTTTTGCAAACTTGGATCCTTTTCCCCGTAAAGCATGCGTCTCCCCTGGCACTCCCTGCCAGAGGATGCAATGAAAGCTAGCAGCTGACCAGCATAAGGTCCTCTTGCCCATAACTGCATCCCCCAATAAATTTGTCAGATTGTGTGGGAGGAACCAGCTGTGACAATCTGCAGTATACAGGTTGTCCTCGCTTAACAACCACAATGGGACCATAATTTTGGTTGCTAAGTGAAGTGGTCATTAAATGAATCCAACCCAATTTTACAACCTTTTTTTGCAGCAGTTGTTAAGCAAATCGCGTGGTTCCCCATTGATTTTGCTTGCCAGAAGCCGGCTGGGAAGGTCAAAACTGGCAGTAGCATGATGGTGGGATGCTGTGACAGTCGTAAGGGCAAGGACTGTCCGCAAGTCGGTTTTTCAGCACTGTTGTAAGTCCGAACCATCGGTAAATGAATGGTCATTAAGTGAGGACCACCTGTATTGAGTTTAATTTGTTTAAATTCATTGCTTAACTAATGCATGGGATTTTCTGCCCCAAGGCATGGTGCAGAAGGCAAGTAGCTTAGATTAATTTAAATGGAGACCAGGTTCTTCCAAAAGGAGGGCTTAGCAGTAGCTATGAGAACCTCCAGTGGATGAGCGCAGTGTACCTTTGTTGATTACTTGCAGGGGTCGAAGAGCAAACAAAGGACCGGACAGGCCTTTGGGAAAGAGGACCAGCTTCCACAGCTCTGTTTCTGCAATTTGTCCTCCTTTTTAAGGGGAAGAAGGCAATGCACAGCTGCTCTGATCTCTACCATTTCTGCTCCTGATGGAAAACGTGCTGGGCTGGCTTTGGCTTGTTCCTTGAAGTTCAAGTTGTTTTTTTTTAATCCTCCAGGCTAGGTTTTTCTCTCTCCTCTCCCCCGCACGCACGCAGGCGCACACCCTCCTCCCCCACTGGCTTTTAAAAAATTGCTGTAAAAATCCTCCAGCAGTTTGAACGCCGGCAAGTTCAGGCTGGCCCTGGAGTTGGCTTCATGCCTTCGTTTTGTCTCCTGGCACCTTTGTTGGGACCAAACAACAATGGGCATTGCTGGGGGCATGCTAAGAGATCCCTCCTCCTTGTACAGGTAGTCCTTGTTTAACAACCATTTGTTTAGTGACGGTTCGGACTTACAACAGTGCTGAAAAAAAAAACCCCTTCCAGGCTGGCTTCTGGCAAGCAAAATCAATGGGGAACCGCATGGTTTACTTAACGATCACATGTGTCCTAACAGTCAGGAACCACGCTGAGACGAGGAATAAGTCTCTAGTGTTTTATTACTGCTACGTTAGACAGAAAATCCTACCCAACTGAAGAAGCATGAGAAAACCCAGACAGATAAACCCCAAAAGTCAAGGTGGGTCTGTTCTGTGTCTCTTTGAATGGCTGCTCAACTCCTCACTACTACGCATGCGTTTTCCCCCCTGGATAGGGGCCCCCTCCTGCTCACCTTCAGTGCTCATGACAACATGGTTCGATTAACGCCCGTGATTTGCTTAACAATTGCCACAAAAAAGGTCATGAAATCAGGTCAGATTCACTTAATGACCGCTTCGCTTAGCGGTCCCGATTGTGGTCATTAAGCGAGGACTACCTGTAGCTGCAGACCCATTAATGCACCTTGAGTTGTCATCTTGTATGGCACCAGCTAATCTTCCAGTGTTTCTCAGCCTTGGCAACCTTGCTGGCTGAGGAATTCTGGGAGTTGAAGTCCACACAGCTGAAAGTTGCCAAGGTTGAGAAATACTGTACTCTTCTGGCCTCCCCAGTGTTGGACTGGATCGAGAAGATCATGCAACTGGCAGCTGTGATCGTAAAGAGTGGGTTTCCAAAATACTCTGGAAAGCAACCTACCCATTGCAGATTTTCCCATGGGGGTCCCATCCCTCTCTCGAGTTTCCTTTTGGCTGCAAAGCTGTTGGCACTCCCCATGGAATTTGCTGCTAGAAAGAGTCATTTGTGGCTGCGTCCCCAACACTCCCTTGCACAGCGTTCTACTCCAGGGCATAAAACTTTCTGAAGGCATCCTCGCCCTTTTCGTTTCCAAACTGCAGACAGAAGAAAAAGGGACCAGGATTTTGAAAGGAACCTGCTAGCGCCTTTTCCAGACGGGCCCCTTTGATTACAAGGCATCAGCTTTCGGGAACTGCGGCTCCCTCTACGGGCACCTCTTTCTTAAACTGGCAGGCGTTCGCGGCCCTGATCCTCCTCTCGTGTAGACTTGGCTCAGCCACCACCACTGAGTTCACGTCCAGTTCCTGGAAACCCTTGCAGCTGGGTCATACACGATTCCAGAAAAGCAAATCTGGAAGAGAAGAGACAAAAAAGCAAGAGTGGAACCAGGCAGGTGGCATTTTGGGGGCACTGATTTGGGGTCATTTGGAGGAAAAACTTCTGAAGTGCTAGAAGTAGATTAGAAGCCAAGCCGCTGTCTCTCAGGAAGGCTGGAGTGAGGATCTGGCTTTGAACTCGGGGTTAGATTTATTTATTTTTAATCCATTTGATCGTGTCTGATTCTCAGAGACCGCCTGGACAAGTCCCTGCAGGTTTCTTGGCTGGTTTTTCAGCAGTGGTTTGCCATTGCCTCCTTCCCAGGGCTGAGAGAGAGGGACTGGCCCAAGGTCACCCAGCTGGCTTTGTGCCCAAGGCAGGACTAGAACTCACGGCCTCCTGGTTTCTAGCCCGTTGCCTTAACCACGACACCAAACTGGCTCTCAGGGGTTAGATTAGATGACCTCTAAAGGTGCCTTCAGATTCCTTGATTCAATGATATATTGATCATGTTGTGCAGTAGCAGAAAGGAGGTTTCCCTTGTTGGGTATGCCTAGATTTCTCCATTTTGTTGGCAGGAGTGAGAAGCTTTGCTACACACACCCAAACTCGCAAACTTATGTTCCTCCCTACAACAGCACAGATCAGTGTTTTTCGACCTTGGCAACTTCTAGGGGTGTGAACTTCAACTCCCAGTATTTTCATCAATGGCTCTGCTGGTTGTGGAATTCTGGGAGTTGAAGTCCTTTATGCCCGTCGTGGAATTCTGGGAGTTGAAGTCCATGGATGCCCGTTGTAGAATTCTGGGAGCTGATGTCCATGGATGCCAGTTGTGGAATTCTGGGAGCTGATGTCCATGGATGCCCATTGTGGAATTCTGGGAGTTGAAGTCCACACACCTGGAAATGGCCACGGTTGGGAAACACCGCTTAAGGTCTTTTGATCTCCAACTTCCATTTGTTCTGGCATGCTGGCTGGGGCTGATGGAAGCCGGAGTCCAGATGGATGGGAAGAAACTGGAGCTTCCCTGTTTCCAGCCCCCCCCCCCATTCCTCCTCCTCCTCCTTGCCTGTGTGCCTTGGCGTGCATCAGCCAGGCCACATCTGCCCTTCCAACCCACAGCTACATTTTTAGCCCAGATGAAGTGGGAGATCGCAGGGCTGGGCAGGAGACGGAGGGGGCGATGCTGGAGAGAGAAGAGAAGGATGCCTCGGTTCCAGGAAGGCAGGACACTCTCTTTTTAATTATGTTCCTGGCTAGGAAAATGAGACGGTTTCTGGAGCGTAAATAGGGATCTGATGGGAAGATAATTGTACCTCGGGGTGTAGATTAGCTGGTAATCGAGCTGGAGGGAAGGAGGTCAGCTGCGAACCCCACTTGGAATCTGGGAAAGTTGGAGGCGGCAAAGGAGGGTCTTAAGCCCCAGCACGGATGGTTTGCGGACAGGCAAAACTGCTGCTTCCCCTCCTCTTCTGGGACCCAGGCCTTTCCTTCCTCTCCTCCTCCTTGACACCCCGACAGTCCTCGAGCTAGACCTGTTGGGCAGCAGCCTTCTCCCCATGCCCGCCCCCAGCCCCTGGAGAATCACAGCCCTGGCCGGCACCGAAGCTGATCAAGCAGACAGATGCCCTTGGCATGCAGGGGAACTGGCAGGGCATTGGAGCGGCTGGCAGCCTGCCTGGCAGATGTTTTGTCTTCACCCCATGCCAGGCTGGGATTCTGGGCGTTCACTGGGCGTTCAATGAAGCCTCTTCTCTGCGGTTTTGGGGGGCAGTTCTGCTCACAGCCAGGGCAGGTCAAGGAGTCAAGGGGTGGGGGGATGCCATTCCCCCAGGCCCCAGCTCAGAGATCCCCCTGTCCTCCCCCCCTCCCAGTATAGGAAGCGGCGTGACAGAAGCTACTTGGAGCCAATGGGGACAATCTGGAGTTCTCCAACACCCCCCCCCCGATTCGATCCAGACGCAGTTTAGCTCCTGATTTATGAATGGCAGCCTGTACTATCTAATCCTCCTCTTTTCTCCTCCCCCCCCGCCCCAATTGCACAGGAGTGGCAACAAACTATGCATTAACACTAATTAGATGGGAGTTTGTTAGAACAAGTGGAAGGGAGAGAACCTTAGATGAGGCTAAAGTGGAACTGGGGCGTTCTATTTGCACGCTCTGAAAATGCGCCACGCTGGGCTGTTTCCAGTGCAGACCTGGAGGCGGTCTGGGAAATTTGAGGCTGCTCCCCAAATGCCTGTTCTGGGGAAGCAGAAATGATCATCCAGGAAAAAAGAGCTCGGTGCAGATGGGAACAAACCTTGCTGGTGGCTTTTGCAGCGGGGAATCCTGTCTCCCCAAAACCGGGCCAAGTTGTTTTGAGAGCGTCAGCAGCCGCGAGGATGGAGGTGACCTGCTCAGAATTGCATGCCTGGATTTTGCAAAAGCCGTTGAGAAAATGCCTCGTGGGAACCTCTTGAGTAAACTTAGTGGCCCTGGGATAAGAGGGCCCGTCCCTTTATGGACTGATGGCTCTTTAAAAAACAGAAAGAAGAGAGTTGGGAAGTTGCTGAATTGGCTCATATTGGGCATCTGCACCAGTGTTTCTCGAACTTGGCCACTTTAAGATGTGTGGACTTCAACTCCCAGAATTCCCCAGGCTGCTGCAGCATGCCAGGAAAAGGTCACTTGTAGCCCTGGGGAAAAAAGATAAATGTGCCTGCCAGGGTGTGTGCAGGCATGGTCAAAAAAGTCAAGATGGCGAGTGCAATGCTGCGGTTGAAGCTCTGCCAGGTTTTCTTTTGCATTGCACATAAAAAACAGGTGAAGCTTCGATCACATCATCACAGCCACCATCTTGACTTTCTTGTACATGAAAAAACCGGCGGAGCTTCAACTGCACTGTTGCAGCCACCATCTTGACTTTTTTGACCGTACCCTGCAGACGTCCCTGTGCCTGACACTGTAGGAATTAATTGGGTGCCCAACAAGATGCATATACTCAAAGAGAGATTGCTACATTACTGAATACCAGTACTGCAAAACATAAGTTAAGGTCCTATGCTTTGCGCAGGGTGAAATTGTGTGCCCCTGTAGTAAATTATTCCAGATAAAAGACATACAGCTGAAACTTCGATTTTTACAATTTAATTTAGGGGGAAGAGGTTCTGTTGGAAGTGATGTCTATTAAATACAAATGTATGCATTGGATATAAATTGGATATAAATCACATCATTTGCATCCGTTTCCATCCTTTGCAGAATATTGCAAGCGATTGCCAGTATTTGCACAAATAGGAGTGTGATATAAAGTATGTCCTTTGCAAATATTTCCCTCATTTGTGTAAAGATGAAAATGACATAGAGGTAGTCCTCGCTTAATGACCACAATGGGGACCGGAATTTCAGTTACTAGGCGAAGTGGTCATTAAGTGAATCTGACCCAATTTTATGACTTTTTTGTGGTGGTCGTTAAGCAAAGCACACGGTTCCCCATTGATTTTGCTTGCCAGAAGCTGGCTGGGAAGGTTGAAAATGGTGATCATGTGACCATGGGATGCTACGATGGTCATAAATGTGAACCAGTTACCAAGTGCCCAAATTGTGATCACGTCACTGCGGAGATGCTGAAATGGCTGTAAGTGTGAGGACTAGTTGTAAGTTGGTTTTTCCAGCACCGTTGTAAGTCCAAACCATCACTAAACAAATGGTTGTTAAGTGAGGACTACCTGTAATTTAGACACCTTCGGAAACAACAGCCTTTGCACGAATTTGCCCATTGCATCTAAACTCCGCTGAATGGGGTCAGGTAAACCGGAGGTCTTACTAAATGCTCATTGGGACAACTTAAGGGAGATGAGTCCTGATTGTGTCTCCAAGGGGTACTTATATAGTAGAGCAGTTTGTGTTGAAAGAGAAAAAGATGCTTCAGGTCACGCATGGATGTGGACATAATGCCCATCTGCAATCCGTAAACCCAGTGCATCTTTTTCTGGAAAAGCGCCAGGAGCTTTTGCATGCAAGCCAGATCCACTCCCAGCGCCACTGTCCTGCTATCACAACGCATAAAAGCTTCAAGGTTTGTTTAGCTGAAGACAAATAAAGCAGAAAAGAGCAGATACTTTTTTTTTCCCTTCCTCATTGGTGGGAAAGATGAAAATTATGTAAATCCCCCAGCCTTGCACTCAGATAAGAGGATGTTTAAGTCGAATGCTAACTGCTAATTCACTCCTTGAAGAAAATAATAATATTAATAAGGAGCAGTCAGGATTGCAGGGACAAAAAGGAACCAGGAGAAATGTTGGGATGAGATGCGCTTCGGACGGCCCCGAGGAATGGACTGCTGGTCTGACGCTAGGACAGAATCAGACAAAGGAAAAACTCTCGTTTTTTTTAAAATAACGCTTGCACGCCCGTTCTCCGCTACCTGGCCTTCAGAGGAAAATGTGTTTTTCCAGAGAACAGCCTCCAAACACCCCACAGCTTGAAAACCTCTCTGCATTTCCATGCTTGACAGCCCAGGAAAAAAAAATATATTGTTTTGTGAAATCCACAAAAACTTCAGCGAAGGGGAGTCTGCCTGCTTTGATTGCAAATTGGGATCATTGCAAACCATAGCTAGCTAGAGTTTCGGCAAGCCTCCTGTCCCGAGGGATGGTTATTTCATCTTTGCCTTGTTGAGGGCTTTCTTTGTTTCTAGTGATGAATTCATCACACACACACAAACACACACACACACACACACACAGCTGCTTTGTGTTCAGATAAGCCCAAATGCATCTTGCTGCATTCACCCAGAGCGCTGTGCCTTCAGCGTGAGAGTGGTTTAAAAATGAGGCACTAAGTAAAAGAAATATTGGCTGTTAAGTTGTATGCCTCCTGAAGAATCTTACCAAGTCATCTTGTCTGCCTCCTGAAGAGTCTGTATAACGACCAAGTAGCAACAGTAAGAACAGACCACGGAACAACAGACTGGTTTAAGATTAGGAAAGGAGTACGGCAGGGCTGCGTGAATTGGGTGATTCCATCTTCATCCCCACCTTGCATCTGGGGATGAAGCGGGGTTCCCAAATCCTTCCATGGAGCTGGAGGGTGAAACCAAGGCTCAGTGGGGAAGCTCTGCTTTGGAGCTTCATCCCCACCGTCCGTTTCTCGACCGGGAGGGCTGGGCTGCAGCAGTGCTCCCATTTGTAACTTTGAGACTAGGCGCCTATAATGCGCTGTATTGGGGGGCTGGCCCAGAGTTTACAACTAGTTGAGCAGCTGGGATAGGGAGAAAGATGCTTGATTTGTGTGCCTGTGCCAGTGTGGATGGGCAATGTCCTTGTCCCCAGGGGGTACATCATCATCGTCATCATCATCATTGCTGCTTTGCTGTTGCGCCTTCTGGGGCCACAGCTGGTGCAGTCATGATACCCCTGGAGTGAGTAGGGTTTCTCTGGAGCACTTTGCGCAGTTTTTAAAGGGCTTCAAAACTTGCCTTTTATTTATGTGGTTCAGCAGGGGTGTGCTATTTCTGTTTAATTTCTTTATTAGATTTCTAAGCCACCCCAATCTGGCGACCTTTGGCAGCTGACCGAAAGAAGACTGTCCCCAAGACCACAACGTAAACGAAAAAAGCGAAGCCAAAAAGCATGTGATCGTCAATTTAAATGTCAAACTGGCTCGAAGTGACCATTAGCCCTGATGGCGCTGGGTTCATTAATTAATTCAAAGCCCCCAGGAATTGTTAGGGCGGGCTGAACGACCTGTGGAAGGCAATTTTGCAAAACGGGGGGCTGAAATGGAGAACCATCTCGGCCCCCTCTAATTTGGAGTTACTGGGGGACCATCAGCAATTTTGATCACGTGACTACGGGGATGCTGTGATGGTCATAAGTGTGAGGACCGGTCGTAAGTCGGTTTTTCCGGCACCATCGTAAATCCGAATCATCACTAAACAAATGGTTGTTAAGTGAGGACTGCCTGTACTTTTCTCCCCCTACAATAATCCTGCTGGTTTGTGCTGATTGGTTGCATAAACCTGGAGATGGGCAGGGACAGCTACCCATTTTAAATTTAAAAAATAATTCTGCATTTGAGTTCGGCTGACTGTACATCTGAAGTGCTGACTTGCATCTGTTGTCAAAGCATGCTGTACCTGCTGTGTGAGGCCCCCAGGCCTCCCCACTTCTCCTGCAGCACCCCGTTTTCTCTAGGCTGACCATATGTCCCAGTTTGGATGATAAATTATATGGCCACCCTGGTTAGATCCAGTATTTATGTCCCTCTTGGTACCTAGCCACGTGTTCTGGAAACCTTGTTTTTCTCCTGCCCCCCCATATGTTGCCTTCATCTCACCCCCAGCTGAACAGTGAGACACGTTGAAGTTGTCCTTAGCTGTACCCTGGTGATGATTTTAGCCAGGGGAAGGTTGGTGTGATTAAGTCTGAATCTTACCATAATGTAATGGGACCATCTGGGACGTGGAACCTCATAAAGCAGTGAGTCATTTCTCCGTAGTCTTGCACGGAATCTGCTGTGGCCCACTTTAAATGAGGTTGCCTGCGATGGTTGGGTCCCAGAGTGCTCAAGCTTCTGGAAACAGCCAGCTGCAAGCTTCCCTATTACCAGCAAAAAGACCTCTCTCCCCAGAAGGCTGTTAAAAAGAAGATCAGGACGTCCGTGGCCTACTGTGCATGAGAATATATCAGTTTTAAATGGAAATAAGTTCAGTTGCTGCAATTCTTGTAAGCCTATCTCTTCTGGCGCAATAAATCTTGTTAAAGAGAACTCCGGAAGAATTGGTGCTCGGAAAAAGAATCACGTTGGATTTTAGGCAGCTGCTCCAAAGCCTGAAAGTTGGGTTTGTTTCTAGGCCGGACCATAATCCCAGTTGGCTTGTCTCATACACGGAAGAGTTGATTCTCTGATTGATAAAGATTCAGGAGACGGTCATGTAACGAGCCAGCTGGAAGCTTCCCCGTGATCAGTGAAGAGACCTCCCTCCTTGCTGATCACAGGAAGACCGTTAGAAAGAGAATCAGAAAGACTGTGCCACAATGCACCTGGGGTTATGCACTAGATGATCTCAAAAGGTCCTGCCAACTCTACTACTTTAAAAGTCTGTGATTCTATGATCAGGCTGCCTTGGGAGGTGGTAGACTCTCGATCTTCAAACAGAGGCTGAATGGCCATCTGTTAAGAAGACTTTAGTGGTGGAGTCTTGCCCTGGGTTGGACTAGATGATCTCCAAGACCCCTTCCGAGCCTTCTGATCTATCCTTTTATAATTCTCAGTCGAGATCACACAAGATCTTCGGCGTAAGATGGCTGAAATCTCTGGAGGTTTGGGGCTGTTTTTTACGTGAATTAAAAATAGGATTAACCCATGGAAAGCGTTCTCTAGCACGTTGTTCTTACAATCTATAGCAGGGTGGAGTCCACACTTACCCTGCTACAGAGGTCTTACCCCTCCCTATTCATTTCTATTCAGTATCTTTCTTAAATAAACTCCAGTCATTTAAAATAGTTGAAATGTAAAGCACCCTATCCAATCTTCACTCTTTCCATCTTTCCCATGCCAGAACTGATCAAGCTTTGCCTGTGTCTATGTATGTCTGTGCACCTCTGTGTCCATACGACAGTAGGTAGTCCTCAACTTACAACCACAATTGGGACCGGAACTCCCATTGCTAAGCAAGGTGGTTGTTAAGTGAGTCACACCTGATTTTATGACCTTTTTTGCTGTGGTCGTTAAGCAAATCACTGTGATCATTAAGCGAATCCAGTTTCCCCCATTGACGGCTTGTCAGAAGCTGGCTGGGAAGGTTGCAAATGGCAATCACGTGACCCCAGGATGCTGCAGCTGTCATAAATATATGCCGGTTGCCAAGTGCCCGAATTTTGATCATGTGGCCGTGGGGATGCTGCGACAGTCATAAGTATGAGGACTGGTCATAAGTCACTTTTTTCAGTGCCGTTGTAACTTCAAACAAATGGTTGTAAGTCAAGGACTACCTGTACAGATTTTGAAGTGGACAAAGCTGCAGGAATCAAAATCCCAGCCTCCCACATATAATGTCCAAATGGGTTGCTCTCCAGGGACAATTCCTTTACAGCAAAATGCCTTTGCTGACTTCATGAATCCCACTATTAAAGGTTTTATTGCAAATAACAGCCTCTTCCATTGTTGCAGAACACAGGAGGACCAGCCTTATCGCATTATGATGGCACAGCATTTGGCGGGGGCCACTGAATCCTGGAGTGTTTTGAAATCCTCGAATTAATCCAGAGAAACACAAAATATAACCCTACCCTGTGGTGGAACCTGGGCTATGAAGTAACCTCCAGTTCAAACTGAGGCCAGAGCATTCTTAGCTCCAACTTAGAACTGCTTTATCCCAGTCTTATTTAGAATTGGCTATTTTTAGATGGCTTGTTTTGTGGTTGGGGTTGATAGGGAAATGGTTGCTGTCGATGTCTCAATTTAATTTGTGGGTGGCTTGTTAGCTGCCTAGAAGCAGAGGGCCATGGTCGGTGTACCAATTTGTTAGATAAATCCATACTTCTCTGCCCACGCGCAAATCCAGTGTGGCACCTATAGATATCTCTCGGTGCCCTGGCCCATCTGATTTGATCTGATTCTTCTAATTAAGCTGGTATGCGAGAATGCAAAGCCTCTAGCCTCAAGCATAAACTTTATTCCTGAGAATGCTTGGGGAGCTCACACAGTATCCAGATTTTGAGGCTTTTGAAAATCAACAGGATTTCTAGCCTGGTGCTTTGTGGAGAAGTCTGTCTACCTGCTCTGAAAAAAGTAAGTACAGGTAGCCCTTGCTTAACGACCACAATTGGGACTGGAATTTCAGTTGCTAAATGAGGAGGTCATTAAGTGAATCCAACCCGATTTTACAACCTTTCTTTCAGCAGTCATTAAGCGAATCACCATGGGCATTGAGGAAACCACGTGGTCGTTAAGCAAATCACATGGTTCCCCATTGATTTTGCTTGCCAGAAGCCAGCTGGGAAGGTTGAAAATGGTGACCACGGGACGCTGTGATGGTCATAAATGCGAAACGGTTGCCAAGGGCCCAAATCATGATCACGTGACCACGGGGATGCTGCGACAGTTGTAAGCGTGAGGATCAGTCGTGTCTTTTTCAGCACTGTCGTAAATCCAAACCATCACTAAATGAATGGTTGTTAAGTGAGGACTACCTGTAGGAAGTTGTCACTTTGCTTTTTGCTGCTATTTGTTTGCAAAAACACTCTTGGGGGGAAAAATTGCTGGTGTCTATGGGAAGGAGGACTGAAGAGGTGGGTGAGGTGCATAGGCAAAATCCAAATTTGTCCCCCACCTGATCTTCCCACAAAACCCAGGATATGATGGATATCTTGATAATGAAACACTTAAGCCACTCAAATGGTGTGGACGCCCCATCACGGTTCAGTCAGCATCCCATGGAAAGGAAACAGTGACACAATACGGAGGATGGTTCTTACTTGGAACAGTGATGAAGCTGACAGGTTAAACACAGCACCTGCCACATGCAAGGTTTGCAGATGACGATTCAGCTATGGCCCTTTTCCTAAAAGGCGACCCAAGATTCCAGTCCTCATCTTCTAAGCAAACAAATGGTATACATAGGAACACAGAAAGCAGCCCTGTGCCTTATTGGTCCCTCCAACTTAAGTTTGATGAGCTTTCCAGCTGCATTTTGGAAAGCTAGAAATGTCCTTTTTCCAAGTTTCCCCAGCTAAACTGCTGCTGCATCTGGCTTTATTTTTAATTCAAAGTCTTTAATTCAAAGAATTCCTCAATTCCTCTTTCTCTCATAGAGAAAGAAACGAAGCCTTCAGGCATCCAGATGGCAAGAAAAAACAGCCCCTGTTGCCAAGAGGGGGTTTACATTCCAATCGTCACCCCCCCGAACCCAACTCAGTACCAACTTGGAGGATGCCCCCCTCCCTTTTCTTTCTTTCTCTCTCTCTCTCTTTCTCTCTTTCTCTCTTTCTTTCTTTCTTTCTTTCTTTCTCTCTCTTTCTCGTCACACTTTAACTGAAATATTTTTGAAAGTCTGTAAGTAAGGATATAAGCAAAAAGAAATACAAAATATGTAGGAAGATAGATCAGGGGCAGAGAGTAAATAGGTAGATAAAAATAAAGTCTGGTATATTTTCCAGTGTATACTGTAAAATATTTTGGATCCTTTCCCTAAACAAAGCCAAAATGTCCTTATGGAACTTTAAACGTGTTCGGTTAATGCAGGACAAATCACCAACAAAACGACCAACCATAAGCAATACTCCAAGTTGTGAGTCAGCTTAAAAGATAACCCTGTACATAAAAAGACGCAACTTTTAGCACAAATCCATGTATGACATTATGATCCAAGAATGATTTGCAATTAGAATTAAATCCTGCATCAGATTTGCTTTTTCAGTGCAGTGTTATTCTGGGCATCTAAGCGTACTCTCACAATTTGTGAGCCATTCTTCCAAAGAAAATGTTAAAAGATCTTTTCCGGTAAAAAGCCTTTTTTCCTTGAAGCTGTGGCACGCATGTTCTTAGCATTTGAGTATCCAGCAAACACCCTCTCATGCGTTACGGTTCTTATTAATGACCCATTTCCCCCCCCCACCCCAATACTCTGGGGCTGTCTGCTGCTCTTCCTGTCCTGCTAGAAAGTGGAACAAGAAATCAAAGCATCGTCTTAGGATCTTGACAAAGTCCTTTCAGTGTGGCTGTGAATGCAGCATGGAAAGTTTTGTCAAACATCCTTCAATCTCTGAATTTTTACGCCTTGCCATTGATGGCTATAGTGTAGATCATCGTTTCTCAACTTCTGCAACTTTAAGATGGGTGGACTCCAACTCCCAGAATTCCCCAGCCAGCCCTGCTGGCTGGGGAATTCTGGGAGTTGGAGTCCACCCATCTTAAAGTTGCAGAGGTTGAGAAACGCTGATGTAGATTATCTTTGTAGATGGAGGGTAGGAGGGACAATAATGCCAGCTATATTACACAGGCAGGATTTCATCTCAGCAACCACAGAAGCTCACCACACGGCTTGGGGTCAGTTGCTTTCTCGTGGCCAAACCTACCTTGCAGGGTGGTTGGGGAAAAATTGGGAGGAAGAAGAGCTATGTGCATTGTTATGAGCTCCTGAATAAGAGACAGGCTAAAAATCAGGTTAAGAAACTTCGCTGGCATATCACTTCAGCAGGTGAAATGTCATCAATACACCCCCATGCCACTTTGCAGTGCCGAGCAGCAAGATTGCAGCAAAGTTTGTTCAGGAGAGCTATTTTGAACCATTTCTATACCAGATGGTCTGTGGGCCTGGAAAGCTGCTGTGGGCTGGCCTTTGGGGATTCCTACAGATAGTCCTTGACGTACGACCACAATTGAGACCGGAACTTCTGTTGCTAAGCGAGATGGTCATTAAGTGAGTCACACCTGACATTACTACCTTTTTGCTGCAATCATTAAGCAAATCACCATGGTTGTTAAGTGAACCCAGTTTCCCCCATTGACGAAAATGGCAATCACTTGACCATGGGACGCTGCGACAGTCATAAAGGCAAACCGGTTGCCAAGCGCTCAAATCGTGGTCATGTGACTGTGGGGACACCATGACGGTCGTAAGTGCGAAGACTGGTTGCAAGGGTTTTTTCCAGCGCTGTCGTCAGTCCGAACCATCACTAAACAAATGGTTGTTAAGTGAGGACTACATGTAGAAGTTTTTGCTTCTGGCTTCTTGCAGCAACACTGAAACATTCCCCATTTTTGGCCCAAAGCAGAAGGAAGTCCAAGTCCATCTTGATCCCCAAGAGCTGCTGTAGAATTTGAACAGCTGCCCTCTTTCCATTAGCCTATATTTCTACCATCTAGCCTTTTCTGCAAACCTGGTTTGGATCTTTAATGAAATCCTAAAGGATTGTGTCAAATAAAGGAATTGTTTTGAAGGATGGCTTGGCACGCTTCACTAGACGTTCCTTCTTGGTTTCTCCGCCAACCCTCAGATGGATCTTTCATTCTGATAACATCAAAATTACGCTTCAGAGGAAGAATTAGGTGTATGTCTGCAGACTGACAGCCAACAAGCAACTTGATTGATCGCAGTTGCTTTTGGCAGCGCAGAAGCGAGAGAAGGAGGAATTCTTCCCAATTTCTGTTTGCTTATAAATAGGTTGCGTTTGATATTTTTTTTTAAAGGCCTTTCTCAGCTTCAGGAAGATTTGGGATAACGTTGCATCAGGAAACAGATTCACTAGATTTGTTTTCTTTTCTTTTAATAAGGGAGTCCTCGCTTAACAACCATTCATTTAGCAATGGTTCAGACTTATGACTGTGCTGAAAAAACCAACTTATGACTGGTCCTCACGCAACCGTTGTGGCGTCCCTGTGGTCATGTGATCATGATTTGGGCGCTTGGCCAGATGTCGGTTCGCATTTATGACTGTCGCAGCATCTCAGAGTCCCCTTTTTGGGAGAGATGGGCGGTGATAGAAATTTGAAATATAAATAAACAAATAAATAAACCTCGTGGTCACATGATCGCCATTTTTGACCTTCCTGAACAGCAAGCAAAATCAGAGAAGTGTATGATTTGCTTAACAACCATGTGGTTTGCTTAATGCCCACTGTGATTTTTTTTTTAACAACCACTACAAAAAAGGTGGTAAAATCGGGTTGGACTTGCTTAATGACCACTTCGCTTAGCAACCGAAATTCTGGTCCCAACTGCGGTCATTAAGCAAGGACTAGCTGCAATGATTTTATTACTGATTCATAAAGGAAAGGAGGGTATGAGATCCAGCTGGCCTGTAACCTAACAGCACAATATGGCCAGTGAGTTTGCCCGTGGGACAACATCACAAAGCCAGTTTGGAGCGAGGGTAATGCTTCTTACCATCACTCGGAATGAGGAAACACTTTCACTTCCCTTTCCAGCTCCAACCCGACTGCCCCTATCCTACCCCAATTATCCTAGGTAATAATGAATGTTTCAGAGGGGATTTCTTTTTCTGAGAATAGTAATCCAACTATTCTGGGGAATTAGCCAGGCAGATGTGTTCTGGAGGAGCAACAGAACATTTCTAAGTTCTCCAGAATGTTCTATTCCTGAATCTGTAGATTTCCATCCTTCCCTTTATGTTCATATCCTGTGGCCATGAGTTCCATAAGCTAATTGTACCCTCTGTGAAGAAATCAATGTGTGTCCTTTGCATTATGGTGCAAATAAGGTAAATAGCCGTAAATGTCATGAAAGTTAACATAGATTTAAATGCCTTGTCCAGATTGCTTGGATAAACAGACTCAGCCTGTCCCTTGTTTCAGATGGGTGTTTAAGGGGAAATCAGGGGCTGTTGTATCCAAAGTCCACTCAGAGGGGATCTGATAGATGCTTCACAGCATTCGCTTTTCCTGTTGGCCACCTTCATTGCGTGAAGACTTAGGAAAAGAAAATTAAGTGGTTGACGTGCATGCTTTTTAAAATCGGTTTTGTCGCATCTGTCCCTGCTTCCCCAAAGCCGCAAAATTGAGGTGGAAATGGATAATTGCTCGTCTTTTCTGAGGACTTTAAAATGGAAATGTTACTTGTCCACACACACACATACCCTCTCTCTCTCCCTCTCACACACACACACACACACAAACACACACTTTGCTTCTGCTTGATGCTCTGTGTCTGCAGTCTTGACACATCGCCTGTTTTGATCAAAATTGCACAAAGAGATGCTTAGAATGTCTTGCCCACAGATGCTGCTTTCTAAAAGCAGATGCATATTTTTATCTTACACCTGAGTTGTTTGGAGAGAAGTATATTGAACCATTATCCATCTTGTTCTCACCTCCCTTGCCGCCTCTTTCAAATGTGCCCTGTACGTTGAATCATTTAGGCAGGGGGTGTGCGCGTGGTGGTTCAAACTTTTTCACGCTGCACAACCTGTTAGTTAAAAAATTAATTCCTGGAAAGGCCGATTAAGAAGCAGAGTTCTGGAGACGGAAAACGGGCTGCATCTGAACTTCTCATGGAGTTGAGAAATTCCAATTGGCTGCATCCTTGTTTCTCATGGAATTGCATCAAGGTTGAAAAAACGTAGTTTAAATCATGCTGGAATCTGGGGACTTCGTGATGGGCAAATGCCTTGGATCAGCTCAGGACTGATTGGCCTGAATGTTATGATCTTTTTGGGAAAATGTGCCTATCTTTGGTGAGATGTTCAACTCATGATGAAGATGGATGGGGGGGGGGGTGTGCACACCCACACGGTGTTGAACTTTAAGATTTTGGTTCTCTGGAGCAGTTATAACTCTTATCCACCTCCATTCCTTAGAGCAGTGTTTTTCAACCTTGGCCACTTTAAGACGTGTGGACTTCAACTCCCAGAATTCCCCAGCCAGCCATGCTGGCTGGGGAATTCTGGGAGTTGAAGTCCACACGTCTTAAAGTGGCCAAGGTTGAAAAACTCTGCTTTAGACTTACTTGGATGTTTCTTGGGGGGAGATGGGCGGTAATAGAAATGTGAATAAAATAAAATCAATAAAAGAAAGGTGGTCTTCAAGCAGAGGCTGGATGATTATCTGTCAGATGCCCTAGTGGAACCTGCACTGAGCAGGGGGTTGGACTAGGTGATCTCTAAGGTCCCTTCTGACTCTAGGATTCTGTGAAAAGTTTTAGTCGCAAATGAAAGGCAGCCATTACGTAAAAACATGGAGGGGTGGTAATAAAATCACCTAGCAGCTTAACTCAGAGAGAGATTCTGTCGTCAAATGATTAGTCCAAACAGATTTGAATTGGTTCTGGTAACTGAAGCAGAAATTAAATAATATGACAATTAGCATAAGCTGACCATGAGATTTGAGATGGGTTGGGTGTCTGTTCATGATGAAGAATATGGCCTTGCTTCTGAGGGACATTTTTTAAAATAATGCAGGGATATTTGTGTTATATATAACACAGGGATTAAATAACACAGAGGTATTTCTGTTATAGAGGACAAGAGATATTTGTGTTATTTTATTTGTGTTAATTATTTTAATTGTTTTGTTTTTTGTGACTGTAAGCCACCCAGAGTCACTTGCTGAGATGGGCGGCCATAGAAATCAAATCAAATCAATCAATCAATCAATAAAAGTTGCTCTTTCGGTTCAAGGCCATTTATCTTGCCTCCCTTCTGGGTTGTTTTCTTGGTTCTGGCTGCAAATGACACAATGGGTGTCATTTCCATTATGATGCTGTGGCATGCACGATATCTCTGTGGGGTTGCCAACACCCCTCACCCCAAGTTGGAGGCTTGACTAGATGATCTCTAAGGACCCTCTGACCCTCAGGCTTCGTTATTTCCACGTTTCAAGTATTCATTTGGCTGTTTTTTTCAGCACTCTGGCCTGGCCAGTGGTGATTGGGTTGGATTTGCCTTGCCCTGGTCCAGGTCAATGCAATTGATTCCATAAACATGGTTAAATAAATCAAGTTTAATACGAGTGGACCCATGTGTTGTGCTATTTGCAATGTGCCTCTTTTACCCAGACTGTCAAGTAATCATCTGGTTGCCCACTTAATCATGTTGATTTTTGCCAGGCGACGTTTTATGAAAGTTTCTTTTATTTGCCGGCATTTCATTCTGCTCAACCTGATTTCCCCACCTGCTGTGGGTGGGAAAATCAAACCAGTTTTGGGACATAGTTCCAGTGTTTCACATTTCCAGCCACTGATTCTGGGCATGACCATCCCAGCTGATTAGGGTGGGGTCACCCAAGGGAGGGGGTTTTGCGTGCCGTGATGGCAGATCACGGGCTCAACCTTTGGGTGACAAATAAATGCTAAATGGTTGAGTCATTGGGTGGACCAAGGATGGCCAGTCAAGTGGTCTTGGCAGGACTTCCTGGGTGAGGGGAGATGATGAAGAAACTGAGGCCAAGGGGAGGACTTGGGGCCTCATCCTGCGGCTGAGCTGCGCTCCATCCTCCCCAATTCAGCAGAGGTGCTGGGAAAGTGCCATCTCTCTTGCTAATCCTGTTCCTGACTCTCTTCTTTCATTCCCTTTCAATCCACTTTGCTAATTCCCTTCCAAGATAATCTCTGATGAGGCCAAACTGTCAGCCCTACTAGGTAGGCCAGACCAGGAAATCAACTCCACAGAGGGGCTAAAACTCCTTTTATTGAGACTGGCTGCAATAACAGAATCTTGCAAGCCTGGTTGTGCTGGACCGCCTCCCCTCCTTATACTCCTGTGAATTAGGGAGGTGTCTGTCTGAGCCGCTTCCAAATGTTATCTGGCTGTCCTGGACTTAAAAAATGTTTCAGCCCCCTTTGCCTAGGTAACAGTTCCTGCGTATTTCCATCAAGCTCATCTTCCTTGCTCTTTAGACAAATTGATTTGCAACACGGCTGCCCTTGAGCAGGATCTGAGGAAGGGGGGAGATGTTTACTTAAACAGTGATTCTCAACCTTGGCAATTCTGTGTGGACTTCAACTGGCCAGGGAATTCTGGGCATTGAAGTCCGCACATCTTAGAGTTGCCAAGGTTGAGAGTCACTGCCTTAAACACTTCCTAAGCTAAGCTAAGCACAGCTCAGATCTCTCTCTCTCTCTCTCTCTTTTTGTTAAAGACTTTTTTCAAGCAATAAAAAACAAATCTAAAAGAAAAAAATAGGAGAAAGAATAAGAAGTAAAGAGAAGAAAAAGAAAGTGCAGAAATAGGTGAACGGAGTAAATTTAGCAAGAATTAAAATACCAAAAAAGTGGGGGGAAAGGAACAGGGAAAAAATGGAGGGTTTTCAAGAATTATGTGCTGCAAATTTAGGCTCCTGATAAGGGGATTAAGCTAAGCACAACTATTAAAAAAACAACAACCGTCAGAACCTGAGGCTCAGAAACATCCCAGTAGCAGATACAGCTGGGTTGAAGCATCTTTTCTGCTGGTGGGCTTTAGATGCCGAAAGAAGGCAGTGGGAACAATTGATGTCGGGGACTGGGGTGGGGACAAAAAGCTACAGATGTGGGAGGGTCGTTTTATATTTGGAAAAAATGAGTCAAGACGCTTCGAGCCAGCTGTGCAGCTTGGGGAAACTGGCTGTACGAAAATGCACCTAGGAGGGTGGAATTGGGGGAGCTGAAGATACTTTACGACTTGCGCTGATGCCTTTTCGGTGGGTGGGTTCGTTTTTTACCCCGGTTGCGGATTGCACGTGCGCCGTCGTCTCTTTGTTCTGAGGCTGTTTTAATTATCGGTAGCCACATACGGTCAAGAACTTGAGATGGGCTCCGTACAAATGGAGAGGATAAATAAGTAATTTTGGGGTATCGTTTTCGTTTTGTTTTAAAGGAGTGGAGGTTCGGTGGAGGGGAGAAAGAGAGGATTAAAAACAAAAAACAAAAAAACCCGCCCAGAGTCCCCTTTTCGGGAGAGATGGGCGGTGACAGAAATTTGAAATAGAAATAAATAAATAAATCAAATAGAAGTCGAGGGGCTCGTTTGGACACCCTCCTCAAGGTGAAAAAACTACGTCGTCGTCGTCAACTAAATGCATAGACCGAAGCAGGGAGATGGGGCTGGTGACCGTGCCCCAGAGCCTGGCCCCTTTGGACTGTGCCCCGGTTTGGGCTCCTCCACCCCACCCCACCCCACCCCACCCGCCAGAGCCCCCAGAATCAAAGCGAGGGCTTCGGGGCTCGGCGGGAGGCTGCAGGCGGCCACCGGGGGTCTCTGCGCACAGGCTGCCCTGTCCTTTCCCTTAACAGCCCGGATCCGGTCAGGGGCAGGAGAGGGCCCCGCTCTGCTGTGCTCCGACCCAGCCGCGGGCGTGGGGAGACGCTGGCATCGGGGCAGAGCGGGGAGTGAGAACAGCGCCCGGAAGCGCGGCCGGTCGGTCATAGATGGATCGGCATCTCGGCTGCTCTGATGGGTACCGTCTGCTGTGACCGCGGTTAGTGTGTTTATGCTGGCCAGAGTCCCTGTGAGAAGGGAGGCAGGGAGAAAGAAGGGAGGGAGGGAGGCAGGGACGTAGGAGTTGGATGGGAGAAGGAGAGAGGGAGGAGATGGATGGGACAAGGAAGGAGGGAGGGAGGGAGGGAGGAAGGAAGGAAGGAAGAAACAGAAAGAAGGAAGGAAGGAATAGAGAAGGGAGGGAGGGAGGGAGGGTGGAGGAAGGAAGGAATAGAGAAGGAGGAAGGGAGGAAGGAGATGGATGGGAGAAGGAGAGAGGGAGGAGATGGATGGGAGAAGGAGAGAGGGAGGAGATGGATGGGACAAGGAAGGAAGGAGGGAGGGAGGGAGAAAGAAAGAAGGAATGGAGAAGGGAGGGAGGGAGGAGGAAGGAAGGAATAGAGAAGGAAGGGAGGAAGGGAGGGTTAGAGAGGGAAGGGATGGAGGAAGGTAGGCCAACCAAATCTGATGGGCCATGTGCTTGTCCTTCCCTGCACCATGGCCTGAGGCCCAACTGCCTCAAGAGTACAGCTTTCCCCCACTTGAGCCATCTCCAGAAGGATACATTCCTAGTTTGGTCACCTGCCTGGCTCTTGGCCAACGACAGCCTCGCCCTCTTTGGTGGGTGAGGGGGTCCCTTTCAAAGAAGATCAAGGGGGGGGGGGCTGTCTTTGCAATCTCTGATGCAGCTCTGGGTGGGAGGGCCCTGCTTGGCTCCCGCCTTGAAAGAAGGGGCAGCCAGGCCAAAAAAGGGCTGCCATTGCTTGCAAATTTTCTGCCGAAGGGAGCCCAGCAGCATCTTCTGCTGTCCTGCCAGCAGCTCCATCCAGGATTCAGGGAGGGGGTCTTTGCGTCGGGGCACAAGCCCCCCCCCCCCCGCTCTCCCACAATGGCCTGCCTGTCCGTCTCTCCTCGCTGGGGCTGAGGGTGAGGCTTTGTGGGCTCTGGACGGCCCTTCCTTCCTCCCCCTGAACAGAGTGAGAGGCCAAGGTCTTCCAGCCTTGAGTTATTTATAAAAATAATAAAGGCGGGATAATAAATAAATAAATAAATAAATAAGTAATAATAATTATTATTATTATTATTAATGCGGAGAGGCCTCTCACTTCTGCAGCTGAAGAAAATTGGCTTTTCTGTCTGTTGCCTTTCTACCCAGCAGCCAACAGCCTCCTTATCTTCCCGGAATTGGGCCAGTCCCTCTTAAAACTTTCCACCTGGTGCACTTTTCTCTGTCTTGTGGCAAGGAGCCCCGCGGCTTAACTTTGCAATCTGGGAAAAAGGTGCCAGCGGCCTACTTCTGTCTCTCCTCTTCCTTTGCAAAGCTTTTAGATGATCTTTTGGTTCGAAAAGAAGAGCCTAGGCCAGGGTTCCTCAACCTTGGCAACTCTAAGCTGTGTGGACTTCAGCTCCCAGAATTCCCCAGCCAGCAAAGCAAAGCAAAGCAAAGCAAAGCAAAGTTGCCAAGGTTGAGGAACCCTGGCCAAGATAAATGCTTCCCCCGCCCCCCGCCTCGAAAGGTGTTGCGTGGTCCTGAGCCTCATTAGCAAAGGGGAGCCTCCCCATGCAGAGGCAGTCTACCTCAAAGTGCAGGAGACTCAGAAGGAGAACAGAGGGTGGCAATAGCTTTGGGGAACTGGTGGCGAATCTCCTCTCTGGCCCCCCTTTGGGGCGAACCCCAGAGTGCAGTAGTGTTGGGGTCGTCTCTACATCCTTAACCTATCCAAGTGGAGCCTCCACTTTAGAAGCAGTCTACTTCAATTTCAGTTCCACTGTGACACTTGTGCTGCAGATCATACAAGCTGGGTATTTGGGGTGTTAATGGATCTTGGGGGGATCTGGTGAGGGAAGATGCTAGAAAGACATGACTGGGGAGGCTGACCTCGTAGTTGGCAGAACCCTGGCTTGTTTATAACGTAACAGTTTTATTTATTTTTTTATTATTATTAAATTTGTACACTGCCCACCTCACTATAAAAGAGATCTCTGGGTGGCTTAAAAATAAAAGTTATAAAACCTTTATAAAAATATAAAAAGGGCAAAAATAGAAGAAGATAAAAGAGGGAAACTAAAAGGCAGAGGGAGCATCTTTAAGCCATCAACCACCCCCTTTATATTCCTTTATATATTTCTTTTTTATTCTTTTCTTTATTCTTTTCTTATTTTTTCTTTCTTTTCTATTTCCATTTTTATTTTTTCCCCTTCTTTTCTGCACTTCCTATTTTTTCTTTTTCTTCTTTTATTTTTTTCAGTTTATATTAGTTCTTACCTTTTTAACTGTAAGGTTCAATAAAATTTATATATATATATACATATATACATATATACATATATATATATATATATATATATATATATATATATATATATATATAAAGAAATATAAATATAAATATAAAAATAACATACCAATTCCTCCTTTTTGGTCCTTCCTGCCCTCAAACTAACCAGACTCACAAACTGGGCGTCTTTCTCCCCCCTGCAGGTTCTGACTCCATCCCGGAAGACCTGTGAGCCTTGGTGAAGTGGGCAGGCGACCCGGCCGAGGTCGGAGTCCCCTGCGTGCCCTCAGCATGAGTCCCAGCTCCCCGGTGTGTCTGGTCGTCCCCATCGCCAGCCTCCTCTCCTTGCTGATTACCAGCTGCACCACCGGAAGTAAGTCAGACATGGGCCCCGCTCCAGGACCGGATTTGGCAAAGCCAGCGCGTGCCTGTTTTTCTGGTCTAACCTTAGCTGTTGGGCATCTGGATGTGATTGCAGGAAAGACTTTCTGCCTGTGTTCAAGGCACTCTTGTTCTCCTTCCTGTGCAGGTTTTCTGCTGGGAAGAAAATCTGATGAATAAGCCAGCCGTTTAGTGCAGAGGGAGGTTGGAGGGGGCGATCCGAGGGCTGCCTGTAAATCCCTGCCCAATGGGGTGCCCATTTGCTCTCTGTTGCAAGAGTAGAAACCGGGACTGGGGTGTGCGGGGGGTTGAGAAAATTTCAGCAGGCCCTTTCACCTGCAGGGTAGGGCAGAAAGTTTCTAAAGGTAAGAGCTAGCGGGAAAGAAGATATATTCGAGGGATGCTCCTGGTGCAGCTTCAGAAGGCCCTGAGCTGTCCTTGACTGGAGATAGAGAAGCACCAGGCAGCAGGGTGGAGTGGATGATCTCGAGGAGTCCCTTTGGGTCTGTCATTGCAGGAGCCCAAGGTATAGTCAGAATGATCTGAGGTATAGGCAGTCCTCAACTTACAACCACAATTGGGACCAGAACTTCCATCGCTAAGCAAAGTGGTTGTTAAGTGAGTCATGCCCGATTTTATGCCCCCCTTTGCTTGTTAAGCGAATCATGTGGTCTGTAAGCGAATCCAGGTTTCTCCATTGACTTTGCTTGTCAGAAGCCAGCTAGGAAGGTCGTAAATGGTGATCACATGACCCTGGGATGCTGCAACCGTTGTAAATACGTGCCGGTTGCCAAGTCCCTGAATTTTGGTCATGTGATCACGGGGATGTTGCGACGGTCGTAAGTGTGAGGACCGGTCATAAGTCACTTTTTTCAGCGCCGTCGTATCTTTGAATGGTTGCCAAACAAATGGTCGTAAGTCGAGGACTACCTGTAGTGGATCGGAGGTTTGAAGGGGAGGGAAGAAAGTCAAGAAATTAAATAGTATTAATTATGATTTCTTCCGGCCCCCTGTATTTGATTTTTTCCTTCTGCCATCATGAAACAACTTTCCGAGGAGTTTGTGGGGTTTTAGTTCCACTGTCAAACGACCAGGACTGTCCTAATAGCCAGGAACCACGCTGAGACGAGGAGTGGGTCTCTAGTGTTTTATTACTGCTACATAAGACAGAAAACCCTAACAAACTGAAGAAGCGTGGGAAAACCCAGGCAGATAAACCCCAAAAGTCAAGGCGGGTCTGATCTGTGTCTCTTTGAATGGCTGCTTAACTCCTCCGTACTACGCATGCGTTTCCCCCCCTGGATAGGGGCCCCCTCCTGCTCGCCATCAGCACTCATGACAAGGACAAGGGCTTACCCCAACCAGCTGCTTGGGAGGAGATTCAGAATGTATGAAAAGAAGATCTGCTCCACGCAGGGCTCAGTTTGCCTGTGGAACTCACCACCACCAGATGTGATGATGGCTACGAACTTGGGGGGGCATTCAAGGTGGGCTTGAAGAAATTCTTGGGGGATACATCAGTTAAGGAGTGTCGGTTTGCAGGCTACATGATACCCCACCAGGTTGGGGGTCGCAGGTTTCCAAGTCTCGGTTGCAGGAGAAGACGGTGGGAGAGAGATGGGTCTCCACCCCCTACTTCTAAGGCTAAGGGTTGATGCGTTCGACTTCGGGGCCCATCATTCCTTGCCAGCCTAGCCTTATGGGTTGAAACTGAAATCCAGTGCATTTGCACAGCCACAAAGTGGAAAACTTTGCCCTGCGTTTTGGAATGCAAAGGGAGTAACAAAATACTTGGCCGGATCTTATATTTTGACTTGACCAGGAAAAGTGCATTGTGTGAACACCTTGATAAGGCATGGTTTCTGGGCAGTCTGACAGTAGGTAACCACATGTTTGCTCTTGCCTAATTCCAGGACTTCTTTCCGAGTTCCCACTCTAGGCTACAGCCCCGAGGTTTCCTAGTGGTCTCCCATCCAAAGGCCCAACCTAGCTTATTTTCTGAGCCGAAGATAAATCAGCAAGGTCCTGCCCCCGGCTGGGACCCCACGGACGTACATTTTCATCTGGGATATACACAGCTGCCCCCACCCTGGCGCCTGTTCAATACGTTGGACTTCAGGGCCCATAATTCCTTGCCAGCCTAGCCTTATGGGCTGAAACAGAAATCCAGTGCATTTGCAAGGCCAGAGAGTGGGAAACTTTGCCCAGAGTTTTGAAATGCAAGATGAAGATGATGATGATGATATGATATGATATGATGATATGATAATATATTAATGAGGATATAGTACCATTGGTTATTTTTTTGAGCCACATAGAAAAAGTGGAACAGGGCTAAAAATACTGTACAATGAAAACTCAGTGCCTTACGGTGCCCTTTATGTGTTTGTGCAGTAAATGTTGGATTGGTGTCATCATCATCATCATCATCATTATTATTATTATTATTATTATTGTGAATCCCATTAAAGTTCCCCCTCACCCCAGCAGGTCCATCCCAGAATTTTCTGCCTGATTTCCTGGGCTGTCTTCCTCTCCTGCTTTGCTGTGGAACAGTCTAAATCAGTGTTTCTCAACCTTAGCCATTTCAAGATGTGTGGCCTTCTACTCCCAGAATTCCCCAGCCAGCATGGCTGGCTGGGGAATTCTGGGAGTGGAAGGCCACACATCTTGAAATGGCTAAGGTTGAGAAACACTGATCTGAATTCCTTCCCCCATTTTTTTCTCCTGCTTTTGCTTCCAAGAATACCAAATAAAGCTGATGCTGTGTCACCTACCTGATGGAGGCTTAAATCAAGCCACCATGATGTCAGGCTGATCCACACCTCTCTTCCCATCTCACCATAGTGCTGTTTAATTAAATCAGAAAGGAGGAAGATTAAGGGGCAAAGCAGAGGGAGCAAACGCCAGGCCAGCTTCTCCGTTGCAATGAGTCATTTTTATATAATGTATCTGTCGCAGCAGATAGCAGTATCAGCAAACTTTGTTTGATCTCCAGAGCAAAGCCAGACCTGGTTAGTACTTGGACAGGAGACCACAAGGAAATCCCTGGGGTGGAGACCAGCTATGGAAGTTGAAATCCTGGAAGAAGGGAATATCAGACCCTTTCTTGTTGCCAAGAAAACTAAAGCCCATGTCAACTCAAGAGAAACTTTACTGGTTTTAGGTATATTCTGTTTTTTTCTACTGAGTTGAATGGGTACTGCCTTAATTGCATTGTAATGGTGTCTCCACTGCTTTTATTTAATTTATTTTACTTAACTCATTTTTTATGGGAAGGCAAGATGTAAATCACTCAAGAGTGGATTAAACTTCCACATCTAACGGTTATGTAGACAGGGAGGATTTAATGCTGAAATTAAAAAAAGGATGTTCTCCTATGTTAAAACAGCCCATAGGCCCAATCCTCATATATTACATTTGACTGACTGCCTTACAATTGAGCTAAAATAGTCTCCTAAATTTTTCAGTAAGATTCTAGTCCTCATGGTTCTGGGGAAAAAAAACAGGTGAGTAGCTCAGTCTAGGTCTCCCCTCATTAGCAGGAATTCCCTAAGATTCAACACTGTCTTGTTTCCCAGACATGCTGTGGGTTGAACCAGGAACTTCTGGAGAAAAACTATATTTGGCTGGGTTCGTACAACACGCAAAACACAATTGCAAAAAACAAGGGGACCACCAGGTAGCAGAGGACAGCTAGAGTTTCTTCTATGTTATAGCTGCCATCTTGCGGTTCTCTGCATGTTTACACTCCGGATCTAAAAGTCGTAATTCATCGAAGGCAGTGTTTCTCAGCCTTGGCAACCTTAAGACATGTGGACTTCAACTCCCAGAATTCCCCAGCCAGCAGAATTCCCCAGCATGCTGGCTGGGGAATGCTGGGAGTTGAAGTCCACACACCTGGAAATTGCCAAGGGTGGGAAACGCTGCTCTAAGCAGTTATAACCAGCCTTGCAAATGAATTGCATCCATTTGTGTATAATGGGAATCAAAGCAGGGAGCTTTTTCAAAGTTATTTCATTAAAAGATTGATATGCTGGGCCTTAGCAAAGCCTTTCAAGTACCAAAATCAATCAATCAAAAATAACCAAGATAAGTCTTTTTTATAAGATGTACATTTTGCAACTTTTCTGTCCCTCCCCTCCCCTCCCCCCCTTCCTTCCTTCCTTCCTTCCTTCCTGGGCATTAAAAGCCTTTTTATTTTAATCTGAAAGCAGTTACTTCTTGAAACTGCTACTGCTCTCATTTTAATTTAATTATGTTTAAATTAAAACGTAATTCTGAGTTTGATTAGGGTAGGTTGTAGGCTAGATGTAATTTTTTTTTACCTTGTTGTTACTACTTGGGAACAGCCATTGAAAGATAGAGAGATTGAAATGAACATGTGTTAAGTAATAAATGAGAATAATTAATAAACTTGTGCTTAAAATTAATCGTTTCATCTTCAGGGGCTGAAAAGTTAACAGTGCTGGAGCCAGGCTGTTCTCTCTAGGAAGAAAAATCCAAGCACTGCATTCCACTCTTAAGGATTTAGATAGAACACCATCAGGAGATCCCAGGCTATAAGCAAGGGAACCCTTCTAGGATTATCAGTACAAAGATAGGTTGTCTTGTGGCCAAAACCTGGCTGAACTAAAACAACCAAATCACTTTGAAGATACAGGTAGTCCTTGACTTACGACCACAAAAAAATCATTGTTGAGCAGTGTGGTCATTAAGCAAGGCATCATGTGACTGCACCCAATTTTACGACATGTTTTACAGAAATTGTTAAGCGAATCACTCTGGTCGTTAAGCAAATCACATGGTCATTAAGTGAATCACGCAGTTCCCCATTGATTTTACTTGTCGGAAGCCAGCTGGGAAGGTCACAGATGGCGATCATGTGACCCTGGGATGCTGCAACTGTTGTAAATGCATGTCGGTTGCCAAGTGCCTGAATTTTGATCATGTGACCACAGGGACACTGTGATGGTTGTGTGAGGACTGGTCACAAGTCACTTTTTTCAGCCCCGTCGTAACTTCGAACGGTCGCTAAATGAATGGTCATAAGTCGAGGACTACCTGTACAACATAATTTTATTTGCATGCACTCACTAATACAGTATATACTAGACGCCCAGCAAAGCTTTGACACTTTGCTGAGTGGCCACGAGCACCAGCAGAACTCGGGCTAATAGACTTTTGGCCCACCACATGCAAAGATAGGCACAAGCCAAACCAAGAAAAAGGCAGGCACAGTGGGAATTACAGGGTGATGTTGGAATATTTTCGATAAACCCATCGCATGACCTTATTATTGTTTGTCCCTTCCTACTAGGTCAGCATGCTAGCCATGTGATCTTTGAGATGTGGTCACTGAATAGAAACAATCGGGTTTACTGGGCCACACTGGCTGTTCCTGACTGTGTCTTCTCCCTTTTGCTCCTCAGGGTCAAGTCAGCTTGCTGTGAATGTTTTCTTCCAAAGGCGCTTTCAGCAGTTCATAGGCAGGGAGGGGCATCTCATAGGTCAGGAATGCAGCTTACCTGTGTACTTGGGGGGAGGGGCTACCTTTTTCCACCACAGCTGATACAACTAACGGTATTTTTTTCAGGCTCCTGAGTCATAAATCATAAAGTATTTAAAAGTCAGTGCCTTCAAACTTTGTAGGATGGAGCCTGAAGTGGATTTTAGCTCGACATCCTACCACTCTGCACCATAAATCCTGAGCAAGGAGTTTACTGAGGTTGCTTCCTACCCTGATATCTCAAAATATTATGTTGCAAAGGCTTAAAATGGATTTTTCCCCCTTCTGGGAGCTCCAAGGGTAATATCTTGCCAGAAATTCTATGTTTACTAAATACAGGTTCTTTATTAGATGTAACCAACAGCATCCGGGGGCTACTTGAAGACATCCGTGCAGCTTTCAGAGCAAAAGCTTTTTCTGGGAGACTCCTAAGGATTCCTGGTGGCCTCCCATCCAAGTATTAACCAGATCCAACCCTGCCTAGCCTTTTCTGAAATCAGCCATGGTCAAGTAATAGCTGCCCCCCTTTTGGGTTAATGCTTTATGGGTATTGATTGATTATTGTCTACTAATAAGTTGGGGTTGGTTCTTGGCAACCACATACATAGACTCTCCAGGATGATCTATCCCCAACTTGGTCCTTCAGGCCTTCCAAGAGTGGACCCATCACCCCTGTAATTAAGTCCATCCACCTGGCTGCTGATCAAATAAATCAATATTTTGGCCTAATTATGCATCCATCAGTTGACTGACTGGTTGGTTACAGACCATCAAGTCGGTGGATTCTCAGCAGCAATGTAGATAGATTATCTTCATGATGATCTATCCCCAACTTGGTCCTTCAGCTCTTCCCAGGGAGCCCCCATTGCCACTGTCACTGAGTCCCTCCTCCTCGCTGGTGATTCTCAGAACCACATAGATAGACCTTCTCCAGGAGGATCTGTCCCTTCAGGCCTTGCTGTCACTGAGTCCCTCCCCCTGGCTGCTGGTCCTCCTCCTCTTCTCTTTCCTTCCACCTTTCCCAGCATCAGAGCCTCCTCCAGAGAGCTGGGTCTGCGCATCATGCGTCAAAGTAGGACAATTTGAGCCCGGCCATTGGTGCCTCAAGTGAGAACTCTGGTTGATTTGTTCCATAATCCACTGGTTTGTTTTCTTGGCTGTCAACAGTATTCTCAGCAATCTTCTCCAACACCAAAGTTCAAAAGCGTTCTTAGTGACCACATAGATTTCCCCCAGGTGGATCTGTCCCCAACCTGGTCCTTCGAGTCTCCCAAGGGTGCCCCCATCCCCCCTGTAACCGAGTCCCTCCCCCTGGCTGCTGGTCCTCCTCTTCTTCTCTTTCCTCCCACCCAGCATTATGGACTTCTCAAGGGGGTTGGGTTTTTGCATTGATTGATTGATTGATTACATGCCCTCAAGTTGTTTTCAACTCCTAGCAACCTCATAGTTAGATTTCCTCCAGGAGGACCTGTCCCCAACCTGGACCTTCAGGTCTTCCAACAGTGCCCCCATCACCCCTGTTACTGAGTCCCTCCACCCTGCTGCTGGTCCTCCTCCTCCTCTCTTTCCTTCCACCTTTCCCAGCATCAGAGCCTCCTCCAGAGAGCTGGGTCTTCGCATCATGTGTCCGAAGTGCAGGGGGTTGGACTTTATGTCCTCTTAGGTCCCTACCAACACTATGTTTTTAAGAATTTGTTTGTGCCTCCAATGAAAACTCTAGGTTGCTTAGTTCAATCATCCATTTGTTTTCTTGGCTGCCCAGGGTGTCCTCAGGAGCCTTCTCCAACACCCATGTTTATTAGGAATAAATAAAATGGCCTTTTCCAACTGAATGTATTTTCAGGCCAAGGAGAAAAAAAAATTAAAATTAATCCTCTGCTAGCACTGCTATAACATTACTCACAGAAGTTCTTTTCTGCGTCTAGTGTATTTTTTGGAAGCTGGGGTATTTTTTTGCTTGCTTGTTTTCAAGACATTAGGTTGGCTGACCATGGCTGGAAAAGGGGAGAGCAGGTGATCAATCATACGGCTTAGCCTGGTCTGGTGTGCTGATTCTTAATGCTCTCACAAAAGGTGAAAGGTGGCTTCCTCAGTTTATAGGGAGGGGTTGCTATTTAACTGTGGGAAAGAGTGCCACAGTTGCGGGGGTTTAGGTCAGTGTTTCTCAATCTCGGCAACTTGAAGATGTGTGGACTTGTGGACTTCAACTCCCAGAATTCCTGAACCACCAATTCTATACCTCATCAAGTTGCCAAGGTTGAGAAACACTTACTTAGATAATAAATAATAAATAAAATGAGGAGGGGAGGGGGAAGGAAGGGATTTGATGGGAGAGGGATTTGATGGGAGAGGGGGGAAGGAAGGAAGGAAGGAAGGAAGGAAGGAAGGAAGGAAGGAAGGAGTTCAATGGGTAACAGGAGAAGGAAGGAAGGAAGGAAGGAAGGAAGGAAGGAAGGAAGGAAGGAAGGAAGGAAGAAGGAAGGAATTCAATGGGTAAGGGGAGAAGGAAGGAAGGAAGGAAGGAATTCAATGGGTAAGGGGAGAAGGAAGGAAGGAAGGAAGGAAGGAAGGAAGGAAGGAAGGAAGGAAGGAAGGAAGGAATTCAATGGGTAAGGGGAGAAGGAAGGAAGGAAGGAAGGAAGGAATTCAATGGGTAAGGGGAGAAGGAAGGAAGGAAGGAAGGAAGGAAGGAAGGAAGGAATTCAATGGGTAAGGGGAGAAGGAAGAAAGGAAGGAAGGAATTCAATGGGTAAGGGGAGAAGGAAGAAAGGAAGGAAGGAATTCAATGGGTAAGGGGAGAAGGAAGAAAGGAAGGAAGGAATTCAATGGGTAAGGGGAGAAGGAAGGAAGGAAGGAAGGAATTCAATGGGTAAGGGGAGAAGGAAGGAAGGAAGGAAGGAAGGAAGGAAGGAATTCAATGGGTAAGGGGAGAAGGAAGGAATTCAGTGGGTAAGGGGAGAAGGAAGGAAGGAAAGAAGGAGTTCAATGGGTAAGGGGAGAAGGAAGGAAGGAAGAAATTCAATGGGTAAGGGGAGAAGGAAGGAAGGAAGGAAGGAAGAAGGAATTTGATGAGGGAGGAAGGGAGGAAGGACGGACAGCACTTATTTCCATGCACAAATGTATGCAAATAAAATATGAATATGCATTTTAGAGCCAATCCTAGAACCCTCCCCCATCTCCAATTGACTCAGGAAGAAAAATGCATGGGTGGGGGGGGCAGAGGAAGAGGAGGAGAGAGAAAGAGAAAGTGAAATGTGGCATGCTATTGGAATAATGTATTTATTCTTTGAAGTTGCAAAGGAAATTTCAGTTGCTGGAGGGAGTGCTTTCTGTGAATTCTGAAAAGGATTTCCCCTCCTTTTAAACTCCTCCAAAGGATGGGCTGAGGATGGTGGTGGTTGTCCTTATGATAGTTATTACTGCATTTTCTGTATGATTCATGCAAACACCATTCAGCGTCCCCCACCCCCTTTCTTTGTAAAAACCCCCTTTCTGCCTTAAAAGCCCTTAGTTGGAAAACTGGGGAAAATAGACCTTTTTTTCTTTTCTTTTCAGAACAAAGACCATGAGTCATAGGGAGAGCAAACTCCGATTCAAAGTTAGAGTCAGGGAAGGGATTGTATGAAACCCTGGGGATATGAAAACAGAAGCAGGTGCAGGGGGAACCCTCCTGGGCTTTTTAATGGTTTCGGTTTTTAAAATGTCTAACCTTTCTTCCAAGGCCCATCCTGCTTGTTTTCCTGTGCTCCTGTTTTTATTTTTCACAACAACCCAGCAAGGTAGTATAGTCTGAGAGAAAAGGTGGGCTGGCTGGCTGACAGTCACCCGCTGAGTTTTGCAGGAATTGCAATTCAAAAAGAAAAGTGGGGGGGAATATCTTTCAGGCTGGGAGTGTTATTAAGAAATCACTTTGTATATCTATTTATTGATTTAGAGTTGTTTTCGTTTGTCACGGAGGATGCTGAAGGAAGTCCGACATGACAGAGGCTTTGCCTTCTAGATTACAATTGAAAAGGCACAGCGCAAGAGGAAATGGGATTGGGAGGGAAGAAGAAAAAAAAAGCAACCCAGGACTTTGTTTTTAAGGGAAAAAGAGATGGCTAGTACCTTTCAGACATTTAATCTGTAAGGATAAAGTTCATCCAATTCCTGGCTTCCAGTGTGCCCTCGTCTCAATTTTTCCCTGCAATTGAAAGAATATTTCTTGCTGCCTTTGATGCTAAATCAGGTGAGGACTGGCCATGGTGGGGGTTGGTGGGGAGGTTTACACCTGAAAAGGATAAGAGAAGGATAGAGAAAAGAAGGATAAGAGGAGATTTGATGGATTTTTTTCCCCCAAACACACGAAGGTAGCGGATGGTCGGTTCTCTCTGATTCCAGAGGAACGAGACCCAAACAATATGCAGATGGCAAAGAAGCAGATTTTTGGCTGTCTGTTGGGTTCATGAAATAACTAGAGAAATCTTCTGCGTTTTAATAAAATGTGTTAGTTGGAAAAGGGGCTACCTGCCTCCTCCCCCAGACTAGCAGATCTCTCCCCCTACAGCGAGAGAAAGGGGCCATCAGTGACATGAGAACAGGTGGGAGGGAAAAGAAAATTCAGAAAGTGGGATTTTCAGGCCTGGATATCAGCTGGGAGAATGAAGAGGGCAGGTCAGCCTTAATGCCCGGTTTGGCACTAAGGGCCTTGAAATAATGGTTTTCTTTTAATTGAATCAATTGCTTGGATTGAATCTCTTTGAGAAAAGGTGGAAGATAAATGGAAATGAGTGACCCCACCACCACCTCCCCCGAGATCCATATGGCCCCACCCTGAGCGGGTTTAAAAAGTCTCTGAAACCCTGGCGTTTTGCCCAGGTGAAGGTGGGTGGTGAGCGTCTTATAGGATGCTGTAAGTTAGCAAAAAACGTTTTCTCTTTGTATGTCATTCTTTTCTTTGTCTTCGTTGTTCTTACTGCTTTTAGTGTGACACAGCAGCCAGGGTCTCAGTGGAGCTGGGCAGCTGGCTAAATTGGGTGGGTGGGAAGAAGGGAAGGGAAGGGAAGGGAAGGGAAGGGGAGGGAAGGGGAGGGAGGGAAGGAAGGAAGGAAGGAAGGAAGGAAGGAAGGAAGGAAGGAAGGAAGGAAGGAAGGAAGGAAGGAAGGAAGGAAGGAAGGAAGGAAGGAAGGAATTTGATGGGAGAGGGGAGAAGGAAGGAAGGAAGGAAGGAAGGAAGGAAGGAAGGAAGGAAGGAAGGAAGGAAGGAAGGAAGGAATTTGATGGGAGAGGGAAGAAGGAAGGAAGGAAGGAAGGAAGGAAGGAAGGAAGGAAGGAAGGAAGGAAGGAAGGAAGGAAGGAAGGAAGATCAAGTTAGAGAGAGGGATGGATGGATGGTTGGATGATTATGTGCCATCAAGTCAGTGACCACACAGATAGACCTTCTCTGAGTCAACCTGTCCCCAGCCTGGTCCTTCAGGTCTTCCAACAGTGCCCCCATTGCCCCTGTAACTGAGTCCATCCATCTCACTGCTGGTCCTCCTCCTCTTCTCTTTCCTTCCACCTTTCCCAGCATCAGAGCCTTCTCCAGAAAGCTGGATCTTCGCATCATGTGGCTGAAATAGTGTAATAGGAGCCTGGTCATTTGTGCCACCTCAAGTGAGAACTCCAAAATTGTTCTGTCTTTTCTTGGCTGTCCATGGTACTCTCAGGTGTCTTCTCCAACACCAGAGTTCAAGAGCATCAATGCTCTTCCTGTCCTGCTTCTTCAAAGTCCAACTTTGGATTCCATAGAGGGTCACCGGGAAGACCATGGCTTGTGTGATTCTGATCTTTGTAGGTGTAGATGTAGATGCTACATCCCAGCATCTGTCTGTCTGTCTATCTATTTTCTATCCTGCCTTTACTGCTTTTATAAATAACTCAAGGCGGCGAACATACCTAATACTCCTTCCTCCTCCTATTTTCCCCACAACAACAACCCTGTGAGGTGTGTTGGGCTGAGAGAGAGGGACTGGCCCAAGGTCACCCAGCCAGCTTTCGTGCCTAAGGCAGGACTAGAACTCACCATCTCCTGGTTTCTAGCCCGTTGCCTTAACCACTAGTGCAAACTGGCTCTATCTATCTATCAAGTGCTAGTCTTGGCGATTTCTTGATTGCTGGTTCCTTGACTGTTGATGGCTGATCCTCAAAGGCAGAAGCTCTCCACCACATTGCCAATTCTGAGGCAGCTTGGAGTTGGCACTTGAGAAGATAATGATGTATTCCACAGTCAGCGCTTAGCCACCTCTTTGCTGCCCTAACTGAGCTCTTCTCCCTCTTTGAACCAATAGTATAGTCCAGTGTTTCTCAACCTTGGCCACTTTAAGACATGTAGACTTCAACTCCCAGAATTCCCCAGCCATCCATGCTGGCTGGGGAATTCTGGGAGTTGAAGTCCACACGTCTTAAAGTGGCCAAGGTTGAGAAACTGTCCTAACAGCCAGGAAACACGCTGAGACAAGGAACTGGTCTCTAATGTTTTATTGCTAGTACATAACATGAATCCTAACAAACTGAAGAACCGTGGGAAAAAACCCAGACATATAAACCCCAAAGGTTAAGGCAGGCCCGATCTGTGTCTCTTTGAATGGCTGCCCAATTCCTCAGTGCTACGCATGCGCTTAACAGCCTGGATGGGAGCCCCCTGCGCGCCATCCTTACTCATGACAGAAACACTGATATAGTCAATTTTATTTCTGTGTATTCTATCTGTATAGAGGCATCATTTCAGTTGTTGGAAGGCAGGGCTGGCAATGAAGAAAACATCAGATTGGCAGAAATTGATAAGCCCTTCCCCTGCTCCATTTGTGTTTCCTAGGCCAAGACAGTCCAGCTGTTTTCCTCCTTAATATTTTCCAACTTCCTCATTCCGGTCTCCAACCACAAGCCACGCGCCATGTTTGCACGTTCGGTAGATTTCAGGTTGAACTTGAGCATAACGTTCATCAACCTTCTGCACCGGGAGTTGGAGCATAAACTTGGATAATTTTATTTATATTTATTTTTTTATTTATGTATCTACTTTATCCCTGCCCATCTCCTCCCCTCGGAGGCCTCTGGGCGGTTTACAACAAGTGATTAAAACCATTAGAATAATACAAAAAATAAAATACTATAAAATACTATAAATAGAAATAAGAATAAAGAATAAAAAATCCAAGGGATGAAACATCTAAAACAGTCCAAGTGTGGGAGGAGCGGACTATAACAACCATCCCCATGTAGATCTATTCCCCTCTCCACCCCAAGCGAGGCGGCAGAACCAGGTCTTCAAGCCCCTCTGGAAGGTCAGGAGTGAAGGGGCCTGCCTCACCTCGGGGGAAGGATGTTCCAAAGGGCGGGAGCTGCTGCAGAGAAGGCCTGCCTCCTGGGCCCCACCAGATGAAATTTTCTTACGGATGGGGTCCTCAACATGCCCTCTCTGCATGATCGGGTGGGACGGGCTGATGTGATGGGGAAGAGGCGGTCCCTCAGGTAACCTGGCCCCATGCCATGTAGGGCTTTAAAGGTGATAACCAACACCTTGAATTGGACCCGGAAGCAAACTGGTACCCAATGCAGCTCGCGCAGCAGTGGTGTTACATGTGCCCTTCTGGGGGCACCAAAAACAGCTCGCGCAGCTGCATTCTGGACCAGCTGAAGCTTCCGGATACTTTTCAAGGGTAGCCCCATGTAGAGCGCATTGCAACAGTCTATCTGAGAGATAACAAGGGCATGAGTGACTCTTTGAAGGGCCTCCTGGTCCAGGAAGGGGCGTAACTGGTGCACAGCACGTAGCTGCACAAAGGCTCTCCTGGCCACGGCTGCCACGTGCTCTTCGAGCAGGAGCCGTGAGTCCAGGAGGACCCCCAAGTTACGCACCGGGTCTGTCTGGGGCAGTGCCACCCCATCCAGAGCCAGAGATGTTAATGTCCCAGATACAGAAGAACCCTTAACCCACAGCCACTCGGTCTTACCAGGGTTCAATTGAAGCCTGTTGTTCCCCATCCAGGCCCACGCAGCCCCCAGGCACTCAGAAAGGGCAGTCACTGCATCACTTACCTCACCCGGGATAGAGATGTATAATTGGGTATCATCAGCATACTGATGATACCTCAACCCGTGGTGACGGATGATCTCGCCCAGCGGTTTCATGTAGATGTTAAACAAGGGAGGAGAGAGAACCGAACCCTGCGGCACCCCACAATGGAGGGGTCGAGGGCTGGATCTCTCCTCTCCTATCACCACCGACTGGGACCGGCCCTGGAGGAAGGAGGTGAGCCAGCTTAAGACTACGCCGCCCACCCCCAACTCCCTGAGCCACCCCAAAAGGATACCACGGTCGATGGTATCGAAAGCCACTGAGACATCAAGGAGAGCCAGGATGGATGCACTGCCCCCATCCCGCTCCCGCCAGAGGTCATCTATAAGTGTGACCAATGCCGTTTCTGTCCCGTATCTGGGCCTGAAACCTGGCTGAAAGGGATCTAGATAATCTGTTTCCTCCAGGACCCTCTGGAGCTGCAAAGCCACCACTTTCTCAACCACCTTCCCTAAAAAGGGGAGGTGGGAGACTGGATGAAAATTGTCCAGCACAGTAGGGTCCAGCAACGGTTTCTTGAGGAGGGGGTGTACCAACGCCTCCTTAAAGGCGACTGGGAATACCCCCTCTCCCAAGGATGTATTAACCATCGCATGGGCCCAACCACATGTCACCTCCTGGGCTGCTTTTACTAGCCAGGAGGGACACGGGTCTAGATGGCATGTGGTGGCATTTACTGTCCGGAGGATCCTGTCCACTTCCTCAGGTCCAACAGGATCAACTGCTCCCAGATAACTGGGTAAGCCTGTTCCCCTGGTATCTCTCCAGACCACGCCTCATGCCTGGAGTCCAACTTGGAGCGGATCCGAGCGATTTTGTCCTGCAGATGCTCAGCAAATTCCTCTGCACGGCCCTGTAGGTGGGTCGCTGAACCCACCTTCCCCAAAAGGGATCGAGTGGTCTTAAACAGGGCCGTCGGGTGGCATTCTGCAGACGCAATAAGAGCGGAGAAATATTGACGTTTCGCCGCTTTTATCGCCACAAGGTAGGCCTTAACGACGGCTTTTACCTGGGTTCGGTCGAATTCAGTCTTTGTCTTCCTCCAGAGGCGCTCTAGGCGTCTCTTAATAATCACCATATTAAAAGGTTGTCTGTGAAGCTTGATATTATCCGGCCATTGACTGCATTGTAGCCAAGTCCTCTTCTTGCTGGCTATAAAAGCAGCATTGTTCCTTCCTTGTTTTCCATCTTCTGAGTAACAAACGGTGGGATCTTCTGACTGAAAGGGTCCAAGCCGGCTCCATCTCAATTTACTAATGCTGGTGATGTCACTTCGTAGCTATTTCAGTCTTTCACTGCGTTGAGCTTTCCCGTGTTCACGCTGCTTACGTTCCTTGTTCCCACTGCAGTTCTGTCTTTGCAGCTTCAGATCTTCTTTTCCTGTATGGCAATATCAGCAACTAGACATCCCAAAGGCTTTAATCCAGCCACATCATAAGCACCACTAGTACTCGGAAAGATCCTCAGCTCTTCCTCAGTGGCATATCCAGTGTCATCCGGCATGAAGGGCCCATCATCTGGCACTATATCGTCAATTATTTTATATGTTCTGCCCGTGCAGTTTTCTTGGAAAAATACTCCAGTGGTTTTATGGATTGATGCCTTTTCCATTGTCACTAAAGTGATCATCCACCTCCAGCATAGAGCTACCACATGGTTTCCTCTTCCCTAATTCCAGGACTTTTTTCCAAATCCCCACTCTAGCCTACAGCCCTGAGATTTCCTAGTGGTCCAAAGGCCCAACCCGGATTATCTTCTGAGCCCAAAATAAATCAGCAAGGTCCTGCGCCCAGATGGGACCCCAAGGATGTACATTTTCATCTGGGATGTACACAGCTGCCCCCACCCTGGTGCCTGTTCGATATGTTGGACTTCAAGGCCCATAATTCCTTGCCAGCCTAGCCTTATGGGTTGAAACTGAAATCCAGTGCATTTGCACAGCCACAAAGTGGAAAACTTTGCCCTGCGTTTTGGAATGCAAAGGGAGTAACAAAATACTTGGCCGGATCTTATATTTTGACTTGACCAGGAAAAGTGCATTGTGTGAACACCTTGATAAGGCATGGTTTCTGGGCAGTCTGACAGTAGGTAACCACATGTTTGCTCTTGCCTAATTCCAGGACTTCTTTCCGAGTTCCCACTCTAGGCTATAGCCCCGAGGTTTCCTAGTGGTCTCCCATCCAAAGGCCCAACCTAGCTTATTTTCTGAGCCGAAGATAAATCAGCAAGGTCCTGCCCCCGGCTGGGACCCCACGGACGTACATTTTCATCTGGGATGTACGCAGCTGCCCCCACCCTGGCGCCTGTTCAATACGTTGGACTTCAGGGCCCATAATTCCTTGCCAGCCTAGCCTTATGGGCTGAAACAGAAATCCAGTGCATTTGCAAGGCCAGAGAGTGGGAAACTTTGCCCAGAGTTTTGAAATGCAAGATGAAGATGATGATATGATATGATGATATGATAATATATTAATGAGGATATAGTACCACTGGTTATTTTTTTGAGCCACATAGAAAAAGTGGAACAGGGCTAAAAATACTGTACAATGAAAACTCAATGCCTTACGGTGCCCTTTATGTGTTTGTGCAGTAAATGTTGGATTGATGTCATTATTATTATTATTGTTGTTATTAGTGGTGGTGGTGGTAGCATTAAATACACAACAGCGTGAAATCACAGCTGCCAGTTCTTTAGCTGGCGTTGGCCTTCGTTCGCATCGAGTTCTTCCCAAGAACCTGGGAGGTCGTAATGTCTTGGCATGGTACATCTGTATGGATGACAGATGGAATTTTTTCATCATCATCATGATGATCATGGTCATGATTATTGTTATTATTTCTGTCTATACCTTTGCCCTCTTAAGTAGTTAAATTTTGGAACTGCATAAATGCTCGCCTTCTGGGGAAAAAAAATGTTTTGATTTGGATGCCACTATGCTGGGTTCAGGTCCAAGACTGAGGTTTCCAGTTCTCATTTCATGCCTGGCTGCCGAAAACCAAGGTTTCCGCAGCAAGCCATGGGACGGGACTGCTTTCCTCACCTCGCTGGATGCCTGGACCCAGAGCTAGACGGGGGCACCAGAACGTCCTCATCGTTTTCCTGGAACCTGGAAGCATTCCCCTGCCCCCCCCCCCAGCCCTTTTCAAACTGCATCAACCCACGCCAAGAAGTGTGGAATTTTAACAATTTGGCCCAGCAAGTTTCCAGCTGGAGCTTTTCTGTCGCAAGGCTGTTTTTTTAGAGGCTGGGGGACGGTGGTGGGGAGAATAGGATAGTTGATTTCACTCTCCCTTTAAGAATAGCTACAAGCCTTTGTGCTATTCACGGTGGCTGGAACAGACATTCCTCTGTCCCTGGAATTTTTCATTTCCTTTTAGCTCCTGTAGGCGACAAGGGGCATCCAGCTGCCTTCGTTCTGGTTGAAAGAATAGATTGTTTGCTGTGCCCGCCAGCCTCTTCTTTTTAAAAAAAAAAAAAATTTGCAGGCGGGAGAGGCAACTAAACACAATGCGCATTCTCCAGCCCCAACTGGACAGAGCGATTGGGGGAGAGAGCAGAAAGAAACCATTTGGTTTGCCAGAGCAGCACCCTTAAGTGCACCTTACATCTTCTCCTCTTTGGGTTGTTCCTTAGCTTGCACAACAGAACCTAGTTTTATTATTTTTTTCAATGCCCTCCTTCATCTTTAGTCTCACTCAGTCTGCTTTCTTGTTTTCAGAAGATAGCATTTTGCTTTTTCTAAAGGAACCTTGGGAAGAATTGTTCTCCCCTTCCCCTTCCCCTGTCCCCACCTTCCTTCCTTCCTTCCTCCCTCCCTCCCTTCTCTCTGCCAACCTCTCCCTCCCTCCCTTCTCTCTGCCATCCCCTCCCTCCCTCCCTCCCTCCCTCCCATCCATCTCCTTCCTTCCTTCCTTCCTTCCTTCCTTTTTCTTTCTCCATCCATCTCCTTCCTTCCTTCCTTCCTTCCTTCCTTCCTTCCTTCCTTCCTTCCTTCCTTCCTTCCTTCCTTCCTTCCTTCCTTCTGTTATGGCCATCCACTAACAGAATTGGACCGGCTTATAAAATCCAGTACAGCACACTGAGAAGGGTCATTTATTTTTTATTTATTTTTCTCTTAATTGTAAGCCACCCTTAGTCATCTGGAGTTGGGCAGCCCCTAAATGGAAATAAGTAAATAAACTAAACAAAAACTTTGGCTTGTTGAAATGCAGTAGAAATTTATAGGGTAGACTGAAGAGGGGTAGACTAGCCAAGCTGTTTTGCCTCCGTGTAGAGCCTGCACCTGCTTATTCTTCTGATCCAGCGCATGTCCTGCAGCTTAATGGAAAACACCAGAAGATCTGCATTTCTTTCTATATACTGTACATCTGTCCTTGACACACCAACCAGCTCTTTTGATGGAGCACAGTGGGAACAGCACAGCCCCCCGCTTCTCATTTGGAGAGGGGAAAACTTGAAGGCTGGATGGGCAAGCCCTAAAGTAGTGCCCAAAAGAGAAAATAGAGAAGATTTCTTGAAAGCCAGCCCTGGCTTGAAGACCAGTCCTTGGCTACCAAGAGCTTGATCTAGACCAGTAGTTTCTCAACCTCGGCAACTTTAAGACGGGTGGACTTCAATTCCCAGAATGCTTGCTGGCTGGGGAATTCTGGGAGTTGAAGTCCACCCGTCTTAAAGTTGCCGAGGTTGAGAAACACTGATTTAGACAATGCATTGGGCTATTATTTCAATTATGTTGCAAGCCACTTGGCAGTTTACTGATCTGCCAGTAGGACTGGATCTGAAGACCCAGATTAGACGTGCCACTCTTTCTGCAAACGCCATTTGTGTGTGTTTGTGTGTGTTGGCGAGGGGGCCCTCAGGTTCCTACAGGAGTGCATGGAAGGAATCTGTGTCCTTTTGCGTCCTTTCTCTCCTGGCCTGAAATGTGTCCCTTGGATCCCATTTGCATTGGACAAGAGCTCCGTTGGTCTAATTACAAACTTCCAGTATTAGCATATTCTTACTCTGACCTCAAAAGATAATGTTTCCCTCAAGATGAGCTGAGCGCCTGGTGTCTCAGCCCTGGAGATCCCTTGGCAACCATACAGACATGGTTTGTGGTTGCCTCTTCAAGGATGTCCTTTCAACTTCCCAGCCACCCCCTACTGCTCTAGCATGCAGTGGTCTCTCCCATCGACCTGCGAACTGGGGCCAGTCCTGCTTAGCTTTGCAAGCCCAGCCAGGTGTAGTTCGGTGCTGCCACCTGGTGGCTTGCTTTAATCCCTACTCCAGTCTTAACAATTCCCAAGAACAGGTAGTCCTCGACTTGCAACCATTCATTTAGTGACCATTCAAAGTTACAACAGCACTGGAAAAAGTGACCAACGACCCATCCTCACACTTGCGACCATCACAGTGTCCCTGCAATCGTGATCAAAATTCAGGGGCTTGGCAACCGGCATATATTTACGACAGTTGTGGCATCCCGAGGTCCCATGATTGTCATTTGCAACCTTCCCAGCGGGCTTCTAACAAGCAAAGCCAATGGGGGAAGCCAGATTTGCTTAATGACCACAGCAAAAAAAAGGTCGTAAAATTGGGCATGACTCACTTAATGGCTGCCTCACTTAGCAACAGAAGCTCTGGTCCCAATTGTGGTCATAAGTCAAGGACTGCCTGTATTTTATTTTCTCTCTCCTAGAATAAGGGAAGAGTCGGCCTTGGACTGGCAAGACCACTCAGCTATGATGTTCTCTCTCTCTCTCTATCAACCTACCTTGCAGGGGTGTTGTTAAGGGTGAAATCAAGGACAGTCTCCCATATATGCCCACCTTGAGCTATAGTGAATGACTCACCACTTCATGTGACAGCCTGGTCCATCGGTTGACAGCCCAACTGATCAGGGTGTTCCTCCTGGTGCCAGCCTGAATGTTCTTCCTTGAGGTCTCCATCCATTGGTTCTGCTCTTGCCTGCCGGAGCAGCAGAGAAAAGAAGTCCCCTCCTGCTGATCCTGCCCATATCTGAGGACTGCTTTCTTCCCTCCCCTCAGCCTTCCCTGCTGCAGACGAAACACACCCAGGCCCTCCTAAGGCTTGGTTTCCAGACCCCTCACCATCTTGGCAGCCTTCCTGTGACTCTAGCTCCAATTTGTTGAACACAGGAGCCCAGGTGGGGCATGGCCAGGGCAGAATAGCGAATAGTGACTTCCTATGATCTGGACTCTGTTCCATTCCATGCACCCCGAGATAGAATTTGCCTCTTTTAGCAGCTCCATCCCACCGCCATCTCATGCTCAATTTGTGATCGGACACCCAGATCTTTTTCACGTAATGGCGGCTCTTCCCTAGCTATACTTGCTCCTTAACATTTGTAGAATCGTAAGACGTAAGAACTGAGGCCGGGCCCTGCTGCATGGGGCCCCTGGCCCATCCCGTCCAGCAGTCTGTCCTCCCAGTGACCAACCCACTGCCCAAGGAAGCCCACTGATCTCCCAGCAGATGGCCTTCAGAAGCAATCCCACCATCATCAAAGCCCTGGAACCCCAGGACTTCCATGAATGGGTCCAACCCTTTTTTGAAGCCAACTAAGCTGGTAGCCGGTCCCACATCTCGTGGTAGTGAATCCTAAAAGTGACCTTCCTCCTGCTGTCTAACCTGAAGCTTCTTCCTTGGACCTCTTCCCTGCTGGTTCTGGCTAGCCCTTGAAAAATTCGAAGACCTCTATCATCTCTCCCTCGAGACAACATTGCACTTCTGCAAACTAAACACATCCAGATCCTTTAACCATGCACCATCGTTGGGAGGGCTGTTCTCCCGGCCTATTTGGAGGGCCCCCGTTTGGGGGAGGCAGGTCTCAGTTTGTGCCGCCCACCCACCCAGCCCGGCCTTCTCTTGCCTGTCTTGAACCAGCTCAAAATCCGAGTGGCTGAAGCCCACCGTCAGCTGCAAGAGGAGAAATTCGCCCTGTCGGGTCCTTGCATTCCACTCCACTTGGCAGCGATGCTGAATTTTGGGACAGGGACAGGACACGCTTCAGGGTGCAAGAAAGGGTCAAGCGTGGGGGGACTCCACCAGGCCAGCTTGTGATGGCAGGGAAGAAGCCATTGCGTTGTGCACGCAGCTCCAGTACTTCCCCCTATAAAATGAAGCATAGGCAGGTTGTTTGACTCCTTTAAATAATATCCAGGAGGGAAATTATAAGTGGCTCTCTGGTGATCTTGCAGCCAAGGGAAAAAATATTACACTGCTGTGTTTTTTTTAAAGTTAAAATATCATGGGCTTTTTTTGCCTGAGGAGGGAAAAAGAAACTCTGAGGAAAAAGGAGGCTGCAGGAGATTATGAATAAATACATTGAAAGAGGTCAAACCAGCAAATGTGCTTGATGGATGCAGGTAAAAAAAAAATCTGATCTATTTAGTACAGCAGCTAAATAGATAGAAGGGAAAAAAATGTACAGGTAGTCTTTGCTTAATGACCACAGCTGATACTGGCATTTCAGTTGCTAAGCAACACGGTCATTAAGCAAATACAATCTGATTTTATGACCTTTTTTGCAGCAGTCATTAAGCAAATCACTGCAGTCGTTAAGCGAACCACATGGTCGTTAAGCAAATCATGTGGTTCCCCATTGATTTTGCTTGCCAGAAGGCAGCCAGGAAGGTTGAAAATGGCAATCATGTGGCCATGGGATGCTGCGATGGTCATAAATACGAACCTGTTGCCAAGCGCCCAAATTGTGATCACATGACCATGGGGGCGCTGCGATGGTCGTAAATGTGAGCTTGTTATAAGTTGTTTTTTCAGCACTGTTGTAAGTCTGAACCATCACTAAACAAATTGTCATTAAGTGAGGACTACCTGTACTTTTGTTTAAATAGTCGTGCAATTCATCATTCTAATGGGGGAGGGCTTGGTATGTTTTTACACCGCCACCATCAGGTTCTCTGCGGGGGGGTCAAAAAGGTCAAATGGTGGCCATGACCATGCAATCAAAGTCCCATTTCTTGTGTTGTAAAAAAGGGTGGGCTTTCAGTCATGAGGTTATGGCCAGCATTTGACTTTTTTGGCCCCTCCATACAGATGCCCTGCCCACCATTTTCACTTCCTGATCAACCCAAAGCGGTTTTGAGCCAACCACCAGTTGTCTTCCCATCTGCCGACCTCGAAATGGTAAGAATAGACAGAAGACCTCATGAATTGATCGGCAGAAGCAGCTTAAAGGAAGTCCAACAGCATCTTCTCCACAAGGTGCTGCAGCTCCTCAGTTATCAAAAACCTCCCTTCTCCCATTCTTCATGAAAGAGAAAGGAAATTAATCACCAAATCCCCTCCCAGCATGTTGGGTGTGCTTTCATCAGTCTCTTTCCAACTAAAAATCTCAGCAGTTGCTATGAGGGGAAGCTGGCTGACAGCAAAGGCACCATTCCTTCTATTTCTGCTCAAAGGCAATGGCCAGGGTGAATCCAACAGGATATTTACCTCTTGAGTTTTTCCAGAGTAGGTGCTTTGCACATGGTGAAATTGACAAGTTCTGTTTGTAAGCTGAAGCTGTAGGGAAAGTGAGTTCATAATAAGGGTTGTCCTAAATTTTGTCTGTGTTGCGTGCATGCCTTGAAGTCAGTTTTGACTCCTGGCGACTTCCTGGACAAGTCCTTGCAGTTTTCTTGGCAAGCTTTCCCAGAAGTGGTTTGCCATTGCCTGCTCCCACAGGCTGAGAGAGGAATTCTGGATGGTGGGAAAAAGTAGATGCAGATATTCCTCACTTAACAACCACAATTGGGATCGGCAACTCTGTCCCTAAGTGCCATGGTCATTAAGTGAAACATCGTCTGACCGCACCTGACTTACGACGTCAGTTCTGCTGTGGTTGTTAAGAGAATCATGTGCAGTTGTTAAGTGCAACGTCACGTGACCCCCAACTCACAACTTCCTGCCAGCTTCCCCATTGACTTTGCTTGTCAGAAGCCGGCCATGAAGGTCACATATGGCAATCACGTGACCGTGGGACGTTGCGACCGTTGTAAGTTTGAGGACCAGTTGTAAACCTACTTTTCAGCATCATTGTAAGTTTGAACGGTCGCTAAACAGGGCAGTCATAAACCGAGGATTACCTGTAGAGGCATTGCAAAGAAAATACCAGTTTCAGTATCTTTTCAAATACACCACAGCAAGCCAGGAATGAATCATGGCTCCTGAACATGGGTGATGTGAAAGCACAGAAGTCCAGAGCTGTTTTCAAACGAGAGACACATCCTCCGGGGAAAGGGGCCAGGGACCAGGACAGCCGTGCACGTCCCCCACTGTTGGCTTCCCAAGGACACCTAAGTCTGGATGAGCAACTTGGAGATCTCCGCTCTTGTTTTAAACCTGGCTTTGAGCAGACAGCATGGCTCCGATCCCAGGGCACCATAATATACTTGGAGGACTTTGCCAGCCTTACTAGTCCTTCTTTGAGTAACTTGGCTGATGGGCATCCACCTGATGGGGAGAAAACAGGACCTTCTTGGTGGTGGCCTGCATCCAGGCAAAGAAATTTCACCCTGGCTGGGCTGATCAACATATCACACACTAACCCAGTGTTTCTCAACCCTGGCAACTTTCAGCTGCGTGGACTTCAATTCCCAGAATTCCCCAGCCAGCAGGGAGTTCTGGGAGTTGAAGTCCCCGCAGCTGAAAGTTGCCAGGGTTGAGTAACACGGCACTAACTCGTTGACGAGAAGAGATGATCGGCTAAAGGTTTGCTATTCTCTGCAATTCTTGGGCGGAAAACGCAGTTCGGGCCCGTATGCTTTGAGAGGAAAACATGTTTTATCGCTTTTTTAAAGGGCTAATTCGGTTTTCCAGTTCAGAAGACGGTTCTCGGCTTCATTCAGAAGCCGCCACAAAGTTGCATGAGCTCTGAAGAAAGATTTGCACCATCTGTAGCTCGGGTGTATCGTGACGGACGCTCCGAAGCGTGCAACACAGACAGTTCTATTCTTACCAGCTATTGCGTAGGGGAGGTGTGATTAAGGCCGGCTGGTTTTTATTATAGGTTGTGATTTCTAATCTAATGTTCACATTTATTTTTAGAATACTGTGAGCTGCCGCCTTGAGCTGAGCCAAGTGTTGCTTCAGAAGGCTGGGGCGCATTTAAGCAGTTGCAGCGGCTTAAGCAAGGCCTTGGCTGATTCCCACGGAGAGCTAAGCAGGTTCAGACTTGATTCACCCTTGGACAGGAGACCACCAGGAAATCTGAGGGCTGTAGGGAAATCGGAAAAAAAGTGGCAGAAGAAGGGAGCAGTGAATTACAGCTATGGTGGACCAATGCACAGCCTTGTCTGTATAATAAAGAAATTCCACTTGACTTGTAGGAATCTTTATTATTTTGAAGAAAATATGGGGGGAGCAGAGTGAGGAGACACTCCGGTTAGAAGTTAAGAGAACGCTTCCCCTGTGCAGGGGGTTCAAGGTTTACATTTACACTGGAGACAGCCTCAGGAAGAGAAAATGCCCCCCATACAGGTAGTCCTTGTTTAACAACCACAATTGGGACCAGAATTTTGGTTGCTAAGCGAAGTGGTCATTAAGCGAATCAACCCGATTTTATGACCTTTTGTGGCGGTTGTTAAGTGAACCACATGGTTGTTAAGCAAATCACGTGGTTCCCCACTGATTTTGCCTGCTGGAAGCGGGGGTGGTGGTTGAAATGGTGATCATGTGACTGCGAGACCTTGCAACGATCATAAATGTGAACTGGTTGTCAAGTGCCCAAATCATGATCACATGACCACGGGGATGCTGTGACGGTTGTAAGTGTGAGGACTGGTTGTAAGTTGTTTTTTTCAGCACCATTGTAAGTCCAAACCATCACTAAACAAATGGTCATTAAGCGAGGACTACCAGTATTTGATATTCACCCATAACAACTCTCGCATCTTTGGGCATATTCACACAATACCTTTAAGGTGCTCCTATCTTGGTCTCATGCTGGCTTGACTCTAAACTGGCTTAAGGAAATACATATACATGGGCACATATATAAGTGTGTGTGTGTGCATTAACTCTGTGTGTGCATACACCCAGTTAAATTTATGTATCCAATATAAAGCATCAAAGTGCATCTATGTGCAAGCCTAACAACCAATTTATTCAAAATTTGCTGGTAAATTTCAGTCGCAAAAGCACGACTCTGCAACGTTTTCCTCCTTTTTGCCTCCCTGCTGAATATGAGTCAGGCCCGTGACATTCTTGTTGCATTTGTCAATCAATTAAAAAGGTAAAGGTTTCCCTTGACATTAAGCCCAGTCGTGTCCGACTCTAGGGGGCGGTGCTCATCTCCATTTCAAAGCCGAAGAGCCGGCGTTTGTCCGTAGACACTTCCTCTGTGGTCATGTGGCCGGCATGACTACACGGAACGCCAATAAAGAAGAGAGAAAGAGAAAAAGAGATTTGATTTCAGGAATGGCGATATTCTACTCTCCCTGCAGGTCGAGTGCTGTTTACAGGTTGGCAGAGTTTGGCTATCTACAGCTCATCACTAGGCATCTCTTTGGACTACACCCCCCATCATCCTTCCCCATTGGGCATCCCTGTTCTGTCTGCCCAAGGGAATTGGGCAGGTCTGTAGTATGGCCTTGCCATGTCTTTCTGGAGCTCAGCATTTGTCTTCCTGGAAAATCTCTGCCCAGCCTCCAAGTTTCTGGTCCTCATGGAGGCAGAGGAGGCAAGGGAATCCATCATCCCTTTCGGAAACCAGCCTGAAGAAGGTTTATAGAGAATGAAGGTTGTGGCACCTGCGTAAGACATTAGACAAAGCAATAATGAAGTAATTAATAAAAGAGGCGGAGGCAGAGTTTTTATACGGTTGATGAGAATTAGTGCGGAGAAGTTCCCTCCCACTGAGCCAGAGATGAACCAATCAGATTCAGTTCCCTTTCCAGAGCTGCCATTGGTTGGGGCACAGGAAAGCTTAACCCCATTTCACTGTCTGTTGGGTGCCTGGAAAAATTGGCAGAGCTGTGTCGGCATTTCTTATTTTTTAATTTTATTGGAATGGCTTTAATCGATAAAGGCTGCCAGATTAAGCTGGGTGCAGCACAGACATGTCCTTGACTGATCTTGAAGGTTGGACTGGATAAGTAGTTGGATGGGAGGCCACCAGGAAATCATGAACCTGCAAACAAGGGTTGGGATTTTCTAAACAAATCCCATCAGAAGGTTTCGTGGCAACAGGAAGTAGGCAATTTGCCATCTTTCAGGATTTTCTAATTTTTTATTTCACAATTTCCTCTGTGGCCCGGGGATATCCTGTTGGTCTCCTGTCCAAGCGTTACCCAATCCAAACAGGGTCACCCATCCAGTCCCCTGGAGGATTATCAAGAAAAGTTTCTTAACAAACTGACAATGAACTGAGAAAGTCTTTTTTTTTTTTTTTTAAATGTGGATACGAGTTCGGTCTTCCTTGATCCAGGGAGCAGATGAAGTCAGAGCATTGACCCGCTTGATTTGCAGCTTGTACAAGTAGTCCTCACTTAACGATCATTCGTTTAGTGATGGTTCAGACTTACGACAGGGCTGAAAAAACCAACTTGTGGCTGGTCCTCACACTTATGACTGTCCCAGCAGTCATGTGATTACGATTTGGGCACTTGGCAACTGGTTCTCATTTATGACCGTTGTAGCGTCCCCTGGTCACATGATCATTTTCGACCTTCTCAGCCAGCTTCTGGCAAGTAAAATCAATGGGGGACTGCGTGATTTGATTAACAACCACATGGTTCGCTTAATGCCCATGGTGATTCGCTTAACGACCACCACAAAAAAGGTCGTAAAATTGGGTCAGATTTGCTTAATAAATTATGGTTGTTAAGCGAGGACTACCTGTAATTAGGAGATGGGGTTCTGCTGAACCAACCTTTCAACTAATCCAGCGTCCCTCCTTGTGTTTCTCTCCCCCCCCCCATGTGGCCATAGGTCCTCCACAGTTCATCAAGCACCCCGTGGACCAGATCGGGGTGTCGGGAGGCGTGGCGTCCTTCGTGTGCCAAGCGACGGGGGACCCCAAGCCTCGCGTCACCTGGAACAAGAAGGGGAAGAAGGTGAACTCACAGCGGTTTGAGGTAAGCCGTCACTGTCTGCCTCTGGAAAAGCCGGAGGGAAAATCCTGGGAGGGTCTCCAAATGGAGACAGATTGGAAAAGCCAGTCCGTTCCCACGGCCAGCCAAGGCTCCTGGTTCAGCTGACTTTAGTTTTTCCAAAAATGGTTTTAATTAAGTAAATCCCTACCCCACCTCCAGGAAGCGGGCTGGATGCAAAGATTATTCTTTGGACCCCAGAGTTGTGTCTTTTGCCTGGTGGAACAGCATCCCTCTGGCCCCAAAGTCCTGGCTGTTTCTCCAGCTGTTCGGGCCGGGAGGTTGGGCAAATCACATCCTTTTGTAACTGACAAGGAACTTGCATCTTTCGCCTCCCAGACGGGGCTGGGGCTGGGGTTGCCTGCGCACAGGTCTGGCTCCGGGTGATGGCAACCAAGCCCAGTTGTGGTTCAGTGAGAACAGTTCCCACTATATCTGCCGCGTGGTCAGAGTCCTGAGGCAAACATGACAAAGCATTGGCCAGAAAGTTTTTCTTTCCTGGAATAAATTTTAACTGGAAGTTAAAGCGACTGAAAAATTGAGCCCAGCGAATTTGTTTAGGACTGAGACGCCGGGGGGTGCGGAGGGCTTCTAAATTCCTGTGATCAGTCCAAATCTCGAAAGGACATTTAGCGCCTTCCAGGAGGTGACACCAGGCTTCCAAAGCGGCTTTTACAGCAAAAGCCTCTTTTTCCCAAACATGCCACCGGCGTTCAGTTTCAGAAAATTTTCTAGACAAATAAGCGCAGGGTTTTAAGTGATTGTCAGAATCCTTCTGTAACAATATAGCCCCAATTGAGGAGTCAGAAGCATCAACTTGGACCACAAAGGGGCGTTCAGGATCAGGGTGCTGTAAAATAGGCTCAGCAGTGAAGAGGGCTTTTAACTTCTCAAATGCCGCCTGGCATTCAGGTGTCCAATTCAGCACTGCTCCAGGGTTTTTTACCTTGCATGTCTCCCCCAAACCCTTGGTACTCAGCAAGTCAGTAAGGGGCAAAGCAATCTCAGCAAATCCCTGGATAAACTGCCGATAATAATTACTGAACCGTAGGAAACTTTGTAGTTGCCTCCGGGTGCGGGGACGTTCCCAACTTAAAATCGCCTGAATTTTTTCAGGGTCCATCTCAATGCCTTTGTCAGATACCCTATAGCCTAGATAGTCAAGTTGGGTTTTGTGAAATTCACATTTGGAAAGCTTGGCATAAAGCTTGACATTTCTAAGCTTACTTAACACCTGTTTGAGGAGGCGTTCGTGTTCCTCCTCGGATTCAGTGTAAATGAGCACATCGTCCAAATAAACCAGGACCCCTTTAAACAAATGATCATGTAATACTTCATTAATCAATTGCATGAAGACTCCGGGCACCCCTGCTAACCCAAAAGGGAGGACTTTGTACTGAAATGAACCCAATGGGCAATTAAAAGCAGTTTTCCACTCATCTCCAGCTCGTATGTGGATGCGAAAATAGGCTTCACAAAGGTCGAGCTTGGAGAAAATCTTGCCCTTTGACAAATGGGCTAACATGTCTTTCATCAGTGGTAGAGGATATTTGTTGCAGATCGAGACGGAATTTAACCCCCGATAGTCCGTACAGAGTCGAAGCGTGCCATCTTTCTTTTCCCGGAATAGTACAGGGGCCCCAACTGGGGAATTTGCAGATTCAATAAACCCCCTTGACAGATTTTTGTCGATAAAGTCCCGTAATGCCCCAAGCTCCTTCTGAGTCATTGGATAAATTTTTGGCTTGGGCAATTGAGCATTAGGAACCAACTCTGGCACAATCAGTTTTCTGATGAGGGGGTAGCTGATCTGCTTCCATTTCTCCAAAAACATCTGCAAAATCTTGGTATCGATCGGGCAAGCCCTCTAAACGTGCCAAACTAGGGCGCGGCGTGGCAATTGCAGCCCTTCCAACCCCCGCTCTAGAAGCCCTCTCTGCGGCAGGGGCTTGGTAAAACCCATCCTTAAAAGTCAGAGTTCTGTGTTCCCAATTTATATGGGGGCTTCGATAAGTCAACCAGGGAATTCCCAGAATTACTAAGGGGTTGCCAATGGGTGCTACTATAAATTTTAAAGTCTCACGGTGGCTGCCCATTTGCATTGCGACAGTTCCAGTGAAACGGGTCACACACACCCCTGCCGTTGAACCATCCAACTGTGTGAAGATCAAAGACTGCTGGAGGGGGAAGCTAGGCAGGTCCAAAGCAGCAACCAGGTCAGCGTGAATCAGACACCTGGAACACCCAGAGTCAACTAAAGCCCAGACCTCTGTAGTCTTTGTGCAGGAGCCCAATTTCACTTTCACTGCTAGAGTGGGACAGTCAGCACTCACCATAGCATCTTCGCGCCCATCCTCCTCCACCTGCCCGCAGGCGCTCTTCATGGCAGGTGGCTGGCGTTTCCCGCCGGCTCCTTCGAGTCATCTTCAGCCTCTCCCGAGAAGTAGGGTACTTCTTCAGCGTTGGCCGCCCCCTTGGCTGCCGTCATCCGCCGCGATGAGGGCGGCGATTTGGCCAGCAGCTTGCCCGTTCGATCTCCAGCCTTGGCTTTTGGGCAATCAACTGCTCGATGCCCTTCCTTTCCGCATCGGAGACACTGGCCCTTCACATAGCGCCATTCTCTCTCCTCTTCCCAGGCTCTATAGCCTGGCCGGGTAGCAGTTGCGACACTTCGGGGTCCCCTCATGGTGGCTGGTTGCTTTTCAGGTTGTTTGGTTTGCATGTAGGTATGCTGGGCGTGCTCAGCCTTGCCGGCCAGACAGATCCATTCATACAATGTCTCTGGGTCGTCTCTACACAACGCCCACCTCAGGACGTCCCTGTTGAGTCCCTCTTTAAACCGTTCTGTTAAGGTTGACTGAGACCAGTCGGGAATTTTCCCAGCTAAAGCCTTAAACTCCAGGGCATAATCAGCTATAGACAGCTGGCCCTGGGTAAGATCCTTCAGTGCCTTTTTAGCCCTTGCCTTGGCTAGAGGATCCTCAAAATGCAGCTTTAACGCCCACATGAATTCCTCGAAATCCTCAAGCTCAGGGGAGTCAGCCTCACTTAATTGGACATACCAGTCAGCCGCTTGTCCCTTCAGCTTGGTGGCAATGGCAGTTATTTTAGCCTCTTCGGAAGGGAAGCAGGGTCCAAACTGTTTCATATAACTTTTAGCATTAATGAGGAAGAAAGACAACTTAGTTGGATCCCCGTCAAACTTGACAGAAAAGTCTTTCACCCCCGCTCCTGTTGGAGCTGAATCAGCAGCTGCTTGAGTGGTTGGGCCCCAGGTTACGGTAGTTCTCCTGTCTCGGGGTGGGGACACTGATGGACGGGCTCTGCGGGGTGGAGATTCATCCCGGCTTCGTCCCCGGCCCCGCTCCACCGGTGGTCCGGGTGAGGGGATGGAGGATGATTGCATGGAGCTGGAATCTCCTTCGCGCCTCGGCTGCCCCCCCCCCCCGCCGCCATGATAGAGACAGGGCTTTTAGCATGTACTCCATCGATTCCAATTTGGCCTCTACCACTCTTAGCCTTTCAGGGGTTTGAGATTCCTCCCTCCCTCGCGCGTTAGGCTGTCTCCCTGCTGATACCGTGGTAGATTCTATGTTTGGGGTCAGCGGGAACCGATACTTCCAGGACACCTGGGACATCCCTGGCTGGGGTTCTCCCATTTCATCCCAGGTGATCAACTCTGCGGGCGATTCGCTGGGTGCCGGTTGCTCTGGTGCTCTCCCATCTTCGGATTCCTCTCCCTCAGGGCTAGAATTTGAATGCTGCCGTGAACCTGAAGGTTGGGGTGAGGCTCAGTTCTCCGCTCCTGACCGTTGACTCGGGCATCAAGCTAGTCGGCTCCTTGAGTCTCCCGGTCGTGGGTTTGGATTTGGCCATTGTTAACTGTTTTCCCTCACAAGAAACTAATCTTGGTAGGAACTAACGGTACAACTTTGGGGATTCTCAGCTTTATGTAAGGATTGCCTATTCTAAAACACCATCAGACTCATGAGCAGGTTCATAAAGATATCTGATTTATTAAAGAATAGTATGCAGAATCACAGAGAAGGCTGAGAATGATGAAAGCGCGCCAAATTCACACTAAAAACCCTCGGTGCAAGTGAAATCCCTCCCCCCATAGAATCTTCCCAGGCTCACAATCCCAGGTGCTCCTAACGGCTTCTGATGGTCTGCGGGAAACGTCCTTGAGCAGAGCACACAGCCCAAACACATTCCATTGAGATGAACATAGATACAGAGCTTGGCACAAGGTTTCACAGCAGCTCCCTCCCAACAGAAATGTGTGTCAGCGCCATGGCATGTGAAACGTTACGATGTACAGTGCACATTGAAACAGTGAACATGACACCGTGCAGCTGATGGGGGTTTATGGATGGGATTTCCTGTTGTAAGCTCAGGCACCCTGGATTCTCTGCAGATGTTGTAGCCCAGGGATTCTCCATCAGGGTTCTGTGGCACCCCAGGGTTGCGCAAGAGGTCACGAGGGGTTCCCTGGGAGATCACGATTTATTTAAAGAATTATTTCCAATTCGGGCCACTTCACATTAAGGAGCTAAGTCTCATGCTTTATTTTTAGTTTAAGAACACTGTTAGTGCATCTACAGCATACAGGTCTGCATATGAAATGCAGATAACAATTTGGTAACTCCTGGCCTATATTTGAGCCTGAATGTGCAGGGGTTCCCCGAGGCCCGGGAAATATTTCAAGGGTCAGAAAGTTGAGCAAGGCTGCTATAGCTGGTGTTTCCATCCTGGTAGGCTGCCCGGAGTCACCGTTAAATTTATAAATTACTTAAATTAATATAGGTGCACGCAGACGCACGCACACACAGGATCCTGGGAAGTTGGCCCATTGCAAAAATTTTGGGTTTTTTTACACACACACACACACACACACACACATACCAACCTCTAGAAAGTTGACCAGCTACAAAGAATGTTATGTGTGTGCGTCTGTGTGTGAATATCTGTGTACACATGGACACACACACATACACACAACAGACCCCTGGGAAACTGACTGGATGCATACATACAAATGACACACACATACATGCACACACTTACACAGTTCCGTGGGAAGATGCCGGATGCAAATATTGTTGCTTTAATCATTTATGTAGAGAAAGCGAGGGGCAGGCAGATCGGCGTATACACACACACAGACTCACACACACACACACACACACACACACACACACACACACAGAGCCCTACCTAGAAAGCTGGCCTATTTACTGCAGCACTGCTTTTGAACCTCACAAAGGTCCCCCATCCCTTTGGGACATGGCTAACTCAACTTCTGACCGATGGACGTTTGGGGAGGAGCCCTGCACGCCACGACAGCTGTTTTGTAAACAGACCAGTCTCTCATGGCCACATTTTGTGAGCACCCCTGGCATATACTGTCTAAATTCCTCTTGTGCTCCTGGTGTGGAATCTTCTGCCAATTTCATATCCTTTTCCTCAATATTCCCACCCCCAAATTGTCCTTCCCCTGCATGCCTCAGTATGTGGCACACTCAATATATGGCAAGCTGAAAGTGCAAGAAAGGGGGGGGGGGAAAGTAAAAGAAAAGTAGAAAAGAAAGAAAAAAGACGTCTTTACATGGTTATAAGTACAATTATAAATTTACCTCTTGCTCTGTGGTTATAGAAAGAAGAGCGTTATGTGGCAAGCGATCTATCCTGTCTAATCATCAAAACCATAAATTGTAAAGGATCTGAATCCTTTGACCATCAGATCCTTTGATTTTTGGTTATAGTCAGATGAGGTGGCTGGGTTGAGGAGGAAAGACACAAAGCCTACAAGAAAGATCTCTAAAAAAAGACGGACATAAGAAGTCGTGCGCATTCCTCAGTATAATTGCTGCGCACAGCTTTGCACTTGTGGCCCGATCTGCGCATTTGGGTACATTATCTCCATGTTTGGGCACACAGTCTGCCTTTTTCTACACCTCGGTTTTTAAAAGGGAGAGCCGCCTTGCGACATTCAGAGGAGCAAACACCCACAGGATGAGCTTTCTGACTATTTATTTATTTATTTGATTTATAGAGCCACCCATCTGAAAACAGTGACTCTGCGCTTATCGTTAGAATCATTAGATAAGTTTGCCTTAAAATGGAAACTGGTAGTTGTTGCTGTTGTTTTTTTCTCGTTCCCACATTCCGCTGGTCCCTGTTGCTCCATATACCTGCCAGACTTGTTAAGATAGGTCCACCGGTGTGGAATTCATATTTCGCTCTAAGCTCCAGGTCTGTTGGGTGTGATGAAAAGTGCTTTAATATTTTTTTTCCCACATCTTTTGAACATTGCCCATGTTCATATTCCTGTGGAGAGGCTTGCATGTCCCAACAAACTTCTGTGCACTCAGATTTCTGGAGGACAGGATTTCATGCTTTCAGAAATGTTGGACGTATGGTGCAGAATCAGAAAACCTGCTGTTAGATTTTTCTGTTTTAAATGCTCAGAAGAGAGGCAAATTTAGGTCTTACTTTATTCATGTAGATCAGAGTTGGCAATCTTTGTCAGGAGCCTGTCACACAACGGTTGGAGACTCGCAACACACCATGGCTGCCCTGAAAATAGCATTGAGCTTTAAATAGCCAAAATCTCACAAAATCATCCAATCTCAGGCAAGTTGAGCAGAGTAGTCTAGCATCCCATGAAGTGTTAAGGGAAAGCGCCAACATTTCAAGAGCCTTGGTGACTCTGCAGCACTTTGAATATTTATCGGATGGTATAGAATTTATCGGATGGTATAGAATGCTAAAGCAGTGCTGGGTTTTGTTGTTCATTCGTTCAGCCGCTTCCGACTCTTCGTGACTCCATGGACCAGCCCACGCCAGAGCTTCCTGTCGGTCGTCACCACCCCCAGCTCCCCCAGGGACGAGTCCGTCACCCCTAGAATATCATCCATCCATCTTGCCCTTGGTCGGCCCCTCTTCCTTTTGCCCTCCACTCTCCCCAGCATCAGCACCTTCTCCAGGGTGTCCTGTCTTCTCATTATGTGGCCAAAGTATTTCAGTTTTGCCTTTAGTATCATTCCCTCAAGTGAGCAGTCTGGCTTTATTTCCTGGAGGATGGACTGGTTGGATCTTCTTGCAGTCTGAGGCACTCTCAGAATTTTCCTCCAACACCACAGTTCAAAAGCATCTATCTTCCTTCTTCCAGCCTTCCTTATGGTCCAGCTCTTGCAGCCATATGTTACTACGGGGAACACCATTGCTTTAACTATGCGGACCTTTGTTGTCAGTGTGATGTCTCTGCTCTTAACTATTTTATCGAGATTTGTCATTGCTCTTCTCCCAAGGATTAAGCGTCTTCTGATTTCCTGGCTGCAGTCAGCATCGGCAGTAATCTTCGCACCTAGAAATACAAAGTATTTCGCTGCCTCTACATTTTCTCCCTCTAGCAGTGCTTGGATACAACCCAAAAAACGACAGAATGATCTCAATTCGAATTCAGGGCAAGCCATCTAACATCACAGTGATCCAAATATACGCCCCAACCACAGATGCTGAAGAAGCTGAAGTAGAGCCGTCCTATGAGGATCTGCAGCACCTACTGGACAACACGCCTAAAAGAGACGTTATTTTCATCACGGGAGACTGGAATGCTAAGGTGGGCAGTCAAAAGACACCTGGAATTACAGGTAAGCATGGCCTGGGAGAACAAAACGAAGCAGGACACAGGCTGATAGGATTTTGCCAAGACAACTCACTCTGCATAACAAACACTCTCTTCCAACAACCTAAGAGACGGCTTTATACATGGACTTCACCAGATGGACAAAAACCGAAATCAGATTGACTACATCCTTTGCAGCCAAAGGTGGCGGACATCTATACAGTCGGTAAAAACACGACCTGGAGCTGACTGTAGTTCCGATCACGAACTTCTTCTTGCACAATTTAGGATCAGACTAAAGAGATTAGGGAAGACCCACAGATCAGCTAGATATGAGCTCACTAATATTCCTAAGGAATATGCAGTGGAGGTGAAGAATCGATTTAAGGGACTGGACTTAGTAGATAGGGTCCCGGAAGAACTACGGACAGAAGTTGGCAGCATTGTTCAGGAGGCGGCAACAAAATACATCCCAAAGAAAGAGAAAACCAAGAAGGCAAAATGGCTGTCTGCTGAGACACTAGAAGTAGCCCAAGAAAGAAGGAAAGCAAAAGACAACAGTGATAGGGGGAGATATGCCCAATTAAATGCAAAATTCCAGAGGTTAGCCAGAAGAGATAAGGAATTATTTTTAAACAAGCAATGCGCGGAAGTGGAAGAAGACAATAGAATAGGAAGGACAAGAGACCTCTTCCAGAAAATTAGAAACATTGGAGGTAAATTCCAGGCAAAAATGGCTATGATCAAAAACAAAAATGTCAAGGACCTAACAGAAGAAGAAGAGATCAAGAAAAGGTGGCAAGAATATACGGAAGACCTGTATAGGAAGGATAACAATATCGGGGATAGCTTTGACGGTGTGGTCAGTGAGCTAGAGCCAGACATCCTGAAGAGTGAGGTTGAGTGGGCCTTGAGAAGCATTGCTAATAACAAGGCAGCAGGAGACGACGGCATCCCAGCTGAACTGTTCAAAATTTGGCGAGATGATGCTGTCAAGGTAATGCATGCTATATGCCAGCAAATTTGGAAAACACAAGAATGGCCATCAGACTGGAAAAAATCAACTTATATCCCCATACCAAAAAAGGGAAACACTAAAGAATGTTCAGACTATCGAACAGTGGCACTCATTTCACATGCCAGTAAGGCAATGCTCAAGATCCTGCAAGGTAGACTTCAGCAGTTCATGGAGCGAGAATTGCCAGATGTACAAGCTGGGTTTAGAAAAGGCAGAGGAGCTAGAGACCAAATTGCCAATATCCGCTGGATAATGGAAAAAGCCAGGGAGTTTCAGAAAAACATCTATTTCTGTTTTCTTGACTATTCTAAAGCCTTTGACTGTGTGGACCATAACAAATTGTGGCAAGTTCTTAGCGGTATGGGGATACCAAGTCATCTTGTCTGCCTCCTGAAGAATCTGTATAATGACCAAGTAGCAACAGTAAGAACAGACCACGGAACAATGGACTGGTTTAAGATTGGGAAAGGAGTACGGCAGGGCTGTATACTCTCACCCTACCTATTCAACTTGTACGCAGAACACATCATGTGACATGCTGGGCTTGAGGAATCCAAGGCTGGAGTTAAACATTAACAATCTCAGATATGCAGATGATACCACTTTGATGGCTGAAAGCGAAGAGGAACTGAGGAGCCTTATGATGAAGGTGAAAGAAGAAAGTGCAAAAGCTGGTTTGCAGCTAAACCTCAAAAAAACCAAGATTATGGCAACCAGCTTGATTGATAAAATAGAGGGAGAAAATGTAGAAGCAGTGAAAGACTTTGTATTCCTAGGTGCAAAGATTACTGCAGATGCTGACTGCAGTCAGGAAATCAGAAGACGTTTAATCCTTGGGAGAAGAGCAATGACAAATCTCGATAAAATAGTTAAGAGCAGAGACATCACACTGACAACAAAGGTCCGCATAGTTAAAGCAATGGTGTTCCCAGTAGTAACATGGCTGCGAGAGCTGGACCATAAGGAAGGCTGAGCGAAGGAAGATCGATGCTTTTGAACTGTGGTGCTGGAGGAAAATTCTGAGAGTGCCTTGGACTGCAAGAAGATCCAACCAGTCCATCCTCCAGGAAATAAAGCCAGACTGCTCACTTGAGGGAATGATATTAAAGGCAAAACTGAAATACTTTGGCCACATAATGAGAAGACAGGACACCCTGGAGAAGATGCTGATGCTGGGGAGAATGGAAGGCAAAAGGAAGAGGGGCCGACCAAGGGCAAGATGGATGGATGATATTCTAGAGGTGATGGACTTGACCTTGGGGGAGCTGGGGGTGGTGATGACCAACAGGAAGCTCTAGCATGGGCTGGTCCATGAAGTCACGAAGAGTCGGAAGCAACTGAACGAATAAACAACAAATAGAATTTTTTAAAATGAACTTTTACAGGTAGTCCTCACTTAACAACCATTTGTTCAGTGATGGTTCAGACTTATGATGGTGCTAAAAAACCAACTTATGACCAGTCCTCACACTTACAACCATCACAGTGTCCCCACAGTCATGTGATCACAATTTGGGAGCTTAGTAACTGGTTGCATTTATGACCGTTGCAGTGTCCTGTGGTCATGTGATCACCGTTTTTTACCTTCCTGGACCGCTTTTGGCAAGCAAAATCAATGGGGAACTGCGTGATTTGCTTAACGAACACATGGTTCGCTTAACAACTGCAGCAAAAAAGGTCATAAAATCAGTCCAATTCTCTTAATGACTGCTTCACTTAGCAACCAAAAGTCCAGCCCCAATTGTGGTCGTTAAGTGAGGACTACCTATATTTAATTTGGAGGTTCTCTTGGCACCAGAAGCCGTTGTTTCATTGATGTATATATATAGATATTAAACAAAATGTTCTGCTTTGGGGCATCTTTGTGATTTCCGCTTCACTATTGCCAGATTTCGTCTCTTTCAGTGCCAAAGAAAAAAGGTTGCTCACACGTGCCTACACACTCACACACGCACAGATCACTTGGGGAGTGAATCTGATCACGGAACGAGGATGTTGGGGGCTTTTGTGTTACACATCCCTTCAAACATATCTCTGGATGGTCCAGAGCAGCGTTTCTCAACCTCGGCAACGTGAAGCCGGATGGACGTCAACTCCCAGAATTCCCCAGCCAGCATGCTGGGGAATGAAGTCCATCCGGCTTCACGTTGCCGAGGTTGAGAAACGCTGGTCCAGATAATTTTTACTTTGAAGGAGGAGAGAAAAGTACTCAGCAGTTCTCGAAATCATTTGTTTTCCTTAGAATCATGAAGCGTGTGTATTGGAAGGATCTCGGTATCCAGTTCCCGCGCATGTAGGAATCGATTCACCCCCAGCTGGTGTCCATCCAGGCCCCCACTTAGAAAGCCTGCAGGGACTGGAAATTCACCACTGTCCGAAGCAGAGAGTTTTACAACTCTCCCAATTCGACATTGCCATCATCAGCTCCTCTGACAAGGGATGGAAGTTGCAGGGCCACCTCCTTTGGGTAACAAGGCTGGCGATCATTCGCGACCTCCACATTTGTCTTTTGAATCAGAGAGTACAAATTCCTGCCCTGGGGTGGGGGTCGGGCTAGATGATCTCCAAGGTCCCCTCCCGCCTTCCATTCTACGATTCCATGAATATTTTATTTATTTATTTATTTATTTATTTATTTATTTATTTATTTATTTATTCAGATTTTGCTACCGCCCATCTCCCCCAAAAGAGGGACTCTGGGTGGTATCATCTGACCGTCCTTGTGATCTTGGCGCCAAGCTAATCTCTTGGCCGGCCTCGTTAATTGATCTTTCCTCCCTCTCTCTCCCATTCAGACGATCGAGTTTGATGAAGGCGCCGGAGCCGTCTTGAGGATACAGCCTCTCCGCACTCCGAGAGATGAAAATATTTACGAATGTGTTGCCCAGAATTCCGTGGCGGAGATCACCGTCAATGCCAAACTCACCGTTCTGAGAGGTAAAAACCTTTGAATGGGCAGGCCTTGAATGTGCCTGGTGCTTTCTGTTCTGAGATTTAAAATGCTCTCTTATACCATCAGAAACTAACCAAGATATAGCAAGATGTGTCAGCATCTATTGTCTGGCCACAATGAAGATATTACAACAGCTGATTTCTCCAACTAATTTTAATTTAATTTTAAAATTCATACTTTAAACTTCCCTCTTAGTAAGTTATATCTCATTAAGTGAAACCAAATCTATGTATTATCCTTGTTTTGAATAACCTCTTATCTTGGATCGGATTTAAAAGTTTTGGAAGGACGCCATTCAGTTCTGCCCATGCTTGGAGCAGGAATTATTCCTTTTATTTATGTGTTTGTTCTCAAGTTTCTGCTGTCTTTCAGAAGTTGGGGGTTTCCCTTTTAATCCCAGATGGGATTAAAGCTTCCCAGACAGATGGCTCAGCAACCTCTGTTTGAACAAGGAATAACTTGTCACCACCATCTGTTTAGAAATGGTACAGGAAAGAGAAGAGGGTGTACCATTTAGATAGAGGTCTGTTGAGAACTTCCCTGAAACAAGATACGCAGATCTGGTCCCTGCCCAAACAGTGCCATCTCCATATCTTTTTGAACGAAACAGTGAGTAGGAAGTGTCACTGGGCTCTTTGAGTTTGCAACACATATGAGGGCATCTGCTGAGGAAAGCTCTTGTAGAAGCAAAATCTGTAAGCCCTATTCTACTTGCTTCCAGACTTGACTATGTGCATGTTCAAGTGTCCCTTGAACATGGAGTTTCCAGCATTTGGCCTGAGCCTGGAACAGATCTCTGTGACCCTTGTTTCTTGGCACGTCCCTTTTATTCCTTATCCGTTTCTCATTTGACAAGGAGCTGGATTTTGGAAGGTCCTTGCTACCAGGATTAAGGACCCAGGATTTCCAGATCTCATGAGAGTTGAAGGATCTTATTCTTGGACCATTTTTTACATCTGGAGTGTTTTGGGCTCCTTAAGATGGTTCCTGGTAGAAAACAGATACTCGTTTAGCATATTGTTTTGACCTTGACTGGGGACTCTTCCTCATAAAATAGCTTCTGAAGACAAGACAGAATGGGATAAAAATAACAGATGATAGTAAGGAAACACAGAACAGCATCTTCAAAACCCCAGGTCCAAAGTAAACCGAAGAGCAGAAACGGATGTCACAGTGCCCTGGACACCTCTCTTCATACCCTCCAGGCTCCCTTCCCCCTCTGACTCTTTCAAAGGTGGTTTCAAAGATCATAGACTCATTGGGTTGGAAGGGGCCTTGGAGATCATAGAATCATAGACTCCTAGGGTTGGAAGGGACCTTGGAGGTCATATAACCATAGACACCTAGGGTTGGAAGGGACCTTGGAGGTCATATAACCATCGACTCCTAGGGTTGGAAGGGACCTTGGAGATCATATAACCATCGACTCCTAGGGTTGGAAAGGACCTTGGAGGTCATGTAACCATAGACTCCTAGGGTTGGAAGGGACCTTGGAGGTCATATAACCATAGACTCCTAGGGTTGGAAGGGATCTTGGAGGTCATGTAACCATAGACCCCTAGGGTTGGAAGAGACCTTGGAGGTCATGGAATCATAGACTCATAATGTTAAAAGAGACCTAGAGGTCATATAACCATAGACCCCTAGGTTCGGAAGGGGCCTTGGAGGTCATAGAATCATAAACACCTCCTGACCTGGTCAGGAATCCTCAGTTCATCCCACACAAATGGTTGTCCAACCTCGGCTTGAAAACCTTGAGTGGTGTTTCATAAAAACAGATGAAATAGGAAACTGGCCTGCCAAGCAAAGCTGCAGCCTCTGCTTTCCTACCTACTTACAAAACTGCTTTTGGGGCCCACCAGTGTCCCTGTTGCGGGGGACTAGAAAGCATCCTGGGGGGTGACTTCTGGTAAACAGGTGTTTCGTGACCAACAGGCAGCCATTTTTGCAAAGAGGTGATTCTCTCCTGGCCCCACTTTGTTGGCGGCCACCCCTACCCACTCTCACACTTCCCAGTGTGCCCTTGATTGGTGACGTTGATCCAACAAGGGGGTCCTCAGTGAGTGACGTATGGAGGGCTTGATGTGCTTGTGCAAACCACACGTCCTCTTCATGCTTGCCATGGGGAATGCCCGCTGGCCCACCCGCTCTCTCTCAGGATCTTCCATTCCACCCCTGCCCTGAGTGGATCAGGGTGGCCTGCCGGTCCTGCCAGCTCTGTCCTGCCCCACCCTCCCCACTCCCTGCTGCTGGCCCCCTCCCCCCCTTTGCCGCCAGGACTCCCTTACACTCTTACCAGAGCAGGGCGTGCAAAAACAGGGTGGGCTTGGATCGCGTGATCACAGCTGTTACCTTGGCTTTTTTGACTCCTTTCCACAGACGCCCCTGCTGTATGCAAAAATCAGTGTGCGTTTTGATCCTTCCCACTTGTGCACAGAAGGTGCAACTGAGCTATGTAAAGATCAGCGTTTGTGGAAGGAGCTCAGTCTGGGAATCGAAGGGTCACGCTCTCACACTTTGCCTGTATCTCTAGCCACCCCCTACCGCTGAAGTTCCAGCACACTTGGTTCTTCCTGGTTACCCGAGTTCAGCTCTCACCACGTATGGGTGAAGGAGGGGGAAACATGGCATAAATAGCAAGAGCAAAATCCCAGGTTTGTCCCGAGACCCCTGGGTTTCTTGTTCATACGGTCATCAAGGAAAGGACCCCAGGGGTGTCCAACACCCAACCCATCCCTTCTTTCTCCCTACAATTAAAAAGTCAGCTGTTGGAAGTGAGCAGTCCATTCTGAGACAGTAAAACCAATAGGGGTGCTTTGGTTCAATTTTATTTTCCCAGAATTCCCTGGCACATCATTCCAAACAACTCTCGGGGTGGGGGAATGAGGGTCCCTCAGTCCCTTCCCCCATTTTCTACTCTTGTTCCTAGTAAATGGAGGCTGCAAGCGTCAGCCCTTCAAGGTAGACCAGACTAGGAAACCAAATCATGCAAGCCAATAGAACTTTTATTACAGGCCTCACTTACCAACTGCCTCATTTAGTGACCATTCAAAGTTACAATAGTGTAAAAAATGGTGACCAATCCTCACATATACGGCCGTTGCAGCATCCCACGGTCACATGATCACCATTTGCAGCCTTTACAACCGGCTTCCCGCAAGCAAAGTCAATGAGGAAGTTGGCAGGAAGTCCCAAGTTGTGGTCATGTGATGTTTAGTGCTTCGCTTAACAACCAGAGCAAAAGTGAAATAGAACGCCTGTCATGGTCATGTGATGTTTAGTGCTTCGCTTAACAACCAGAGCAAAAGTGAAATAGAACACCTGTCATGGTCATGTGATGTTTAGCTTTGCGATTGCAGCGCTTAGTGATGGAGTTGCCGGTCCCAATTGTGGTCACTAAGTGAGGACTGCCTGTATAATTGCTAGAGTAACAGAAACTTGCAAATTTGAACGTGCTTCCCCCATCCCTCCCTTTATCTTTGTAAGAACTAGAAAGGGGCTTCTCTGAGATGTTTTCTCATGTTACAGCTCTGCCCCAGACTTGTGTTTCTTTTATCTGTTTATTTATTTATTTTATGTATTTAGTTTATATCCTGCCTTTATTATATTTATAAATAGCTCAAGGCGGCGAACATACCTAATACTCCTTCCTCCTCCTATTTTCCCCACAACAACAGCCCTGCAGGGTGGGTTGGGCTGAGAGGGAGGGACTGGCCCAAGGTCACCCAGCCGGCTTTCATGCCTCAGGCGGGACTAGAACTCACAGCCTCCTGGTTTCTAGCCCAGCACCTGTTCCTCGAGGTTATTCCTTCTGCCCGTCCCATCAAGACAGCACAGAGCGCCAGGCACAACCAGAAAAAGAATTGCAGCCGAGTAAACCAACAGGTGTGCCTTGGAGGAATCAAACGGTACAGGGAAGCAGGGGTTTACTAAACAGGTATATCGATGCCGAAGTAGGGATGGAGATGAAAAGAGGGAAGGGGTGGTTTTCAGCCCCCCTGAGCTCGCGATAACTGCGCTTTGACAGGCCCTGGACAGGCAGGAAAGCCATCCAGAAGCGCAGATGGTGTGCCTGGTCTATCCGCAGAGGGATCCCGGCGAGGGCCGAGTGCTCGGTTGTTGCTGCTCCATTGGTGTTGGCATACAGGCAGGTGTCAGCCAAGAAGGGACCGGTTGACAAGAGGAAGCCGCCCCAGCCAGCTGCCGCACTCATTATGCGGCGACACTGCGCTGTCGCGCTCGGTTTCTTCCCGACACCCACGCTGGGCTCTCAAGGCCTCGTTAAGCGGCATGTTAATCGCTGTGGCTTTCTGGTTAGCAAATAAGGTTGCCACTCACCCAGGGCGAAACGGGACGGAGAAGGAGTTGGACCGCCTGGCCTGTTGCCAAGCCTGAAGGAATAACAACAGGAGGCGGCATTCAAATTGTTACCAGCCAGCGTCTGGCTTCAGCAAAGCTTGGAGCAGACAGCGTGGCATGGAGGTGGTGGGGGCAGCCGGGGTTGCCCCAGAGACGGCAGCAGAGTGGAAATTGCAGCTAGTCCTAACGCTGGCATCCTCTGTGTGCCTTGGCCCTTGAATTTCCAGAACTCTACACCTCCCAAAAGATTAGAAGCCATCAAGCCAAGGACAGCATCTATGTTGCCCCTTTAATGTATCCATATTCCAGGTAGTCCTCACTTAACAACAGTAATCAGGACCGGAACCACAATATCACATGACTGCCCCGCTTAGCAACGGCAGTTCAGGCACTTCCCGTTGCTGTCGTTAAGCAAATCCCACACTGTCGTTAAGCATGACGTCATATGGTTGCCATTTGCGACCTCCTGCCAGCTTCCCCATTGACTTTGCTTGTTGGAGGCTGGCAGCGAAGTTCGCAAATGGCAATCACGTACCATGGGATGCTGTGACCATCATAATTGCGAGCCGGTTGCCAAGAGCCTGGATAGCAATCATGTCACTAGGGGGAACACTGCGACCGACGTAAGTATGAGGACTGGTCGTAAGTGCCACTCCTTCAGCGCCATCATAACTTCAAACAGTTGCTGAACAAGTGGTCGTTCAACGAGTACTGCCAGTATTATTTACATGTGTACACTGCCCGACCCACAGCAACTTCATCATGCAATCATAATACTTAATACCACCTCTGCTTTGGAGGGTCTCTTTCTGAAAACATGCCCCTCTGGAGACACGGGAATGTGGGTGGCTGTTCTGTCTTGCGCTACCGTCAAGATTATTTGTGCAGATCACAGCAGGGTCTTTCTTGAGTGATTTCCAGCTGACTGGGAAAGACCCAAGACTGAAACTGGGTCTGTGGCATGCCAGGCAGCTGTTCTATAATTGAATGACGGCCTGTCTCGGAAGGATAAACTGAGGTTCCCTTCCTGATGGCTGTGAATAAATGGCCTTATTTAGATAGAAACATAAGGAGCTGCTGTAGAAGCCTTGTACCACGTCCCATCAATTGATCCAGTGCTTCTCAACCTTGGCAACTTTAAGACGTGTGGACTTCAACTCCCAGAATCCCCCAGCCAGCATGGCTGGCTGGGGGATTCTGGGAGTTGAAGTCCACACGTCTTAAAGTTGCCAAGGTTGAGAAGCACTGAGCTATCGATGGAGTTCCATCTTACTGTGGGCCAGGGTTCCAGGAAAAGGGCTTTTCCCCCCTTCTTACCCAAAAAAGCTGGGGCTGAAACTCGGATTTGCATTCAGTGCAAATTTTGGACTGGTTTGCAGGGCACGTCCCAGCTACTGTATGTCCCTCGTCGCAGGCAGACGCTCATTTCACACTGCAGCAGGTCCAATAGAAGTCACAATGGTGTCAGACTTTGTTAACGGCCCCCTCCAGATCTTACCAGGCTACGGTTCCTATCATCCTCATCCCCAGGGGACCAATACGTGGCCCTTCTGGCAACAGGATTAAAAAATCCTTCTTGGCTCCCTTCTAGTCCGCCCCCCACCCCTTCATTGAGGAGCCTGTCTGGGTGGCTCTGAACTTCAGCAATGCCTCCACATTTTCATCAGTGCCTTCTCCTCCCTCTGTCCCCAGGGATAAATTCATTCTTCCCACCTTTGTTCAGCTTTGGGGCCATAAAGGATGACTTCTCCTTTCCCATTCTGGACTCCTTTGTAGCTGCTACAAGAATCAAAAGGGCAAAAGGTGATTGAAGCAAGTACCAATGCTGAAAAGCAAAGGATTTCAGCTAAATGCAGGTAGAGATTAATAAGGAACCCATCCTTAATCTTTGCACTCTGCAAAACTCTGGGGAAGCACAAGTCCAAATCCTTTTTAACAAGAGGGGGAGTTTCTGCTTGGCACCGATTCCATTCTCCCATTCTGCCAAAGGAATTAGAAGCTTTAACAAAAGTTTCTGCCTCTTAAAAAAAATCTGTTAACAGTGTGTCCTCGACTTGTGACTGGTCCTCGCATTTACGACCATCGCAACATCCCTGCAATCAGGTGATCAAAATTCAGGCGCTTGGCAACCAGCATGTATTTACAGCATTCCAGGGTCATGTGATCACCATTTGTGAGCTTCCCAGCCAGCTTCGGACAAGCAAAGTCAATGGGAGAATCTGGATTCACTTAGCGAGCGCAGTGATTCGCTTAAGGACCACAGCAAAAAAGGTCGTAAAATCAGGCGTTACTCACTTCATGACCATCTCACTTAGCCATGGAAGTTCTGGTCCCAGTTGTGGTCATAAGTTGAGGACTACCTGTAGTGGGAAAACGTGCTACCAGACTCTTGATTCTTTGCCACCCTAGACAGACACAGCTTTCTCCTCCAATTCGGCAAAACTGTTTGGAAAATGCTGCTGATCCGCTCTTGATGACCTCAGCACAGTCAGGAAGGAACGAGCCAATCAGGGCTCTCCCTCCAGCTGACCTAGAGGTCACCTGATCAGCGCCCTCTCCGGGTCACTGCCCCTCCCCATGCGAGAAAAATCTCTGCTTTTCACTCCCTGTAAAAGAAAAGGAATAAGCAGCTTGCCTCCACCCACATCCTTACCCCATTTCTAGGACAGTGTCTGAATGTTGGTCATTTGGGTTGTTTTCTTCAATAATCTCAAAGTTGTTTTTAAGGAAACCGAAGTGGGCGGGGGATAAAACAGTCGTGAAAGATGAAAAGGAAAGGAAAGAGGGAGAAAGGGGGAGAAGGAAAGGAAAGAGGGGAAGAGGAAAAAAAAGAAAGTGGGGGGAAAAGAGAAAAAAAAGGAAGAGGGGAAAATCAGAGAAAAACGGAAAAGAAAGAGGGGGAAAAGGAAAGGAAAAGGGGAAAACAGAGGAAAGGGAAGAAAGAGAAAAAGGGAAAAGAAGGGGGGAAAGGACAGCTCTTTGTTCTTTGTTCTATTCAATAAATTAAGGCAAAATATTTTTATAAAGGCCTCAAAGTTGGATAGGGAGGCAAATCTACCAGGCTACCAAGCCTAAATGCCTTTGTGCGTTAATCAAACACCCGGATCTCAACAGCTTACGAAAGCTGTATACAGTAATTTATATAATACGCATCACATTAATAAACCACCTCACTGTAAAATCACCATAACAACAACATCATTAGCAGCAAACCTGTGCATCCCAGCTCCATATATCTTCCGCATCACACGGGTGGGATAGGACAGCATCAATTTTACGACCAGGTGCTCTGCTTTCCTAAATGCCTCTAACCGCGGTCACAGGCTACAGAGGCATTTTGCCGAGGCAATAAATCCTAAACAAAATGCATGCAGTTTAGACTGCAGGATCTGGGATTTAATTTGGGGCACTTGCACACCGCCACAGTTTCTCCTCCACCGAAATATTTTTCCATGCGCCAAAGGGGACCTATCTGCCCATTTGTGATGTGTGTTAAAACAAAGAAACCGATTCTTAAGTACAGGTAGTCCTCGCTTAACAGCCATTCATTTAGTGATGGTTCAGATTTACGACAGTGCTAAAATGACTTACGGCTGGTCCTCACACTTACGATCACTGCAGCATCCCCATGGTCACATGATCATGATTTGGGCGCTTGGCAACCGGTTCACATTGATGACCATTGCAGTGCCCTGTGGTCATGTGATTGCCACTTTCAGACTTCCTGGCCAGCCAAAATCAATGGGGAACTGCATGATTTGCTTAATGACCATGTGGTTCACTTAATGCCTGCAGTGATTCGCTTAATGACTGCCGCAAAAAAGGTGGTAAAATTGGGTTGGATTCGCTTAATGACCTCTTCGCTTAGCAACTGAAATTCCAGTCCCAGTTGTGGTCATAAAGTGAGGTCATTAAGTGAGGTCATTAAGTGAAGTGAGGACTACCTATAATACACACATTTTTTTCAAAAGTCCAACGATGACTTTATTAGAAAAGGGGAAACATTCGTTTATTCCTGGCTTTTCTATGCTGCTCCAAGCAGAGGGTTGTTGGCTGATAACATTTTGAAGAGGGAAGATGGGGAAGAGAAACAGCTGGATTGACTTGTATTTAGGGTGACTATGGGGTATCTGCAGGGAGGGTCAAAGACGTCAAAATGGAGGCTGCCACCACGGAGACAAATCACCACCCCTTTTGTGTGTGTCATAAAGATTACTTGTACAAAGTGGGCAGGGCTTCTATCATATGGTTGTGGTTGCCATCTTGACCTTTTTGACCCCAACTGCAGACCCCGCTGGTGACAAAATGAAGTCTTCCTATTCATTGAAGATCTAGATCAGTGTTTCTCAGCCTTGACAACTTTAAGCTGTGTGGACTTCAACTCCCAGAATTCTACACAGCTTAAAGCTGCAGAGGTTGAGAAGCACTGGTTCAGACATTCATAGAGTGATAGGGTCCAATGAGACCTTGGAGGTCATCTAGTCCAACCCACTGCCCAGGAATCCTCCTGTCATCCCCAACAAATGTCTGTCCAACCTTGGCTTGAAAGCCTCCACAGATGGTGCCCCCAGGACTTCAGGGGGCAGGCTGGTCCTCTGCTTTATAGCTCTCAAGGCCAGGAAGTTCTTCCTTAGTTCAAGAACTCTCCTCCACCCGTTCCTGGACCCCAGCTCCCATCAGGCTTGGCTGGTGGGCTTTGTTGACTGACGAGCGCTCCTCGCAGAGAGCCCCATCAATCGCTTCCGAGGAACCCCACCTGTCCCACTTTTTGGTGAGCGCAGTTGGTCCACCAGGTTTGGCCACGTTTGCAACTGAGCGCCCTTCTCTTGGGCCGCTTGGATACTTGGGCCCCGTCCCCCTTTGGGAAGCACATTCCCCCGCCGATCGCATCTCGAATCTGATCGGGCCACGGTTGTTTTAATTAAGCTCGGAGGAGTTTTTGCACAATGTGGCAGAAGATTAACATTTTTGTTTAATTAGAAACACTTGGCAATAACTGTTGTTGCGAGCCCTCCCAAACACTGCCCACCTCTCCTTCCCTCCCCACCCTCTGGCATGCATCATGCGCACTCTGCCTGTCGAGAGCACTCCTCCATGCCTTGGCAGATTAATTAGTTTGTAAAATTAAGCAGGGAGGGCTCAGGCCAGGAAGAGGGGGCTTCGCTGGGAATGAGGCCCTTGGAAGCTTCGCAGCACGACGTCACCGCTGGCCAATGGGAGGTGAGGCACTGCTTTCCAGCCTGCAATGTTATCAGCTTTTCTGGGGGAGGGAGCCCATCACAGACAGCCAGTTGCACATGGCATGGAGCAAGAGAATAATTGCCTTCTCTCTCTCTCTCTTTCTCTTGGCCACCTGTTCAAGCCCTGGGCATAGAAATACAGGCAGGTTCTCCGTGGTGCTTTGAAAGGGGGTCCCCCCATCTGAGTGCTGAGATGCAGGTGGATTTTGGGGGGTCACGAAAGAAAAAATGGCCCTGCAGGGTCTCCCCATGTTGGGTAGCGGCTGAGCGAGTGCTTTTAGGATGCTGGCAAACATGGGGAAAAGAAAGTGGACGGGGGGAGGGGTGTGTCAATTAATTAATTTACTGTCTGGGTCAGGTTTAGAACCAGATTTAGAACTTTCTCGAGCTCATGGGAGTAGTTACGTTTGGGGACGGCTAGTGTCCTAGAGTGCTCATCACGCAGATGGGCTGAGTTAGATCTTCTGCCACTTGGATGTTATTTTTATTTTTATATTTATTGTCCACTTGTAATTGTATTTTTATATGTTGTATTACATTGTATGCCTATTGTTTTAATTGATTATTTTGTTGTAAACCGCCCAGAGTCCCTCTGGTGGGAGGAGATGGGTGGTGACAAATTAGATAGATAGATAGATAGATAGATAGATAGATAGATAGATAGATAGATAGATAGATAGATAGATAGATAGATAGAATACACAGCACCCCCTCCTCTAGTTTTTCCCCACAACAGCCCTGTGAGGTAGGCTGGACTGGCCCAAAATCAGCCAATGACCTTCCATAGCTGGTGGTGGATGTGAACCTGGGAATCCCCCACCCCAGGCTGACCCCCTACCCTCCATACCATCCCAGCTCTCTTCCCTAAGAGACTGGCTTGATGCAATTCAGAGGTAGCCAACAGGCACTGAGACTCATAAACCTGGATGACCCCATCCTCCGTCAATTTGTCCGCCCACCCCCAAAACTGTCCATTGGTGGTCGTAATCCGATGGCAGTGAATTCCACTGTTCAGTTCTTCCTTGGACGAGAGGCAGTTCATTTGTTGGTCTTGAATCTCACCGCATTTGCTTTTAATGGATGATGCTGAAATTGGACTTTCAGAGAGATGCTGAGACAGTTATCGCTGTCCGTGGCCACTGGGGGTGGGGGGAGCAAATGACAACATGAGTGCAAAGTCCCATTGGGACTTAAGTGTGTAATGGCAGTATTTGCATAACAGTGGCATTACCTAGGTTATCCCTTTCTGGCATCAAAGTCAGTTAACTCAATCTGCATTTTATGTGCCCAGTTTTATAGCTTTCATATCTCCTCCCTGTAAGCTCCAAGGAGTGAAATCGAATTATTTTTTTAATTTTTTAATTTCCATAAAGCAGTGACGTATCTCTTCTATTTTCCTTCTGAAAATTGCAGTGCTCAGTTCTGGTCACAAAACCAGTTCTGGTCGTCTGAGAGAAGCATCTCCCCTCCGTGTTTATGGGAACTGTAGCTGCCTCCCAAAAGATTTTTTTTTTCAAACAGAGGTGATACATTGAGGCATAACCCTAGTAGATCAACTTCTAAGTCTACGCTTCCTGCTTTGATGGGTCCACACATTCTAACCCTTCTCTGCCTTGCTGCCTTTCAACAGAGGACCAGTTGCCTCCTGGATTCCCGGTCATCGACATGGGCCCTCAGCTGAAGGTGGTGGAGCGTACAAGGACGGCTACGATGCTATGTGCGGCTAGCGGGAACCCAGATCCAGAGATAACTTGGTTTAAAGATTTTTTGCCTGTTGACCCCAGTGCTAGCAATGGAAGAATTAAGCAACTGAGATCAGGTATATAAGACGTATCCTGTCCTTTCTTTCTCGCTCATGCCTTGACTTTCACAAAGGCATTTCTGCGGTTACTGCCAAGATTCTGGCAAGGGTTTATCTTCTGCACGATACGGTTTCCAGGAGCGTTTATTACTGTGGGCATACATTGATCATCCTTGCAGCTTCACCCATGCTCTGATGCATACCCACTTTTCTTGCAGGTATTCAACCCCTTGGGGAAGAATTGGCTGCTCTTTAGAGGTTAAGGCAAATAATAGTACAATGTCAGGGACAGAATTAAAACTGGGACGAGCCCAGATTGCGCCCGAGTTTGTGATGTGCATGGAGAGAAGTCCATTCTGCTTTGTCCCCTCCTTCAGATGGATCTCCTTGTCCTCTCTGTTTAAATATCTTTTTTTTTTTTACTGCTGATGAGATCAGCCTTGACTTCATCTTCAAAAAACAAAACAGAAAGCAAATTAATTTCAAATCAGCTTCAGGCATCAGGAAGGAGAGGCAGTTGTGGTGGACCAGAGTTCCATAACCGAAGCTGTTGGTTGTCTACCAGGACAGGCCTCACCCCTGGCACCTGAAAGGCTGCCCCCATTTTTTCCCCCTACCCTTTAATTAAAGAGAAACAAGCTGTGAAGCGAAGCACCAGCCCACCACATTGTTTTTATGTCCAGGAATGCCCCTGAGCTTCTTATGGGCTCAGTTAGCATTTTTGCAAAATAAAAACGCCAGGCAGGTGCAATCCAGGGCTTGCTTAGGAACCCAGCTCACTTTGCTGGAAATTAGAGTTGGAGATAGTGGAGGAGCATGGAGAAGAGGTTGCATTGCCCAGAGACAGAAGGAAGCATCTGAAAATAGATTGAAAATATCCTGCCTTGATTTTGTTCAGGGTAAGAAGGGACCGAGAGAAATTTGGATAGGTGTCAAGATTCTGTTAGTCTGTGTTACTCTAATAAAATAGCTTTCCTAGAATCCACGTGGTGCCCGTTTCTTAATCTGCCCTTTCTTGAAGGGCTGACACCACACACTGAAGCTTATAAATAAGCCTCATAAAGAAATTGCACCGAAAAGGGGATTAAGAAGCCACCTTCGTCTACAGATCTTTGAGTGTTGTTGGAATGAGGACAACACTGGCCTTCTTCAGTCCCCCAAGGTTCATTTTCTGAGCCCAGATGCTTAAAGAGGGCCAAACAACTTGAGTTTTCTCTGTGTACAAGTGTGTGTGTGTGTGAACATGCATGGACACAAGTATGCGGTGAATCTTATATTGCCACAGAACAACGCAAGGAGTATAACTGTAGTACTCAGTGAACGAGTTTGACACTCGCTCGTTCTTCCTCAGGTCTCTTTTAGGGAAGGGGAGCTGCTGCATTCCCACTTCCCCATCCTGCCAGGTTTGTGGGATTGTAACGCCCAGAATTCCAGGAGTACAGTCCCAACAGGTTGGGGGATTGTGGGAAATGCGGTCCCAACAGATCAGGGGATTGTGGGAATTTCAATCCCAACCCATTTGAAAGTTAGAGATGGCAGGTCTAACTGTTCCCAGAGTACAGCTCCCAAGATCCTTTGATCACCACGAAAGCCATCGAAAAGATGCACAGCAGGATCTGTAGAAAGACCAACGATTTCTCTGTCTCTCTGCCACCCACCTGGAATGCGATGGGTCCTCCTTGCCTAACTGAAGCGAGTCCTGGCAAATCACTCTTGCCTTTTAGAAGGGGCGGAATGCCCTTCCTTAACCAGCTTGGCTACCGCTTAGCCGTCAAGCCCTGGCGTCGTCCCCTCCGTACAGTGTTTCAGCCTGGACTTTCCAGAGCTGGGTGACTTGCCTCTGGCAATGGGGCTTCCAGCTTCACCATTTGCTGTTGGTGGTCTGAGGCTGGTTTAGAAAGCCAGAGAGAAAGTGCAAAGCAGCAGTAAACTCTGAGTAAATACAGCTCATCCCAGTGGATCTTGGTGTTCTAGCATTGCCTCCATCCATCTCCTCAGCAGTTGACTTCCAACTCTGCATTCCATTTGATGTTCATTCTTTGGCATTCTGTCGTGTTTTCCTTTGGTCTCCTCCTTCTAATGTGTATTTTGTGTCCCTGTGTACTGCTGTTCAGTGCCTCTGTGTGTGTCTCAGTTAGGGTAGCTCTTTTGTCCAACATTGAGGTTTCCTTGATCTTCCTTTAATACCATTAATAAGTGTAACATTTGCTTCCCCGCAGGGAACCTTAGGTACGAGTTCCCTTGTTTGCAGATCAAGCAGGCTCATGAGGAGCACATGTCAAGCAAAGCATTTCCCTCCTATCAAAGGAAAATATTGAGTAAATTAAATCTATTTGGCAGAGGCAGTGTTATGAAGTCTGCAGGGAGAGATGGCCTGACGTCTTCAAAAAAGCAGGATTTTACAATCTGGATGCAACGTATCTGGATTGACTTGTCAAAAAGCAGCTTGACTCAATTTACATAGCTGTACTGTATTGCCTTGATTATATGCCCTCCTGGTCCCTGAAACTTTCCTCAGGCATGGCTCCTACATTTTGAAGCATCGCTCTAAACTTGTGTTTACAGTTTCTGTTCTCCCTTGATACGGAGAAGAAAGCTGACACAGAAGTCTCCTCATTTATGCTGAGATGGACTATCAAATCCAATATCTACAGAGGCTTGTTAAGAATCTTTTCCAGACTTCCTTGAAATTCCTTGAACTCTGAATTCAGGAAGGAAGGAAGGAAGGGAGGGAGGGAGGGAGGGAGGGAGGGAGGAGTTTGATGGGAGAAGGAAGGAAGGAAGGAAGGAAGGAAGGAAGGAAGGAAGGAAGGAAGGAAGGAGTTTGATGGGAGAAGGAAGGAAAGGAAGGAAGGAAGGAAGGAGTTTGATGGGAGAAGGAAGGAAAGGAAGGAAGGAAGGAGTTTGATGGGAGAAGGAAGGAAAGGAAGGAAGGAGTTTGATGGGAGAAGGAAGGAAAGGAAGGAAGGAAGGAGTTTGATGGGAGAAGGAAGGAAGGAAGGGAGAGAAAGAGGAAGGAAGGAAGGAGAAAGGAGCGAGGAAGGAAGGTCTAGAAAATCAGACTGTTCGCCAAGGCTGGTTATACTAATGGCATAAAAAAGTGCAGCTGTGGCTCACCAACACCTCTTCTGTGGCCTTCAAAGTAGATGAGGATAGTTTTCAGACTTATTTTGCTTTTTTTTTAAGTTTCAGAGGAATTTAAGGGGCAAAATGAGTGCCTTAAGCCTGCTGGAGCCTTAAGATACCCAATGCCCCCCAATAGAACCCCAAAATCCCCCCAAATCTGGCCAATTCCTCCTCCTTTTTTAAAATTTAAAAGGCAAAGTGGGTACCCAAAGCTTTGCAAGGCTTAAGGCCCTTAGCCACCTGCCCAGAAAAGGCCACCCCCACCCCCAAAACCCAGGTCCTCAGCTTCATTGACTTTAAGCTTAGCTTAAGCAAAGGTCCTAAAAGAGAGGAAGGGGCTCTTTATGCTGCAGGAACAAGGAAGAGAAAAGGAAGATCTGGGGCTGTGATGTTCTTCTTAGTTCAGGACAGTGTTTCTCAACCGTGGCCACTTTAAGACGTGTGGATTTCAACTCCCAGAATTCCCCAGCCAGCCATGCTGGCTGGGGAATTCTGGGAGTTGAAGTCCACCTGTCTTAAAGTGGCCAAGGTTGAGAAACACTGGTTCAGGAGCTGCCATTTTGAACCACCCCTCCCTCAGTACAGTAGCCCACCATCACCTCCACCCCTGCTTTGAAAAATTTGGCTCTTAAGATTTCTGGAAACTTGTCAACAGCTAATTGGCGTCCTCTTTCTTGCCTGGTACAAAATCTGTGGGTTGCTCTCAAGGGTGGCTTGCGCTGAATCATTTACTCCTCCCTTCCCACACTGTTCTCCACATTGTCCAACTCCACCTCTGGCATTTTGAACTCGGTCCGGTCTGCGCTGTTGAGTCCAGAAAGTGTGTGAAAGTTGTTCAGATCCAGGAAAGTATGTTCTTTCCATCTTCTCTGAAAAACTCCAGTGTCTGATGGGGTGAATGGCCCCATTTTTCAAAAGGCCCGTTCCTTCACTGTCTGCCAAAGGCTCACATTCAGTTCCAGGCAGTTCTAAACCACGTGGGCAAATGGTTCAACTCAGCAGAGAACAGCTTCCGGCATTCCTGTTTAAATGTCCCCTTTTCCCAGGCTGGAATGTTACTCGAGCTGATGAGAAGGACAGTGACTTAGTGGACCAAACCTCCGTTTGCTTGCAAAAAAGGTCCAGATGCAAAAACAGACTTCTCTAGTTTACAGCGGAGAATAACCCAAGTCAGGCATGCTGACTTGGAATTTCAGGAATTATAGCCCAGTATATTTGGAAGGTATGCATATGGTCTGTGGTAAACCTGTTAGGGACGTGGTGGCGCTGCAGGTTAAACCGCTGAGCTGCTGAGCTTGCCGATCGGAAGGTCGGCGGTTCGAATCCGCATGATGGGGTGAGCGCCTGTTGCTAGTCCCAGCTCCTGCCGACCTAGCAGTTCGAAAGCATGCAAATGTGAGTAGATTAATAGGTAACGGCGGGCAGGTAACGGCATTCCATGTAGTGATGCCGACCACATGACCACAGAGGAAGTGTCTTTGGACAAACGCCGGCTCTTCGGCTTTGAAACGGAGATGAGCACCGCCCCCTAGAGTCGGACACGGCTGGACTTAACGTCAAGGGAAACCTTTACCTAAACTTGTTAGACACTGCTGAGTTAGAAAAACCAGTGTTTCAATGTAAGTTTGATTTCTCTATGTTGCAATGACTGCCACTGGAGGTCATAAACCACATGAAGTTTCAGAAGGTTGAGATTGCCTGGGCTTGGAAGCTAAGCTGGGTCAGGCTTGGTGGTCCTTGGATGGGAGACCACCAGGATGGCACAGCCTCTCCCTGTTGTTGCCACGAAAACAACCTGGATGTGTCCATGAAACCACCAGGAGCTGAGCTTGATTTTTTAAGTCTTTGCTTTCAAAGCAGCACAAAAGTTGCTGTTTAAATGAGGTTGCTTACAATACTTGCACAACTGTGCAAAGTAAAAGGAATTTCACAAGGGTGAATGGCAGGAGTCAATGTCCTTCATAGGCTGCCAGAGACCAAACTCTGTGCTATGAAATCTACAAGAAGTCCATTTTTATTACTTTATTTATTTAGAAGCATTGTATACCATCCATTCTCTTAACCCACAGCCAGGGAGCAGCACCTTGCTGATCTCAACAGGTGAAGAAGATCGGGCCGGCTTAAGGCTTGGAAGGGACACCACCAGAAAAGCCCTGGGTTGTAGGCTAGATTGGAAAATTGAAAAATCATCCCAGAAGACAATAGTGATAACCCGCTTCCATTTTATAGCCAAGGAACCTCCGTAGGTCTGTCACTTTGGTTACCAGGAGCTGAGCTTGACTCAAAGAAGGCTGTGCTTCACTTTACAAGTAGTCCTCACTTAATGACTGCCTTGTTTAGCGACCATTCAAAGTTACAGCGGTTAAAAAAAAAGCATTGTGACCAATCCTCGCATTTACGAAGTCACAGTGTCCCGCAGTCACGTGATCGCCATTCACTGCTTCGCAACTGGCTTCCAACAAGCTGAGTCAATGGAGAAGCCAGCAGTAAAATCGGAAATTGTGGTCACATAATGTCGTGCTTAATGACTGTGGTGATCCGCTTAATGACCAAAGCGGAAGTGAGGTCATAAGTCTGTGATGTTTTGCTTAGTGACCGAGGCGCTTAGCAACGGGGTTGCTGGTTCCACTTGTAGTCGCTAAGTGAGGACTAGCTGTACTCCTTCAGTGGCTGCACGTAACTCACAGACCCCCAGTGCGAATCCTCAAAAACAGCATGAAAAGCAGAACAGATTAAACTCCATCCTCTGAAACCTTTAAAAAGCCTGGATATCAATATTTAATTTCATTTTTACATTGCCCACTGCTCTCAGCTACAGCTGGAAGTTGTATCTAGCTTCTATTTTAATGTCCCACAATGCCCCACCGAAGGGCAGCCTTGGGGCATTGTGGGAAAACAAAGCAACAGCCCCCAGCCATCTGAAACTGCCAATACACACACCCCAATCATCGAAAAAGGACCCTCCAGTCACCCCAGCCCAGAGCTGGCGCTTGGTGGCAGCCGGTCGGGACCGTTTCAGTTAATGTTTTTCAAAACAGCAGTGGAGATAAAGGATTATTTTGAGAGCTTCTCCAAGATGGCTTTAAAAAAACAAAAGGTGCTTCCTTTTTTGGTTCTGTGAAAACGACTGTTTGCGTTTCTGAAGGGAGCGATCTCTGCTCGTTGGGACACTAAAGCTTTTATTCTTCTTAGGCAGACTTGGGCAGAAGACAACAAAAGACCGAAAGCTATTAGTGAGCCGAATTTTTACATCGCACAAATCCACCCCTTTGCAAAGTGCTCCACGGGAGAACCATTAGCATGGAGGGGGAGAGCGAGAAAAATGCAGATTCCATAACAACATTGTCGTGTGAGCCCCAAATACTCATTTTCAGAGGATGCTTCCCGTGGCATCTCTCCATGGGTCCCCGGGCCCCACACCATCCTCTCCCCACACAGACTCCGCTCGGAAGCGGGCAGCAAAGCATCTTGAATTTGAAATGCTTTGGCCTTCAAAGCAACCCAGTTTGTGTTTGAAACTGTTTTCGAGCTCCGAACGAGTTGCTTCCGCTGTGCCAGACGGGTTCTGCGTTCGAACTTGGCCCCTTGCACTTTTCCCAAATGGCTGGGACGGCCTCCTTCCAACTCAGAGCAACTGTTCTGTGCCTTTTGCGCACCTGCGCATAGGAAGGTCTGGTTCCGCATTCAGAGGTTTTCAGAAATAAGTGTGAAACGTGCCTTCGAAACTCACCTCGGCTAACACCTCTGGGAATTTTTCTCTAAACTCCTGTTATCAAACGATCTGTGTTTCTACCTATTCTGTGGTATGTATTTTATGTACATTTTTGTTTTTGTTTTACTTTCCTTTTAAAGTAACTGGCTTATAACAACCGTCTCCTTTATATTTTTTTTCTTTCTGTTTGCTTTTCATTTTGTTACCTTCAGACACCTTTGGTAAGTGTGGTTCCTGTTTAAATAAATTGATTCTTCTTTTAAAAATAAAATTAACAAATCCAAACCACCTGCTGCCCAGATCTTCCCTGTCCCGTATCTTCCCACCCCTTAAACTAATTCTGTCTTAATGGCTTTTTCCTCAAAGGCATGCCGCTCCATTACTAACGCCTTATTTTCCTAGGATTATCTTGCCCGGTTGAACTAACTCACAATGGGGTATTGCAGGCTGCCAAAAACCGACTCCTCCCATGAATCTTACGCCCATTTCAATTAACTGAAGCTTGAGATCTCGATCTGCTTTTGCGCAAACTTTCCAACATTGGATAGATCCTGCTGTTTTTGGAAAACCTGGAATTCCCCAGCTACTCCATAGCTTGGTCCCTAAAATTGCTCTCTATCTTGTTTCTATTTCGACTCTGCAAACTGAATTGGGGCTTGGAGTTTCACATCTAACAGAAAAGCGTTAGGAATTTTCTGAAATTCAGCCTGATTTGCAGTGAAGGGATGGGAATAAGGCTCCCCAGGAACAAGTCCCATATTTTAAATTTTCATTTTATGGAGCCCCCGGAGGCTGAATGTACAGCAATCCCAGCAGATGGGTAGAATGAAAATATTCTTTTTTCATTTTTGGAGCGGGCCCAGAGGATTTTTTTTTTTAAGGCAGAACAGTAGTTGAACATGGGACGGTTCAAATGGGAAACATTTTGTTTGCCCCCTACTTAGCCCCTTGCAAGGGGGCAAAGCAGAAGATGCAGAAATGGTGATAGGAATTGGCTTATGTACAGTTCTCGGGGGAAAGCTCCCTAGTTTTCTTCCTACCCCCTTGCTTTCCTGTCTTGGGGATCTTCAGCTCCTGGGATCTTTTCCTTAATTTAAGGGGAGCGACGTATTTCTGAATGCAAAAAGGCCATACCAGGATGCTGCATTTCAATAAAACTCGATTAAATATCCTGACGCTTATAGTGCACCCTTTTCTGACGGGGCTGGAGCAGTTGCCCTACTTTGGAGCTGGCGCTGCAGCAGGAGATACCCCAGGGAGGGGGCTTGGAAGGGGACCCAGAGGGAAAGCAGCCCACTTCCTGTTTCCCAGGGGAATTCCATCGGCAGATGCCATGGACCGTCTTCCCCTGGTTACCATGGAGACCAAGCCTCCGCTCGTCTCATGGATGTGCTTTGGGCTTTGTGAGGTGGGCGCCACTCAGCTCCTCGATCGGCTTTTGGGATTTCAGGGCGGCCTGACGCCCTGTTGAGGACGAGGCAGAGTGGAGTGTGTCTCTGAGCATAAACAGAGGACATTGCCCCCTCTCTCTCCCCACTCCCATCAGAAGAGATGCTGGTTTAGAAAGCGCCATGTGGATAGACTTCAACTCCCATCATCCCTTGCAAACACAGCCTAGGGTTAAGAAAGGAATGGAGGACCTTTGGGCTGATTTCACACAGTTCAAGCTTTTGGGAAGGTAGCAGTGGCTGGAAGACCTTGTATGGGTCTGGAAGCTAAGCAGGCTTGGGCTTGGTTCTTACTTGGAAGGGAGACCAGTGGGTCAAGGCAACCGAAAAACATTTTTGGAAGAAAACAGTGGCACACTGTATCCAAGTTGCTGCCCATGAAACCTGTAAAAGGTTTTACAAATGATGACCTTGGTAGGAAAAAACCATTCAGGAGGGAGCCTAAAAAACCCTAACCACCCAGAGTCCCCCAAAGGGAGGAGATGGGCGGGGACAAATTGGATAAATAAATAAATAAATAAATTGGGGGAAGGGACTACTCTATCCAGATAGAAGGAAGGGTGAGAAAGAAACTCAAGGTAACCTGCCTTGATTTTCTTTAGTATAAGGACAGGGAGGAACTGAGACAGCCTTTCAGGATCCTGTTATTCTACCCTACTATAATAAAGCAGCATTCCTGCAGTCTGTGCCTTTTGCCCTGGCCTACCTTGCAGGGCTGATAGAAACTACATGGATGTCACTGTGAGTCGAGCTTGACTCAGCAGAGACTTTATCTTTGTGCAGTTCAAGGGCTGGCCTGACTTTATTGAAAAACTAAGCAGAGACCCAGCTTGTCTGGGGTTGGGAGACCACCAGGGAATCCCTCTGCTATAGTCTACCCTGGGAAGTTGAAAAAAGATCCTGGAAAACAGCAGCGTTAGGCTCCCTCCCTAGCATTGCATGAAAATTACATGGTTTTGCCCATGAAGATATCCTAAGCTAGCCTCAACTCATAGGAAACTTCAGTTTTACTTTTTTTACGGATACTTTCCACTCTGATCTGCTGGCAGTCTGCTGCTCGGGAGCAAAGACCTTGTTGAAAAGAGGGGGGGGAAGGAATTCAGAGCCCTTTTATTTTAATTCTCTGCCAAGATATCATATGTTTCAGCCCTGCCCTTTATAAATTACTTCTGAACTGTGGTCTTCAACCGAAAAACAGATGTTGGCCTTGCTTTACATTTTCAGCAGAGTCCTTCCTAAGAAATATCAGGGTTTGGGCCAGCTTCTTTCTCACCCACTTTGGAAAAATGAAAACTTTCTGAGTTTTTTAGATATGAAACTCCAAAAAGGGAGGAAAAGATCTACCATCTGTGCCCTGTTCTCCCAGCCTCACCCTGTCCCCTCCTGGTCACCCTTATCAAGGTAGAATAATAATAATAATAATAATAATAATAATAATAATAATAATAATAATAAACAACTCGGGGCAATTAATGGGCTGTTTTCATTTAGCTGTACCCTAAAGCAACCAGCCATTGCAAGGGAGGGTCAAAAAGGTCAAGATGGCTGCTGCACTCACCATCTTGACTTTTTTGACTCCCTCCCTCTCCACGGACAACCCCAGCTTTCAACTTTGCTAACTTCCCCACTTGGGTTCCTAAAATGGAGCCCTAAGAAAAATTGTCTTAGCGCTTTAGAAAAAGAATGAATGTATACAATTATAGGTGTTCCCCCACACTAACAGTTTGCTTTCACAACAACCTTGTAGGGTAGTTCCCCCTGATTGGCACTCACTAAACCCCATCTTAGTTTGCAGTACCTGGGTCTCTCCTGGATCCAGTTCAACCTTCGTGGCACCCTGCTTGAGAAGCTGTTTGATAAAGGCAGCTTGGCTTTCCAAGGAACCAGGGCTGTAGCAAAACTGCAGTGGCTTTGCAGATGCTAAGCTTTGCTTCCTGGCATCGGGGCACGATTTTGCCCACCTGGAGTGGGCAGAGACCATGCTCAAGAGATTAACTGCCAGCACACAGTTCTTCTGTGCATCCCCTTAGCTACACTCCCCCCTTTGTGGCTCAACACAGAGATGCGGCAGGCACCTTCCACCGAGTCGCACGGACTCATTTGCAACAAGGATCATTTGGGGATCCCTGTTTTCCCTTCTTCTCCTTAGAACCCTGCCCAGATGAGGCTCTTAGGATCTGAGATAATTAGTTCCTGTTGAAGGAAAGGGGGGGGGAAGGGGTAGGGTAGGGATGCCCACAGTAAGATTTTTAAAATCACGATGCGTCCCAGAAGACCATGCCTCACCCCGATTGCCCTTTCCCCTTTTTCTAAAACATTCCAGATTTGAGTCACAGATGGCAGATATTTTTTTCCACTGACTTTTTTTTTCTTTTTTCCGAGGCAGAAAGATCTGTTTGAGGGAGTCCTGTTTCTACCAAATAAACCTATCTTCTTCCTCTCTTGTTTTCTTGCTCTTTAAAAATCCCCCAGCTGCTCCTTCACAGTAGCTAGTCCAAATTAACATTACCCCTTTTCCCTTCTCCTTGCCTACCTTCTCCTACAAGCTAACAGCCCTGCTTTTATTAACATTAACAAGTAGCCTTAACTAGATGCTAACCTCTTTCTCTAGATTATGTTTTGAGCCTTTTCTTTAATGAGTAACTAAATCTAACTAGATCCTTAACCAGCTTTAACCACATAACCTCTTTCCCACTCAACAGATGGTAACTAATCAGAAATAATAATCACGTCGTTTTTATCCCAGATCCTGAAAATGGTGCATTTGGTGTAGCCTGGAAGGAGGGGGGAGGAAGAGTTAGAGGAATTACAGAGGCAACAGTCAAGAGGGCTGTCTGCATGGGGACAAAAGTCTGGGGAAGAAAAAAAACACCCTTTGGTGGTGTCCTCGCTTCTCCTGCAGATATTGTTCATACATTTCGGCAAGTCACACAACTAGGGATGTTTAAAAATATTTGCACGGGCCACAAGGAATTAGACCGTTCCTGTGTTGCCCAGGGAATCTGGATCCAGAAGAAAGTTTGTGAAATCCTTTGCATTGTTTTCAGGATTGGGGTAAAACCCTGGAGAATTTTACAAAACATATTTCTTGACTGAGAAATGAATCTTGGAAAGCCAGTGGGGGAAAGGACAGTATGATGGTTTCCAGGTTAGGAATCTTACTTCCCACGGGCGGGAGGACAGAATCAAGTTTAATTGGAGTCTGTGCCATGCTGTGAAAAAAAAACCAGAACTTCTGGTCATGTGCAAAGTGCTGTACTTTCCCAAGGAGCTGCTTATTATACAGGTAGTCCTCGCTTAACAACCATTCATTTACTGACAGTTCAGATTTATGATGGTGCTGGAAAAACTGACTTACGAACAGTCCTCACACTTATGGCCATCACAGTTCCCCCCCCCCCAGTCACACGATCACGATTTGGGCGCTTGGCAACCGGTCCACATTTATGACCGTTGCAGCATCCCGTGGTCATGTGATCACCATTTTCAACCTTCCCAGCCAGCTTCTGGCAAGCAAAATCAATGGGGGGCCATGTGATTCGCTTAACGACCACGTGGTTGGCTTAATGCCTGCAGTGATTCGCTTAACAACTGCTGCAAAGAGGTCGTAAAACCAGGTTGGATTCACTTAATGACTGCTTCGATTAGCAACTGTAATTCCGGTCCCAACTGTGGTCATTAAGCAAGGACTACCTGTATTGGCTTGGACAGCTGCCTTATACCAGATCACAGTATTCTTCTATCTAGGCAATGTTACACAGACTCGGCTAGAGGGCAGCTTTTTCTCTGACCCTTTTTAAAAGTAGGTGGAGGTGCCTGGTAGCAACCTGAGCCCTTTCACCAAGCCGGATTCTTTTCCATGCTGGTCTCTTGGTAACACGGAGGACAAACTGCTGCCTGGGTCCTGCAAATCACAAAGGGATCATCTGCAGGTTTCCTGAGTAACAAAGAGATGGATAACATTCTCCTCCTGGCCCTCAAAATCTCCTATTTTTCCCCTGCCCATACAGTACCCAAAGGCAAAGGCTATTTTTTTTAAAGCAGATCCACTAAGATTCCAGTCCTCATGATTCTGAGTAAAGATCTGGACTGAAATAGGCGTGGATCTTAAATCTTACCTGACCATCTTTTTGCAGCGGCTGAGCGAGGTGGGCGGATGCTACCTGGTGCGATGCTGGGGAGGGGTGCTCTCTAAAACGGTGGGCCTTTGGAAGTCTCTCTCGGATGACGGCAAGGCCCCCGCCCCGGCCTGCCTCCCCCTCGATCAAAGTAAACATAGGGATCGATCCATCTCAAAACTAAATCACATTCCCCCCGTCCTTTGCCTGGGAAATTGCACCTGGGAAGAGCAGCCGTAGAAATGGCCACCCGCCCGTCCTTCTCCTGGGGTTCCTTCCTCCCACTGGCTAGTCCTGGAAAAAAAAAAAACTCCCATTTTCCCCCACTTGTTTTTCACTTCTGTGTTTGTTGTTCTTTTTGTTTGTTTGTTTGTTTGTTTTCCTTTTCCCTTGCAGAAGGTACTCCAATTCGAGGTAAGAGAACCTTGCTTCTGCTGCAGAGCACACTTGCCCCTTCCTAAAAACTGTGTTTTTCCTCTCAATTATAACCAGTTATCGTTCCATGTAGCTGTGTGGTTGATTGGTTGGTTTTTTCCAGTCCAGAATTGTGTTACCTTGTCGCTGTTGGCAATTTCTTTTCCCTCCTCCTGTCCCATCTCCTGTGTCTTCTATCCTGGTTGTCCCCCATATCTTTTCTGCTCTGAATTCTGTCTTACTTTCCAGTACACGTGCAATATACATACACAGTATATATATGGTTCCTTCTTGCAAATGGTCCTTTTTACTTCTTGCTGGATGGACTGAGGCACCGCTGGGAAGGGAGGGAAGACTTCCCAAATTCCTGGCATATTTCCAATTTATGATCCTGCAGGTTTCAAAGTTGATCCCTGGGAGGGCCGGATGGGCTGTATCCATGTCTGTTTTTTCATGCAGGGAGCTAAAAATAACTTGTTCGCGTCCCACCAAAATGACAAGTGTTAATTTGACACCGCTCGGCAGTCCAGGACACAGAAAGTGGGAAATTTTTAATGGAATTGCAGTGGTATTTTCTGGTGTGAAAAAGAACAGGAGAAAAATCTCTCCTGGGAACCTAGGAGATGTGCAGAATCAGAACAAAGGCTGTTGTTTTTTTTAAAATCCAGAAGACAATTTTGTATGTTGTCCAACAACCCTCTCAGCCACAGACTGTCTCTGAAGATGGAGAATTCATTTTAGCTGCCTTGCTAAGTATCTGAGAATTAACTCCATCCTAATCTGGAGGGTCTGAATGCCAAATCTTGAAGGCAAGCAGCAAAAAGTTACTTCTGCCTCTCCTTTCCCAGAGAGGAATAGACTTCCCAGTGGGAAAGAAGGGTGAATGGGGCTTTTGCCCTGATCCAGCAGGGCTCTTCCTAGGTAGCTTTGTTAAGAGAGCAAAATGGAGCCTCCCTGCATAGGGGCAGTCAACCTTGGATGGTGAGATCCCGATGACAAGGAACCTGGAAGGGTTTGTGGTGGAGTTTCCAGAATCGGCAACTGTAGAGGGAAGAGGGAATGGCCTTGAGGGAAAGGGGGAAGAGCCTTTGCCAAGGCAATGGTAGGTAAAAGAAACCTGAGTCCAGGGCAGGGCTGTAACGTGTGCAAATGTCTCAGGCAAGCCCCATCCTAGTTCACATGAAGATAAAGAGAGGGAGGGGGAGGCGCAGATTCTGTTACTATAACTTTACAATAAAGGTAGTATTGGTCTGCATCAGTGCTTCTCAACCTCGGCAACTTTAAGACCTGTGAACTTCAACTCCCAGAATTCCCCAGCCAGCATGGCTGGCTGGGGAATTCTGGGAGTTGAAGTCCACAGGTCTTAAAGTTGCCAAAGTTGAGAAGCACTGTTCTACAAGACTTTGGTTTCCTTCTGTGGTCTACCTTGAAGGGCTGACACAACCATTCATTAGATAAATTAAATAAATGAGAGGCGCACTGGGTGTGATCCAACCCACCTTTCTTGACCTCCTTAGCCAGGTGTGGTTGGCTCTGGAAAATCCAGACCGGAAGATGGAGGGAGAATGGAATAAAAGCCCAGAGTCTGGCAGATCTTTCCTTGGAGATGGGACGTTGCAATATTCTGATTTTACTGGCAGCGAGAAAAGAGTGACCTTCTTAACTAGCACCATTACAGCATCACAAAGGCTCCATTTGATTCATGTTAACCCTATTTAGATTTTGGGGCATTTGACAGCTTGAATAACCCGAGGAAAGTGTTCTGGGGCAGGACAGGGAAGCGCAGCCTGATGGATAAGAATAAGCCAAGAAAAGCACAAAATGTAATTGGTTACTGTAGTGGCAAACTACATTGGACGACAGGAAAGAGTTAAGCACAGGAATAAATTGTGCGTTTGGCGCATCAGAGCCGTTTTCCCCTTGTTGCTCCCCGCTCTGCCCTCTGTCCACAATTAACATATTTCTTGGCATCTGCTCTTTCCTCTCTGTCCTCTTGTCTCACCCCGTGCCAGGTGGCCTTCAGATCGAAAGCAGCGAGGAGACGGACCAGGGTAAATATGAGTGTGTCGCCAGCAACAGTGCAGGAGTGCGCTACTCTTCGCCCGCCAACCTATACGTGAGAGGTAGGGAGCGCCGTGACTCACACGAATGGCAAACATGACCTGTGCCCGCCCCTGCCCGCATGCACGCAGACACGCCAATGTCTTCCGCGAGCTTTTTCTCGCCTTTTTGCCAGACCGAAGAAGTGGGGTTGAAGTCGTATCTCCTGGGAAGGAAGCTCACACTGTGATCCAGAGATGGCTGGAGGAAAACTGTGTGAAATTTTCAGTTCTGTGAAAACTGGCCATTGTGGACAGATGGAGGATTGTCCAATAAGTTGGTTAGACCATGTTCTAGGAGAACGTGGGATACTGGACACCCAGCCCGGATGGGTATCACTGCAGCTTTCTTAAGCAGGGCCCGTCCCCAGCAATGTTCTCATTTCCTTCCTTTCCTCATCATTACATGTCAGTAAATTGTCCTTAGGTGGGTTTGGGAAGGAGAGAACCACAGACATAGACACCTCCTGGCAAAGCTCTCAGCACCCAGAGCTTCTTCAAAAATGATCCTGCTCCACCTTGATGAGGTGCAAACATTCAGTCTGGGGGCTTAACCTCTCTGCATCTTAACTCTGAACCTTGTTCCTGAAGTCCTTTAGGAAGGACCCCTTGGAGATAGGTGAAGAATGCAGGTCCTGTCTCCTGCACCCGCTTAGACAATGTTGAACCCTCCCAGATGCTTCGCCTTGGAGGATAGGAATGAAGCTCACCAAGAATGAAAGAGTTTTAACCACCTTCCTCCTTCACAAGGACATTATTCACGGCAGACTTTCTCAACCTTGGCAACTTGAAGACGTGTGGACTTCAACGCTGGCTGGGGAATTCTGGGAGTTGAAGTCCACACGTCTTCAAGTTGCCAAAGTTGAGAATCTCTGATCCAGGGTCAAGGAACAGCTGTGGTGGTTTAAACTAATTTCTAAACAGTTGGCCTTTCTTTGAATGCCGATAACTCACTAGAGGTTTCTCCAATATTCTTGGGGGGCACAACTCAGATTTCCCACCCGGGGGAGAGGGGCCTCTTTGCAGAAGGCTGCATTTGCCTGTCTAGCAACGAAGCTGCTGGATTTGGAACCCAAACCGCGCCCTCCCCCGCTTCCCACTCCTTTGTTTCTTGAGACTTGACCTCCCTGCCTTTTCTTCCAAAAGATATGGGCTAGAACCTTCTCCAGCAGCAGAGTTTTGAAGAAAAGCAATTAAATGGGGAGAGTTCAGTCCCTCGGTGGAATGCTTCTGGAGCATCTGAAGATGGCAGGCATCCTTTCGAGATGATGCTTTGGATGGGTCTTAACTAAAATACAAAATAATCTGTGCAGGACAGAGGCAGGGTGGGATCCTTGGACCTCCTTGAGGCTGGGCAGGATTTGATCTTGCCAAGGACCACTCCCTCTTTTCCCCTCCTTCTCCAGTTAAGGGAGCCTACGGGCCACCTCTCCGCTCACTTAATGTGGAAGCAAGGGTAGATATGCCAAGTCTGTTGCACACGCATGGAAAGCTGGAGTAACTGAAACAGCTTTCTGCATGGAAATGCTAAAACAACCATAGAAATTGCCCTTATTAATTTTATCTTTGCTAAAAGAGGCAGGCAGATTCCATTTCTTATGAAATGCAAAGGGTTACAGGTAGTCCTCGCTTAATGACCACAATTGAGACCAGCATTTTGGTTGCTAAGCGAAGCAGTCATTAAGCAAATCAGACCCAATTTTATGACCTTTTTGTGGTGGTCATTAAGCAAATCACTGCAGTAGTTAAGTGGACCATGTGGTCGTTAAGCGAATCACACGGTTCTCCATTGATTTTGCTTGCCAGAAGCCAGCTAGGAAGGTCAAAAATGGCAATCACGTGACCACTGCGATGGTCATAAATGCGAACCGGTTGCCAAGCGCCCAAATCGTGACTGCAGGGATGCTGCAACAGTTGTAAGTGTGAGCACCGGTTGTAAATTGTTTTTTTTCCAGCACCGTTGTAAGTCTGAACCATCACGAAATGAATGGACATTAAGTGAGGACTACCCGTAATGCTGATGTTCTGAACTATACCCAGCCTAGAGTGCAGGTGCTGGACAATACTAAGATTTGGGCCAGCCTTGCTGCTGGGCACAGTAAAAGATCTACTCCAGGAGCAGAACGAAGGTGTTGGGATAGTACCACTCACTGGACTTTCAGCTTCCAAGCTAACTAGCCTGCTCTGTTCCTACTTGCTCCCGAGAGCTGGATCTCCCACAGAGGATGCTCTGTATCCCAACGGTCCAATCAATTGCAAGTTTGTCCGTTCTCCTTCTGTACATGCAATTTTGGTAGCAGAATGCTGGGCTGGCTCCGATTAAAGCTGCTGAAAGCACGGTATGCCTGCCTCTCATAAGCCCAAGCAGAAAAATGTCCAACTGAACAATGCAACTGCTTCCCTACCCCAAATTTTGCTCTCAAAATATTCACCAGCGATAAACTAGGGAAGGAACCAAGATGCAAGGTGGTCAGGATCTTGAGAAAGTTTGGAAGAGAGGTGGTGGCAATTCTTTGCCTTTCTCCAGCCTCCCAAGAGGCATAACCCCTCATTTCCAACATTTTAATTGGCAGCTTCCCGTCAATGAAAAGCAGATTGGTGCATTTCCCCAGCATGGACCTACCTCTTTGAATCTGGCTGAATGTCTCTCCTTAGGTTTTTGTTTTTTTTAAGCAGGGGTGTTTTCAGGAGTTTCAGTAGCTTTTCATCCCGCCCCCCGAAAAAATCCCTTCTACACAAGTTACTCCTTGCCATGTGGAAGACAAACCAGCAGTCTGATGGGCCGCTACATGTTTTACAAACTTCTCTTCATGGCTGGCAATGATGAAATTGTCAGAGGCTCCGGTTTTTACCCATAGGTGGCTGTTGCCTTCAGGCCACTGGTTCAGAACGCATTCCAGCAAATGTCACTGTTCTTTCCTCCTGGTTTTTTTTTCCTCCTGTCCCTTTACATCTATGCCAAATTGCAAAAGAAGTGCATTTGTCACTGTTTACTGTCGTGATAATACGGACATATATATATTGTTTCTGTTACTTATGTCTGTTTGGAGCTGTGGCTTAATGCCCAAAAAGATGAGATGTAGGTTCTGGTGCAGATCTTCATGGTTCCTCTCCCCTGATTACAGCCTCTGAAGTCTTAAGAATGAGCTGGCAAGATCCTGGGACTTATGTGGGTGGTAATTTGAATTCTGGAATGTAGAAATGATACCTCTTCTGCATACAGACCTGAAATTATTTGGCTGGTTCTCATTTGGCTGTAGAAAAGGCTGGAGGACAAGGCTGTCCTGAAATCTTGGCCTGAATTTTTTCAAAAAGTCCTGTGAGAATTCACACTTGATGCAGCGGTGCTGACTCGGGGCTGGGCTGTAGCGGCCCCTAGTGGCACCGTACAAGGATTACCGGTGTTTGAGCACTAAACAAGTGTGAATGAAAAATTCACTGCTCCATACTTAACTGGGCGGGGTATACCAGCACACCCTGCCTGTGCAAATTCACACAAGAGCCAGCTGTATTGGAGCCCCTACTCTAAAAGGTAGGGGTGTTGGGGAGACTTGCGCCCCAGATTAAAGCGGGGACTTATTTCTGCTAAGCGAGCTCCGCTAGCTGACTTGAGTGTTGCTTTGAGGATGGATTACTTTGGGGGGAAAGGGCCAGATACAACGGGTGGGGTGGGGTGGGGGTCTTCTCTGCCTTGTTTTTCCCTCTTCGTTGTCACTGCACTCAAAAAGTCTTGATGTTTTTCTAATTGTTTTTCCCCTAATATGCTTGTTTCTCCAATGACCTTTGGGATTTGTTTGGAAAGGGAATAGGGGTGCAAGTTTCCATTTCCTTTTCCTTTGGGGTTTTTCTTTTAACAGCAAAAAGGGACTGGTGCCACCCCTCCCCTTTTCTTTTTTCCATAAGTTTGTACGGGGAAGGAGATTCAAAGGTGTTGGTGCTCAAAGCGTGTCCACATGGGTGCTAGGCTCACACACACCCCTTCCTGTTCAATTTGGCAAGACTGGGCTAAGCCAGATGTATGGAAAATCGCATTCTCCCTACCTCTCCGACAAATTTGCCTTGGGATGGAATTGGAGAGACCGCCCCCCCCTCACACCCGGGCTGAAATTTTTGCCAGCTCTACCAAATTCTGCTGCAAGGCATGGTGGACAGCCAGTCCCCTCCTGCACAGCTGGGATGCAACTGTCAAACCCATGAGGACACGCCTTGAATGGGTCTCAGGATCTTCCTGACCCCCGCTGAGACCGGTGCCTTAAATATTTTGGAGGACTGCGGAAGAGCTCTAAGCGACGGTGAGGACCCCACGGTGATGGTGGTGGGAACCGGTTCTCTCTGGGGGCCAAGCCGTGCTTGTTAATCTTTCTTTCCTTCAGCCACAGGGGATGGCCCCATGGCGATGTGGGGGAGAAGGGGTGGGCCCCCCAGGGCTGCCAGAGGGACTCGGGAGGGGGTTCCTCTAAACCGGCCCGGTGCAACACGGACCCCTGTTCCGATGAGGAGCCCCCTCCCCAGAGACCCTCAATGTTCCTGGGCCCTCTCCTTGGTGGCCCGGATGGTTCAGCACGAAAAGGGAACAAATTTGAGATTTTTTTAAAGTTTTTTTTCCAATTATTATTATTTTTTTAAGTTAAAGACGGAAAGAAAGAAAAAGCAATCGATTTGCAGTTGCCAGCCTTGAAGGCCTTTTTTTACTCTCTCTGTGTTTCCCCTATTTTTCTCTCTTCCCATGTCATTGTGTTCCGCATCAAACCCCTTTAACATCCCTCAGAGCTTCGAGAAGGTTGGTGTGGTTTTTTTTCTTTTTTACTTTCTTTACCCACATTTTTACATTTCTTAAGAGAGAAGTATATATCTATATCTATATCTATCTTTTTTTAATGAAAAAAAAAGCTCTCTATATATGACAAATATATTTTAAATTTAAAAAAAAAAATTTAAAAAGAGAGAGAGAAAGAAAGCAAGCAAGAAATCTCTTTAGATAAAAGATGGCAAGCGAGATCTGGTCGTTCTCGGGTCTCGCCGGAGATGAGTTGAGTTGCATTGTGGGCCTCTCTCTGCATCCTTTGGTAACGTTGCTGCGTTATGCACCTTTCTGTCGTCCTATTTATCTTGCCGTATGGACATTTGGGCCTGATGCATGGTAGAAGAATGTTAACAATGATCTCTGCATGCCGGTCGTTTTTGTTTTTAAATTTTACTTTATGGCTTCAGTTTTTTAGTTTTTACTTTCAGGGGGGTTGGTTTGGTTTTAGTTTTTCCAATTTTGTGTGTGTGTGTATATATCTCTATATCTCTATATACTTTTTTTTTTTTTTTTTGGGAAGAAGAAGATAGTTTGTGTTTTATTTTTAAGTGGATTTTCCCCTCCAATTTATCCCTTCCTAGTTCTCGATTTATTTTTTGCTTTTGTTTTTTTCTCTCTCTCTTTTTTTTTATTCGTTGGTTTTTACTTTTTTTTTTTAAGTTGGTTCTGCTATGCCGCAATTTATTCCAAATGCATTGTGAAAAAAAAGCCAGTGTTCCTGCTTCCCTTCCCCCCTCCAATTCTACCCTGTTTCCCATTCCTTTGATAACTTAAATTATCTGCAACCCAGAATAACAAACATCACACAGTTCTAAATGCCTGCTTCCTGAATTCAGTGCAAGAGGTATAGAAGATAGACCCTTGACACCTTTGTGTGGTTCCCTGTTCCCTTAACTGAGCCAAGGGAGTGGGACGTATGTTTGAAGAACACCAAAAAGGGGGCCGTTTGCCCAGCTGACTAACGTCCAGGAGGCTAAATTCAATCCCCAACAAAACTGGTCCTGCATTGCATTAATATAATATAAATATATAATATATAATATATATTTATTATTCTTTATTTTATTTGATATTCAAATTTTGTTACCGCCCATCTCCCCCAAGAGGGACTCTGGGCGGTTTACAATAAAATCCATTCCGCAACAATAAACATTGAAATCCGATAAAAATAAACAAATTACCAATATAAAATACAATATAAATTATAATTTAATAATGTGATAATGAATGAATGAATGAATGAATGAATGAATGAATGAATGAATTATATTCGCCCCATCAGTGCGTTCTGCTGGGACAACACCGAACCAAACAGAGGACTTTGCTCATCTGGTCCTCCATGAAAAAGAGCTGAACACAAAGAATGTCAGGGACTTCAAGCCTCTCTCTAACAGAACTCTATGGCAGCCAAGGCATAGAGACACTGATTGGCTGCGGTGGCCCAGCCATGCCTATTGCTTCCTTCCTCCACAGCCAACGGGAAGGAGCCAGCATGAAGCCTTGCCTGAACCCTCTTGTTGCAAGGGCTCATGGGATATTAGGCAGAGGAGGGAGAGAGAGTAATAGAAATGAATGCAATAAATAAATAAGTTTGCCAAGTCCCGACACAGCGGCTTTTGATGCAGTTTGTGCAGTTGTCTGCTCAGAGCGCTTAGCAAGCATGAACTGACTGGGGCAGCGGCTGGTTGGGTTAGGCATGTTCTGGAAAGAAATCCACAGCATATTCGTGTTATTGATATGAATTCTTGGTTCATCAGATCTGTTTGACCCTGGCAGTCCAAACTAGAATAGAATAGAATAGAATAGAATAGAATAGAATAGAATAGAATAGAATAGAATAGAATAGAATAGAATACTTTATTGACCAAGTAGAATTAGACATACAAGGAATTTGACTTCGGTGAAAAAGCTCTCAATATATTTACAAAACATCAAAAATAAACAATAGTAAAATAATAATGTTATTTACGAAAACGATACAATCAAGAAAGAAAAAAAATTGAAGGAAATAATACTATGGCTATTTAACACACACTCAAAGGGAGAATTAAGGGACAATATACTGTGTCTGTATATAGGCTTTATGTATTTGTTGTTTTGGGATCTTTTAGTTGTGTCTTGTGGGTTTACACCACACTGAGACAGGAACAAGCAAACCCCCTTTGGGCTGAGCATATGCTGCGGCCCAAGCCCGTCTGTTTCCGTAAGAAAAGTGCCCCGCAAGCACCTTTTTCCCATCCTAGGCTGACCATACGTCCCATTTTGAACGGGACAGTCCCGTTTTTTTAACATTTCCTGACCGTCCCGTTGTTTTAACATAAATGTCCATTTTGTCCCGTTTTTTAAAAATGTTGGAGCTGTTATTGGGAAAAGCAGGAAAAAATTGAAATTGAAAAGGAGGCTGACTTGGCAGTAGTTCTCAATCTGACGGGAAACTCAGAGTGGGAACACAGGAACAGCTGATTGGCGGTGAGCAAGAGGTAGTTGCTGCCACCAATCAGTGCAGTGGAAGATGGTCGGAAAAGCACGCCTGGCAGAAAAGAAGCCGACTGGCTCTCAGGCCAAAACGGCAGGAAGGAAATAAAATAAAAGGGCGTGCCAGAGAGGAACAGGTTGTCGGGGACAACCGGTTACTAGACTCCTCCGTTCCTGTCCTCCCATCCCAGCTCCCTGCTGCCCTCAGCCCTCCTGCACTTCTCCAGCCTCCTGCTGCCTCGTTCCTCTCCTCCCGTCCCAGCTCACAGCCCTCCTGCAACCTCTCCGCCCAACGCCACCCCTGCACCAGCCTCTCTGGACCCAGCCACTGCCTCCTGCACCTTCCCAGCTTACTGTCGCCTCCAAACCTGCCTCGCCCTTCCAGCCGCTGCCAACCTTCATTCCTGCATCCCGTCCCATTTTGCCATCCCAATGTCCCGTTTTTGTCTCAGGGAAATATGGTCAGCCTAGACGCTGCGGTTTAAACCGCTGAGCTGCTGAGCTTGCCGATCAGAAGGTCAGCGGTTCGAACCCGGGTGAAGGGGTGAGCTCCCATTGCTAGTCCCAGTTCCTGCCAACCTAGCAGTTCAAAAACATGCAAATGTGAGTAGATTAATAGGCACCGCTTCGGCAGGCAAGTAACGGCGTTCCGTGTAGTCATGCCGGCCACATGACCACAGAGGAAGTGTCTACGGACAAACGCCGGCTCTTCGGCTTTGAAACGGAGATGAGCACCGCCCCCTAGAGCGGACACAACTGGACTTAATGTCAGGGGAAACCTTTACCTTTACCTAAAAACAAACCACAGTTTCAGGGCAGTCATCTGCATTTGTGTGAAATGTGTAGTAAGCATCTCGCTTCGGTTCACAACTAGGGTGGAAGAGTCCGTTTCTGGGTGAAGAAGAGAGAAATTATCCATCTCTTCTTGAAATGCATCATGGAAATTACTGCTTTTTTTTTTTTGAGGATGTCAGAGTTTGAGTAAAATTCCATGCAAAACAAAACTGCTTCTGTTGAAACCAGTAAAGGCACTTTTAAATCACGGTGTGGAGATCTTTAGAATAATTCTTCTCGCGGGCCTTCAAAATTCTGATTCAGTCAGGGGTGTCTGCAGAGTGTGGATGTGCCCAAAAAACATTGTCGAGGCCGCCATCTTGACTTTTTTGACCATGTCCTGTGGATACCCCTGCATTTAATCCTAATGAGTGAATACTTGCAGGGTTTCATTTAAGGTCATACTGTGTGTCCACAGAAAAGATTCTAGCAAGGGATTGGCAGAAGACAGATCCTCTTTTTTCTGTTCAAAAGGGTAGAAAGGCATAATTGTATCATGTGCCACTTTAGATCTTTGGTAGGCAGGTCCAGCAGGTTCTTCCCCTAACTTACTTGTTTGATTAGAGTTACTTTGTACAGGAGAAGGTAGCCGAAGTTTTTTTTAAAAAAATACTGTAAAAGCCTGTTTTGCATCTTCTTTTCACATCCATCTTTTCGATGCTAGGAATGCAAACAGGTTGGGCCTTGGAAATTTATTTATTATTATTCAAATTTTGCTACTGCCCATCTCCCCCAAAAGAGGGACTCTGGGCGATGTTGGTGCGTTAAAGCAGTGAAGCCTTACAATTTCATTCCATCCCTCCCCACTTCCTGCTTTTGCAATTCCTCTGCAAGATATTTTGGGGTGTTATTTCCCTCCCCAAATGCATGAGGCTTGAGCATGGTTTGGGGGCTTCCTCAGCTTACCCCCCAGACTCCATGATAGTCTGACTGACTGACAGGCATTCTCCACAGCCTGCATCCTTTAAACCCAGCCCATGTCCCACATTTCTTAGCAAAATATTTCTTTTCCCCATTAGATCCATGTTTCTCAAACTTGGCAGCGCTTAAGATGTGTGGACTTCAACTCCAGGGAATTCTGGGAACTGAGTCCACGAATGCTGACTGTGGAATACTGGGAGTTGAAGTCCACACACCTTAATGTTGCCAAGGTCGAGAAACACTGTTTTAGGCATTGTCAGGATTCTGATAAGGAAAAGAAAATGAAGTTCATCTAACCAGATTCTTTTCTTTTTATTAGACAGACAGACAGACAGATGTATAGTCACAAAAGATTTTACAAAACTATTTTATTTGCATGTACCACTTTACATCCCAAGCATTTTATGGCTTCTCTGAGCTGGGCAAAACCAACCCTTGTGATTTCCTACTGTGCCTGATTGCCGCATTCCACTTCTGCTCATATATCCCAATTTCTTTAACTAGGACCAAAAAAAAGAAAAAAAAAGAGAGCAATATAAAAACTATATAAAGTTCTCAAAGGGCAGGTGTTAAAAGCTGTGTGATTTTTGTTGTTGTTGATGTTTATTTGAGAAATCCAGTGCAACTTTATTATTTTTTTCCTCTCTTCCTCTCTCTCTTCCTCTCTCTCTCTGATTCTGCCTTTCTTTCTCTTTCCTCTTTTCTCTCACCACCTGTCCTTCTCTTAAGATGCAGAGATCTCCATGCTCAGATGCCTGGGTGCAGGCGTTGACACACAGACATGCACCACATGTCATCCTTTCCCGTGTTCTTCCCTTTATTTACCAAGTTCAAAGATGGTTCCCAGAACCATGGCACTTTCAAACCTTGGCCGTCATCTTGGAACTCAAGAGCTTTTAGGAAATGTTGCAAAGAATTATTCCTAATGCAAGATAGCTTTCTCCCTTCTCCCTTAGGGACAGTGGAATAAAGGAAGTATTATTAAGATGCCTGTAGAGGAACCTCCTTAAGATCCTGAAATTCGGGCAGTAGAAAAGTCCCACCACAAGAAAGCATGTGGGTACTTGACTATTTTAATTTTCTGCTGAACGGTGAGCTACTAAGTGAGTGGCCGTGTGTCCTAATAGCAGAGAATAGCCCGATGTCTGAAGGAAGCATCTGTTTGAAGAAAGCTAGAATTCTTTTGACCATAATGTTAAGTAAAGGATAGATGAGGCCAGCCCGCTTCCACCCCTCCTGGGAGCACTTTAAATGGTGCATAGCATGGGAAGTATAGACTTCCTCTAGGTCGTTCCCTCCCCCTCTTGATTTTAGGGAAGTTCACTTAAAGAAGACACAATTGAAGGCTGTGATACTGGCCAGCATGAAACAGGAATTGGGCCAATCAACTGCATAATGCCATTTTTTGGATTGCAGTATCCAGTTATAGGCGGATTTTGTTTTAATCATGGTTTGTTGAGTAAACCACAACACACTAAACCAAACAGACAGTATTTAGTCCTACTGTAATGTATGAACCCAGCCAGTATTTCCCATTATTAAAAAACCAGGATAAATGTTCAGTTTGAAATACCGTATTGCCATTCACAGATTTCCATAAAATTCCCACATCTCCTTTAAAGGCAGATCAATTCACCACTGTTGATCTTCTGCGATTAGGGTATCAGCATCCAGAAGAAGCCATGATGGCATCTAATGATGTTGCATGCATCATGACATCGTTGTGTAAATGACATGAATTGTGTACTTGTATCCTTTTTTTATGCAATGATGTCATGATGCGCCCCATGTCACTTGTCCCCCGAGGGCAGTTATGTGATGGGGTGATGGTGCTCCTCAGCACACCATTTTCAGCCCCCTAAGATTTCTCTCATCAAATTTCAGAAGCCAAGTGGCTGAAGTTCAGCAGTGCATCCCCTCTTCCGCTCCCACCATTAACTTCTAAAGTTGGCCATGACCTTCTGGTGATACTACTGCTGTACCAGATGTTCTCATTGAGCCTTCAGAAGGCCAGAGGTTGCCTAGGGACTATGGTATGTACCTAAGGAAAGAACCAGTTATCTTCATTGGGGAAACCCAACAACTGTTTTGCCCTTTTTTTGTGGAAGATCATGCGTAAGATGGTCCATCTCCAACAACAAGCACAGGCTCTATGGAAAAATAATTCCATACTGGTCAAATGTTTTTGGGAAAAGAACACGCTAATTACTGCTCCAAGTTCTAGTGGAAAGCCAAATCATTGTTAAAGCTCTAGATCAATGTTTCTCAAACTGGCATGTTGGCTGGGGAATTCTGGGAGTTGAAGTCCACCCATCTTAAAGTTGCCAAGTCTGAGAAACACTGCTCTAGAGAAAATCCATTTTCACCCTAGTGTCCTTCTGTTTTCTTTATCAGATCCTCAAGTTTTTATTGTGTTGGCAAACTTATTTTCATACTGGCCATTTTGCAGTCCCCAAACCTGAGAAAACATTGAGGAATGTTTTACAAATCTCACCTGCCCCTGACATTGAGGGAGGCATCTAGAATTTAATAAGAAAAGATGACAGGCAATCTTTTGAGATTTCCACTCCGTATGCAGCACAGAGCCACAGAATTTAGGGAGAACTGTCGTAAGACCCTTTCTGCCATCTCAGTCTTCTGCATGCTTGCACTGAGAAAGAGAGAGAGGAAAAAAATGTTCCAGGGGTAAGTGGATACCCTCTGTTGCTTTGAATAATCCTCTGCTCTGAATTGCCCTTTTTTTTAAAAAAAAAAAAAAAGAGGGAAAATAAAATTAACAAATCCAATGAAATTAACACTCTGTTTCTGCAGAAGGATTTCTCGTGAGTTTTAGGGAAGCATTCGACCAAATTGCTAAAGGGCACTCTGCAGGAACACTGTGCTATGTGTGACTTTGAAAGCCCGTGCCTGCTTATGTCTTATGCCTTTTTTGCATTGCTACTTTTTTTTGTTGTTGGGGGAGGGAGATTTTAGATTACACCTTGTCGCCTTGATTTAAAATGCATATTGCTACCACCAACCTGTGCTTAATATTGGTAGTGCTGCTCAAAATCCAATTGGTTTTTTTCCCTTCCACCACACCAAATGAACATTTAAATGAGCCCCCGTGTACCAGCGTGCGCATGCACACACAAACATAACACGTCAGTGAAGATTTACCAGTCTCTTAAGTTGAAATCAACGAGTTGGGAAGTAAAACAGATGCACTAAATTAAGAAAAAGAACGGCTTTGAGAACAGAGCAAGGAGACAGAGGAATCCTTTGTTCCTTGGAAGAATTAAGAAAAAGGCGATGTCTAGCCCACGAATCTGGTTGTTAACTAGTAGTAGAGGCCCCCAATGACTTGGACCCCCCAAAATGTATGCAACCTGCATGTGGCAGAAGGACAGGTGTAATCTAACCTTCACTAGAAGTATGTTGAGGCTGCACATGATTTTGGCCCCTCTTTCTTCTCCTGTCCCCATTTTGGAGCAAGACGGCGTCTTCTCACCAAAATGCCAGTAACGTCCGCCTTCTCACCTCATTTGAAGCAGCAGCTTGCTGGGTGTCAAAATGTTTAATGCCATTTGGTTTCCTTTGATGCTTTCAACCGATCACGTCACCTTCTTCTTTTCTTTCCCGTTCATGGTTTAATTTTTTTAAAACACACACACACACACATAAAAGACAATCCAGTAATTATTTCCCCTTTCCTTGTTGGATATAACAAAATTAACTTCACTTTTCTAGTCTTGCATTCATTCCACATACATTTTTTCCCCTCACCCCCGCCATCCTTTCCTTTGACCCCTTCCTGCTTTCTAATTATGGCTTACATTTAAATGTGGATTGAGGTCTGAAGTGACCAAATTTTTAATCAGTTGGGTCCCCCGCCCTCCCCCCGCATTCTTATCCCCATCTCTCCTACCAGCTGCAAATTCTTCTTGATGGGACATATCTGGGGGTGGTAATGGAAGTTCTTGGTCCTCAGAATTTGCTTTCCAGCTGCATCTTGGGATTCCGGTTTAAGGACAAGATGTGATTGGATGCTGATGCTCCGTTCTTCTAGAATCAGGTCTGTAAAAACAAGCTTGCACTCCACCCCGCTTCCTGTGACCCCCTTGAGCTTTCTAATGCCCCTCCCATTGAAGTCATTCAGACATAGGACTCCCCTCTTCCTAGCATCTCAGGCAGGCAAGGGTTCTCCTTGGTGGGATTTGCTCAGGGTGGAACCCAGGACCACTTCCTTGAATTTGGTGGTCCATCCACCAAATAACCTGGAGATGAAGCTTTAGGCTGACGAGAGTTGTGAGCTGTTCCTTTCCTGCAACTCATTCTTCCTGGTAATATCTGCTGTAACGCAATGCTGGTTGCAGTTGTAAATCTTGGATTTGCACGTTCTCTTCATCTTCTCTCCTCCTCTAAAGCTGAGGCCCAAACTGAGCGGCCACAGAGAGTGGTGTAAAGGAAAATCAAATTTAGTGTCTCTCCTGATTTTGTGTCTCTCCTGATTTTGCCTCCTTTTGAGATGCTACTCAAAGCCCCACGGCGGTCCTTTGCTGCAAAGAAGTTGGGAAGGCTTTGGGGTTGTAAGGGAAAGGTAACAGAGCACATCTGTTTTTGAGGACCTGCAGATTAGTCATTTTGTCCAAAGTGGGTTGGTTTCAATGAAGTCCCAGGTAAATGAACCAAAATAAACTCAGAAGCAGTTGCAGGTCGGTGGGCTAGATAGTAACTCTGCATTGTGTCTAAAACTCAGCATGCAGCCATTGTTCCATGCATTTAAATGGTTGCTAAATTGGGGCTGATAAATGAGACCTTGACATATCAAACATTGTGTTCAGCTAAATGTTACCAGGAATGAGGATTAATGAGCGACAGTGACGTGCCTTTCCCCGGAGATCTCGATCTGCCTTCAGTGAGGAAGCCCAGCCAGTTAGAGACTTAACAGCGGCATTGACATAACATGTCAAGCTTGGTTAGCTTAAACCTTGGTTTAATTGATGGGGGGAGTAGCTTAGTTACTAGTTGTATGGTTCAGTCTACTGCCATGTTTCTCAAGCTTGGCTGCTTTAAGCCCGGCGGACTTCAACTCCCAGAATTCCCTGGCATGGCTGGCTGGGGAATTCTGGGAGTTGAAGTCCACGCATCTTAAAGTGGCCAAGTTTGAAAAACGCTGCTCTGAACCAGGAAATGGGTGCTTCCTGTTCCTCCCTCCTGAAATCAGAGCTTGTCCATGGAACACTCACTGGTGAAATCAATACAGCATCGAAATTCAGCCTAAAGGTTCAGACAAATTCTTGTCCTGGGGGGAAAAAAACCCCTCAGTGTGTCCTTCTGCTGGAAGATCCACCAGCTGGAAGTATCTTATCCCTAATATGCTCCTCTCAAGACAAAACGTTAGATTTATTCAGTTTTAGGCCATCCTTTTGACGTCCCTTCCCTTCCAACTGTTTCGTGCCGCATCCCCCAGCTTTTGCATTAAGGCAATGCTTTCCAAACCTGGGTAAATTACCCAAAATTGGGGGAAAGTGGTTTTTCTTTGGGTAACAACGCACAAACCCCTTACCCAATCATAACAGGGAGATGTAAATTGACTTAAGTGTTTTATCCATTGGGTCAAAAGGACCTTCTGATCAGCGATTTTGGGTAAGGAAGTTTGAGAAGCCCTCAAAAGGCCTTCTTCTGCTATTCACGCCCCTCCAGCAGAGAGGAGTGTTTGGGTGGTCGGACCTTGGGTGGTTAACACCCGCCAAGCCCCCATTTCCTCCCCCCACTGTGTGCGGTGAGAGCAGCACCCGGCCTCTCTCACCCCCAGCCCCGTCAGGATGAGACTGGAGTCCTCTTCAGACTTCAATTCACAGCACTGGCCCATTTGAGCTATGGTTTGCCAATTTCTTTTTTTAAGTTTGATTTGGTCCGTCCTTCCTCCCTTCCTTCCTCATTCCCCCATTGCTAGATTCAATTCAAATGTGTTGTCTTCATCTGTTTCAATCAATACCTAGGTGTCTGCATTTCTACCTGCCTCTCCCCCCCCCCTTTTTTTGCCATTTTAAAGCCTTTTGCAGAGTAAATCTTAACTATTCCGTTGGATCTCTCTCTTCCTTTCCCCTCCTCCTCCATTTGCTTCCTTCCCCCTCTGAGCCCACGCTTTTTCCTTCTGTGCCCTTTTCATCCTCATCCCTCAGCAAGGCTTCCACTATTTTCCCCCCACCTTTGGTCTCTCCATTTCATTTGCCATATGGGTAGCACTGTTTTCTTGTGGCTCTATTTTCTTCCTTCCTTCCTTCCTTCCTTCCTTCCTTCCTTCCTTCCTTCCTTCCTTCCTTCCTTCCTTCCTTCCTTCCTTCCTTCCTTCTCCCATCTATCTCCTTACTTTCTTCCCAGACCCCTCCCTCCTTCCTTCCTTCTTTCCTCCTTCCCTCTTCTTTCCTCGCTTTCCTTTTTATCTTTCCTTCCTCTCCCTCTCTCCCTCCCTCCCTTCCTTCCTCTTTCTGTCTCTCCTTCCTTCCTTCCTTCCTCCCTCCATTCCTCCTTCCTCCCCTCCTCTCCCCTCCCTCCCTCCCTCCCTCCCTCCCTCCCTTCTTTCTTTCTTTCTTTCTTTCTTTCTTTCTTTCTTTCTTTCTTTCTTTCTTTCTTTCTTTCTTTCTTTCTTTCTTTCTTTCTTTCTTTCTTTCTCCTGGAGTTGAATTCAGATGAACTATCACTGGGGAGAAGCAAACAACTAGAAAAGTTTCTGGAAGTTGGTGTGATTCTACACAGACACACACACACACACACAACTTCCATTTCATCTCCCAGAATAGAAGGCAGTAACTTTAGAACAGAGGAAAGTGCCTTATTTTTAGTGAGGAATTAACCCCTCTAGTTCAGCGTTGCCTGCAACATCAGCCCTGCAAGGTAGACCAGACTAGGAAACCAGTGCCATATTGGCCAGGGCTACTTTTACTATAACAGGGGTAATAACAGAATCTTGCAACCTGAATGTGCTTCCCCCTCCCTCCCTTTATCTTCATGTGAACTAGGGAGGGGCGTGTCTGAGGCATTTTCCCGCATTACTTTCTTGGCCTGAGCTCAAGCCCCTCTTATCTGACCATTGCCTTGGTAACATCTTCACCTCCTGCCCTTCCAGCCGTTCCCTCTTCCCTCTGCAGAAGGGAAGCTGGTTTTGCCCAACAGGGTAGGTTATATAAATGGAATTGAGTGTGCTGTCCTTCAGCATCTTAATTTATTGACATCATTTGCAAACCACCCCAGCTGCAAAACTTTTGTAGGAGCCCAGCCACTGTTGCACGAACCAGCCCAGCCTGTTAAACTCTCCTATCTTCCCTTCCTCTTGGCCGATGATGCGAACATGATCATTAGCTTTTGTCAAACCCGGCTTAGAGTTAAACGTGCTGTATGAACAAACAGCACCTCTCCACGTTTTTAGAACATGAAAGCACTAAGAATTTGGCTGGGTTAAACCGAGGCTCGTTTAAGGGCAGGGCAGGGAATCTAATCAAATTCAAATCACAGGAACCCAAGAAGGGCACAGACAGCAGAAAGAAAAGATAAATAATTGGGTGGGCTTCTCCGCTGTTGAAAATGCTCATCAGCCCTCTGCTATGTTTTACAGACAACAGGAGAGTTAGTGAAAGGCATTAGCCCATCTTTCTTTTGTGTGTATTTGTGGGTGTGTGGGTGTGTGTGAAAAAAATGGACCCACTTGAAACAGTGCCTTCTCCTCCTTAACATTCTTCCCTTCTGCGAGGTCCAGAAACTGCATCCTATATTCTGTGCATGGAACATCCATCGTGGTCATTTTGTTAATTTCTCGACCCCCACCCCACCCTGCCCCACGTGAACCGGTTTCTGTTCTCTTCCCCTTTAGATTATTATTAATTCTATTTTATTCTATTTATTGTTGTTGTTGTTGTTACTATTATTATTATTATTATTATTATTATTATTATTATTATTCTGCCAGGGCTGTGATGTGCCAATGTTAGATAACCACATTGGTTCACATCAGCTAGAAACAGAGTATGCAGCATTTTAAAAGTGGGTTTCCCCTTACCCCTCACCTCTCTGTCTCTCCCTCGTCCCCTCTCGCTTTACCCTGATCCTCGTGGGCATTTGCTAGTGGCCCATTTAATAACTTCCAGTGCTGTACACCTTCTTTCCCCCGTCTGTCTCTCTCTCTCTCTCTTCCTCTTCTTTCTTTTTCTCTCCTCTTGTTCTCCTCCTTTTTTGCATGACGTTTGTGATTCTGAGAGCTGCATCAATCAATGGAATCATGTCAGATCTTTCCAAGAAGCTTTGTTAGGGTGTATATACCCCAAAACCACAAAAATTTGATTAGAGTTTCTCATCTTTTTTTTTTCCTCTCCCATATGCAGCCTTCTTGTCCCAGCTTCTCACCCACTTTGGGGGAGGGGGTGGGGAGGGAGAGAGGGCTTGCCCCCTTTATATGCATTCCCTTCAAATTTTGGACTAAATTTGGGGCACCTCGAAAGAGCGAGTCCCTTTCCCCACCGGCTCGCCTTGACTTTTTCACCTGCAAGCATTTAAGAAAAGTAGTTCTCTTCATCTTCGGAGCTCTTTGCTGTAAGCGTGATTACAGGTAGTCCTTGTTTAGTGACTGCCTTGTTTAGCGACCATTTGCAGTTACAACAGCGATGAAAAAGTAATTTTATGAGCCATCCTCACATTTATGACCTTTGCAGGTCTGTAAAGCGAAGGAGAGCTGAAGGAAGATCATAAGCACAGGTGCAGTTTCACTTAGTGACTAAGTTGCCGGTCCCAATTGTGGTTGCTAAACGAGGACTACCAGTAGAAAGAAGCAAGGGTCTTAGCCCATTTTGCTCCACTTTTGCATCTGGGCAAAAAAAAAAAGAACAAGCTATTCTGGCCGTGAGAGACTATAATCTCCAAGAAGGATTGCGTGTCCAGATGTGAAATACAGCTGCTTTTTTCATCCCTTCCCAAATAACGGCAGTCTGGTTTCTGAACATTTGGTTCCTGAAATCCTGTCTCCCAATTATTAAATATATGTGAATTTCTGAAAACGAAACAAAGCCACTCTCCCTCTCCTGCCATATTTTGATTTGGGGGGCCTTGGAGGAGCCCCCATTGCTTAGCAAGGTTTTTTCCTCTCCCCCAAACCAGGTTCCAGATTTTAAAGGGAATGCAGGGAAGGGCGACAGGAGCCTCAATCCCACTCTTGTCTTCCAAGTTGATAGCCCTGGCCTCGGGGTTGGGGAGACGGGGAGCTGTCTCCCACTCACGCAAAGACGTACAAGGGAGCCCCGTCTGGAAGCGCTCTGCTCTCTCTTTGTCTTTTTCCAAAGATGAGAAATTGCTAATAAATTTTTGTGTATATATTTGTGCTGTGATGATGGGTCTAAAATTGATCATTGGAACCCTGTTGCTATGAAATATTGCTTTTATGTCTATATTCTATATATTGTTTGTGAAAGTAATTATTTTGAAGTTCTGTTTCCCCCCCCCCCTTTATTGATTGATTATTATTTTTTTTGGTATTCCAGTAATTTTTAATTTCAGCCTTTTTTGTTTTTAAATGAAGGAACTACATGTAATTAAACCCCCACCTGTATTTAAATTCTCTTCTGCTCTTTTTCCCTTCCCCCCTTATCTTTCTTTTTCCTTCTCTCTTTTTCCTCCTCCTCTTCTCCTTTGCTTTTTTCTTTTTTGTTTCGTTTTTGTTTTGTTACCGCTGTGCATTTTGTCCACAGTTCGCCGCGTGGCTCCCCGCTTCTCCATCCCACCCACCAGCCACGAGATCATGCCGGGGGGTAACGTGAACATAACGTGTGTGGCCGTGGGTTCCCCTATGCCATACGTTAAATGGATGCAGGGGGCAGAAGACTTGACCCCTGAAGACGACATGCCCGTCGGGCGGAACGTTCTTGAGCTGACCGATGTGAAAGATTCGGCAAACTACACGTGCGTCGCCATGTCTAGTCTGGGTGTCATAGAAGCAGTGGCCCAAATCACTGTCAAATGTAAGTTTGCGCCATTCCTTGGGCTCCCACCGGCTTCCTTGGTTCTGGTGATCATCAGTCGTGACTCCTCCCAATGGTGGGGCTTTGCTTGAGCTATGCAGGTAGTCCTTGCTTAACAACCATTCGTTCAGTGATGGTTCGGACTTTGGACAGTGCTGAAAAAAACGACTTGTGACCGGTCCTCACACTTACCATCGCCATGTCCCCGTGGTCATGCGATCACGATTTGGGTGCTTGGCAACCCACTCGCATTTATGTCCACCTCAGCGTCATGTAATCACGTGATTGCCATTTTCGACCTTCCCAGACGGCTTCTGGCAAGCAAAATCAGTGGGGAACCACATGAGTCGCTTAACGACCACGTGGTTCGCTTAATGCTGTGGTGACTTGTTTAATGACTGCTGCAAAAAAGGTCATAAAATAGGGTCAGATTTGCTTATGACCGCTTCACTTAGCAACCAAAATTCTGGTTCCAATTGTGGTCATTAAGCAGGGACTACCTGTAGCACCTTTCCACCCCATGACAGCTTCCAGCCCTGCAACAGACTACTGGGGGCTTCATTGGAGAAGGCTGTCTGCAGACCCTAGAAAGCTGGCCTCAGTTTTCTGGCTAAGTTTTGAACAAGGAGTCTTCTCAGGCAAAGAGGATGTTGGTTAAGTGAGCAGATCTCTCCCTAACCTGGATTCCCATGCCACGTTTGCATGGCCAGCATTTTCTTTCTGTTTTGTCTGCTTTGCTCCATCCTGTACTTCTATTGGTCTGCAGAACTAAAATTGAATGCCTTGGATTGCAGAAGTAGGAAGCCCTACTTTTATTTACTTTAGGATTCGGGGATAGACAATCTAATGCCCCCCAAATGTTTTGGACGGCAACGTTGCCCTGGGCTATGTTGACTGGAGCTCATGGAAGTTCTAGTCCAAAATATCTGGTATGCATCGGATGGTCTGGCTCTGCATTCCCCTGGGGAATTGTGACTTTGGGCTAACTCTGCCACCAGGCTCCTCCATAGGGGAAAGAGGGGGAGCTGTGCACAAGATGTTCAGATTGGTGCATGGAGTAACATCAGCCTGTGCATGTGCTTCAGATTGCCCTCAAATGCTTCTTAGGGGCTGCATGGTTCCGAAGACACCAGGCTGTTTGGAAAAAGGTCCAGATGCAACCTGAGCATGTCTCATTTGCTTTGTGAATTCATGTCATCAAGAAGCATGCACGTGCTCCGTGTGTTTTTGCAGGGGCTCATGGCCAATTTGGGGGGGAGGGGCTTCTCCAGGCATGCCACTGTGGGGCGGTCTTTTATTTATCGATAAGAACACACGGAGCATTTGGCAGTGTAAAACGGCAATGGGCATTTGCACTGCCCTGACACAGTTTGGTTTCATTCGTGGGTTGACTTGAAGGAAACAAGAGGTAATATGATATCTGGGAATGATAAGGAGATAAACAAGGGGAATGTGGGATCAGTTCGAAGGCCAAGATAATCCAGCATTACTCAATAGCCAATGTAGAACATCACAGACGCATGCAAGACGTTTGAAAGCACAGAGGGTTGCCCCAGACGCAAGGGGCAGCAAGAACAAAGGAATAAAACCTACATGTAGTCCTCGACTTACAACTATAATAGGGACCAGAAAATTAGTTGTTAAGCAGTGCGGTTGTTAAGTGAGCTGTCACATGACCACCCCCAATTTTATGACTTTTTTGCAGTGGTCGTTAAGCAAATCACATGGTTCCCCATTGATTTTGCTTGTCAGAGGCCAGCTGGGAAGGTCCCAAATGGTGATCATATCGCTCTGGGATGCTTCAACTGTTGTAAATACATGTCGGTTGCCAAGCGCCTGAATTTTGATCACACGACTGAGGGGACGATGCGACGGTCGTAAGTGCAAGGACTGGCCGTACGTCACTTTTTTCAGTACCATCGTAACTTTGAACGGTCACTGAACAAAAGGTCGTAAGTTGAGGACTACCTGTATAGGCATAGGAAATCTATAGACCTCTGCAATGGGGTGCAAAGTTGAAGGAAGGGGACAGAGTCAGTTAAGGCTCCAGAAATCTCTGGACATAATGGGTCTTGAAGAATAAAGATGGCAGTCACATGGAGGGATGGTTCCTTTGAAAACATGACTTCAGCATGATGGAAGGAAGGCATTCTGACACCATCGCTTAGTCCAGATGATTAACTTTTGACTGTTCTTGAAGGCCTTCTTCCAACCCTCTTTAATAGAAGGCAAAGGAAATCATTTCAGGCCTCCAGATCAGGGAAAAGACTCCTTAATGGCCCAAGTCCCTGGAAAGTTGCTATCCAACCTCTCCTCAACCTGATGCCTTCCAGATGCTTTCAACTTCAACTCCCATCAACCTTCCACCATTATCTGGAAGGCGCCAGGCTGGAGAAGAGGAGATGGGCCTGGCCTGGGTATAAGACTCGCAGAGCGCATCTTACTGAGATGATCAGAACCTTGAGGCTGGCATGAGACCAGAGAGACATGAGCTAAGCATGTGCCCCAATTTCGACCATTTGTGCTGTTTTCTAGCAATTCCCCACACATCTCCTGCGTTGGTTGGGTGGGTCCCCCCGGGTGGGTCCTCCCCCCCGCCCCCACCCCCGGTTTCTGGGTGCTTGTGGTTCTTCTAGTGCAGAGTCAGCCTTGGCTGGATTTGAGGCCTCTTTTTCACCAGGCTGTTTCCAACCACATGTTTAAGGGGGATCATAAAGTGTGCCTAAGCAGGCTGGGAATAAGCAGGCTGCCACCTACACCACAGGTCGGGTCCTCTAACTTGCCAATTGGGTGAAACGTCGAACGTACAGGGAGACGTGGTTGTGTTTTGTTTTTCAGTCAATTCTTCCCGTTTTCTCAGCCTTTCCCAAAGCTCCAGGGACTCCGATTGTCACCGAGACCACGGCGACCAGCATCACCATTACCTGGGACTCCGGGAATCCCGACCCCGTCTCCTACTACGTGATCGAGTACAAGTCGAAGAGCCAGGATGGGCCCTACCAAATCAAGGAGGATATCACCACCACCCGCTACAGCATTGGGGGGCTCAGTCCCAACTCGGAGTATGAGATCTGGGTGTCGGCGGTGAACACCATTGGGCAGGGCCCTCACAGCGATTCCGTTGTGACGCGCACGGGGGAGCAGGCGCCTGCCAGCGCCCCCCGAAACGTTCAGGGCCGGATGTTGAGCGCCTCGACCATGATCATCCAGTGGGAGGAGCCGGTGGAACCCAACGGCCAGATCCGTGGGTACAGGGTGTATTACACCATGGAGCCGGACCAGCCAGTCAGCAACTGGCAGAAACACAACGTGGACGATAGCCTCTTGACCACCGTCGGTAGCCTCCTGGAGCACGAGACCTACACCGTGCGAGTCCTTGCGTTCACGTCCGTGGGGGACGGCCCGCTCTCAGATCCCATCCAAGTGAAGACCCAACAAGGAGGTGAGCCTTTCTGATTACGGGGTGCAGGGCTCCGTTTGGTCCCGCCAAAGCCCTTCGGAGCCACGTCAGTGCTTGACAACCAAACAGGACTTTTAACATGGCAGAGGGAGAAATCCTTCCAAAGATAGCAAGTGAACAACCGCACGGTGCCCAGTCAGTTTAATGTGTGCATTAAATTAAATTGAACCCAGTCTAGTTTTTGCCCAGTCCTGACCATCTTTCAGGGGCTGGGCCTTGCTTATTTCTTAGGGTGCTCCCCGCCCCATCCGTCCCTTGTTCGAAGGCTACCCACAGATCAGTTGTGCATCTCTGGTGCAAGCAAGACACACTGGCCTTGGATGCTGGCTAGATTTCTGCAGACCAGCCTACAGGGAAGCAGGCCGTTAGAGCAGTGTTCCTCAACCTTGGCAACTCTAAGCTGTGTGGACTTCAACTCCCAGAATTCCCCAGCCAGCCATGGGAGTTGAAGTCCACACATCTTAGAGTTGCCAAGGTTGAGGAACACTGTGTTAAAGGATCTGCAGGCTTAGAGAGTTACTGAGCTACCAACAGGAAGGAATATTTGATTCTGTAGTACTAAGGGAGAATCATTTCTGTTGTTTTCCAAGAGATATGAAGAACACGCTTGCTTTTCTCTAGTCAAGAATCTTTAATTTCCTCCTTCAGTGCAACAGTTGCTAAAGGCAGGGCAAATGTGACGGTTGAACCCTGGGTCTGGAGGTGTGGCTTCAGCCACATCTCAACTGTATAAATAGATTTCAGAGAAAACCAAAATACATTTTTCTGCATGGAATACCCTGAACTGGGGAGTCAGTGAATTTGAAAGTGGACCCTCCATGAAACAGACCCAAGGTCAATTATTTCTCCTCTTTCCAAAGACACACATTTGCACACACGCCCAGGAAAATTCTTGGACTCTGACAGTCCTAAAATGGGAAAACAATTACGACTTTGGGGTTAATCAAACATGGGATAGGTCTTTTTCACTGAACAGGAATAGTATCCTATAGTCGTGGTGATAAATATTATTTTCATGGAAAACAGTTACCACTTTTGCGAGCAAACTGGGCTATTCAGGAAGGCTTGGTTGATGGGGAGAGATGATCACCAGATGCATGATTGTTAACAAAGTACAATGAAATGTTTAGGTTCTACTCTCTTTGGGTGTATTTTATTCCTTGCACTGATTTCATGCCTGGTCCTGTTGGTGCACAAGACAGCGTCCTTCAAAATTAAAGGGGTTATCAATTTCATAAATTAATATATAAATACTGCCCACCCACCCCCAATATCCTTCTTTCATTGCAGCAGGAAGGCTAAGGACTTTAATCACATGGTTAAGGCTACCATCTTGACTTTTTTGCCCCCCGCCCCCCAGAGAATGCTCTGTATTTGGGAGAGAAGGAAGTTCGACTTTACTACAGGGTTAAATGGAATGAACCTGGAGAATCAAAAACCTGGAGGCGAAAAGGGGGAAAGAGAATCAATAAAGTATTCCAGGATATGAGGGCTTCCAATGGGAATGGCGTTCTGAGTGGCTGTGTGCCTGCTGTTTTTGCGGGTGGAGCAGACAGTGTGGCGGCTTTTTTCGGGCTCTGGCAGGCTTTCCTGAAGCCCAGAACTGTTCTCCGGATCAAGGAGAATACTTGGAATCATCCCAGTTGTCCTCCGGAACGGTGGCTTGCAGCCAGGAAATCGCAAACAGCATTTTGCGGTCAACGGTAAGAGCTTCTGGGAGGCAGAGACGTCACCATGTCCAAGCTGTGCTGTAGCCTTAAATGGACACCAAGAACGGCCACCCCATTTCTAAATCACCAATTTGTTTTTTTTTTAAGTATACGTACCTCAAGAGAGGCTTTCTACAGCGAGAAGCTGCTTCTCTTGGTTGTTGTTGTTTATTCGTCCAGTCGCTTCCGACTCTTCGTGACTTCATGGACCAGCCCACGCCAGAGCTGCCTGTCGGTCGTCACCACCCCCAGCTCCCCCAGGGACGAGTCCGTCCCCTCTAGAATATCATCCGTCCACCTTGCCCCTGGTCGGCCCCTCTTCCTTTTGCCCTCCATTCTCCCCAGCATCAGCATCTTCTCCAGGGTGTCCTGTCTTCTCATTGTGTGGCCAAAGTATTTCAGTTTGGCCTTTAATATCATTCCCTCCAGTGAGCAGTCTGGCTTTATTTCCTGGAGGATGGACTGGTTTGATCTTCTTGCAGTCCGAGGCACTCTCAGGATTTTCCTCCAACACCACCGTTCAAAAACATCTCTTGGTGCTTAACGTTATTTTGGGGATTACTTTTTAAACTTCTTTCAAGTTTTGGATTTCGTTTTCCTTCCAAAGGAAATTTCAAAGATTGAGTAAATAATTGTCTTGCTGTTATTATTTTTGTGTGTAAATCTAAAACCTTTTTCTTCTCTTGTTTCTGCACTTTTTAAGGTTTTTTTCCTTTTTTTTTTCCTTTTTTGTTTTTATTGTAGTTTTTATTCTTTCCTTGCAACTTAATAAAATTTACTATTAAAAAAAATCAGGTATTCTGGGATATGATTTCGTTTGTCTGGAACAGGAGCACTTCACACTGCAACCTTTTATTGCAGGCCCAACTCACACGTGTGATTTCTGAATTTTCCCCATTCCCTCTTTCATAAATGTCTCTATGCTGGTCTATGTTGTGCCTCGTGCAGGGCTGCACTTTATTTAAAAATCTAACAAAAATGTTTTGAAGAAGGATGGGTCTTTTTCAAAAAGCACCAATAGTGGTTAATAGTGTTAAGAAGAAATATAAAAGCTGAATGCCATAGGAATAGAATAATTAAGAAGAATGTGGCCAGGCAAGAAGAGATGGTGTCAAGAACGAATGGAAGATGAATGAAGCTGGCTTGAATGTGACGGGGATCGACCAGTATGAAACCAGCACATGGTCAAGGGCTGAACTCTGCAACATAGATCTGAAGGAAGAGTGAATGGGTCAAGAGGAAGGGGAGGACTGAGACAGGTGTGATTGGATGGAATTGATGAGAGGCTGGAAAGAAAGTGTTAAGAAGAAATATAAAAGCTGAATGCCATAGGAATAGCATAATTAAGAAGAATGTGGTCAGGCAAGAAGAGATGGTGTCAAGAACGAATGGAAGATGAATGAAGCTGGCTTGAATGTGACGGGGATCGACCAGTATGAAACCAGCACATGGTCAAGGGCTGAACTCTGCAACATAGATCTGAAGGAAGAGTGAATGGGTCAAGAGGAAGGGGAGGACTGAGACAGGTGTGATTGGATGGAATTGATGAGAGGCTGGAAAGAAAGTGTTAAGAAGAAAAGGCAATGCGTGAGCCTTGGATGGATGTGGGGGAAGCAAGGATGGTTGTCAAGGAGAGAAAGGAGGAGGGAGGTAGCAAATGGGGTTGAGGTAAACTGGATTCAGCTGCATTTCCTCTTCTTTGCTCCTACCTCCTCCCTCCAATTTCTTTTCCCTACTACTTCTCACTTCTTTTCTGCGCTCTGCGCCGCACGGCTTGTCCCGAAAGGAAATAGCATGATAGGTATGTATATTTGTACATAGTACAGGTAGTCCTCACTTAACGACCACAATTGGGACCAGAATTTCACTTGCTAAGCAAAGTGGTCATTAAGCGAATCTGACCCGATTTTACGACTTTTTTTGCAGTGGTAGTTAAGCAAATCACCATGGTCATTAAGTGAACCACATGGTCATTAAGCGAATCATGGTTCCCCATTGATTTTGCTTGCCAGAAGCTGGCCGAGAAGGTCGAAAAGGCCGATCACGGGATGCTGCGATGGTCATAAATGTGAACCAGTTGCCAAGTGCCCAAATCAAGATCACGTGACTGTGGGGACACTGCAAAGGTCTTAAGTGTGAGGACCAGTCATGAATTGTTTTTTCAGCACTGTCATAAGTCCGAGCCCTGACTAAAGGAATGGTTGTTAAGCGAGGACTACTTGTATGTCCAGTTGTCTTCTTTCTCCCCCTCACCCATTCTTACTTACAACCTTTCTGCATCCCCACCCCTCACCCACTTTACCTTCACCAGTTCCTGGGCAACCGATGAATTTCCGAGCAGAGGCTAAGAGCGAGAGCACCATCTTGCTGACCTGGAGCCTTCCACGCCAGGACATCATCCTGAAATACGAACTCCTTTACAAGGAAGTCAGCAACAAACCAGGAAACCCTGAGGTACGTCTGATCCAGATGACTTGCCGGGAATGGGCGTCCGTGGCAGGGAATCGGGAGTGACGATGCCCGTTCATACCTCTGTCCTTTGTTTCTGTTGCTTGTTTGCACTGCCGGCACTCACACCCCCTGCCCGTCTGCAGTTCTTGAAGACTTTTGACCCAGCCATCTCCTTCCTGGTGAAAGAACTGAACCCCAACACAGAATACGTCTTCCAGTTGGCGGCTCGCTCAAATTTGGGCCTTGGGGCCCCGACATCGGAGGTCAGGGAGCGCACGCTGCAGTCTAGTAGGTGTCATTTTCCTTTCCCGGCATTCTCTGAAGGGATCCCGGTCAGGCAGGAGACACAACGGTGATGGTCTCTGTGAGCAAGAGAGAGGAGGGAGGGAAAGTCTCCACGTGGCTGGGCCTGGTGTATCAGGGGGCACAGGGCAAATGTTCTTGGGCTCTGTGTGTCTTGGGGGTGCACCGTGGGCTGGAACGGTGAGGAGGAACCACCAGCTGTTTGCCTGTCGGCTCTCTCTTAAGGCTGCCCCCTTCCTTAACATGACAACCTGTCTCTTCCTTGGTGAGAAAGGGTCAATTGAAAGTTGGGGATGGCTTGGAGCAGGTGAACCTCCTGCCCCAGAGGGCGCAGGTTGGCGAGCAGCAAATGCTCCAGCTCAGGGTTGGATGGGAATGGGGGGTGGGGTGGGGTGCAGGGGAAACACATCAAGGGATATGGATGACCACACTGCTGTATTTTTGAGAGAGACCCTTCCCCCTTGCTCTTCCCTCCTCCCTTCCCCATAACTCACTGTCACAAGCATTCACCCCCACCCCCAACAAGTGTGACGGAGGGCACGGGGCACCATCACGCCACCAGGAGCTCTATCCAGTGTTGGTTTTAGTTTAATGGATTGTCTCCCTTCACTGTTGCACCAGGGACAGCACCAATCCTGGCTGGCAATATTATATGGAACTTTGCTTTTAAAAAAAAAAAGAATGAGGTGGTTTTCTTTGTTGTTTTCTCCCTCTTCCTTTCTCTCTTCCTTTTGGTTCTTTCTTTCTTTCTTTCTTTCTTTCTTTCTTTCTTTCTTTCTTTCCGTTCGTTCTTTTTTTTTCCCCAACCGCATGGATGGCTGCGGCTGTTCTTTGTGTTTCTGTCTTCTCTCATCTTTACTGTACTGAACTCGGCCACGGGGTTGGGGTAGCTGTGAGCGGAATGGGGTGGGGGTGGGGGGAGGCCCAAGGGGGGAGATGGGCTTGCCCTCGGACCAGGAGGACAGCTGCCCACCCAAAGGTTATTGATAGCCTCATCTGCCTTTTCTCGTGGTTTCTTTTCCATCCGCTGAGTTTTCTCTTTGGCTGAATGTAGGACTCTATTTTATTTTCTGTCTTCTCCCCACCACTTTTCCCAACATACTCAATTTCTCCCTTCTGTGCAATGTGGGTATAGATTAATTTATATCGCCACCACTTTGGGCTTTGGACTCAGTTCCCCATCAGTCGCCATCAGTGCTGGTTGGAGCTGATGGAGGTTGCAGTCCAAGACATCTGGAGGGGACCCAGATTTGGGAAGGGGGGTCTAAACCTGCAGGCATGATTCTGGTGTGGCATATAACTCAGGACAATGTTCTTGAGGTGAATTTAGTTGGGCTCTGTTAGGGGGCAAAACCGGTCATACCTTGAGCAAGAGGATTAGGATGTCAGTAAGTAAAAGTTGACTTTATGGCATCTCTTCAAAGGGGTGCCCAAAAGGTAAAACAGAAGGATGAAACCAAAATACAAAAGAGGGCGAGAAGAGTTAGGCCCACTTTAGATTTGAAGGGCAAGGATGCTTTGAAACAGGTGAGACAGTCTGCAAGGCCTTATAAAGCGGTTGCATCTTTTCCAGGATCACAGGCCTGTATAGTTTTGCCTTCAAATCCAAACACTGCCCAGACCTCCATGGATGGATGGATGGATGGATGGATGGATGGATGGATGGATGGATGGATGGATGATGGAGAGAGGGAGGGAAGGAAAGAGAGAGGGAGGGAGGGAGGGAGAGAGGAGAGAGATGGATGGATGGATGAGTGGATGGATGGCTGGGTGGTGGTGGTGGTGGTGATGATGATGATGATGATGATGGAGGGAGATGGATGGATGGATGGGTGGGTGGGTGGTGGTGGTGATGATGATGATGATGATGATGGAGGGAGATGGATGGGTGGATGATGATGGAGGGAGATGGATGGAGGGAGGGAGATGGATGGATGGATGGATGGATGATGGAGGGAGATGGATAGATGGACGGATAGGCAGGCAGGCAGATAGATAGATGGGCAGGCGAATGGATGGGTGGGTGGGTGGGTGGGTGGGTAGGTAGATGGATGGATGGATGGTGGAGGGGGATGGAGAGATGGATGACTTGATGATGATGATGATTTATTAAATTTACATGCTACTCGACTCCCAGCTACTCTGGGTGGTTTACAAATTGTTAAAAATTTTGAAGCAAGAAAACAACACAAAACAAAAAAGAGCAACATTGACAGAGCTAATAAACGCAGATGGGAACAAAGCAAAAGAAGAAAGATAGATGCCCTGCCCAGATCTCCCTCTCAGATAGATAGATAGAAAGAATATTTGCAGTGAGCAAGAGGTATAATCTCAAAAAGGGCACGAAAGGAAGAAACAGGGACAAGAACAAAATGAGCCAGCCGAGATACCTTTCCTTAAAGTTGCAGAAGGCTTCCCATTCAAAAAGCTTTGGAGCAGCAGGGCAAGGGAAAGTCCCAATGTTCTTGCGGCTCAAAAGATCCCTTTTTGGGAGTTGAGAATCTCTTTCAGGCTTAAACCAGGGCGTTTCTGAGCTCAGAACATTCTGGGCAAGTTCAAGACATTCTGGGATGCTCCCTTGTGAGACCATAACAGCTATTTCCAAACTCAGAAAACGTGCTTGGAGCTGGAAAGAGGGCAGCGTTTTGCACTCGACCCCTTCTGAATTAGGAACATTTTGAACACTGCTGCAAGCTGGATAGGTTTGTTAAACATTTTACTGAATTTGGATGCTGCTCGATTCCAGCCAACTCTGGAGATTGCCTTTCTCGCTATTGGGTGGAAGAGAGAAAGAATGAAAAGGGAATGAGAGTCAGCAAGATGCTCCAGAGCAGGTTTTCTCAACCTTGGCAACTTTAGGACGTGTGGACTTCAACTCCCAGAATTCCCCAGCCAGCATATGCGTCTTAACATTGCCAAGGTTGAGAAACCCTGCTCTGGAGCATCTTGCATTTGAATTTGAGGCCACTAGCTCTCAGTTGCCCACCTTATTCCCAAGCAGGAGGGGAATGACTCACATTTGACTAAGTATGCGATTGATTGATTGATTATTGGCCTCCTAATGCTGCTCCTCTCCAAATAACCCCAAACAGCATACAGCAGAAATAAAGATCAAAAACTACAGAATAACTAGGGAACAAGATAATAATAAGCTGATCTTAAGCTTATTGTCCCCCCAGAGCTGTCTCTGAAAACCTGGTTTGGGCTTCTCTGCAGCTCACCAGGGAAACTGGGGTCTGCAGATATGGAGGCACGAAATTCTTGCGAGGGCTGCCCCGGGGGGCCTCTGCAGTCCAAGAAGTCAAAATGGTGGCCACCACCTTGCAATCGAAGGCCTGCCAGCACTTAATAGCCCTTCCTGCCTGCCCGGTCACATCTCAGACTTTGCAGAGGCCCAGCCTTTCTGCTCGTGATGCTACCAGACAGGGTGTCAGCCTTCCCAGGTAGACCAGACAGGAAACACGGCCAGATGAGCTAATTCTACTTTATTATAAAGCTATATTAATAGAATCTTGCAAGTCTGAAAGGATAACTCTCCAGCTGTCCCCTTTACAGCCCGAGAAACTAGGGAGGTTCCCTTCTGAGCCTCTTTCTCCTGCAGCTGAGGGCTATGCTGCCTCTTATCTGACCATTCCCTCGGCAGCATCTCTTTGCCCCATTTCTCTATGTCTTTCCCACATACCATTACACAGGGACCCAGTGCTTCCAGGTCAGACAGAATACCAGCATAGATTTCCAGCCAAGCCAAACATCCAGATGTCTCACCTGCTTGCCTCTTAGCTGAGAAGCTAAACAGTCAGACCTGGGTATTGGATGGGAGACCATCAGGAGATTCCATGGCTGTACACAAGACTGGAACATGGAAAAGCTCTCCATAAGGAAGCAAGGACTAGCTCCTGAGCATGCAATAGGAGCGTGTCCACCTACTCTCCAGGAGTTGGGAACTTCTCCAAGGATGCTGGGCACCTTTTGGGGAGAGCGGGGAGGGGAGTTCACCTAGAATCAGGGCCCATTTTTTGCATCCTTCCTGGTTCTAATTACAGTCCCAGAGCAACTTGTCTTACGAGGCCAACTTCCATCCGAATAGCTCCCCCACCTTTTTCAGAGTCTTCTGGTCCATGTGAGATGTTGCCGGTGCTCATTGCTGGTTATTTTCGCGATGGTGTGGGGAGGGGGTTGCCCCCTCTCTCTTGTATGAAGTCGGTGGTGGTGGTAGGGAATGAAATGATGTCCTCTTTGCCGAGGCAATTGCAGGGCGTGTGGATTTGAAGGAAAAATAGGCTGTTGGAAATGACCAGACGCCATTTCGCTTTGTTTTGTTGGTTGTTCTGGATTTGGTGTGGGGACTTTTGGAGGGGGTGTGTGTGGAAAGGACATGGTAGAAATGGGGGTAGAGAGCCGGGAATCTTTTGACTGTGTGTTTGGCTTCCTAAAAGAGAAGGGTCTTTTACCCACCTGCAGCCAACTAGGAAGGGCTGATGGCCTCTCTCAGCTCACATCACTTGATTCCACGTGCCCTGCGGAGGGATGGCGATCCCCACCCGCTCCGTGCTCCCTCCCCCACTGTAGGTTGGTCTTGTAATAAAGCAAAACCAAGAATAACCTAGGTTTAGGCCTGGGGCAAGGGGTCTCCCTCCCTCCTTCCCTTCTCCCATTAAGCTCCTTCCTTCCTTCTTCCCTCTCCCATTACATTTCTTCCTCCCTCCACCCCTCCCTCTTTCCTCATCCATCCATCCATTCCTCCCTCCCTCCCTCCCTCTTTCCTTATCATTCTTCCCTCCCTCCTTCCTTCCTTCCCTCCCTCCCTCCCTCCCTCCTTCCTTCCTTCCTTCCTTCCTTCCTTCCTTCCTTCCTTCCTTCCTTCCTCTTTCTCCATTTCCTCCTTTCCTCTTTCCTTATCTTCCTTCCCTCCCTCCTTCCTGCCTGCCTTCGTCCCTTCCTTCCCTTTCCCCTCCCTCCATCTTTCCTTATCTTCCTTCCTTCCTTCCTCTCTTTCATTTCCTTCCTGCCTGCCTTCCTCCCTTCCTTCCCTTTCCCCTCCCTCCATCTTTCCTTATCCTTCCTTCCCTCCTTCCCTCCTTCCTTCCTTCATCTCTCCCTCCCTCTCTCTTTCTCTCTCTCTCTTTCTGTCTTTCATCAGTTAGCCCAGAGCTCCTTTGCTTCCTGACAGGCAACCTGGGGAAGGGGCTTGGCTGAGTGGTCTCGTAACTCCCTGAAAACCTCTCTTTTCTTTCCTGGCTGGCTGCTGGAGGAAGGACTCCAATTCTTCCCTGATCCTGGCGGCATCCTTCGGCGCTCAGACCTCCCAGTTGGGCAGGCTTCTGTGTCTTTTTTCCCTCCTCCTCCTCCTCCTCCTCCTTCCTTTCTTCATCTCTTTTCTTGTCCCATGCAGCCTTCACTCCATACAGCCACCCCCCCATCCTATCATCCCTGGTGAGTTTCCTCTCCTTCCCTTTCCTTTTCCCCTTCTCCTTCTCCTTCCCCTCCTCTCCTCTCTCTTTCTCCCCCCTCGGCTGGCATGCCTGCCTGATGCACGGGGGCTTTGTCTGGGGGAAAAAAACCCACACGTTTTTCACTGCGAACAACAGTGGGTTTTTCCCCCCTTCTCTTTCTCCTTTCCCCCCTCCGGGCATATCTGCATGAGGTATTTTTCAGCCCATCCAGATTCTCTTCTTTAGGACCCACAAGGATTGCAGATATTCTGGAGGTCGATGGGATGTTTTAAGAGAATCAGAAGCAAGAAGGGGGGAGAAATCTTCTCCATTTGCGTTTAAATCAGACACGGACCCTCGGTGCTTCTTGACCTGAACCTTCTGAGCCAAAAGGCCTTCTGCGCCCTCGTCTGTACTTGGGAGGCAGTTTTGTACTAAGATTACAAGAGGAAAATACCCACAAATAAACAGTAGTTGAAGAAATCATTTCAAAAATGTATTTTATGAAGTGTTTTCAAGCAAACATGCATATATTACAAAAATGCTTCTACTGAGTGCACTTTTTTTTGTTGGAGAGTCGCATGTGAGAATGCAAACAGATACAAAAACCAGACAGAAAGAATGTTGGAAAAATATGAAACTAAATGAAGTTGTCCTTGACAGATTTGCCATTGTACTTTGGTAGCAATCCCACTGCACCCCAAAGGCACCTCTTTTTTCCCCCTCTTCATCCTTTGAATGATCTTTGGATATACAGGTAGTCCTCACTTAACGACCATTGTTTAATGACAGTCCAAAGTTATGACGGCCTTGGAAAAAGTCCTTTATGACCTGTACTTGTACTTACAACCATTGCAAACTGCCACACCACGGTCGTGTGATATCAGTTCAGGCGCTTGGCAGCCGGCTGGCATTTACGACCGGTTGTAGCATCCTGCGGTCAGGTGATTGCGATTTGCAAGCTTTTTTCTGGCAAAAAACGTCCATTGGGGAAGCTGGATTCACTTAACAACCTTCATAAAATGGTCATTAAGATTGGGTCTGGTCATCTGGTACCTCACTTAATGACTGCACTGCTTAACAACCAATTTGCCAGTCCCTATTTTGGTTGTTAAGTGAGGACTATCTGTATTGCTCTTGTTAAATGAAGGCTGATTCTGTTGGTTGGCAGACATGATGCGTCTTCCCAGTTTTGTACCCGTTAGACGTGTGTGGGTTTTTCTGCAAAAAGAGAAAGAAGAAAAAGTGTAAACTTCTTGATAAGTGAAAAATGCCAACCTATTAAACACACACGCACACACAATCTTAATTTTAAAAGAAAAGATGAAGAAATGGCACGTCAGCTGACCTGCAGTACACGTCACTTGTCATCCCCATGTGTGACCTGCTGAAGTTGGAAAGATTTGCTCAGATTGGTGAGGGAGCGGGAGCGGGCCTTGAGGAGGGCACCTTTAGCCAGCACCCACACCCTGCTACCTTCAGGTTGCTGCCCGTTTTCTCATCTCTCACACCAAGTCCAGTCCATCACCCTTTGCTGAGGGAGAAGACAAAGTGCACAGCAGCTTTAGCCCCTTCTTTGTATGCCCTTGGAGAAAGTGGATAGCAACAAGGAGGAGGCAAACTCTCAGGGCCACGAGGATCCACAGCTCAGCAGTGGTCCCTTCCAGCCTCAGCAAACACATGGCATGGCAAACCTAGGAACACCCCATAACTGTGGGTTGCATTGACCCACCATCCAGTCTTATACTGGTAAGGGCCATCATTGGTGAATCCTTGATTGGTAGGATCTATGGTACCCCCTTCAGGAGACATCTCCCAGGCTTGTTCTTCATATCTGGAACCACTTGTATGCAGATATGCCCCTTTCTTTTCCTTCCCTCCAGCGTGTCCTGCCATCACTTCTCTGCTTAGCCTTCTCCCCGATCTGTCCACCCTCCCTGCTTGCAAGTCTCCCTGGTCCCAGTTCCTCCCTGGCTTGGCTGGCTGCCCCATTCTCTCTTCCCTGCATGGCACGTCCTTTCACAGCACTCGCCGCTACTCTGCCAAAGTGGCCCTCCCAAGCATCAAACCCCAAGATTTTTTAAAAAAAAAAATCCATTAAACTAAAGGTAAAGTATTATTTTTTTGATCTTGAAAGAACTTTGCTTTAACTCTTCAAGTACCAAAGACAATAGACTTGGATACCTGGAGAACCTTTAACAGGAGTGTCAGGAAATGGGAGACGGGGGGGTGGAAAAATGAAATAATTTGGCGGGGGGAAAGGACACATTGCCATATCTAACTCATCAAAAAGCAGTGGATTCGACTTCTTTTTGGCTACGTCGTTCCATTTCCCTTTTAATCAACCTTTTCTCTCCTAAACCTTGACCTAGTTAGAATTGCAGGGAAATGGGTAAAGCACGCCAAAGGACAAAGAACTCCATTCCCATGTGGAGCCTTTGACTGTATGAAAACTTTTTTTTTTTAAAAGTAAGTTTTTAGAGTCGTAGGTTTTCTTCTTCTTTTTTAAATAGCCGGTGGCCTGAAGTAGATGTATCCAAAGTCTTTGGTACCTAAAGGGTTAAAAAAAAACCCACCTTACTGCTTCGGTATGAAAGCTCAGTCAGGGGCCATTGTTGAGGCTTGGACAGTCAACTTTTAAAGCGTGTAAAACTGTGCAGAAGGTGAGTACTGGCTGGTCTCAAGCCGATTCGCAAAAACAGCCCAACCTGTTCCCTCTTTCAGAGAACTTAAAATTTCCTGTCCTGATCTACGTCCCCTGTCTTCGGTGGCCTCCGTGAGCAGAGGCAGTGCCCGCCGCTGTGTGGGACACACACACACCCCAGTGCCCGTCCTCACTTGCCCCTTGGTCTAGAAAATGCAGGTGCTGGTGCATGCATGTGCACACACACACAGGCACGCCCGCCTCCCTGAATTCACACAGGTTGGGCTGGATTGTGAAGGAAAGTCCTTGTGGACCTCTCAACAGCAAGGCATGCGTTGGGGTGGCATCTTTGCGCAGACGGTATGGTCCAGAAAAGCCCCACCGGTGGATCTTCTTCCTTTGCCCTCCCCCAGTTTAGCCAGAGGGACAGAGAGCCCCCAGCAAACGCCTCCTTTCTCTCTCGCTGGCCTCTGATGCGTTTCCTCTCTCCCGTCCCATTTGGAAAGGAATGAGCTCTTATCCAACCGGTCCCGAAGTGGAGTTTTTAGAAGGGTGAGTGGACAGACACCCCTCCTGCTGGGGATCAGGCTGGCAAAAGTTGGAATTCTTCATTCTGGGACCAGAACTAGGATTTATTGGGTTTAGGGCTGAATGTTTCCAACTCAGGATCTGGTAGGTCTTACTGCTGTGGATTTCTTGCTTGGGTCAGATGGAGTTCTCTAGTTGGGGATCTAGGTGGGAAGAGACCACTTTTAGCCATTGGGCACAACCTTAAGAATTAAACCCCCCTCCCCAGAGGATGTAAAAGGGCAAGAGACTCGCCCCAAAGGCCCTTCTTGTCTAGCACTGTCCAACAGTGGCCCATTCATTCATTCATTCATTCATTCAAACCATGTTCCTCAAACTCAGCAACTTTAAGACATGTGGACTTCAACTCCCAGAATTCCCCAGCCAGCAGGCTGGGAGTTGAAGTCCACAGGTCTTAAAGTTGCCAAGTGTGAGAAACACTGATTTAAACCATTTCTATGGCTGCCTATCTCACAACAGAGTGGCTGGGGAATTCCGGGAGCTGAAGTCCACACAGCTTAAAGTTGATGAGGTTAAGAAACACTGCTCTAATGAATCCTAGACAAGATCCTTTCCAGCTCCGTGATTCTGTGGTCGTCTGGGGGAAAATATGTTGAACTGCTGATGAGGAATTGAATGATGAATTTTATACCTCAAATTACAAAGGCCCCCTTCATTACATATACCTTCTGCTCGCCCCCCTGCCCCCAAATAGGTAGCTTCTGCATTAAAACAACCGATCCAACTTAAAGTGGATAGGTTTTTGGCACTGTGCTATCAGCTTAGAGGTAAATTTATAACAATTTGATTGTCCTTGATTGGAATAACTGACTCGCCCCAGTTTTGAAGCAGAGGAAAAACTCAAATTTTGGGGACCTATACCAGGCACTGTATTTTTGGTGCTATAGAATATGTATGTATGTATGTATGTAAACAGGCCGACCTCCTCTTTCCTTTTAAAACCTTCCACAATTAAACAGTAAAAAATACAAACCCAGAATAATAAGATCATTGGAAGGTGTATAAATTGGGAACAACAGAATATAGCAAAAAGATCTAAACTAAGCAGAAAGCAGAATTCAGGCAGAACTGACTTTGTAAACCCAAAGCTATGCGAAGCGGGCATGAAAAATTAGGTTTGGTGTATATCATTCTCCCAATACTGTAAAATGAAATATTTTATACATTGAGAACAGACAAAACTGCCCAGAGTCCCCCTTTTGGGGGGGAGATGGGGGGTAATAGAAATTTGAATAATAAATAAAAATAAATAAAACACGGTATTTTTTTCTGGATTCAGGAGAGTTTTGCACCATAAGACCATTCAGAAGGTATCAAAAGAGGAGGATAGATTCTTGGAGGGAAAAAGTTATGACGCTGTTGTGAGCATCATAAAGTTATCTCCAGTGTCAGAGCATGCTCCTGAATGTCAGTTGCTGAATCTGCGCAGGAAAATACACTTACAACCTTTCACAGCCCACTCGTGATCTTCCCCAGTGGGCTTTTGATTAGTCCCTTTCTCTTCAGAATGCTGAAGAGGTAGGCCTTGGCTCTAATCCGGCACAGCTCTTTTGAGGTTATAGCTTTACCTTAACAAGGCCCATTCCAATGTGGGAAAGGATATCGGAGGGCAGCGTGGCCATTGGCTGATCCTCTAAAGAAGCAAGGAACAGACTTTGCGTAAAACACGCCTGAGTTAATTCATAATTTGATATGGATAGGGATGGCCCTGATATGGAGAGCAGAATGACCCTAGAGATGGATAGAAATGGTATCCATAATTTAAATAAAAATAGATAACTCCCCCCCCCCCCCGTTAAGGAAGAAGGTGTGAGTAGGTGCTCTTCATCAGAAATGAGTTAAGGTGTTAACCATCTGACCTTGACTCGATAGAAAACTGTACCGGCATAGCATTTGCAAATGTTGCCGTCCTTATTTACAGAGTACAGGACAGGGGGTTGGTGGGTTTCCCCATTTTGTTATCTTCCCCTTTCACCAAATGTCACCAACCTATGCTAAAACATCCACCGGTCACTCCCCTCGCCGTGGCCTGTAGCTGAAGCTGAGGAGGAAGCGTGTTTTGACGGAAATCTAGGCCAGCAGGTTCGGCCATCAGTCAAAACTCAGCCTGGTTTTGTACAGGTAGTCCTCGCTTACCAACAGCAATTCGGACTAAGCAACATGGTCATGAAGCATGCTGTTGTGTGACTGCGCCAACTTATGACAGCAGTTCCAGGTGCTGTTGTTAGGCAAATCCCGTGCAGCCACAGCATCCCGCAATCACATGATCTGCATTTGTGACCTCCTGCTGGCTTCCCTAATTGACTTTTCTTGTTGGAAGCCGGCAGTGAAGGTTGCACGTGACTGCAGGACGCTGTAATGTGACTGCAAGCCGGTTGCCAAGCTCCAAAAATCACGTGTCCTTGGGGATGCTGCAATGGCCGCAACTACGAGGACATGTCATGAGTCCCCCTCATTCAGCACTGTTGTCACTTCAAACGGTCGCTGAATGAGTGATCCTTCAACAAGGACCACCTGAGCAAGTGCTTTGTGTGAGTCTGCTCAAATTGCTGCTGATAATCATGCTCCTTTTGAAAACGGGTGTCACGCTATCCCAGAAGAGCAACGCACCCGTGCACGAAAGGAACCTATTGGCTGATAGGAGGGTGGCCCCATGGAGGAACTCTTACTGTCGTGCATCATCCTTCTCCTGCCCCTGCTGGTCAGGGTCCTCCAGGTCTCCAAAATGACCAGACTTCCCCACTACCCAGAGCAGAATGACCCTAGAGGACAGTGCCTGGAGGGGACATTCTCACACCAGCTTAAAGTCAGCACTGTGCTGACCTCACCCTTTGGGGTCCCCTAACCGTGGCACCAAGCATTTGGCCTGGAAAGCAGATCAGATTGTGCCCACAGCTTGTTGACGGCATGGGAACTGCTAGGGAGAACTTTAGGCTACCCCTGCTACGGGTTGGGGCTGAAATGGAAGTGGGGAGAAAAGGCTCACCAAGGCTCATTCAGGCCTTTCATGGGGCGGGGGGGAGCCTGGGGTTTTATGGATCTGCTTGGACTGTGGTGCCATAACCACAGCTGGACAGATCTCAGGGTCTTCCTTCATCTTCAGAATGAAACAGACAGCCCTTTGCTTCCTCCAAAAAAAACAGACGTGATCACCTGTTAAAGAAGGAACATTGAACCAAAAGGAGGTTTGGGGAAACACGTGACCTGGATGCAACTAGGAATGTAGCTCAGTTTTCTGCAAAATAAAAAAGGTCTCTGCTGCTCTGTGGCACAGGCAGACCGGCTCGTCCCAGAGACCGCTGTCCTTCAGACAATCTGGAAACACCACCATCTCCGCCCCTTTGAATTTAGCTGGGAAGGAGGTGGAGACCCACCTACTTGACTCAAGCCGGGGGGTTATATCCTTCCTGGGTATAAATATATCCGTACAGGAAGCCAGTGTGCAAGGGATGAGCAGTTTGAACCCCCAACTCTTGTTTGCACCTGTCGGAAAGAAGAGCAGGGGACTCTGCATGCTTTCTCTGCTGAGACCTGTTTTAAGCGGCATTTGGAAGCTGGGGGAGCCGGTGAGGGGCAGCATGGGGTGGCTGTGGGGACAGCCAGTGAGTTAAGACCCGGGTCTAGGGATCCACTCTGAATCTGACCTCCCCCCTGCACAGCCAAGCTTTCGTGAGACAGGCTGATAAAGTTAACCAGGGCAGAAGGTAGGTAAAACAGACTACGTGGACTCTGGAAGGCTTTGCTTGATGAATAACTTGAGGAATTATTATTATTGCTGTTATCGTTATCATCCTTATTTATTATTTATTATGGCTATTCCCCTTCTTTTAATTTTTAATTTCTTTATTTTAAACACCGTGGTTTGGTTTTATCGGTTATTTTCTTTGCTTTCCGAGCTTATCACTTCCTTTCGATTGGCTGTCTCTGTTTTTTTGGGACGGCTAGCCAAGGAATTAACCCTTGGGAATCCTGGGATGTGCCGGTGGGCTGCGGCAAAGTGTTTTAACATGATGGCTCATGAGAGCAGCCTGTTGTTTCAAAGGCACTGGCTATCTCACTCTTAGAATAAGGAAGGGAATAAATCCTCCTTCCCCTGAACACAGCCCCCCCAAAGGAACCAGGTAGTGCAAAGGAATGTTCCTCTGAGCCTCTAAAATTAGAGGAGGAGAATAGGGGCATTTTCACTGCCTGCCCCCCCCCCAACAGCTGTCCCGCTAACCAGGTTTTATCAAGATCTATCAGTTGCAAAGCTAGCCAGGGGATCAGAAGCCTATAAACTAACGTTGGCTAATGCCAAATGAGCTAAGCAGTCTTAAGTCTGGAAAATACTTGGATGGGAGACCACCAGGAAATCCTACCGGATGGGAGACCATCAGGACATCACTGGCAAACCACTTCAGGTTTCTTCTCAGGAAAACTGGGTGGTTTTGTGTCTGGGAAGTCACCTGGAGCTGAACTTGACTCAGGGGAAACTTTAAGCCAGTGTTTCTGAACCTTGGCAATGCTGGCTGGGGAATTCTGGAAGTTGAAGTCTACATAGCTTAAAGTTGCCAAGGTTGAGAAATAACTGCTTTGAGCTGTAATTGTAATGGAAAATACCTACATTTTTAGAATTTGCATCTCAATGCTGTACATGTTTGGCAGGTGTTAGGTGTGTTTTGCTCAGTTGTGCAATCTTTTCTTTGTGTATGATTAGATTCTTAATTTTATTAGAGCCCTTTCTGAGCTCTAAACATGCCTTGAGCCGATGATCCCGGCTCGTCCCAGCTTTTAGCAAAGCCAAAGCCAGTAAAGAAAGCAAAAAAGAATGGTGGATGTCCTTTTTTAATTCCTGTCTCCTTCCTCCTTGTCTTTTCCAACTTATCAATGGCTGTAAAAGACTGAAACATTAAAAGCAGTTTCCGATATTCGAACGCTGAGAAAGCTGCACCATAATTTTCGCTGTTCTCTATGCAGAACGAAGGGCACCGACCCTCAAATTTGCATTTGCTGAAGCAATTGAACAATGTGCACATCTGAACCAAAGGGTTACCTTCCTGGAGATTCAACGGCAGCGAAAACACAGGAGGTGATCGGCATTAACAAGTTGAGCCGTGATCCAAATGGCCTCGTTAATACCAGCTTTCTTTTCATTTCATTTTTTCAGTTTGTCGGTGGTCCTTCCATCAATCAGTCTGAGCAGCCTATAGCACCCAGATTTTTTTAAAAAAATTTTTTGGGAAAGGCCAAAGAAAGAAACAGTCAAATCAAATAAAGGCTTAAATTCCAGCCCAGGTTGCTGGCATGTGAGCCTGTTTTTTTCCTCCCTTGCCTTTGCTATTCATCAACATTTAAGGCAGGTGGATTTTTGAAATGGTTTATTTGTTGTTTGCAGTTCAGGTTTGTTAGATTGGGAGTGTAGCAAATATAACTCCACTCCTAACCCTCTTTTAACCCTCTGGTGAAGAAGGGAAGATTAGGGACTGCATTACTGGGCACAACACCGAGGATATACCTGAATGGGGCAGTTCTTTGAGCAGAAAAGAGGGGCATCAGGTTGGGGAAAGCAGCCGGAGAATGTTCCCTCTGCTCTTGGCCGAAAAGACGTAGAAATGGTTGCGGACTGGCGTGGTTGCAACCATGTTCCCCAGAGCTGCAAACTGGCCGGTGGGGAAGATTCCCATCATTCTCCCTCGGTTGCAGAGAGGGGATCCCGGAAAGAAATGGATCCCGCTCTGCTTCTGGGCCGACTTGGGGAGGAAGCAGATTCGAGGATAAGATTCAGTTGCATGTTGGTGGAATGGCAGAGCAGGCAGCGGGAACAGGATGGAAGGCAGGCAGGATTTGTCTTCTGTAGAAACAGAAGGCGCACACGCCTCTATATCAGGGCTTCTCAACCTTGGCAGCTCTAAGATGTGTGGACTTCAACTCTCAGAATTCCCCAGCCAGAATTCTGGGAGTTGAAGTCCACACATCTTAGAGTTGCCAAGGTTGAGGAACCCTCCTCTATGATCTTCTCGACCTCTTCCTTTCCCTTGTCCACCCGCCAAGTCAGTTACAGGCCAACATATTTGATGGAGAGGTGGTTCCTCAAAGCAGCCCACCCTGTCTGGCCCCCCAGGAGGGCTCCAGATAGCCGTTGCGGGTGCCATCTTGACTTTTTTGACCACCCCCGCACCAGCTACCCCCTCCAACCCTGTGCCTCTTAAGTTGCGTTGCCCGCTTTGCGTTGCAATGTCCCCTTGCCCTCCCCCACCCCCACCCCCCGTTAACTCTTCGTTTGGTTTTGGTTTTCATTTAAAAGAAGCCCGTTTTCTTTTCCTTTCCGAGTTTTACCTTCCTGGACCAAAAGTTTTGGTATGTTTCGTTTTTAGGTTTTTTTGTTATCATTTTTTTCTTTTTTTCTTTTATCTTTCCTATATTTTGTTTTCCCCCCGCCCTCTTCTCCTCCCCCTCTTCCCTGACCCCCCTACCCCTACTGCTACCGTAGAACCGTCTGCCCCCCCTCAAGGCGTAAAATGTGTCAGCACCAGGTCCACGGCCATTCTGGTAAGTTGGCAACCTCCTCCCGTTGAGAGCCAAAACGGTGTCTTGGAAGGCTATAGCGTCCAATATCAAGCCCTGGACCCGGAGGTCACGGAATTGAAAGAGGTGAAGGATATTCCCTCAACGACCACTCAGATCTTCCTGGAAGGCCTGGAGAAGTGGACAGAATATCGCATCACCGTGGTGGCGCATACGATGGTGGGGCCTGGCCCAGAAAGCTCGCCCGTCATTGTCCGCACCGACGAAGATGGTGAGTGCGGTTTCTCCCTGCATCCTCAACTTTTTCTCTTTTTTCAAAAGCGTCTCGCAGCTGCTAAAGGCGAGAGGGACAGGCAGGGGTCTCCCATTTGGGAGCGTGGACAGGTGGGCTGCTGTGCCAGATGTGGTCCCGGGATGAAAGACGAGGCTCGAGAAACTTGCTTTAAGGTCCCGGGGTTGCTTTGCCACAATTCGCATCTGCTCCCACAAAAAAAGTATAAAAAAAAACCAACCACCACCACCCTTCCATGCGAAAAACCGGATTTCCAGTTGCCAAAACTCCAGGGGTGTCAGAGACACCTTTGCCCACTGCGATTTAGAGCAGTGTTTCTCAAACTTGGCCTCTTTAAGATGGGTGGACTTCAACTCCCAGAATTCCCCATGCTGGCTGGGGAATTCTGGGAGTTGAAGTCCACCCATCTTAAAGTGGCCAAGTTTGAGAAACACTGATTTAGAGACTAATTTGTGGCTTCATTAAAGTATAGGAAGCAATCTGGACTAAAGGAAGCTGTTGCCCTACCCTCGTTTCCTGAGCCCACCAAATTGAGGTGGGGGATATTTACGCCGATAAAGCTTCCCCTTTTGAATGTATCCATGTACCTGAATACAAGGCCAGAAAGTGACAAGTCCTCCTAGCTTCTCATAACAGGCAGCACCCCCAGCTGACCGTGGTTGATCCCCCGAAAGCTGAGACAGATTGCTCCTCATTCATCCTTGGATGAGAGGCCACCAGGAGATTCCCAATACTGTAGGCTACATTGGGACAAAACATCCCAGAGAAAGCAGCAGGAAACCTCTTCCATATTGCTCTCCAGAAAACTCCAGGGTTGAATCCATGGAGTCCCAGGAATTAAACTTAATTCGCGGGAATCTGCCTTTTTAGCTGTGGCTTGACGGCGGAGAGATTACTTCGGATTGTAGCGGCCTCTTAGAACAGTGACCATAGTCATATGGCAGCAGTGGAATCTGCTGCCTGATATCCCTTGACTTCCAGGATTTTGGAGAGCTTAACCTAGTTAAAATGTGTGCCAGGCCCCTACTTACGTTCTGCAAAAATTTTTGCCCCAAGGTCATCTGCGTCCAACAGGCTGAATTCTGCGGTTTGCTCTAAGATACGACTTTGATCCGGCCCAGCCTCGGGGTTAAAAAGGTCATTCCCATTCCTTTCTTCCTGGGAATTAGCAACTCCCAAAATCATCCAGATTCAAGGGAGAAAAAAAATTCTAATCTGCTATTGTGAAGGAGTAGCTGCAATATATAAAGTAATTTAAATCCAAGGAAGCTGATGGCTTGTCTAGAAGCCTTTTCAGGGGCTAATCTTTAGGGAGGGAGCTTGCTATTGGGAGAAGACTTAATCAGGCATTCTTTCTGGGAAGAATGAGAGTTCAGAGACAGAAAACTGGCTTGGCGTGGAGAAAATGCCGGCTAGAATTCCTCGCATCTCCAAGTAAAGCTAGGAAACGCCTTTCTGAATTTTAGTTATTTATCGATCCAATTTGTTCAAGCGGTTTGAAACAACCGTTAAGATGCCCACCATAAAATGTACCTGTATAATGTACCCGTAAATATATCAACAATAAAATGAGGGGGAGTCTTCACCAGCTATTATAAGGGGGTGGAAGTCAGATCAAAGGGACCAATGATCTGGTTTGGGATACCTGTGAAGAACACTGATTGTGCCCTCTTTGGCACCCCAGAAGCCTCGTCCTTTGTGAGCATTGCAATTTTGAAGTTGGGTTTGGCAGACCAGGCAGTTTTCCAGATTAACCTAGAATAGCTTTTTTTTTTCCTTCACAAAAAATCAAACCAGTTCTTAGACAAATCCATGGCTCTTTCCGTCACCGGAAGGAGATAACTGATTGGCTTCACAACAGGTGTTCTTTTATTGTGATCTGCGAACTTACACACACACACACACACATTTGCCAGCTTCTCCCACTGTATCACCGCTCATAGTTCTGCATCGCAGCTCTTGATATTTGTTTATTTTATTTTATTTTTCAGATTTTGCCACCGCCCATCTCCCCCCAGAATAGGACCCTGGGCGGTTTACAATAAAACTAACAAGTTAAAAACAAACGATAGCAATAAATAGTGCATAAAATATAAATATGCATGAATGTAACATATAAATAAAATATAAATATAAATAGATATGCCGCTGGACACCCCATTTTGAATAGGGTTCAAAATGGGGTGTCCAGCGGAGTCCCAGCGGCATCTTTCTGTCCAGGTCTGCACAAAAAAAACCCAGTCGCGCTTTCACCGGCCGTTTTATTTACAGATCCCCCCTATTAAAGTCGAGCCCTTCTTGTCTCTCCCCACTTCCCCCCCTTCCTTCCTCCTTCCTTCCCTCTCCAGTGCCAAGTGCTCCACCTCGTAAGGTGGAAGTCGAGGTGCTCAACTCAACTGCCATCCAAGTCTTCTGGCGCTCCCCGGTCCAGAACCGCCAGCATGGGCAGATACGTGGCTACCAAGTCCATTATGTCCGCATGGAGAACGGAGAAGCCAGTGGGTTGCCCCAGATCAAGGATGTGATGTTGGCTGACGCCCAGGTGAGGGTCCCCTCCTCCTCGATGAGAGCCCGCTCCTCTCTTTCCAGCACAGCTGGACCCCACATTTGTCCTTGCAATTGACAGCTTATTAACCACGGACTTCCTTCTATTCTATTCTATTCTATTCTGTTCTATTCTATTTTATATTTTGTTTTATTTTATTTATTTTATCTATTTATTTCATTTTATATTTCATTTCATTTTATTTTATATTTTATTTTATTTGTTTTATTTTATTTATTTTATCTATTTATTTCATTTTATATTTTATTTTATTTTATTTTATATTTTATAATTTATAATTTATTTCATATTTTATTTTATTTTATTATTTTTATTCTATTTTATTTTATTTTGGTGCCTGAGTCAGTTTTAACCGCTGGCAGCTACGTGGACCAGTCACTGCAGTTTTCTCGGCAAAGTTTTTAAGAAGGGGCTTGCCATTGCCTCCTCCTTCCCTGGGGTTAAAAGAGAGAGAGAGATTGCCCAGAGTCACCCTGCTGACCTTGTGTCAAAGGCAGGACTAGAACTCACGTCCTCCTGGTTTCTAGCCTGGTGCCGCCAACTGAGATTTTTTCTCATTTTAGGGATGTATAAACATTCCAAATTGCCTGATTTTCCCCCTCCCCCTCCCCAGCCAGGATGGCACTAACGCATTAGTCATCCGTCCCCTTGAAACAGAAAGCTTCTAGATTTTGCACGATGCGTGTTTTGGCTTTTATCTTTTTTACCGCTTACCAAAGCACAGGCATGCATTTGGGCATCATTTGGGCCTTCCACCCAAAGCAAATTCTGCATAATAAAATCTTTTTAATCACTGCCCAGGTGCATATAAATCCCTGCTTGTGTTATTGAAAGAAACAAAAACTGAGAACTGATGATAACCGAGATTTGGGGGGTGGGGGTGGCAAGTTATGGTCCTCAGAGCTAAAAGTGAATATTAAAGAGAAGGTATTATCTTCCACGCACTCAGAATTCTTGTCTATCCAGTCCTAATGCCCTGGTGCAGACTGATGAGTGTTTTATTTTATTTTATTATTTTATTTATTTATATGGAGAGTTTATTAATTCTCACTGACAGCAGTTTAAGATAGGAACCTTTTCCAGTTCTACCTGGAGGTGCCAAGCACTGATCTTTACACACCAAGCAAGGGTTTAGGTGAGTCTCTCTCATACAGATAAAGATCCTAGTCCCCATGATTCTGATGAAAAGCCTCATTGCCTTAAATTGAATGAGCGGCTGATCCAAGGCAGCGCTTTCTCCAGGTTTCAGAAAGCAGTCAGAGTAGCCCAGCTACGCAGCATGGTTGGAGAAGGGATTTCAGATGAGATTTAGGAAATATTTGCTGGTTTACCCTTATGTTGGGGAAGGGGAGCAATTAATGCATTGCCCCAGCATTCAGCTGCCTCGAGCTGAGCTTCAGATTGAATCCAGCAATTGAATCTAGGACGTTTTGCCTGCAAGTAGTTTTGCCTCTGAGCTAAAGTCTCTTTGCAAAGGAGTTTCAGAAGTTATCCTTCACTCATGTCAGATTTATTTTTGTATTTCCCTGCAGCTCAATGCTTCTCAGCCAGGGCAACTCCCAGATGTGTGGACTTCAACTCCCAGAATTCTCAGCCATGGCCTGGCTGGCAGGAGAATTCTGGGAATTGAAGTCCATGTAGCTGGAGGTCGCCCGGTTGTTCTCTCTGCCCTGGGTAGCAGCTGGTTCATCAAGAGCACCGGGGGAGAGCTTGGGGTGGCACATTTTTCCCCTTCAAAAGCATGTCTTTCTCCCTGCAAACTCTTCTTGCCCGTTAATTCTGAAATTGCTGTCCCTGCAGCCCAGCTCAGACCCCCTGTATGACTCCATTAACCAGGGTGATGCATTTTACTAACCTCACAGGCCTCCCCTGCACCCCATTTGACCCAGCAGCCTGCGGTGGGCTTTTAAGCACTGGCCTTTCTTCCCAGGCCACTCCCCTGTGCTCCCCCACCTCACTTTAATTTCTCTTTCCCCTTTTCATTTTCACCTGCCTACCTTCTTTTGTTCAGTGGGAGACTGATGATACTGCAGAATATGTAAGTAAAAAGCTTCCATTGTGATGATCTTTTCTCGGCTCCCTCCCCTTTTATTAGTGCTGGCATGGTGCTGAGTACCTAAATTCCCTCCCCCCTACCCCCCACATTAATTCTTGTGTGGCTTTGTGTGCTTCAGACTCTCTGAATGTTCAGTTAGTTTCCTTGCATGGAATCTGGGGAAATGGGGCACAGTAGTTAAACCAGCTTAAGAGGCGTGGGTTAAACCAACATGTTTGCAGTTGTGCAGAGCCAGTTAAACGAGCTTAAGAGGCGTGGGTTAAGCCAACATGTTTGCAGTTGTGCAGACCCTGTTAAACCAGCTTAAGAGGTGAGAGTTAAGCCAACATAGGGGTGCAGTTGTGCAGACCCTGTTAAACCAGCTTAAGAGGGGTGGGTTAAACCAACATGTTCGCAGTTGTGCAGGTCCTGTTAAACTAATTTAAGAGGTGGAGGTTAAGCCAACATAAGGTGCAGTTGTGCAGACCCTGTTAAACCAGCTTAAGAGGTGAGGGTTAAACCAACATGTTTGCAGTTGTGCAGAGCCAGTTAAACCAGCTTAAGAGGTGAGAGTTAAGCCAACATAAGGGTGCAGTTGTGCAAACCCTGTTAAACCAGCTTAAGAGGTGAGAGTTAAACCAACAAGTGTGCAGTTGTACAAACCCAGCTAAACCAGGTTAAGACACAAGGGTTAAACCAAGGTAAGTGTGCAACTGTGCAAACCTGGCTGCTGTGAGTTGGAGGAGTTGTAAAATAACTCCTCCAACCGCCCAGGGTCCCCCAGTGTGGGGAGATGGGCGGGGACAAATTTAATAAATAAATAAAATAAATAAATAAGTCAATAAAATGCCATTTTCTGGCATATTATTCTCAAGCAGCTGATTTTTGTGCTGTGGAAAGCTAGAAGCAAAAAGCTTGCTATTTTCTGTTCCCTGCCCCCTTAAAAGGGGTTTTTAATTTGCTTGAGGTCATTATTTTCTTGGGGGCCCCGCCCCTTTGGGGAACCCAGTGAAAGTCTTGCTGGCAAAAGCATTTCCTCTTGTTTCCTGGAGGAGCAGAGCCCTCCCTGTTCAAAGCTTTAACATCTGGTTTCTTCACTGCAAGTGGTGTGTTTGGTGTGTAACATGTATGGTATTCCCCCCACCCACCCCCATTTCCATGCGATGTGATGTCTCAAGGACGCTTTGCCCTGTGCCCTGCATGCTGGACCCCTGCTATTTCCCTCTGGAAGTTACAGATCCTCTTTTGTCAAAGGAAGGAAGAAAAGGCTTTTTTCCTGTTAACCCTTTGTTTTAATTCCTCAGGAAATGGTCATCTCTGGGCTGCAGCCAGAGACCACCTACTCAGTCACAGTCGCTGCCTACACCATGAAGGGGGACGGGGCCCGGAGCAAGCCGAAGCAGGTCGTGACCAAGGGAGCAGGTGAGCACCCCTTGCTAACCCACCCTACAGGGCTGTTGTGTAAAGATTACAGCGCCGGACTCTTGAAAGCCTTTGAAAGTTAGGGTTTGGCAGCTGGTGAGGGAGGCCAAATGCAGTCCCCCAGATGTTTCTCCTGGCCTCCACAGATAGCTCTTGATGCTCAAGAATATTTATTCTTTTTCTTCTCTCTTCGTTCTGTAAGATTAATGTTAGATTAAATTAAATTTTAATTAATTACTTTAATTAATGTAACATTACATTGCCCCAAATGGGTAGACTTCTCTGATTTTAGCTGTAACATGTAATATGTACAACAGTGACTGTGGTTTGTCTTAATTACTGAAAACCTCTACTGCTGTTCACATCCCTGGATAGCACAGGATGGAGCAGTCAGTATCCCTGCTAACCTTGGTTATTCTGGGGAGCCCATGGTACGCTCTGAACTTGGTGGTTTGCTTGCAGACGTTTCATTGCCCCGCTAGGTAGCATCATCAGTGCGAGGGAGGGTGGGGTTGGCACCCTGTTTGTATATAGTAGCTTCCCCTTCCAGTGTTAGTGTGGGGGGCTTCTCCTTGGTACTTCTTTGATCAGGCATTGTTTTCTGTGTGATTGTTTATCTGCTTGATCGTTTGTCCCTTTGGTAGTTCCTCGATCGCGGTATTGTTTTCTGCTTGATTGTTTGTCTCCTCGGTAGTTCCTTGGCTGGGGCATTGTCTTCTGCTTGTTCATTTGTCTGCTTGATTGTCTGTCCCTTTGGTAGTTCCTTGGCTGGGGCATTGTCTTCTGCTTGTCCATTTGTCTGCTTGATTGTCTGTCCCTTTGGTAGTTCCTTGGCTGGGGCATTGTCTTCTGCTTGTTCATTTGTCTGCTTGATTGTTTGTCTCTTTGGTAGTTCCTTGGCTAGGCCATTGTCTTCTGCTTGTTCATTTGTCTACTTGATTGTCTGTCCCTTTGGTAGTTCCTTGGCTGGGGCATTGTCTTCTGCTTGTTCATTTGTCTGCTTGATTGTCTGTCCCTTTGGTAGTTCCTTGACTAGGCCATTGTCTTCTGCTTGTTCGTTTGTCTGCTTGATTGTCTGTCCCTTTGGTAGTTCCTTGACTAGTTCGTTGTCTTCTGCTTGTTCGTTTGTCTGCTTGATTACCTGTCCCTTTGGTAGTTCCTTGGCTGGGGTGTTGTTTTCTGCCTGATTGTTTGTCTGGTGTTAATCCCTGCTTATCTGGGCGTTGGCTGCTGGAGAGGATGTGTTGGTTGTTCTGCTCACACGAGCTAACATTGGGAGGGAGATGATACGCTGCCAGGCTGACTAAAAGATTGCCTCTGCAAAAAGCTTCATCTGCTCTTTACCAGAGAGTATTTAGATGTTAGGCCACCGGTTTGCCTGCCGGCATGCACAAGCAGCGCTGCTGGCCAGCTGTTTGAAAGCGCTCATTTGCCAAAACGCTGCTGTCTGCGCTGAAAGACCATTTGCCAGTCAAGATAAGGTCTAACGGCGATGGGGGCAAAATAGGATTATCCTGCCAAAATTTGGTAGCAAAACGGGTGGCACAATTTTTAGCTTTTGTTCTGCAAAATTCCAAGGGTATTCACTGACCTTTGTAAGGTTAATCACATTCAGGTCCCTCTTTAGAAGTACCCACCCCCATAGGGTCATCTGCAGGGGGGGGTGTCAGTGGTAAAACGGTGGGCACAACTAGATGATTGGAGCCCCACCACCTTTTAAGATGCATTGCACACTTTGCCTGCATGTAAATACGGGTGTGTCACCTGGTCACACTCACCTTTTTGACATCAGCCTGCATGGATCCCTTTGCACTCATTTGCATCCCTGCAAAGTGGAGGGAATATTCCCACTGAAACATTCAGAAAAACCCTTGCTATGCCTAACATTTATGAACAGTTGCCTGGCTGCCTTTATAAATATTAAGCCATTTCTGGTGAATGTTGGGGAGGGGGGGTTAGTCTTTTTGAAAAATTTTCTTTCATGATCATTGGGTACATTGATAGATGCATAACAGGAGTGCAGCCTTTTCAGCAGATGAGTGATTAGCTAAATGCTCAATTTCTTTCTGCTTCAAAATGATCATTTTTAATTATATTTCCCAAGTTTGAGGAGATAATGTTTTTCCCCGAAATGTTTCAAATGGGTCACTGATCACTTGATTTCCTCTCCACCGCTAAAACAAAAGCACATTTGAAGAAGATTATTTATTTATTTGTTTGCTGTTTTCCCTGTCGGCATCCAGTATAATTTATTAGATAAAAGCAATCCTGGCTGGATTTTAAGTTTGTAGGATGTTCTGCCTAACCTACCTTGCCAAGCTGTTGTGGAAATAAAGGGAAAGTCACCGTGGGCTTCCAAGTTAATGCACTTTTGAGGAAAGGCTAAAACTCAATAATAAAGCATTTTCCTTAGGAGCTAAAAATCCTAAATCCAGTTCCCAACATCCCGGCTGAATAGAATGGCCTTTCCCTGCTAAAATGCCCTATAGAGAACTCCTTCTAAATTGAATAATTTGAGCTAGACAGACAATGTGACAGCAATTTGTATATCATTTACTGAGAAAGCCCCATGTCACAATCAGAGAATCAAGGCATTAGAAGGAGCCATCAGAGAAAGGAGGGGAAGAACATCCTAACAGGAGGATGAATCAGACAGTAGAATCCATGATGCAGAGCACTGGTGGGTTTCCCTTTCTGGATGCATTCAGGAAGAGGCTAAAACAGTGATCTGACTCAGTTGTTTTAATCTGGAACCTGCCACTGAGCAGGGGTTGGACTGGATGGCCTCAAGGGCCTTTTCAAATCCAGCATACTATGATTGGAAGAGTTCCTTTCTATCTGAGAATTTGCCTTGCTGCTCTGGTCAGAATCACCTATTTATTTTTATTTATTTATTTATATTTCAAGTTTAGTCACCGCCCATCTCACTCCAAGAGAGACTCTGGGCGGTTTAGAATAAAATAAATTTTAAATAAATAAATTTGATGCCTGGCCTAAAGTAGCAAATTGTCAGAGTTGGTTTAAAACAGCATGGTGTTCTCCCTTGCAGTACCTTTTTCCCGGATCCTCCTAACCCCAAAACTTTCTTAGTAATATTTAATGTAACTATTTCATATCTTCTTAGCCCTTCTTAACTCCCTTACCTCTGTGTTGTTTTATCTTGATTTATTCCTGCATTAATGCTGGGCCAGCAGAGGTTCTGTTCTAGGACATCCCTATTAATTAAGAGTATTAATAGGGATGTCCTAGAACAGAAGTATCACTGGCCCAGCATTAATGCAGGAATAAATCAAGATAAAGCAATAGAGAGGTAACGGAAACCTGCTTTAATTCCAAAGTCCTTCTCAACTGTGCTTGTATTTTTTCACACCAATCCCCTCCTGGTCTTCTTGCCTTTCATTCTGATGCATATGGTTTGGATTATTGCAATGCGCTACCCTTGAAGACCATCCGGAAGTTATAACTGGTTCAGAATGCAGTGGCGCACGCCATGTTGGGTGCCCCTAGGTTCGCCCATATTACATCCCTGCTGCGTGAGCTGCACTGGCTCCCAGTTTCTTTCCAGGTGCAATTCAAGGCTCTGGTTATCTCCTTTAAAGCCCTACATGGCACGGGACCTGGCTACCTGTGGTGCCACCTGTTTCCGAGGGTATCTGCCTATCCCACCAGAGCGGATAGGGTGGGCACGCTCCAGGTCCCTTCCCTTAAACCTTGCCTTCTTATGAGTCCTCGGAAGCATGCCTTTTCCAGTGTAGCCCCTGCCCTATGGAACACCCTTCCATTTGAGATCCGACAGGCCCCCCCCATATAACCTTCTAGGGAGCACTTAAGACCTGGCTTTCCCCCCAAGCATTGGGATAGGGTGAGGTTAAAAGTACAAGCAAATATGTGGGTTGCATCAGGGAACTGTATTTGTGCCAGGTTTTTCTGTTTTGGGGTGATTGGTTTTACCACTTTAGACTTTTATTATGTGTGTGTTGTTTCATTCTTGGTTGTAAGTCACCCAGAGTTTGGCTTAAAGCGGGCGACTATACAAGTGTTTTAAATAAATAAATACAGTGCTGATCCTTAGATTGGAAGATGCACGGGACCCCAGTGTGATACTGATCTCTATTGGCACTCTGTAAATTTTATCCAGAACTGGCGTTTTTATAAGCATGAAATACTGAATCAAATACTATTTGGGTGAGTTTTGTGATGAATGGTGCAACCAGGGGGGATTTCAGCTGCCATCATGACTGGAAGAGCGCTGATAAAAGCACCATGGGATATTGCATTTTCTGAAAACAGTAGGTGTCTGCACTAGGGAACAGAGTAGAATCGGGTCCATCCAGACCTCTGGGGGAAGGGATCCATAAAACGGGGACTGCCACTGAGAAAGCCAGTCACCAGCCCCACTCCCCATGAACCTCACCTGGAGAGGGACCTGGGACAGACTCTCTCTAGGACGGTAGTTCTTAAGCTGGTTGTAATGGTATGCGGGAGTGACTGTGGGAGGCAGGGAGAAGAGTTGCCGCCAAGGGAACGGCCGGATAAAAGCCCGCAGCAGGAATGTGGGTGGGGCAAGAGGCTCAGAAGGGACCCTCCCTAGTATCTCAGGCTGTAAAGGGGACTGGGGGGCGGGGGGGGAGAGAGAAATACTTTCAGACTTGCAAGATTGCTATCAGCCTTGCAAGGGAGACCAGACAGGAAAAGCAGGCAGATGAGCTAATTCTACTTTATTGTAAGGCTACATTAACAGAATCTTACGTCTGAAAGTACTTCTTTCCCCCGTCTCCTTTACAGCCCGAGAAACTAGGGAGGGTCCCTTCTGAGCCACTTGCCCCACCCACATTCCTGCTGCGGGCTAAGTTGCCTTTTATCTAACCGTTCCCATGGCTGCGTCTCTTCTCCTTGTCTCCCACAGTCACTCCCGCATACCATTACACTGGTTGACCAAATTGCCCCTTTTCCTGGCCTTGAATAACCTCCTTACTCCCACAACAACAACAACAAAAACAACTCTGTTGTTTTACACAAAGGTCTCAGCAGCAGCAGTCCCAAACTGGATCCTTGACTCACAACAAGCAATTACAAATGACTCCATTACCCACCCCCCGGATGTGCCCAGATTACCGCCCTAGGGGGAATTACCCCCAGTTTAAGACCCAGTGCTCTAGCTCAGTGTTTCTCAACTTTAGCAACTTTAAGATGTATGGCTTTCAACTCCACGCATCTTTGAATTGAGTTGAAGACCACACATCCTGGCTAGGGGATTCTGGGAGTTGAAGTCCATGCATCCTGGCTAGGGAATTCTGGGAGTTGAAGTCCACCCATCTTAAAGTTGCCAAGGTTGAGAAACTGTAGATGACCAGGACAGGAAAGACCTCACTGCAAGACGATGTCTTCCAGTGCTATGCCATAAAGAAATAGGAAGAATAATGGAGGAGAAAAACGATTGGGAACAATGAGAGACATGTATTTCCTCTCTCCTGATGTCAAAGGAGGCCATCTTTGGCCTGTAGAATAAGAAAAAGTCTCTGATGAAGAGCAAGCACAGATTCCCTGGAAGGGTCCTTCCCTGTGGACCACCATCTTCCACAGATGCTGAAGCTCTGGAATTTCCTCTCTCAGAGTGGGAATGGTGTGGAAGGACCACCTGCCTGAGCAGGTGAGAACCACCTGTACACCTGCTTCCCCTCCCTTCTAGGCCCTCCCCCGTCGTCGAGACAACCCAGCTGCCAACCAAACAGCAGCGGCCAATCAAGCTGCAGCATTGGGCAGGAGGCAAGATGGAGGGAGGACAAGATGGCTGCCGGGGAACTCTGCCACCACAGGCCTCATGAGGAGGAAGCTAAATAAACAGAGCCAAACTTCAGGAGTGGAATAAAGAGGCAGATTAAGAGATAGACTGGCCTGATGAGGAGAGGCCATGGAAAGGAGGCAGCAGCAGCGAAAACTGGGGGGAGAGAGGCATTTTTTCCCCTTCCCTCAGACTAGCGTGAGGGAAAAGTTCTTCTAGCCATTTCCCTCAGAGGGAACAAAGGTTAGAAAGAAGAGGAGAAGAATCGAGAACCCCAGCCAGGAACAAACAAGCTGAAAAGACGAAGAAAAAGCCAAGACTTGGATGGAAGAGAAATAGAAAACAGAAACTTAAAAAAGATTAAAAGACAGATTGAACTAAAAGGCAGATTGAGCTCTGTAGGAAAAGACGTAGAGCTCCAGAGAGACAGACCATCGAGATATACAGGGATTAAGATGACAGAAATCGGCCATAAACCAATATGTTAGAGATACAGCATAGCAAGATACGAGAATATAGTGAAAATAGACTTTGAAGAAAATATAAAGAGCTTATAGAAAATAGTTAAAATTGATTATGTGTCGTCAAGTTGTTGTCAACTCTTAGTGACCATGTGGATAGATTTTCTCCAGGATGATCCATCCCCAACCTGGTCACCCAAGGGTGCACCCATTGCTTCTATAACTGAATCCATCCATCTTGATGCTGGTCATCCTCTTCTTCTCTTTCCTTCCACCTTTCCCAGCATCAGAGCCTTTGCCAGAGAATTAGGTCTTCATGTTGATCAACTGATTATGCGCCATCAAGTCGTTGTCGACTATGTGTGACCGCATAGATTTTCTCCAGGAGGACCTGTCCTCAACTGGTCCTTCAGGTCTCCCAAGGGTGCCCCCATCGCCCCTGTAACTGAGTCCACCCCCCTTGCTGCTGGTCCTCCTTGTCTTCTCTTTCCTGCCACTTTCCCCAGTATTAGAGCCTTTCTCAGACAGCTAGATCTTCGCATAATATGTCCAAAGTACAGTAGGTTAATTTGAGCTTGAGTTAAAATAGAAAATCTTTTTATTATTAAGATTCACTTCTAGTCTTCAACTTCCTTTCTTTTATTTGTGAACAATAAAAGTCTTCCCCCAGCCACTGGGGGAGATTTCAAAAACTCAATCAATTGTTCAGATTTCCAGTGCTTTGTGTCTATTGAGTCTGGGTCAATCTGGTTATTGGTGGTTCAAAAAAAGTCCGTGCAACAGACGGGCAAAAACAAAACAAAACAAAAATCACCTGGGATATCCTCCCCAATGATTTGGCATGGTGATAACTAAGGATTTTAAGAAAGGATTGGTAGTTCATTACCTGGGTTCTGCAAGCTAAGTAAAACCAACATATTACATGTTTGAGAATAACTGCAGGAGAAGCTGCAAGTTCTCTAATTGAGAACAGAACCCTGAGCACTGAAGTGGTTCATTTTGGGGCTGCGTGTCCCAAGAATCCAGCGATAGTTTGTTAAATAAACCATTCTAAATAAACCATGTCTTAGCCTTAGGTATGAACCAATTCATGGTGCTGATCTAGATGGACCTCAGCCTAATTCTGCATGGATGCTCTTAACGTTTTTCAGAAAAAGGTTGTGCAACGATTCCTTCTCAATTTATTCCCATTCTCTCCTGGCTTCAATTTTGCAAATTCATATCCGGCTAATTCTGCGCAGGCTTACCCCCAAATTAGTCACATTGATTTTTGTTCCGGCAAGTGGGTTTAGGATGACAGTAATATTTTTTTTTCTTAGTAATGGTAAAAGTATTTCCTCTTGGTCTGGCCTCTGAACGTCTCATAGTTTCATGGCGTTGTTGGTAGCAAAATGAAACCGCACAAAGCTTATGTTTTGAATGCACTATTGCCATGTCACAAAACACAAAACCACTACTTGGACGCTGCAATTTAGGGAAACCAAAATTGTCACCCCAGCTGTGGCTTTGGGTCCTATATGGTACCACTCATCTAAGCGGGTCACTCAGCCTTGAAATGAGGAGACTGTTAAGTACGAAAACAGTTAAGCTCATTTGTTTTAATTAAATAAAAATTCAAAAGTTGAAATGCAAAAGGGAAGGAAGGAAGGAAAGGCAGGCAGGCAAAAAAATCAGGAGGAGTCTGGGAGCACCTTTTCCGACTCACAAATTTTATTCAAAGGCAGAAGCTTTCTGCATTTATTTGAGCAAAATCTGTGTGTTGGGAAAGCTGCTCCCAGACTCCTCCTGATCTTTGGCCACCATTGACTAACAGAACTCTCCTAAAATATAGCACTGTATATCCTTGCAGCAGACCAAAATGTAGTTTGTAATATATGGCAATACAGTCTGTGAGAAAAGATTTCCAACCATTGCAGGCTGCTTCCCATCACAAACATGTTTTGTCTTGTTTTCTAGTCCCGGGAAAACCGATCCTGTCCGTGTATCCCACCCAAGAAAACTCTCTCCTGGTCAAATGGGAGCCCCCTCTGGAAGCCGAAAGCCAAGTGCTGGGTTACCGCCTCCAGTTTGGCCGCAAGGACGTCGACCCGCTGGCCACTCTGGAATTTGCGACCCAGGAGGACAAATACACCACCACCCACGTCCACAAAGGTGCCACGTACGTCTTCAAGCTGGCCGTGAAAAGCCGGGCCGGCTTCGGGGAGGAAGCGTCGCAGGAGATCACCATCCCGGAAGACGTGCCGAAGGGTTACCCCCAGATTCTCGAGGCGAGCAACATCACCTCCAGATCGGTCCAGGTCAAGTGGCTGCCCCCTGTCTTAGCCGAGAGGAACGGCGTCATCGTCAAGTACACCGTGGCATACCGAGAGGCTGCCTCTTCTGGAAACCCGCAGGAGAAAGAGCTGCCTCCCTCTCCAGAAAACTCATACACCCTGAACGGTCTCAAGCCCAACACCGCTTATGATGTTAAAATCCGAGCACATACCAGTAAAGGTCCCGGGCCGTACAGCCCAAGTGTTCAATATCGGACGGTCCTTCTGGATCAAGGTAGGACTTGCTGGTTTCTCCCCCAAGGGTCTCTCTCTGAATCCTGGGAGGCAGAGAAGCCAAAACCTAGACCAAAACATCTGTAGCCCTAAACTCCTCGCCGGCTTGAAGATGGCGTGTGAGTACCGTTAAAAAGCAAGCCGGCTTTAAAATAAGACTAATAATAATAATAATAACAAGGCGGGTGGTTTCCCTTTGCCTTCGGCAGGTAAGTCTTTTTCCTTTTTCTGCTAAAGTCAAGTCCAGGCAGCCCTTCTTGATTGACAGCTGGGCGGAGCAGTTGCCAACACAGGTGGGCGGAGTCTTTTCTTCAGCTTTTGCCCCCTCCCTCTCTTTTATCTCTTTATCTTTCTTTCTTTTTTCTTTGTTGCAAGCTGGACAAGGAGAAAATACGCCTATACAAACCAATTTAAAAACCACAACAACAACCCACATGATTCTATGCAGAGCTTCTGTCCTCAGCAGCCAAACAGGAGTTTTGTGGTTGATTTTCATTGTGCTGGGATGCTGGAAGGGCGCCTTTTGGGATGTCTTTTGTAGCAGAACACGGTATTGCAGGCTTGGATAGGGGTTTTCAAGGTGCATAAATGGCCAGAGGTAACCTTTGGGGACTGAACGTAGTGTATAGAAAAGGCTAGTGTTTAGAAAAGACATCAAAAAGTTGATGAAACCCAGACTCTGCCGTTTTCACTCTGAGCCTCATGCTCTGCCCTTTGCTCATTGTTTTTCTTCCCCACAGTTTTTCCCAAAAACTTCAGAGTGAAAATGGTCACCAAGACATCAGTTCTTCTAGGCTGGGAGTTTCCTGAGAATTACAACTCTCCTATTTCATACAAGGTATATGTTTACCATCAGTGTCCACCAGAGGCAAGAGGGGGCAAGGGACGTGACATCCTCGAGCGCCAACCAAATTGCCTCCTTTATACAAAAGATGCAAGATCACCATTTGTGTCATTTGTGCTGGGATGTCATGACACGCAACCTCCTTTTATCATCGTCGTGGCTTCACCTGTGACATTCCCTAACTTATTTTTTTTAAATTCTCATTTAACCAACTGAGAGATTGTCCCAACCCCAGTGGCTCTGGGTGCCTTCCAAAACTAGGAGAATAAAATTAAAACCTCAAGGTCAAACGTCAAAAATATAAAACTCTGAAGGGCCTGGGGAAAAAGCTGTGAGCCCTGTCCTAATCTCTAAGAAGGAGAGGACAAACCACAACTCCAGGGATGAATTATTCCATGAGATAGGCTGGATCCCTGAAAAAAAAGGAATATGTGATTATTGAGGTTCAAGGTATTTGTAGATGGACCTGCAAAAGTCTCCCCATTGAAGATTTGAGATTGCAGGTAATCCTCTCGGTTATTAGGGGCTAAGCCATGTGAGGTAAACTTTGCACACCAAAATCATCTTGATTTGCACTTGGACAAAACTGGTAACTACCAAAGCTGCTTTAACACAAGCCACTTAAAGGGCCACTTAACCTTGTATGTTGCTGCCTTCTGAACCAGTTGCAATTTCTAGAATGTCTTCAAAAGCTACCACACAAAGGGCACTTTATAGTAATCTAGCCTTGATGCATTACTGACATGGTTGCAGTGTGTATTTATGCTAGATACTAGAAGTAACCACTAAGAGCAAACTACCCCAAAAATCAGTGTGATGTAGTGGACAAAGTATTGGACTTGAATCGGTAGGACCCAGGTTTAGGCTTTCCTTTGACCACAGATTTCACTAAATAACTCTGAGCCTGGGTCCCCCTGATTCAAGTCCAGTACTTTGATCTCCTCACCACATGGTCACACCTGCTCTGCCCAACCTACCTCAGAGGGCCGTTATTGGGGGTATTAGAAGACACTAACATGTATGCTGCCTTAAGCTTTTAGAGGAGAAACAGAATATAAAAGTAATATTATTACTATAGTCATTGTTTTGAAAGGTATTTCAAAGGTTATTCAATCAAAAGGTTATTCAATCAAAAAATCATGCAGAAAATATATTTGCACTCCTTTTGCTCAAACACCTGTAACAAGAGAAAGACTACCATCTTCCAAAGCAATCTGTATCATTTTCGAACAGCTTATCACCTCAGAAATTACTACTTTCCTCTTGCTTAATTGAAATCCATTCAGCTAAATTATGGAATTTGCTTCCACATAACATTGTGATGACCAAAGAGTTGGACAGCTGGAAACAATCCAGAGAGGCTAATGCTCTCGATGGCTACCAGGCATGATAGGCATAAATGATTTCTAGGATTTCCCAAATGTGTCAGTGAATGCCAGCTGCTGTGGAACATTAATGGAAAGTTGCCAGTGTGTCCATGTCCTGTTTGTGTGGTTCCCAGATGCACCTGGTTGGTTACTATGGGGAACAAGATGAAGGGTAATGTTGGTCTGATATAGCAGAATTCTGGCTTTCTTACATGGGCCCAATTATCCTTTTTCCATGCCTTCTTCCTCCACTTCTCACCTTGTTAGATCCGGCATGAGAACACCGGCCAAGAGATTGAGGTGGGTGGGAGTGCCACCAAGAAGCTCATCACCAATCTGAAGCCACAAACATCTCACCGATTCTCCCTCCTGGGCCAGAGAAGCGACAAAGGAGATCTCCAGCAGAAAGTGGTGGTCTCCACCGCAGCCAATATACTCAGTAGAAAACCAGAGGTGTCTTACCGGCATGAAATAGATGGCAACGTGGTGGTGAATCTGCCAGATGTCAGAAGTTCAGACTCCCCAGTTCAGTATGTATATGCTGGGGGCCCAATGTTCAGTCTGGCCATACAGTTTATATTTCTCTCTTTCAGCATTTGTGTTTGGCCTTTCCATATGAAGCTGCTTGAGATTTGGGAAGCTATCAAAGCATATTAGTGATGAACCATCCAGTTACAGAGCAGAGAAACAATCATTTGAAACAGCTAGACACAAACATTTCAATGTCTGCACCTAAACATCTTTGCAACTTGGGCAGTTTTGATGCCCAAGCAACCTAAAACACGTTCTGTACTGAAATAGAATGCCAGAGGAAACCCATCTAGGATTAACTAGATAACCTGTGGAAACTATGTAAGCCAGGTCCCACAATCATTTGAGCTTGGAGACAATTATTTTTCTCCATTGCTAAGACAGCCTAATACATGTTTCCTGTTTTGTGTCTCACCTCAGTTAATCACATTTCCCACCTAGATTAGCTCTTCTCCTTCGTTGTCTCTCTCTTTTAATCTAGTCCCCAGCCTGTTTTTCTTTCTTTCTTTGATTATTAGAGCATATTACATTGTGGTGGTACCCCTGAAGAAGTCTAAAAGTGGCCAATTCCAGAATCCCTACAGTAGTCCAGAAGAAATGGATTTAGAAGAGGTAAGTGGGGGTTTGCCATTAAAGTGTTATGAGATTCATCTTAATGTTGTTTTTTTGAATTTATAATGTCCTTAGCAGATTGTGGGAATGCTGTAGATGTTATATATCTTCATTGGGGCAAAGCATTTGACAATGAACCCCACAGAGAGCCTTCTGATTAGCAAGATGTGGGAAGTGCCAGGTTGCACTGAGTTTGCAATTTAGTTCTAAAGAGAGGGGCAAAGAAGCATTTATTTCTTTATATTTTATTTTTTTTATTATTTATTTATTTTCTATCCTGCCTTTATTATTTTTATAAATAACTCAAGGCGGGGAACATTCCTAACACTGCTTCCTCCTCCTCTTTTCCCCACAACAGCAACCCTGTGTGGTGGGTTGGGCTGAGAGAGAGGGGCTGGCCCAGGGTCACCCAGCTGGCTCTCGTGCCTCAGGTGGGACCAGAACTCACGGCCCCCTGGTTTCTAGCCAAAATTAATTATTTCTATATTAATACTTAATAAAATTAACATTTCTATATTAATACTTCCCTTGTTCACTTTAGCTCACTTAGATGTCCTTCTTCTCCTTTCCCAGCTAATTCAGCAGATCTCAAGACTGCAGCGGCGCAGCCTCCGCCACTCCCGCCAGCTGGATCCCCACAAGGCGTACATTGCAGCCCGTTTCCACAGCCTGCCCCCTTTCTTCATCCTTGGGGACATGAAGCGCCATGACAGCTTCGAGAACAAAGCCCTGGAGCCTGGGCAGAAATACGTCATTTTCGTTTTGGCCGTTCTGCAGGCCAATGAAGCCGTGAGTCCCCTCTGCATCTGCAAATTTGTCTGGATCACAGTGCACGGTGCTTGTATTACGAGTCAGGCCTTGGGTTCCAGAGATGTGCTTCTCCAACTTGGAATGCAAAACAGATATTTGGTTCATGTTTGGAATGGGCTTTTCTGATCTCTTTGGTTGTTGCAGGAATTCAGATCTTGGATAGCTTAGGCTGTGGGCAGCAAGGGTGATTTTTAAGGCTGGTGGGCCAGAGCCCAAGAAATCTATCTGTCTGTCTGTCTGTCTATCTAATTCTTGCCCGGTATGGTATTGTGAATCTATTCTGGGACTGCATCTCCCAGAATGGCCTTCTCAGGATGTCAGCTTGCAATTCTGGTGGCTGGGATCCTAGTGAGCTCTGTGCTCTGTTAACAAGCTTATTGTGCAAACTGTAGTTACTTGGGATGAAATATATGGAAGGTCTCTGGTGCTCCTCTAGAGATCTAATCCAAGTTCTAATACACCGTATGCCAAAAACCTTGGAGAAACGAATGGATTCATTCTGAAAGGACTTCCCCAGTGGGCCCAGGCAAAGTCTTAGGGGCAGGGCTTTTCATACTGGAGAGGGGGGGAGTCAACACACACACCCTGCAGATGCCCGTGCTTCTCACACAGTGGGACCAAAACACAGAGCAGCATTCAGAAGCATCCTTTCCATGATGACCACCCTTCCAGGAAGTAGAAGGAGAACCCTGGCAGTGGAGGCTTATCTGAAGATAGATTCACAGGAAGGCGGCCAGGCTGGGGTGGGATCTGGAATCCAAGTCTTCGGAGGGTTCCAAGAGATTCATGCTTTTAGCTTCAGGGATTGTGGGAAGGCACAATGTCACTGCTGCTGTTGTGATTCTGAAGTCTGCAAAGTGTCAGCCCCCACAGCTAGACCATACTAGGAAATCAGCTCCTCAGGAAGCTAGAATTGCCTTTATTGAGACAGGCTACAATAACAGAAACTTGCAAGCCCGATTGTGCTATGCCTTCCACCCCTTCTTATACCCCAGTGAATCAGAGAGGGGTCTGCCTGAGCTGCTTCCAAATATTATCTCATTTCTCAGTACTTAAAAGATCTGTCAGCTCCTTTTGCCTACGTAATGGTTCTTGCATGTATCCATCAAGGTCATTGTCCTTAGTCTCCATAGTAACCCAGAACACGAAAAACACTTGCACAGGGCTGGAAAACCACATTGTAGAAATTACAGAGGAACAGTCTTCAGCAGGATCTTAGGAGAAGTTCCTTGGGCTAGGAGCTGTATGTCATATGGGCTGAACTAGCTCTCTTAATTGGTGATCTCTTGGGATGCAAGATTCTTTACTGAGGAAGGGTGGACTGAATTATTTCCAGAATACCTTTGAAATTTAGGATTCATTAATTTAGGAAAATAACTAAAAAAATTAATTAATTTAATTTTAAAAAAATTAAATTAATTTAAATTTAAATTTAAAAATTTGATTTAATTTAAAAATTAATTTAGGATTCATTAATTTAGGAAATTTTGGATTAATCATTTCCAGAATACCTTTGAAATTTAGGATTCTGTAATAATTCTTAGTTACATGGGACCCATTTAGGGCCTGAACAGGTTAGCATTGGTGCTCTTTTAACAGAGATCAGAAACAAACTGGCTTCATGTTGTGATGATCTCTCTCCTGTGTTTTTATAGCTTTTCTCTGAATGTTTATTTACTGTGCTGTGAATTTGTTGTTTATTCGTTTAGTCGCTTCCGACTCTTCATGATTTCATGGACCAGCCCACGCCAGAGCTTCCTGTCGGTCGTCAACACCCTCAGCTCCCCCAGGGACGAGTCCGTCACCTCTATAATGTCATCCGTCCACCTTGCCCTTGGTCGGCCCCTCTTCCTTTTGCCTTCCACTCTCCCTAGCCATCAGCATCTTTTCCAGGGTGTCCTGTCTTCTCATTATGTGGCCAAAGTACTTCAGTTTTGCCTTTAATATCATTCCCTCAAGTGAGCAGTCTGGCCTTATTTCCTGGAGGATGGACTGGTTTGATCTTCTGGCAGTCCAAGGCACTCTCAGAATTTTCCTCCAACACCACAGTTCAAAAGCATCGATCTTCCTTCTCTCAGCCGTCCTCATGGTCCAGCTCTCGCTGCCATATGTTACTACAGGGAACACCATTGCTTTAACTATGCGGACCTTTGTTGTCAGTGTGATGTCTCTGCTCTTAGCTATTTTATCGAGATTTGTCATTGCTCTTCTCCCAAGGATTAAGCATCTTCCGATTTCCTGACTGCAGTCAGCATCTGCAGTAATCTTCGCACCTAGAAATACAAGGTCTTTCACTGCTTCTACATTTTCTCCCTCTATTTGCCAGTTATCAATCAAGCTGGTTGCCATAATCTTGGTTTTTTTGAGGTTTAGCTGCAAGCCAGCTTTTGCACTTTCTTCTTTCACCTTCATCCTAAGGCTCCTCAGTTCCTCTTCGCTTTCAGCCATCAAAGTGGTATCATCTGCATATCTGAGATTGTTAACGTTTCCTTCAGCGATTTTAACTCCAGCCTTGGATTCCTCAAGCCCAGCATGTCGCATGATGTGTTCTGCGTACAAGTCGAATAGGTAGGGTGAGAGTATACAGCCCTGCCGTACTCCTTTCCCAATCTTAAACCAGTCCGTTGTTCCGTGGTCTGTTCTTACTGTTGCTACTTGGTCATTATACAGATTCCTCAGGAGGCAGACAAGATGACTTGGTATCCCCATACCACTAAGAACTTGCCACAATTTGTTATGGTCCACACAGTCAAAGGCTTTAGAATAGTCAATAAAACAGAAATAGATGTTTTTCTGAAACTCCCTGGCTTTTTCCATTATCCAGCGGATATTGGCAATTTGGTCCCTAGTTCCTCTGCCTTTTCTAAACCCAGCTTGTACATCTGGCAATTCTCGCTCCATGAGTTGCTGAAGTCTACCTTGCAGGATCTTGAGCATTACCTTACTGGCGTGTGGAATGAGTGCCACTGTTCGATAGTCTGAACATTCTTTAGTGTTTCCCTTTTTTGGTATGGGGATATAAGTTGATTTTTTCCAGTCTGATGGCCATTCTTGTGTTTTCCAAATTTGCTGGCATATAGCATGCATTACCTTGACAGCATCATCTTGCAAGATTTTGAACAGTTCAGCTGGGATGCCGTCGTCTCCTGCTGCCTTGTTATTAGCAATGCTTCTCAAGGCCCATTCAACCTCACTCTTCAGGATGTCTGGCTCTAGCTCACTGACCACACCGTCAAAGCTATCCCCGATATTGCTATCCTTCCTATACAGGTCTTCTGTATATTCTTGCCACCTTTTCTTGATCTCTTCTTCTTCTGTTAGGTCCTTGCCATCTTTGTTTTTGATCATACCCATTTTGGGCCTGGAATTTACCTCCGATGTTTCTAATTTTCTGGAAGAAGTCTCTTGTCCTTCCTATTCTATTGTCTTCTTCCACTTCCACGCATTGTTTGTTTAAAAATAATTCCTTATCTCTTCTGGCTAACCTCTGGAATTTTGCATTTAATTGGGCATATCTCCCCCTATCGCTGTTGCCTTTTGCTTTCCTTCTTTCTTGGGCTACTTCTAGTGTCTCAGCAGACAGCCACTTTGCCTTCTTGGTTTTCTCTTTCTTTGGGATGTATTTTGTTGCCGCCTCCTGAACAATGTTGCGAACTTCTGTCCAGAGTTCTTCCGGGACCCTATCTACTAAGTCTAGTCCCTTAAATCGATTCTTCACCTCCACTGCATATTCCTTAGGAATATTAGTGAGCTCATATCTAGCTGATCTGTGGGTCTTCCCTAATCTCTTTAGTCCAATCCTCAATTGTGCAAGAAGAAGTTCGTGATCGGAACTACAGTCAGCTCCAGGTCTTGTTTTTACCGACTGTACAGATGTCCGCCACCTTTGGCTGCAAAGGATGTAGTCGATCTGATTTCGGTGTTGTCCATCTGGTGAAGTCCATGTATAAAGCCGTCTCTTAGGTTGTTGGAAGAGAGTGTTTGTTATGCAGAGTGAGTTGTCTTGGCAAAATCCTATCAGCCTATGTCCTCCTTCGTTTTGTTCTCCCAGGCCATGCTTACCTGTAATTCCAGGTGTCATTTGACTGCCCACCTTAGCATTCCAGTCTCCCGTGATGAAAATAACATCTCTTTTAGGCGTGTTGTCCAGTAGGTGCTGCAGATCCTCATAGAACTGCTCTACTTCAGCTTCTTCAGCATTTGTGGTTGGGGCGTATATTTGGATCACTGTGATGTTAGATGGCTTGCCCTGAATGCGAACTGAGATCATTCTGTCATTTTTTGGATTGTATCCAAGCACTGCTTTAGCCACTTTACTATTAATTATGAAGGCTACTCCATTTCTTCTGTGGTCCTCTTGTCCACAGTAGTAGATCTGGTGGTCATTTGATGTGAAGTGGCCCATTCCAGTCCATTCCAGTTCACTGACGCCCAAAATGTCTATCTTTAATCTTGACATCTCACCAATAACCACATCCAATTTGCCCTGGCTCATAGATCTTACATTCCAGGTTCCAATGGTGTGTTGATCCTTAGAACATCAGATTCGCCGTTCACCACCAGCACCGTCGGCCGCTAGCCGTCCTTTCGGCTTTGAGCTAGCTGCGTCATCACGTCTGGGGCTAGTTGAGCTCATCCTCTGTTCCTCCCCAGTAGCATTTTGACCATCTTCCGACCTGGGGGTCTCATCTTCCGATGGTATACCGACATATCTCTGGTTGTACTGATCCATTTAGTTTTCACGGCAAGAATACTGGGGTGGGTTGCCATTACCTTCCCCAGGGATCGCATTTAGTCTGACCTCTCTGTCATGACCTTCCCGTCTTGGGTGGCCCTTCACGGTTTAGTTCATGGCATCATTGAGGTGCTCAAGCTCCAGCACCACGACAAGGTAACGATCCTTTGCTGAAGGTGCTGTGAATAAAACAGCCAAAATATTTTGAGGGGCAGTGGAAAGGGACAAGATGGTATGATTTCTTACAATGATTTCTTACAAAGCATCCAAAGCTGACATCCATAAAGCCCAATGTAGAAAAGTAATAAGCACTATAAAGTAAAATAATAAAAAATAATGTGTATCAAAAATATCCCTTCTCCACAGCAGCAATAACAGAATGAGAGCATAAAAAGGTATTGTATTAAATTTGAATGCAGCCATCATAAGTGCTGAGTTCATATTACCCATTCAGGCAGGTCAGTTAAAGATGTAGAAGCTGTAATTACTCAGCAGGCTGTTTATTTAATATTAACCTTGGGGTTTTCTTTTGTTTTTGTTTTTTGATTTGGCCAAGCACTTTGCACAGATCCAGCTGTTTGGTCAAGTTATATGCAAACTGAGAAATGGGTCACTTTAGTAACCAATGAGGATGTGCAAAACTCACCAGGGTGGACTGGCCCAGAAAAGGCTTGCTGTATCAGGAACTTTATGCCCAGGACACCTTGAAAAGTTCCTGTTTCAGAGGATTTCCTTTGGGAAACCCTCGAACTGTCCCTGGGGGAGGAATGGAGAATTCATTCTGGAGCATTTTGGAACCTTTCATTCCCCAATCAGTGAATTTTGCACATCCTTTGTGGCTAATTTAAATCGATTGTTCTATGCCCCAACCACAATGCCAGATTACAATTTTTGACATGAGTTTTCACTCATGTTTCATCTGAGTCTGAACTGTCTGTTTCACATCTTTGCTTTCTACCCCTTATCTACTTTTCCCCAGTGAGAAGACCAAGGGAATTACTGCTATGGGTGTGTTCCTTTACCCACTTGTTCTGCTTGATTTCTGTTCCAGGTGTATGCTGCCAGTCCCTTCTCCGATCCGATCCAGATGGACAGCTCTGATCCCCAGCCCAAGATTGAAGGAGAGGAGGGGCTGATCTGGGTGATTGGACCGGTTTTAGCTGTAGTCTTTATTATCTGCATTGTTATTGCAATCCTTCTGTACAAGAAGTAAGTGGGGGTGTCCATCTCTCTGCTTTGTGAGGATCCTCCCCCCTGGGCTGGGCTATTCCTTTTTCTTCTTGAAACAATAGTTTTTGCTCAGAGTCAGAATTTTTCCTTGAATGTCTATGTCTCCTGGGGCAAAATAATCTATCCCTAACCCTAAACTCAGACTTTTCTAATATGGTGCTCTCCAAGAATGATAGCTGTGGGAATGGGGCCATGAGAGAGCTGGAAGACATCAAGTTAGGGACAACTGATATAGACCAGAAATATCTCATACCTAGAAGGCTGAACTTCCAAAAGTGATCATCAGCTTGGAACTGGGAAGGTTCCTGAGCTATTAGTAGGTTTAAGGATAACCCAGAATCTCTCAGCTACTGTCTCTTATATGTCTTTTTTTTTTCCCCCACTTCTTTTTTATGCTTCCCTGGACAGCAAGCCAGACAGGTAAGAGTTTTAAAAATGCTTATTGTCTCCTTTGGTGCAGCTGAAAGTCAGGAATACTCCTGGAAACTGGAAAAAAAAACCCCAATCAGTGGAAGAGACAGGGCATTTTAGCTGACCTGCTGGCCCGTCACCAGCAGTACAAATGCAAGCCTGTGAAGTAGAGGGGAGGAGAATTAAAGATAGATAGATACATTTGTCAGGAGGAAGCCTGGGGCATCTGATAGCACTCCTTCACATCTGTACTGCAGAGCTTAATTAACCTAATGGCCTCCATATTTATCCAAATCAATTCCCATAATCCCCGGTGAGCTGGTAGTTCAAGAATGTGGATGCTGTGCAGATGGCCCTCTTTCCCTTGTTCCCACCAATCCTCCTTTAGTTATCAATGAAACAGGCAGTATTTTTTTTTTCTGGTTGACAGGCTGAGGGTGCCTCCTCACTTGCTCCTAACTATGGTACAAACATCCCCCTGAGACATATTTTTGCTGATGCGTCCTCACAGTGTTGCCTTCCTCTCATCTCTCTAGCCCATAAGTGAGACAGCTGAAGTCATTCTGAGCTGTTCTGGTCTTAAGGCTGGGAAAGGTGTGGAAGGAAAACTAGGTATAAACAATAAAGGGACAGAAAGCAAATCTTTTGGCAGTTCATCTCTGAACTGGCATCTCAATCCAGGTGTCAAGAAACTTGGGGAAGAATGCATTCAGAGGCTCCGCCTCAGTGAGTTAATTATCATTGAGGCTGGAAATTCCTCTCTTCAATTTCTAAAGTTTTGCTTTTACCCTAAGACCAGCATTAAAGATACCTTCCTGAACTCTGCGTAGGCCTTGCTTTCTTGGTCTTGCCAAGCAGCATGGGCTTTTACAGCCAAAAGGGCTACAAAATCTGTTAGGCTTTGCAGTTCATGTCCTTGGAGAGGGACCAGGGAACCGGCAGTGATTGGGAAGAAAATGGGTTAGCGGTGGGCCCAGCGGAATTCAGGCTGAGAGAGTGTTTTGTCAATTCAAGGCCAGTTGGAGAATGCTTCATCTTGGTAGTGAGAAGGGTCCAGGGCATAAGGAGCTGAAAGTTTCCTTTTCAGCCCTTTAGAATTTTAAATCTCATTGGAACCTAACCAATGATTGCGTTCGTGACATCGGAACACAGCTAGTGACGGCAAGTACAATTCTGGAAGTTCCTAAATTGTAAAGTACTTGCCGTCACTGGTTGTGTTCCGATGTGCTACTGAACCTGTGGGTTTATATCCATAGAAGAGGCAAGTCTGCCTGCTTGCATCATCTAATTCTCTTCAAAATTGACTTTGTTTTTGGAAGAAACAAATGAAGTCATCTGGCTGCTAAGCCTCTGTTTAACTGAAACTGACCATTGAATTCCAGTCCTGAGCAAAAGGTTAAATGAGCCATCAAAGGCAATTTCGGCATATGCATTTCCAAACGCATCAGCTATCGGGCTATCGGCTGTGTTCAGCGCCTCTCTTAGGACCATTCTAATACTGAAAAGTGCCTCTTAATTTTCCAGTCCTTGACAGTGGTAAAGCCAGCGTGTTTCTAGTTTTAATATATCATTCCCCCTGCTACAGGAAGCCCAAAGATTATTCACGCAGATGGCTTCAAAAAATATTACACGGATTTATTTCTGTAAAAGTCGACCGTCTTTTGCCTGACGAAGCACTGCGTGTGCTCTGTGCGATAGTTGTTGGGGCTTGATCACCTTCTCTTTACCTATTTCCTTGTTTCCTGCCTCCTCCTGCTTTCTCCCACCAGCAAACGCAAAGACTCAGAGCCGCGGATCAAGTGCTTGCTGAATAATGCCGAGATCACACCTCACCACCCCAAGGATCCTGTGGAGATGCGGCGCATCAACTTCCAGACGCCAGGTAACAAGCTTCATGCCACCCGCCCTGTTTTCCTAGACAGTTGCATGCTTCTCACACCAGTTCATGCCCTTACAGAGTTCTGTCTGCAAAGACACACGTGTGTGATTTTACACAAGTACAGCAAAATCACCAGGTGAGATGTCGGTGGTGTAATTCAGCTTTGAGATGGCGCGTGCTTTATGTAAACAAACTGACAAACAGGCTCTTAGTCCATTTTATTCAGGATGGGCTTGAAAGTCTGAAGTAGCTGGATGAGGCTTCCGGTGGGCAAACGGACCACTGTAACTCGCCATCGTCCTCTGGAGGCTGTCACAATGCTGAATAAATCGCTCTAGATGGTGGAATCCGCACATTTCGATGACTTTGCTCAGTTTGTAGAATAGGCGAATTTAGCTTTGCTTAGCAGACAATGAGCTCAGTCGATTAACTAATTGGCTAAAATATTCTAAATTGGTTTAAAACAACGGCCCTGCTTAAACTGATTTAAAACGATGGCCCTCTTAAAAAGCTTTTAACTGATTTTTAACACAAGTATTTAAAAAAAAATTTAAATACAAGTATTTTTAACGCAAGTATTTAAAAAAAAAAGGTGGAAAGGCTTTTAGAAGACACCTTCTTCCTTGTATGTGGTTTTGTGAATGAGGAAAGAATGGGAATGCTTCTTGTAATATTTTCTTCCTATATTTCATCAACCCGCTGTGGGCACCACCTGAGAAGCAGCATTTCCACTTTTGCATTAAAGGAGGCAGAACTGCTTCTTTGTTCGTCTGCACGCCCCTTCTAAAGTAAAAGTGATGTGCAGAACGTTCCCACACGAACTGCTGGTTGCAAGTGGTGCGTGCACAAGTGTTTGGGCCCATACATGGAAGAAGATGGGGCAGTTTAGCTCCAGGCACAAATAGTTTGGGCAGAGGATGGGGAGAGAGCGGAAGATCCTAACATCCGAAGAGACGGGTAGGTGACTTGGCTGCTGGGATACGCTTCCCTGGATGCTGCTGAGGAAAGGAGGAGAGAGAATTCGGCCTTGCCTTATTCAGCCTGTGCAGTGGCTTTTTTTTCTGAAACTCCGAATAACCCCAGTGTTCCAGTTTCATTTCTGGAGCACAGTGGTCTGTTCTGGTTTCAAAACAAAGCTCCCTTCCATTTTGTGGAACCCCCCTCCCCCCTCAAAGTAAGTATGCCCCTTCTTTCTTCCTCTCTTTCGTCTGCTGTTCTTCCTTCCAAGTGGAAATTTAAGCCAACGGAATGTCAGAGGTTTACAGTTAGATTACCGGAGTGCAGTGAAGTTGCAGTCCCGTCGCAGGGCAGGTATCGCCCTGCCCAAAGGCTTCAGCGGCTGCGCCCCATCTGCTGCCTGGGCCAGATCTTTTCCCAGAGCCCAGCGCTATTCCCCAGGCTGCTACTTTTTACTCTTGGCAGCCTGACAAAGCAGCTCGTACAGCCAGTGCCCAACAAGGCTGCAAATGGTTCCTTTGTTTTGCTCTCCCACTCCCCAGTGTGCAGAAGGAAACTCTGCGCTCCTTTGTCCTTCAAGACTGCAAACGCTGCAAGAGGATCTCTTTTGCAGCTGATGTATCCCCCTCTGAGGGGAGGTTACTCCACAACCACTGGTTCATGAACACCTCCTGCCAGTGTGAAATGCAGCCTCTGGTGTTTAACTCTTTCTTTCTGTCCTTCCCCTTTTTTGCTTTCTCTCCCCCCCCCCTTTTTTTTTTAAATGGATTCTAGTTTAGGAACTTAGATTTAGACAAAAGGATTTTGATTTGTTGCTCCCATGGCAGATGATTTAATTTTGGTTTCAGTAATCCAGAATGAGAGGTTGAATGCAGGAAGTCAGCTGCAGCTGCAGATTTATTCATTTACATTTTTGAGGTGGTCATTTTTGCCACTTTGGATCACAAAGGAATATTTAAGCAGGCTTTGGCCAAAACTCAGATGCCAGGAGGGAAGGTGAGGGTGTCTCTTTTTCTCTGGCAGAACATGAAAAGGCAGAGCCCAGATATGGGGAGGGGAAGCACCATGAAGCTCATGTTTGCAAAGGAGAATTCCACTTTCTTTACTGCAGAATTGGAATAATCATGATTAAAAGAATATAGCATTATTTTAATGTTTTAAAATGATTTTGCGTGACTAAATAATCCTTTTTTAATCTGGACTAAATATCATTTAGTAATTTTGGTTACTGCATTGGAGCAGCACCCGGGAACAAGTGTGTCTGGTTTGCAGAGGTAGAGAGAGGATTTCAGTCTGTGAGCAGAGGGCTTTTTACTGCCCCCAACCCTTGTAATTGGACCTTAACGCCCAAATGCTTAAAACTTCATCCAGGTTTCTTGCATGAAGAGGGATCTTCAGAAGATTGTTAAGTGGCAGTTGCTGGGGTTCAGTTATCATCCACAACACCCCCTTGCTGAAGCCCTCTATTATCTCCAAACCATTTTATCTCACTGACTTTGCTTTATCTCCATTTGTGTCTCTGGAGATGGAGGGGGAAAGGTCAAAACCTTCAGAATGGTCCGGGAAAATTGGCCAAGTTCTGCCAATACATTCCTGAGTACAGGTAGTTGAGTCCTGGGGAAATTTACCTCTCCCTGTATTTTTCACTGAGAGCCGGTATGACTAGCTGAAAGGGCGGTATGTATCCTCTCTCTCTGTTTAGCAGACTAGCCCAGGGTTGTAGGTTGTTGTAAAGAAGCCACCCATCTGGGTAGCACTTCACAGGCTAAAGAGAATTGATTTAAGCTCTGAATTTGCAATTAAAATTTCCACATTGGAGAAAAAGAAGTGATGCACAGGGTTGGAATGAAGCCTGGTGTTGTCAGGGGGACAGTATGTGAGTGTGGCTGTTACACACAATGTCCAGATGAACAATCCCAAGCACGACATGTAAAGGTGTTAAGGATTTTTACTTGTTTTTGTTTTGTGCAAGGAGAAAGAAGCAAGCGGGGGTGTTAGCAAAGGGAGTCCATTGGTTTTAATTATATCAGTTTTGATTTTAATCGTATTGATGCATGTTTTATATTCTGGATTTTGTAAGCCACCTTGGGTGCTAATGCAAACAGAAAGGCAGGCTACAGATTTAGCAATAAATAAGAATAAAGAAATAGCAGGATTTTTCGTAACAAAGCAGAATGACTGCACGATAAAGGCCTCTTTGGGTCTTAAGGAGTAGGATAGGTCCAGTAACTTGGGAATAAGAAGACAAGGTTTTTAAAAAAAATTAGGAAAAGAGATAGCATCTTACGTGTCTCCTAAAAACCGGTTCCAAGCATATGAAAAGGACCTTTTCAGTACAATCATATATAGAGTGGTCAAGGTTGAAAAACACTGCTCTAACGTACCCATCCCTTAGGTAAAGGTAAAGGTTTCCCTTGACATTAAGTCCAGCCGTGTCCGACTCTCGGGGGCGGTGCTCATCTCCGTTTCAAAGCCGAAGAGCCGGCGTTTGTCCGTAGACACTTCCTCTGTGGTCATGTGGCCGGCATGACAGTCACAGAACGCCGTTACCTGCCCGCCGAAGCAGTCCCTGTTAATCTACTCACATTTGCATGTTTTCGAACTGCTAGGTTGACAATCGTATATGCATCTGTTTAAATTCCGTTGAGTTTATTGGAACATACTATCTTGTCAATGAATATACAGTTGCAACTTAGTGCTGGTTCTGGAATGGAGAGAATCCACCATTTTTATTCGTATGTTTGGCTTATGTGTCTTCCAATTGCTTTGATATTTTCAGTAAATATTTGCATAACTTTTCTATTGCCTTTGTATTTGTTTTCAGTTATTCTGTGAGAGTCTGGTTGTTGTTGTTTTTTACATGCGTACTTCTGTACACTCACTTGCATACATATGTGGTGTGTATATATATATATTTCTGTATGTATTTGTGCGTAATATTCATGTGTAAAAATAAGGGTACTAGATCAACGTCTCTGTCTCAGAATGTGGGCAAACCAGAGAGGAATGCACCTTTCTAGAGCAAGTAAAAAAATTGACACGTCAGCAAATTTTGGCTGTTGGGGAGGAGATGGGGGAGGGGGAAGTGCCTTCCAGGGTTGTTTGCTCGGTGTCTCTGTATTTTAACAACCAGATATAAATGCAAACATCTTCATGTTTATTAAAAAGACCGTATACATTGCGCAGTATGCATCAAAAACATAAAACATCGGCCTAAAAGAAAGCAAGGAAAACATTTCCTGCATGCCATCTTACTCCTGAAAAAAAAAATCCTTTCATTTCCTCTTAAATTTTGTGTTGCCTTTTTTGTTACTGTTGTTGGTTGGTTTTTTTTTTCTTGGTTGAGTAGCATTTTTTTTTATACAAGTGTATATATATTTTTTGTTTTTCTTTTTGTTTTACTGTTTTCTGCAGATTCTGGCCTCAGCAGTCCTCTCAATGACCCTGAGTTTGACCTTGAAAGTTAGTTCCTGTGTGTTTTTGTTCTTCTCTGTTTCATTGGTTGTATTCCTTTTCCAACCCCCCCCTGAACAATTTGGCTTCCCTTCTGTTGCTCTTCCTCCCCCCGCATTTTCTCCCTCCCTCCCTCCCTCTCTTTCTCTGCGCCTCTGTGTCTTTTGCCCATTCCCCGTCTGCGTCTCGCGCCATTTGTTTTAACTGTGCTTCCAGTTTTACAGTTTTCAAGCCAAAAGGCCTTTTGCAAAACGACCACAGCCAGATTTGTGTCTGAATCTTGGTGTGTGCTTATACATGTCTATTAAAATACTTCAAGTCAATGTGCATGCGATGAGAGGAACAGTGATAGAATACTAATAACATTTCGCATTTATAAAATAGTCCAGAGCCAGTTCCAGGCGCTAGGAAATTCAGCCTTCACCACTATCAGATTTTGGAAGCCCACATCCACTTGCTAGCTTTCCCCTCCATACATATGCCATACACGTTGGTTAGGTTTACACAACACTCTGAACCAGAACTGTTAAAGACAGCAGCGGCATTCACACAACGCTGTAAGACTTGTCTGTTGTTAATCTTGGTTAGTTTTTGTTTTGCTTTGTTTATTGTTGTTTAGCAAGTTATGCAAAGCTGGCCTCTTTATGGTTCTGTGTATTCAGCAAAGCCAGCAAACAGGTTAGTTCAGAACAAAGTTAGGAGTATTATGTGAATGCAGCCCTTCACAGGCACCCTCACCCAGAAAAGAAAAAGAATGGTAGGGTTAGTTTTATTTCTCTGGATTTGTATTGATCTGTAGCAATTTCCACTGCTGGAATAAAGTAATGGCCAAGACAAGTCAGAGGCATGGATGAGGAATGTTAGATATGGTGCAAGAACAGGTGGCTGGGTTCTGGAGAATTACAATGCCAGCTTGTTGCAGGTGCCATGCTGTGGCAGTTCAGTCTTGGCGCATCCGTCATCAGAATCTTGTATGGAGATGGGCAGCTATATAAATTTGGTAAATAAACGAAAGCATTTCTCTGTGTCCTCAGTTCCCAGAATTTTCAGAATGACCATATTGGCCAACAAGGAATTCTGGGAGTTGGAGTCCTCCCTTCTGGACTTAGAATCAGGACCAAAGGTCAGTCATCAAAGGGTTGCCACTCAAAGGGCAGGCATAGTTATTCTGCAGCTCTGTTGTGATCCTCTCACAAGTCGAGAGCCCAGATCTCCAGCCATGTGGTTGGGGAGATGGCTTGAAACAAAAGTTCTACTCCGGACAGGACAGGGAACGGGATTTCTTGACATGAGCAGAGAATGCCTACCCTGAAGAGGAGACCCTGGCCGGTCCATCACTTTTGGGGTGGGTGGGTAAATGCATGGAAACAGGTTACAGCCACAAATCCAGGAAATTTTGGGGATTGGTACCACTATTAAACACACAACAGGGGTACCTTTCTCACTTTGCAGCTGGAAGAGTCAAAACCAACACTGGCAGATTCTCAGTTGTTTAAGGTGTTTTGTGTCCCAGCGTGTTTGCAAAAATAGTGGAACCGGCACGGAGATTTCTCTGTGCTCTCACGGTGTTTTATCTGTCGTGTGCCCAAGATTAAGGATGTTGGAAGATCTTATGCTCCCTGGGTAGTGATGGAATTAGAGGAAACGGGTAGGGAGAGGGCCTTTTCTGCTCGTACGTTATCCTGCATAAAAGTAATAAAGGCACGTTTGTACATAAACATGTTCTTTAAAGAAATTTTCCAAATAGAAAACTCGTATATCGGGAAGCTCTGAAGGAGAATTACTGACATTTGTTGTATTTCAGTTTGCTAAGTAAGCTTTGCAACAAGTTGCTTTCCAGCGCAGCATTGTATTTGGTATTTCTAAGATAGATTAGGACCTGATTTGTATATTATCCATCGTGGGAGAGAAAATTTTGCTTATAAATAAATAAAAACAACTGAACTAGCTACATTAGGACCCTTCTCCCTAATATAATAGTTTTGCTGGTCTGTCTATAAGAGCTTCTTTGCTTTTATTTAATATTGGGATTTTAAAAAAAATACAGTATCTCCAACACATGCTATTTGAAAGAAAGAATTATCCCACTGCTATCAGTTGTCTGCGTGATCTAGCTTAAAGACGAACTTTGCATATAATCCTGTAAAGTAGATCAGTGTTGTTATATCCCTACGTTGTAAATATTTGTTTGCAGAAAGGCAGTAGAAATTGTGAAGAGTCCCCCAGGATCATCTAGTGAAATCATAGCCAAAGCCATGTTTTCCAAAGTCACATGACTGGGTGGCATAATGAGTGAAAAGTCCCCCACCCCCACCCCCAGCTAACCTTATTTACAGCATTGGTGCACAGCTCTGAAATTGGGGCAGGGGGATTAAATTCCCCTTCCCAGCAATTGGTCCACTTCTGAAAATGCTTCACACAGACTGGATGTTACAGCTTGTACTGAAGCTGCATTGAAAGGTTTGTATTGAAGCACTGGCTTGGATAGACCCAAGCAACAAGGAAACTCATGCCAGCAAGGGAATGGTTGTGTGTGTGTGTGTGTGTGTGTGTAGAGTTCTTCCTTCTTCTTGCCCAGGAGGACAAAATGCTCAGCTACTGAAACAAGGTCTCAACCTCCCTCGCAAGTTCATAAAATGCTGGCAAGCTAGTAATTTCTCTTGGTTTATTCTGTGAGGCTGCGCTGTGTTGCATTTGTAAGTCGAATGTAGGAGCTTGCTTTATAGCTTGTGAGTCTGTCTTGGGATATGTTTGAAGGCTGCTCTTCCCTCCATCAGACTGTTAAATCTGTTAAATCGCAGGGAAGGAGAACACCCCTTGTAGAGAAGACATGGTGTCAGTAGGAGATCTGTAAGGGACACTATCGTTGCATGATTCCTGCACTGAGCAGGAGGTAGAAACAGGTGGTCTCCAAGTTCCCTTCTTATTCTATGGCCCTGTTCATATAATAATCTTAATAATATATAACTAATTCTTCACTTGTTCTAACCAGGCCACAAAATGCCGCATCCCCACAATGATGCCCACGAGAGAGACGGGCTCAAGCTCTGGGCTGGTGCTAAAGGAGCCTTTTCCTTTAGTAACATTGAAAGGAGCCCCGAGGAATCAGAAATCATTTATACTGGGTCACCCATGATCAAGGGACGTTGGGACATTGGCATGGAAGAGGCAAGAAAGAATATCATGATTTTCAGAAAACATGATTTGACTGGAAAAATAAGTTACCCTGTATGCAAAATCTTTCAGATCCGAACCGTTTCAAAGTTGAAACATGCTGCTTCAAGTTCAAGTTGATTGACTATATGCCATCAAGTCAGTGCTGACTCTTAACAACCACATAGATAGATTTCCTCTATGATGATCTGGCCCCAATCTTGATCCTTCAGATATTCCGATGGCGCCCCCATTGCCCCTGTAACTGAGTCCATCCAACCTGCTGCTGGTCCTCCTCTTCTTTTTCCTTCAACCTTTCCCAGCATTATGGACATCTCAAGGGAGCTGGGTCTTCACATAACGTGGGCGAAGGAGGATAATTTGAGCCTGGTCATTTGTGCCTCAAGTGACCAAGTTCAAAACAGCAGTTCAGTTGTTGGCGGGACATTTCTGAGTCTAAGCCGAGTGACCCAGGCTTGAAGCAAAGCTGTTTCAGGCTCAGAGAGATGGCTTGAAACTTGGGACAGAGTCTTGGGAATTCAAGATGGTTGAATGGAAATGTGACTGTTTCTCAAACCCAGCCTGTATTTCAGCATTAGTTTCAAAACTTGGTTTTGGGCAAAACAATGCAAAATAACATCAGTGTTTCTCGCTGTGCTTCATTGGCAAAGGCCTTCAGCCAGGAGAACAGATGTTTGGGCAATTTTATCTGGCAAATGATCCAACTCCTGGCAGTGGGGAGGCTCAGAGAGCGAGAGTGTATTTCAATTCTCTGCAGTAACAAGATTAAGGAGATTTTGAGGGATTTGAAATGCTAGATGAGAAGAGAACTTCTCTATCCCATAAGATCTCTCTTTCAAAGCCAGGAAATATGGCCTTGGTCAATAACTAGATTTTTTCAGAAAGCTGCTTTTACTTCGGAGGAAAAGATAGAGGGATGGGTGGGGGATGAATATGGGTCTGTGTTTCTGCATCAGACTGGATAATAGCATGTAAACTGCATAGCCGTTTAATTTATTTCCCACAATCCCTGCAATTCCTCCTGCCACAGGAGTAGGAATTACAGCCATCTGAGCCTTGACTCTGTGCTTCTGCCCTGGGGTGGATGAGTGGGACATAACAGATCTGCTTGTTCGCAGACAGGCACGTGAGCTCTATCTGTTCTAGAAACCACTCCCAGTGAGAAAGATGGGAGTACCCATAACTTAATGGAAGATACAAAAGTAAAATTCCCTCAAGTTGAGCTCAACTCCACTGAGGGTTCTTGGCATCTGAACAGAAATGCCTTGGCCATTGCCTTCTTCCAGGATGTTTTTAACTGATCTAGCCTTCAGTTGAGGGATTTCCTGGTGATTTCCCATCAAAATGCTAACCAGGTGTGATTCAGCTTTGCTTGTTCAAGATCAGCCAAGCTCAGATAGAAGCTGTCACCTCTGGCAGTAACACTGTGATATAGCCTTTGTTTTCATGCAGAAAAAAGCACTGGGGGAAAAAAAATGCTCTGCTTGAAACTATGAAGAGAATCCAAGCTAAATAGAAATCTAAAAAAGTCCATCTCTACACCTGGAGCAGCAGCCAGGTCATCCCTAACCAGAACGAGTGGAAGTCTAGGGGCATGAATAAGAAAAGGGGGGGGGGGCATGAACAAAAGTGGCCTTCGCAAGGTGGGGTAAACTACACCCATCTAACTGTCAGCATCCTCAGGCAGTATGGCTGATGGGTTGTTGGAAAGTGCAACTCACTACCACAAGATCCACAGTTCTGTAGAAAGTGTTAGGTTCCCTCCTGGAAAGTGGCTGGCACTAAGCGCATCCCGAAAGGAAGTCACATTTATTTGTGGAACTTCTCCACTGCTATAGTTATCCCCAGTTCAAAGCATCTTCCCTTTCCATTCTTCAGCAACCCAATGCTCACTTCCTAAGGAGAAAGCCATTAAGCCCCATTGAACTGAATTGGACTTCCTTCCAAATGGGCTGCTTACCATCTGCTGGAGAGGTTGATGCAGGGGATTGGATTTGCCGGTTCTTTCCAACTCTAGCATTTTGTGAAATAAATATGTGCAGGGCTAATCTATTATTGATTTCCTTGGCTATTAAGGAAGGTGGCTTGTGGAAGGCCGTTGAAGAGGCTGACCTGGGAGTTGTCCCTATTGAACCCCAGGGGGCTGGCCTCTGAATAGAAACTGTATTGCAGATGAGCGCATCAGCCTGCTTATTTTCTGCAGGATTAAAAAACAGTTTGGTTTGGTTTTTTTAAAATCTGGATCAAGTCTGACACCACTTTAGGGCATTAAAAAAGGGGTCGGGAAGCCTAATCTATTAGAAAATAAACTGAAGGAGAAAGTATTTACATCTTAACACACTGGCTTTTTAAATTATCTGGTTTTAACCAGTAACTGATCTTCAGAAGCTAAATACTCATCCAGGTTAGCTCTCCAAACTCGGGGGGTGGTGGTGGTGGGGCTTGCAATATTCTTGTCTCAAAATCTATCCCTTCCACATGGTGTGTTCCTGTGCTGAGTTTGGTGGGTGCAAAACAGTCCAGACTGCTAGTCTTTTGCAAAAGCATACTGTAAAACTGGTAAATGCAGCACACGCTTTTGCTATGTCTGTTTCAGGTCCCCACCCCCCCAGGTTTATTTTACTCTGTGCCGCCACCACTGCTTGCTGATGCTTTTAATCATGCAACACCAAACAGGGCTCGAAATTCTCCATGGCTCCCCGTCATCTCCCCACCTCTCCCTTTTCTGTTTGCAAGGCACTGTGGTGGTTTAACAGAAGGCTAACTAGGGAAAAGTCATTTCCCCGTGACTCCTGGTATATTTTCCATGGCTCCCAGCACTCTTGCCAAGGAATCGTGTTTGGGGCAGAATCAGTGGAGATTCCTCATTTCCCATATGAAACATGGGAAACGTGTTGTCATGTCTAGACCCCTATTAGGCCTTGAAAGCCCTTCTTAGGGTCACCTGAACTGCCTTGACACTGCACATTTCATTAGCTTTCGTCCCGTGGCTGCCCTCCTGAAATCTGAAGAAATGGAGACGATGCTGGAAGTTTGACGGTGATTCCTCCCTTGCTTGACAGTTCCCAAGAGTTCTTAGAAAGAAGCCCTAACAATGCAAGAGCAGACCCCCTCAAATGCAGCTGAAAACGGTGGTATTTCTGAGTGTTTCCCTAAGCCCTCAGTATTCAGAAAACTAGTTCCTTGGGGTCCCTAGTGAATGCATAGAGGTTTTTGCGCAGAAGGTGTATTCACCTTTTCCCTAGCAGCCTGATGAAGTGCAGCCCCTAAATTTGATTATACTCTTCTGGGTAATGCGAAGACTGAATCTAAGGCAGTGATTTCATGCCTTCTTAAGGTGGGAGCAAATCCCACTGAAAGCAGCACTGTTGAATCAGCTGGTGTAACAGATTTATATTACACAGGTTTCTGGACAATAACCTCTATTGGGTGCCTAAACATAACAAGGTACCAGAGTAAATCACTTCAATGTTGCAGCATGAGCATTTCTCCAACCCTTGCTAATACCCGGTCCGTACCTTCCTGCTGCAAAAGCAGGCGGTGTGTGGAAACTTATTTATATTTTAATACAGTTGCATTCCACTTTCACCCTTCCTTCCTTCCTTCCCTCAGTCTGCCCTTACAGTACCAGGCATCGGTCTTGTGATCCAATTCCAGAGTAGCCTCTGTAACAATATTAAAAGTCAATTTGCCAACTGTATATACTGTACGTGGGTGACCACACATCCACCCACGCTACTGAAGTTGCAAATTTGAAGGGGAAAGTTCTCCAGAGCCATGAGCGTGGTTAATCCCAAGAAGGAAAAAAAAATGAGGCTTGTGCCTTAATAGTAGCAGCGGTTATCTCTGGCTAGGATACCTGGCCCAAGAACTGCAGGTGTGTGAGGATAAAATGGAGTTACTCTGGGTAAAGGAAAGGTGTTGGGTTCCAGCAATGACTGGCATTTTTTTTAAATGCACTTTAAGTTCTCCCCGTAAAATGGCGGGAGAGAGTGCACCCCAAAGAGCGGTTGGGTTTTTCTACACAGCTTGCACAAAGAACCTTTTAAAAACTTTTTAAAGAAGAATCATAGTAAAAGTCTAGATGTGGCAATCTCTGCCTCTTTATTTTCCTTTATTTTCCTTTCTCTCTCTCTCGCAAACTGGAGCAGATACCCAATTAAAAGTGATCATTGAAACATCTGATATGGGGTTTTTCAAAAGGGGTCCTGGGGAACCCTAGGGGTCCCACAAGGACTCGAATGGGTTCCCTGGGGTGGAGGGAAAAAAAAACTTCCACAAAAGACTAAGACAGAGGCTTTTTTTCCCCCCTTGTCCCTTGTAGAGAGGTGGTTTTGGGTTTGGGTTTTTTTGTTTGTTTTTGTTTGTTTTTGTTTGTTTGTTTTTTCCTCTTAGACCCTAAGATACAGCAGAAACTTTGGGGGGGGGGTGTTGTCAACTGACATTCAGAAGCTCCACCCCTCTTGATCAGGGATTACAGTTTTTTTTTTTTAGTGAATAGGTTTTATGGCCTGCAAAAGTTTGAACCCTGCTGATCTAACAGAAAAAAGATGCCTAAAACTAATGGGTGATTCCAGAAGGAAACAGCAAGTGTTTCCTAAATTCTGAAATAGGGCCTATTCCCACAAGCAAACTATACAGGCGTTTCTTACATACAAAATGTTGTGGGTTTTTCCTGGAAACTTTTTTCCCCCTCCTCTGCATGCCAAGACAATAGTTTTTTCCTACTTTCCCCAGTATGATAAGATTGCAAATAACTGGCATGTCTCTTCTCCTTTGCTTTCGGAGATGTGCTAACCCCTGTTAAATGCTGACAGGTGGGGGACCTCCCGTAGCCCTAAAGGCAGTTTATCCTGAAAAGGAAAATGACGTTCTGCTTTGCTGGGCGAAATCCTCAGGAAGGTTCCCTACAGATGCTTCCTCAAATGGGGATGTTGAAAGAAAGCATCCTGCTAGGTTGTACCACTTAAATCAGATTTCTTTCCTGTTCCAGCCCACTTGTTTGTGGCAACCAATTCACCTTCTCAGCATAAAGGCAGACCTGCCCAGTCTCTCCTCATAGGTTGTGGCAACTTTTGAAGTTTTGAAAAGCCTCTGCAGGTCCTCTGCACTGCACCCACCCACCCCACACACACATGACACGTTCTCATTCCTCTGGGCGACTCAGCTGCACCCCTTCCTCTCTTTGATGCGGACATGGGTAGGGTGTGAGATTTGATGAGGATGATTTTTATGGCCGACACATTTTATTCTTGGCACCTTTACGTCCTGGCACTCCAACATGTTGTTGCTCCATTTTATTTTGGGACTCTGCTCGCTCTTCTCTTCCTTGACCTGACCTGTAACCCCACCGTTTGAAATGGCAACCAAGGGACTGTTGTCAGAATCTCTTTGTTAGTTTGTTCCTTCAGTTGCCCCCTCTTCCTCCTCCTAAATAGAATGCACATGTTTTTGACCTATGTTGAGATTGGGGCCATAACGGGGAATTTTCTTTGAGTTCCAAAGGACACAATTTCGAGCCCTCAATTTTCCTTTTCACTCTATCCCACCTTTTCTAACCGTTCTTTCATTGCAGTTTTTTTTTAATTTGAGTAGTGAAGCATATGTCATTTTATTCCTAACTAATGGCTTCAATTGAAGGAGAATTTCTCCCTCCCACTCCCCACATGTCCTTTTTCTTTACCCCCCCACCCAGGTATGCTGAATCATCCACCAATCCCCATTTCAGAACTGGCAGATCACACGGAGCATCTGAAAGCCAACGATAATCTGAAGCTGTCTCAGGAATATGAGGTATGAATGCAAAAGGTTGGAGCAAATCAAGGAGGGTGGGAGGTGTCACTGAGGATGGGTTGGAGGCTGAAACCCCATTATGAAAACCTTCCTTTCTGCTCAAAGTCATAAGAGCTAATCAGCTATCTGTGCCATTTGCCAAGAGAGCAGACTGCGCATGCTCTGAAAATAATTTGGACTAGGCACGAGCTCAACCCACCTCTGCCTTTCATTAAAGCAGCCTGGTGTGCTTCAGGTCCACATGGACAGCTGAAAAACAAGAGGCTGCTTTAATGAGTAACAGAAAAGGGCTAGATTCATACAAGACCCGAAATGCTTATTCCAAATTATGTCCAAAGGCTGCACTTATGCAAGAAAGCTTTTATTTTCCTACTTTCATTCCCAGTTCAATATACCATCTTTGCCCCAATTCCCAGGAAACCAGGATTTGATTCAGCTCCCCCACCCCAGTCTCTGGAACAGAAGAATTGCTTTCAACAAGTCCACTGTATTTTTCATCCTTCCGCACAGATGATGATGATGATTTATACACAGTCCACCAAATAGGTCTGGCTGCATTTGGCACGTTTGACAATTGGATCCTTCCCAAGGATCTAGGATAGCATGTGCCCTCAGTTGTTGTCAACTCTTAGTGACCACTTAGATTTTCTTCTTGATGATCTCCCCCTAATCTGGTCCTTCAAGGCTTCTAACAATATACTCATCGCCACTGTAGCTGAGTCCATCCCCCTTGCTGCTTGTCGTCCTCTTTTTCCTTCCTTCCACCTTTATTTGTTTGTTGGTTTGTTTATCCAATTTGTCCCCGCCCATCTCCTCCCATCGGGGGACTCTGGGCAGTTTCTCAGCTTTATGGACTTCTCCAGAGAGCTAGGTCTTCGTATTGATTGACTGATTATGTGCCATCAAGGTGGTGGTGGTTCTTAGAAGCCCCATAGACAGACCTTCTCCAGGAGGATCTCCCCCTAACCTGATCCTTCAGGTCTTCCAAGGGTGCCCCCATCGCCCCTGTAACTGAGTCCATCCACCTTTGGCTGGTCCTCCTCCTCTTCTTCCTTCCTTCCACGTTTCTCAGCTTTATAGACTTCTCCAGAGACCTGGGTCTTCACAGAATGTGTCCAAAGTAGGATAATTTGGGCCTGGTCATTGGTCCCTCCATTGGTCCCTCAAATGGGAACTCTGGGCTGATTTGATTGATGATCCATTCCATTGTTTTCTTGGCTGTCCATGATATTCTCAGGGTCTTCTCCAACATCAAAGTTCAAAAGCATTGTTCTAAGTAATGCAACTTTTTGTAATTGTTGAGTTGAGATTCTCTCCATTCCTACTGTGTCCAAGTATTATTGTTGTTATTATCATTATGTTGTTGTTACCCTTCACGAAAATGAATGCCACCTCTCTCTAATGTCTTGCTATAGTTTTCATGCACCTATAATCTTGATATGCCAGCAGTGACATCAAATGAACAGCAAGATGGGGTGGAAATATTGTATCAGAACTGAAAGGCCTGTTTCCTGTGTCTTCCTCTTCTTAAACAGCCTGAGTTTGTACCAGGGCAGCTAAACAACCCTTGATTGTTTTGATTCCTTGCGATAATCCTTGGTTGGTTAAGATTTGAACAGTCCAAAACAGCTCACTCTAGAACAGGCTTTGTCTGTCACTGATGATGCCATATCATCGTTCTACCCAAAAGACGACGCCGACAGCGACATCCATTAATGGGCGGTGGGGTTTTCAAAATCTGCAAGATAACGAGTGCGGCATCTTGCAGATTTTGACACCCCTTCCCCTGTGCAAATACCCTTGTGTGCAGAATTTGTTCTGAAAAGTAAACTCTCTGAGCCAAGCTCATCTTCCAGTGACTTTGTGCAGGCCTCCCTGTAGCTTTCTCTTGCTAAATTGCTAACGTGGAAGTTGCAGCGGTGAGGATCTGTTCTTCTTATAGCAAGGTCTTGGCACCTAGACGGTGTAGCCAGGTTGACGTAATAGATTCGTTTAAGAGATAACCCACTGCTCTTCGAACTCCCCAGCCCGCCTCATTAATTTCATAAAAATGAGTTCGAATAACAAACACCGTTGATGGAGACAGGAGTTTCTCGCTGTTAGTCACTGGAAGTGCCTGTTTAGATTTGGAAGTGTGTCCTGCTAGTGGTGTAGTTACATTCCATCTGTAGAGTCGCTGTACTGAATTTGCCATTTCCAGTGGCATTTTGAATCATTTCTATTTTTTGTTTTGGAGTTAAGTGTGTGGTGTGGCTGTAAAGGAGTTGTGGCCACGCCACATGCTTAACATGCTTCCTGGATTAACCTGGTTTTATGAGTTTGTATGATACATTCAATAATCCTAAACCATCTTGGATACAGGAAAACCCAAGCCACAATTAAGAATAATCAAGTTTAATTTGAGGGAAAGCAGCTGCTGGCCTTCATCTGACCTGCTGATCTGTTTTGTGATATCACAGTCAGGATGTGATATCCGTGATATTATTGAGAAATGCAAAAAAAGGAATAAGAAATATTAAGCCCAAGAAATTAAGGGTAGGAGATAAGAGAAACAAAAGGAAAAATAGCTAAACCTAGTTACACCAACACTCTTCACTGTACCCTCCTCCTTACCTTTCCTTGCAAGCCATCTCTGCTTCCACCAGCTCCTTCCGTTGTTTCATACATTTACCTTGTTGTTTTTCAATTTTATCCCTCTTTTCAAGGTTCTCATTGACCCTATCCCATTACGATTTTCCTGGTCTTTCCCTTCCTCTCCACCCATTCACTCTTCCTTTGCATATTTGTTTTGCTGTTCAGCCCTGATTCCTTCTCTCTAGAGCAGAGCTTTTCAAACTTTTCATGTTGATGACACACTAACACCCCGCAGGTGCGACCGCGTCACCAGAAGTTACGCGGAATCAGCTGTTTTGACGCGATTACGCATATTGTGCATGGACGTACTGTGTGATCCCTCGACTGCGCGACACGCCTACACACTGCAGCCAACACACTAATGTGTCGCGACACACAGTTTGGAAAGCTCTGCTCTAGAGAATGATGGCCAATAGAGTTTGCTCTGGTCATTGTCTCTCTGTAGTCAGATTATAATAATTAGGATGATTGTTTACCAATTCGAATTCTGGCCAGACTAAGGGTGTCACAGAAATGTTTTACCTTTATAAATAAATAGATTTCTCTTCCATTAGGAGGACTGACATTTCCTGCCCTCTGCTTGTTTGTGAATAGTGTAGACTGGAGATAACCAGTAACTGGCCAGGGGCAGAGGCAGGATGGTTCCATAATTCTGCAGCCTTTTCTGACGGTGGACCCATTCTTGCCTCTATGAAGGGAGCGAAGTTTCCCTATTTTAGGAATGGAAAAGCAGCTCTGTCTGTGGGAATGACTTGCAGTGAGTCCTGGAGAAAGGACAGCAGAACAGAGCAGAAGAGGTCTGGGGAAATGGAGAAATAATGTTAAACATTGCCTAATAATAGGAAGGGCAATGAGGCAGGAGGGAGATCGAAAAACCTGCCCAAGGGTTGGCGGAGAAGGAGGCAGGTGGTTGAATTCCAGAACAATTCAGAGATAACTCCCAAAATCTGTTTCCAGCAAGCTCCAAGCAGTTTTTACAGTGTATGAATTGCTAATTGCCCAAGATGATGATAGGAAAGGATTCTCATCTCTGTAGGGGCCTTTTCTAACCCATCTCAGCATCTGAGCAGGGCGGGCAGGCTGACTGGCAAGGAGAAAGCTAATGTATTCTCTCTGCCAAGGCTTATTGCCGTTCCCCACCACCACCACACACCAATCTGCATAATGTAATATCCAAAAGTGCTTTTTGGCTTCCTTCCAGGACAGCCGCCTCCTGAACTGCAGAGCTGGATTTTTAAAAAAAGAGAGAGGAGGAGGAGAAAAACCTAATGAAATTAACAAGGTGCAGGGTTTGAGAGAGAGGCGGGCCCGGAGCAGGGCAGCAGTCCATTAGCAAAGACTGCATGGTGCGGGTGTGATGATTTCAGCACCCCAGAAGGCTTTGTGGTGAAGCTTCTCAGGTGCCCCCCGAGTGTAGCTGGTGGGATGCACGCAAGAGGGTGAGTGCAAAGGGACTGGATTTTTAGCCTTACGGAGAGAAGGACCACGTCTGCCTTGTTCCATTCAAACAGAGGGCAGCTGCTGGCATCAGGCCTTGGACAGTCTCCAGAATCTAATTGGGGAGCTGTCGATTGGCAGAGTCCCCTTACTGCATCCCTGTGTTTTCCTCCCCTCCCTCTCTTCCCTGACATTGTTTACCCACCGAATGACCCCTTTCAGATCAAAAGAGAAAACTATCCACTTGGCTGCCATCCATGTTGGATTCAGTCCCTTTGGGGGGAAATGGCAATCTCAGACAATGCAAAGGTGCAGTCTTGATGCACGTTGTTTTTTAAAGATAATAGTTGTGTGTCTAGCTTTGTACGTTTTAGGATGATGCAGTGAAAGCATGGAATTTAGGGCTGGGGTTTTTTTTCTCTTCCTTTAATAGCTTCTCGTTCTTGTGAGGTGGAGGCAAGCTTCAGAGCATGGTGATCATGCTTATGCAGAGCAAAGACACGAAGGGAATAGTCGAAAAACCATTCCTCCATTGGTTTGGTTGCCTTTTCTCACCTCTGGTCAAGCCTCTATAGTTTTATTTGTTTTGTTTTGTTTTCTCAGTGCAGAATTTTGATGACTTGCTTGAAGCACAGAGCTGGCCCAGCCATGCTTAGAATTCTAGAGTTGAGGGGGAACATCAAGGGTCATCCAATCTGACCTCCTGTGACTTCAGGAAATCTACAATTCATGCACCCTGTTCACATCTCCATTCAGCTTTTTCTAAAATAAATCCATTTTTTTAAAAAAGCCACTTTCTTCTGGGGCACATTGTTTCCTTTATTTCTGTATTCTATTTCCAGTTGGGATGGTCCTGTGACCCCAGACAGCTCAGTGATTTCTACCAGGATTGTATCATTGGAAACATATTGCCTCTGACTTGGTAGTCGTCTGAGCTTCCAACTCCTGATGGACCTTTCTCCTCCAATGAGTTTGCCTGATCTTTTTTTTTTCTTGGAAGCCCACCAAGCGGGTAGCTAGTTTAACCTAATGATATGAGTGACTACAGAAGAGGTCTGGATGGACCCATCAGTTGCCCACTTTGGGGCACACGTTTGAATGAAATGGCAACCATCCTGGTAGGGCCACCTGTACGGAGCCTCCCAAATGACGAGGACATCTTTTGAATGAAAATAATTCAGTCCACACCACTCAAAATACTTTGTCACGTTTTTCGTTTACACTGACTACCGTAGTAGATCGGTTGCAGCCTTTAACTGTTTTACGGTCACAGTAATTATTTGGAGAAAGGTAGGAGAGGTGGTTTTTCTTCTGCTCTTGCTTCCCTGACTCAGGACTCAGGGACCACAACTTCCACAATTCCAAAAGCCATGCTGGCTGGGGGTTTGGGACATTTCAGTTCTAGCACTTCTAGAGGGCACCAGATGGAAGAAAGAGCTTTAGTGAGTTTGATGCAGAAAAGAAATGTCATTGTGTCTTACTAGATTTTCTTTTTCCATCTCCTCTAGTCCATTGATCCTGGGCAACAGTTTACTTGGGAACACTCCAACCTCGAGGTGAATAAGCCCAAAAACCGCTATGCCAACGTGATTGCCTACGATCATTCTCGGGTCATCCTCCTGCCTATCGAAGGTACAGATGAAATCTGGGAGAGAGGGGAAACTGGTTGGCCTTTTCAAAAGTGGGGAGTCCTGTTGTGTTTTTGGCTGTCAAGAATTTGCTTTTCCTGTACAAACTTTAGATGAGCTCAGGATGACCCGCCTGTTCTTCTCGTCCACCATGTTTAATCTACAGTCATCCTTTGAGTGGGTTAGCATTGAGAGGGAGGAACGGAGATTTTTTGTAGATGGGAAAAGCTGGGAGCTTGAACCTCCTCAGTTGTAATCTTATACTCTTTACTGCTGTATCATCCTGGTTCTGGGACCCCGTCCATTCATACATGGGGATCTTTCCTGCACTGGATGGACCTGCAACTTCATCCTACCGGCAACCATGTTACAGCTGGCTGACCCTTATCTTGGTTGCATGTTAACATTCACTTCCCCAGTGATATGCCCATCATTTCAAAGCTTGCTGGACTCTTAGCCTCTCCTACAGCTCAAGCTCACCTGTCACTCATATTTTAATCATTACAGTGAGACCTTTCTGATGCCACAGAGGAACCAAGTTTAGGAGCAAAGTTTTGAGTCATTGGATGTAAAGCTTGAGTGCTTTCTCTTCAGCAGGGATTCAGCATGATCCTGCAATGATAAATACCTTTCTCAGGAAGATGTAGGATAATGAAAAGTGTATTTCAGTATCCTCCTATAATGCTTTTGGCTCCTGCTTTGACTACACAGGCTGAAAATACTGGGAGTTGAAGTCCAGTTCACCCTACAGGTTGGAAAAAGCTGGGACAGCCATTTTTTTTATTGCTTTGGTCCTCTGTGAAGATTGTGGTTGTGGTCCTTCAAGTCCGTCTTGACCCCTGGTGACTGCATGTGGTTTTCTTAGCAACGTTTTCAGAAGTGGCCTGCAAGGACCTTCTTTCAGGGTCAAGAGGGAGGGTATGTTTAAAGTCACCCAGCTGCCAAAGGGAAGACCATAACGCAGCTTTCCCTGCCCCCAGTCCAGCACCTTCACCACAACACCAAGGTAGCTCTCTTCTGCAGATCACCTGAATCAAAGTTCAGGTCCCCCATGGCCCACTAGTAGATTTCTAAGAGGGAAAAAAATCAGCAGGGGGAGGATATTTTCCCAGAATTAGGGAATGACCATTTCCTTCTTAGTGAGCACATTTCAGGCTTCCTTGTTCAGAACCCTTCTTCAAAGCCAGCAGAGCAGAAGGCGGGAAGAGATCCCAGGGTTGACGGCTCTCTCTGTTTCTACTGTTTCCAATCGGTCATAAGATGGAGGAGAAGGCATATGAGGGAGAGAGAATTTGATTAGTCTCCCTACAATCATGTAGGGAGTTTTACCATAGAGGGCATCTACCTTCCTGCTTCCCCCCAGTTTGAACCACGCAATGCAGGAACAACTGATCAGCCCCGACTTCAATGCCTCCACTGAAAAGGAGTGAGGAGGGGGGGGGCGTCAAATGACAAAAGCAGGGTTGCGCCATTTTGACGCAACGTACATCGTGATGTCGCGTGTACCAAAGGGGTGGAGCTTGCGTCACAACAATGTCATGTTGTGTCCGTCGTTTTGATGAAAGCTTCCAGTGCTGCAGATACCTCTTGAGTGGCGCCACCTAAGCAGGACTTTGGGACAGAGGTCCAGGGCTCCCAAATTCTTCAGTGCTGGCTGGAGGCCCAAACCCCTTCTTACTTATTACCTTGAGGAATAAGGCCATGAGTTGCAGTCTTAAACCACTAGCCCTATTCCTGCTCCTGAGAGAGCTGTTCTGCAACCAGACAGCCTCCTCCTGTAGGAAGATTCTCCTACTGCTTAATCACACCTCTTTACAGATTCTTTCCTACCCCTTGACCGTTGCCTTGTCCTCTGGATTGAGAGGTAACAAGCCTGCTCCAACTTTGGAGTGACTTCTTTTTCAGAATGCAGGTGGAGCTGTTGTAACTACAGTAAAAGCCTAAATTGGTGGTTCCCCCTTTTTGAAAAGAAGTGACAGATCTACTGATTAATCAGTTTGGGTTGAGGGGGTACCACTTGGGAGTCCTAAGGTTGATCCACCAGAGAATGGGGGTGGACTTCAACTACACCAGATTTGAAGTTCTTCCAACACCCAACCCCTTTCTCTGATCAAACCTCTTAGTGAGAACGAGTGTAGGACACAGGAAGGGAATATGTGATAAAGTTAACGTTTACCTTTACTTTTAGTTCAACTAGTTTTGCTTCCGGCAAGTTCCTGGGCACAGCCATGTTATTCTCTTGGCAACAGTGTGAAAAGGGCTTGCTGTGGTTTGCTTCTAGGAAGTGTTTTTCTTTTTACAATTTTGGGGTTTTCTCATGACCTCCCAGCCAAATTCTAAACAGGTCCATCCCTGCCTAGTTTACCTTTCTGCACAATATGGGGAAAACGTCAGTGCAATTTCTTTGGAGGCATGAGGAAAAATAAAAATAAAATGGCTTTGAATCAATCAGCCAGGACTTCCTTTGGTTATATAGTACGTTCAGACATTCAGGTGCCTTTCCTCCTTTTCCAGACAAAGCAGCTCTTTAATTTAAAGCTATGTCAGGTCAGTGCTGTTAACGCTCAGTTGCTTTGTCTTCCGTGTTAGCAGAATATAGAAATCCTTGCTGGAAGGTGGGGAGGGAGAGAGAGGCAGAGACAGAGCTTAATATGTAAGGTTGTTCTTGTTTGTGCTGCAGAGGTCAAATTGATAGGTATGGAGTTCAAAGAAATTACCAGCACGCCTGTGTCCAGAGGAAAATGTTGCTCTTGGGGGATTTTGCTCAGTCCTGCTTTCCACAAACCGCCATCTCGGAGCAGCTGTCCTTTCTGATGGCAAAGCTGAACTCCATAAGACCAATAAACGCCATTAAACTTTCCAAGGGCGAAGTTGAAAGAGGGCCTTGGACAAAATGGATTTTTTAATCTGCATCCCCTGCTCCTTTCAAAGGCCACGTAGGGTCAGGAGCGGCCTCTCGCAGCTTAACCTTTTTCGATTACTTTGCTGCTCTTGGGGATGCAAGGTAATTTCATGGAGTTGGGGTGAGGCAAGGATGGTGGGATGTACGTTGGGGGGGGAGAACCAGGGGGAGCTTGCAAATGTTTGATTGAATTTCAGGGAGGGATGGGAGTTTGGAGAGCTTATGCTGATCCCTTGCTGATTTGCTCAATCAGGTTGCATAGTGACATGGGAATGAAGTGCAGGAAAGGGAAGGGAAGAAAAGCTGGTAAATGGATGAAATGGAAAGAGGAGGCGAGGGAGGGAAGGGAATGGAGCCATTTGACTGCCATAAAACAAGCCAAGAAAATGTGTAGGAATACTCTAAGCATCATTTTCTGCACTGAAAAAAAATGGTGATGTTAGTCATCATTATACCAGCCTGGTAAGGTAGATAAACATTATTTTTGCATACCTGGAAAAGGAGGGAGGCTTTGCTAAGAGAATATAGATTGGCTTAAGGCTATCCACTCATTTTGCACCTGAGATTTAAAACACAGGCTTCCTTGGCTGTTCCGAGGGACACAACCAGTCTAACAACGCCCCGTTGAATCAGTCAGTCGTCAGAAAGACACTGCATGAGGGTTATAAGGGATCTCCAGCTTGAAAGGGACGTGGCTGCATTTGTGGGTTGTGCCACCTTGGGGGAGCCCCGCAAGAAGGGGAAGCTTCACCCTAAGGCCAGCGCCTGCTCACATTCTGAACAGGAGAGCTGCTGCTTTCTTCCTCAGAAAGACATATTCTCTGTGAAATGACTGTCTTTCCCCTTCATCTCACACCTGTCTGCATGGCTAGTAACCAGCATCTGTTTCTAAGGAAAAGGACATCACCTACTGTGCAGAACAGGTCTGGAGGCAAAGGGTCAAGAGGAGACATCAGTCTGCTGCTTCCCTAATGAGCGTCTGCCAGATGGCATACAAAACCCCTGAGCTAAGTGTCCCAACTCCGTAGAACTCATCTGCCTTTGGTCTTGTCACTTTAGCAAGACCCCCGACAGGAAGGCATATCGTGCCTCATTTTTTGTGAAAGAAGCATGACTTGGGGAGTTTTACACAGACTTGCTCCCCCTGTTCTCACACCTGTCTGATGCATCAGTTGGACCTTTGTCGGCCACAGGGAAGGCTCATGCGGAGGATCATCATTCTGTGGTTGAACATCTGAAGACCTTGGCTATGGCTGGGGAAAACGTGCCAGTTGGAACCCTGGAGCGCCCTGAGCTGAGCAAATCAGGGAGTTGACAGAGTATGAGGGAGCTGCTCATGTATTCAACTCTCAACTGCAGAGGACAGAAATCTTCCTTGATTGCGAGGGGTGGGTCCATCTTGTTGAGGGAAAGTGCCCTCTGAACACGGAAGCTCATCTTGGGTGACCCCTTGTCTGAAGCAGTTGCCCGTCAGCCAGAAATGGGTCAGTGGTTGGGCGTGGAGGAGGGGAACTGCACAGGTGTTCTATTTCTCAGGGAAAAGGCCAAGCTCAGCTCCAGTTGTCTTGTGAGTTCGCCAGTTACGGCTGCTTCCTTGGGCGACCCAGCACCACTGCAAGCAGATTAACAGCCAAATTAGATAGCAGGAATTAATCGAGAACAGAGAGTGGGGTGGGGTGGGGTGGGGTGGGGTGGGGTGGTGCAGTGGTGAGAATGGCTTGGATTACCACCTCAGAGACCCCGGTTCGATTCCACCCTGAGCTTCGGAAGCTCATGGAATGACTTCAGGCCAGTCATTCTCTGTCCAGCCTCCCTCCCAAGGCTGTTGTTGCCTTTGGACTGGAGAAATCAGGTTTGAGCCCACCCTCATTCACAGAAGCTCCCTGGATGAATTTCGGCTAGTCCCTCTTTCTCGGCCCTACCTCACAGGCTTGTTGTTGAGGGGGAAAAAAAGGAGGGTGCAGTTTTGTACACTAACGTGGGGTGGGTGGGATTCCTAGCGCGGCTCTTGAAAGGCCGGAAACGGGCCAAGGACGCTGATCCCAACACAGCTCTTCTTCCGGCCCCTCCCAATGCAGGCATCCTAGGGAGCGACTATATTAACGCCAACTACATCGACGGGTACCGCAAGCAGAACGCCTACATCGCCACCCAGGGCCCTTTGCCAGAGACCTTCAGCGACTTCTGGCGGATGGTTTGGGAACAGCGTTCCGCCACCGCAGTGATGATGACCAAGCTGGAGGAGAAATCCAGGGTGAGAAAAAGTTGGATCGCGCTCCTGCCTAACTTAGTGTGAGGAAGCTGGATCTGGCCAATCATGAGAAATTAAGAATAGGTATCCAAATGATCGCGTCTAGTTTTTGGGAAGGCCATTAAAACACAATCAAAGGCCTGTGCTTTTTTATCTGTGTCACATGTGCAATGCATGTAACAGGGGGCGCAGCTTTGATCCGGCAGTTGTGCTACCATCTTTACCTTTTTTGCCACCCCCACCCTGACTTAGGGCTGGAATGCTGTCACCTTATTCCTTCTGCAAGTGAAAAGCTGCTTCTGGTTTGGGGTGGAATTGATTACTGCTAGTGTAGACAGACAGAGAGACAGACAGATGATAGATAGATAGATCATGATATGTTTTATATTTATTACACTGTTTTAATCTACCTTACAGAGGTGGGATGTACTGTACACTGCTCAGAGCTGATTGTGACTGGAGCTGCCTTGAAGTCTAGTAAAATAATTAAAGTAAACAAGTTGACTCAGTGAATGAACATGAGGGAATTTATGTTATTTTCTTCATGCAAGTGCTTAAAAGAACCTTCCATCCCAACTTTTTTCCAAACTATTTTTCTCCATCCTGTCACCCAATTTTAATGTTTTGGTCTGTCCACTCTGATCTAAACTCCTTGTGATTTATTGACTTTTTATAAATGGGAGAAATCGATTAAACCATCTCTCCAATGGGACTGAGGATAGCTATAGTTCTGTAATAAAAAATCAGGGGAGAAACTTTCAGAACTTATGTGGGATTCAAAATTCACCTCCCTGGAAAGAGGGCTTGAAAAGCACAAGGACGCTGAATACTGAAATCTCAGCCAGGAGTGAAGATGACCCAGAGGTCAGTTATTTCAGTGCAGACTTTGGGATTTCACAGTGCCAAATTTTAATTTCTTGTAACCCTTGGCATGCCTACTTAGGAAAGACAGACAGCTCACAGTCAATTTGTGATCTCTGATTTTGTGGGCCAAGTGTGAGCAAATTCAGCCTATCCTGATATTTTGGGGGGGTTTTCATGCTGTGTTTTCATGTCTGTAGTGTGGAGCTAATTATATAATACAACCAATATGTTGACTTTTCAGATCAAGTGTGACCAATACTGGCCAGGCCGGGGCACGGAGACCTATGGGATGATCCAAGTGACCTTGTTAGATACCATTGAGTTGGCCACTTTCTGTGTCCGGACTTTCTCTCTGCACAAGGTGAGAATAGAGCTTCCTTCTTTAGGTACAGGCTGTCCTCAACTTACAACCACAATTGGGACTGGAACTTCAGTCATTAAGTGATACAGTCATTAAGTGAGACATCATGTGACTGCACCTGATTTTACAACATTTTTTGCTGTGGCCGTTAAGCAAAACACGTGGTCATTAAGCAACTCCAGCTTTCCCCCTTGATTTTGTTTGTCGGGGGCTGGCTGGGAAGGTCGCAAATGGCAATCACGTGACCCCAGGATGCTGAAACCGCCATAAATACATGCCAGTTGCCAAGCATCTGCATTTTGATCAGGTGACTGCAGAGACACTGTGATGGTCATAAGTACAAGGACTGGTCATAAGTCACTTTTTTCAGCACTGTCATAACTTCAAATGGTCATTAAATGAACGGTCGTAAGTCAAGGACTACCTGTATGTTTAGTATGGAGAAGAGAAGGCTGAGAGAAGACATGGCTATCTTTAAGGATCTGAGAGGCAGCAGAAGGGGCAGAGCTGAGCTAACAGAACAAGAAGCAAAGAGTTTAAAATACGAGGAAGTAGACCTCAGAAGACTGTCCTAATGGTAAAAGCTGTCCACCAATGGACAAACTACACAACTGCAGCATCCAGATGGTCCTAAGGCATCTATTCCACCTGTTACTGTTAGAAGAACCTTCTTGATTGTAGGATCATAGAATGGAAGGGCTGGAAATGGCCTTAGAGATCATCCAGCCCAGCTCCTTGCTCAGTGCAGGAATCCGTCACTGCAGCATCCCTTCAGCAAAGACGGGTCCACCACCTCCTCAGGCAGCCTGTTCCCTTGAGGAACAGCTCTTCCCATTAGGTAATTCTGGGGCTGAACCCAGATCTGCTTCTTCCCTTCTAAGCTGAGCCCATTGTGTCTTGTCCTGTCTCTGGAACCACCAGGACAGCTCCATTCACGCGGGCAGCAAACGCTACTAAAATCAGGGGCTGTACAAAATCACACCTTTACTGCGTTTCCTGAATTACACCATTTCCTCAGTCTGCGGAGTAGGTCAAATCGTCAGACCTGATGGGCTGAGTTCTCACAGTACGCTAAGGCGCGCCAACTTGACCAGGGTTAGAACCAAGCGAGGCTGGCATGCTGCACGAATGTAGCCCTTGGCATTGAAATATGTGATGTGAACACAGCCAATTCAGCCTGTGCTTTGTTCGCTCAAAAGGTGTTGTGCGAGGCAGATACATCATGTCATTTTCCCTTGGGTTCCTTCTGGGATTCTGCTCTTCCTCCACAGAACGGTTCCAGCGAGAAGCGTGAAGTACGCCAGTTCCAGTTCACAGCCTGGCCAGACCATGGAGTTCCTGAATATCCCACTCCATTTCTGGCTTTTCTGAGGAGAGTGAAAACGTGCAACCCCCCTGATGCTGGCCCCATTGTGGTGCACTGCAGGTACCCCGTGCCAGTCCATTTGGGGCCCCAGTTGGTGGTGGTACAAGACAAGGGCCCAGGACAGGGCTCGTTCAGAAAGGGAAGGAAGAAACCAACTTGGGGAGGGGTCTTTTTGAGTCTTTTTGAATCAACTTTGGACTCATAGCAGTAAGGACATCAGGGAAATCCACCATCCTCTTTGCCACGGGGACCAGCCAGATCCCTGGGAGCAGACATGAGGGCCATGGACCCCTTCCCCCAGGGACTGTTACTCTGAAAATGTAGCTTTATTCTTTATTCTTGAATGCCTCCGTTTTGTATTTATTATTTATTTACGTTGGTCAATTTACACGTCCGCCCATCTCGCCACAGGGACTCTGGGAGGCTAACACAGAGTTAAAATTCAGTAAACGTCTAATAATAACTATTATTATTCTTATTCTTACTATACATACAGTGGCAGCTGAGGGCAACGGCAGTCACCGTTAATAGCATCCATCTCACGCCCCCCCCCCCCACTTTTAAAAAACAGCCCTTTTGCGGGTTATCACAATACCTTCCAGTTGCAGATTCCATAAATTTCCTACACAGCTGACCAGGTTTGGGGTGTGATGATGGCTTGGCTCTAGCTTGTCCCCCCTTAGTCAACAGGCTGTAACTGGGCCATAAGACATCAGGCCCAAGCTTGAGAGTCAGGAAAGCAGTATATAGGGGACATCGTTATTTCTTGGAGAAAGCTGGTTTTTTCTGCTCAAAATTAGGTCCAGGTATGCAGTTGGGTTTAACTCAAAGCTGCATGGGGAGCAACAGTTTGTATAGCGCGTTGAAAACTGTGGTCCATGAAGCCTAACACCAGGATGCACTTACCAAGCCTTGGCACTCTCACAGGATCCAGAGATGTTTGTTTATAACTGAGGAGGACATTCTTCTACCAGTGAGATTTGGGTGAAGCTGTGCGTGCGAATATTGACCTTTCCAAAGGCAGCCATTCAGAGCCGTTATCCGAGCTCCTTAATGGCGTTCCTTCTCCGTCTGACATCTGGGCTATGAGAGCCCATCTGCTGAGCTTCCCCCAGCAAGGTGAGGCTGAAGCCAATTAAATGAGCACAGAAGAATCCAGGAACTTCTGAGAAGGAGTTGATCACAGGAAAGCTAAGACGCCATCATGGAAGCAAATGCGCAGCAAGTGCAAGCCCTGTTTCTAACGAAACCAGAACTCATTTTTCTCCCACCTGAGCTGTGCAACAGGCCGGAGAGGCCCGTTTTGGGTGGGAGCGACAGTCTCTTCTGTTGGGGACAGAACAAGTGTCAAAAGAAACTCTCACAGAATCTCTATTCAGCCCAGACTGGCACCAAAGGAAGGAGGAATTGCAGGGGCTGATGGAATCGAGAGGATTTGTTTGTTTATCTATCTATCAAATTTGTCACCGCCCATCTCCTCCCACTGGAGGGGCTCTGGGCGGTTTACAACAAAATCCTCAGTAAAACATAAATATATAAAATTATAAAATCACATAATAATAATAATATAAATAAAAATAAAGTCCAGATGGCTGTATCTCATTCAGTCTTCACGTGGAAGGGGCACTTCAAGGCACTAGCCACTCCGGGCATGACTGTCCTCCTCCCCGCCCCAGGCCAGATGGCAGAGCAGGTCTTCAGGTTTCTCCGAAAGGCCAGGAGCGAAGGGGCCTGCCTCACCTCGGGGGTTAGAATGTTCCACAGGGCGGGCGCCACTGTGGAGAAGGCCCACCTCCTGGACCCCGCCAGATGGAGTTCTCTTACAGACGGGGTCCTCAGCATGCCCTCTCTGCATGATCGGGTGGGACGGGTTGATGTGATGGGGATGAGACAGTCCCTCAGGTAGCCTGGCCCCATGCCATGTAGGGCTTTAAAGGTGATAACCAACATCTTGAATTGGACCCGGAAGCAGACTGGCACCCAGTGCAGCTCGCGTAGCAAAGGTGTTATATGCGCCCTTCTGGGGGCGCCACAAATAGCCCGCGCAGCTGCATTTTGGACCAGCTGAAGCTTCCGGATACTCTTCAAGGGTAGCCCCATGTAGAGTGCATTGCAGTAGTCTATGTGGGAGATAACCAGGGCATGAGTGACCGTTCAAACGGCCCCCCGATCCAGGAAAGGGCGTAGCTGGCGCACAACACGGAGCTGCACAAAGGCTCTCCTGGCCACGGCTGCCACGTGCTCTTCGAGCAGGAGCTGTGAGTCCAGGAGGACCCCCAAGTTATGCACCGGGTCTGTCTGGGGCAGTGCCACCCCATCCAGAACCAAAGGTGACAAAGTCACGGATACAGAAGAGCCCTTAACCCACAGGATTGCAAAAGTATGGTGGAGGAACCATTTATCTAAAAAGAAAAGAAACAGCCTCTAAGATATGGAGAAATCCTCAAATGAACAGAATATTTTAGCATGATATGTGGCCACTGATTGTGGGCAAGAAAGAAGAAATTGGAGGGGGCGGGGGGAAGGTCCATGGGACAGGTTACCAATAGTCCTGCACTGGGCATGAGCCATGCTGCACAATGTTGTTCCAAGCCCTGATTCATCTGGGCTTCTTTGGGACGTTCAAAGGGCAGACAGGACACTTTCACTGATGGCCGCAGAAAGGGTTGTTCAAAATCTTCCCTTTGACCAGGGAAATCCCTGTTATTGCTTCAAAAGAAGGATTCGGGCCTTTCAGTTTACTATGCCCTCCTCCACCCACCCATCTATCCTTCCTTCAGGAAGGCTTTTTGGATTGCAGTTGGATGGTTGAAGATAAAGGGGGATTTGGGGGGAAAGGGAGAAAACAGATAAGATCCCCAGAGTTTGAGGAGGAGGACCTGGAGGTCCTTTTATTAATTGAGTTGCAAACTGGGAAATTTGAATAAATTAGTAAATGTTCTTTCCCCCGCTGCCTTTCCCGCACTGGCACAGAGAAATTCGACATAGCTTGTTCAGTGGTGTACAGTGGTGCATTCCTCCCAACTTGCAAAAGTCACTTGGCATCCAAACAAATAAATATAAATATAAATACACACACACACACACACACACTGTGTGTGTGTGTGTGGTTTCTTTTTTTAAATGTCCACCTTTTCCCCTCTCCTTCAAATGGATTACTCAGGAGTCTGAATTATTTGGCAGCATACAAACTGAAGGAATAACAACCACCACAGAGCAGGAATTTCGCCATTATAGCCTCCCTATCTGCACCTAGCCTGTTCAGCAAGCTTTTATACAGTGGAAATGCACTGGAAAGCGCCCCGTGGTGCTGAACGGTGGGTGTGCGCCCTCTTCTTGTGCTTCCTCCCTTGCACACACACTCCCATCTCAGCAGATGACATTCCATCCAATTTCTTGTGAAACATAAACCCTAGAGCTGTTGGCTTGTTGATTTCACCCAGTGTACACTGTGCTGACGAATGTAATATAAGTCAAACAGATAGCCTGCTGCCCTCCAGTCACTTCTGGTTTCAGATCAGACAGCAGGAGGTCACCAGATACAGCCATCTAGTTGTCAACAGCGAGTAAACCGAAAAATGACTTTTCTCCCACGCACTCATAAACATCCCTGGTTGCAGGGCCAGACTAAGGCTGGGAAGGCCTGGCTTATCCCCAGATTTCTATGGGTGACCTTGATCCAGCAACCACCACCTTGGCAGGCAGGCAGGCAGGCAGGATGGACCATGTCTACCTCTGAGGACCATAGAGCGTAATGCTGCACCAGAAGTTTAGCATGCATTTCCATCTCCATCCTTAGCCATTTTCCTTTTAATAAATTTAATTTGTAAGTGATAGTTACAAATTCGTGATTCCAGGTTGGCAGTCTGGTTAGGCATCTTATGTCTTTGTTTCCCTGTGGTGGAACGGAGCAATCACCACAGGGAGTTTCTGGGGAGAGGGGTGGAAATATAGCCACAACTCAGATGAAGGATTTCTTTAACCCCTGCTTCCCACCTACCCCACCCATATTTTTATTCTTCCAGTGCTGGGGTTGGCAGGACTGGCTGTTTCATTGTCATTGATGCCATGCTGGAGAGAATAAAGCATGAGAAGACGGTGGACATTTATGGGCATGTCACCCTCATGAGGTCCCAGCGAAATTACATGGTGCAGACAGAAGACCAGTACAGTTTCATACACGACTCTTTGCTGGAAGCTGTTGCCTGTGGAAACACGGAGGTCCCCGCTCGGAACTTGTACACCTATATCCAGAGGTTGGCACAGATAGAAGTGGGGGAACATGTCACAGGCATGGAGCTAGAATTCAAGGTAAACAGAGATACCTGGGTGTGTGGCTCAGGCAGTTTATACCATTGCTTGTTTGCTGGAAGCAGGGGGCTGCACCATTAGCTTGCACGAAGCTGCAACCTGTACTCTGAGGGGAAAGCCTTTGCTTTGGACTCAGAAAGTCTTGGGCTTGTGGCCTGCCATCTTCTGAGAAGGTAGGAAGAGACCTGGGGTGGGGACTGTGACTCACAGAATTCTCAGCTGGGGAAAGCTGGCATAGACAATATTCAGTTAACACAGTGTTTCCCAACCGAGTGACTTCCAGACATCTAGTTTTCAACTCCAAAAATGTTCAGTAGTAGCCATGCTGGTTGGGGAATTCTGGGAGTAGACATACACATGTCCAAGAGTGACCATCAATGCCCAGCATCCTAGGCAATGGCCATGCCAGCTCGCATATTCTGAGACATCCACACACCTAAAGGTCTGAGAACACGTCTTTAGGGCAGTGTTCAACTTGAAGAATTTGAAGCAGAGGCCATGCTGAATTCTGGGAATGGAAGTCTACATGTCTTTAGGAAAACCCTCAACTCCCAGAATTCTCAGCAGCGGCCATGCTGGCTGGGGAATTCTGGGAGTGGAAGTCCATACATCTGGCGAGTGACCTTTAATTCCTGGAATCCTCACCAATGGCCACGCTAACTGGGGAACTCTAGGAGATGAAGTCCACTCGGGGACTTTATTTATTCTGTGCTGTTGGCATTACCATCAAGCTCAGCCTGGCCTGAACTGCCCTCTCACCCGCCTGTGCTCCCTTTCCTCTGCCAGAGACTCGCCAACTCCAAAGCTCACACCTCCAGGTTCATCAGTGCCAACCTGCCCTGTAACAAATTCAAGAATCGCCTTGTCAACATCATGCCATACGAGACCACACGGGTTTGCCTTCAGCCTATCCGCGGAGTCGAGGGCTCTGACTACATCAACGCCAGCTTCATTGACGGATACAGGTAAAGATGCCCTGTTCCTTTGTCTCTTACTGTTCTATATCCCCGCTGCCAACCATCCTTAGTCCTCAATACATGTGCTATGGGATTGTACATTAGAGACGGGTGCATGTGTTGCTCCTGTAGAACTGTCCTTGAAAGGTGCTTGTACTTCAGCAGAGTTCTCTTTTGCTTCTCAGTGGCCCAGTTCTTGTTCTCTTTTACCTCGCTCTTCCTTCTGAATGTTGAGCTTGAAGAGGTAAGGTGGTTGTTTGGAAATTCCAGGTGGTCCCCAAGAGTTTCTGGCTCCTATTCTGTTTGGGGTTACCACTGGAATAAGGCTTCTTCTCCCACTGTTACCAAGGACCGTGATATCTGAGCTGCAGAAATCCAGGTGACCACAAGTAGCAGCAGAGAGGAACCAAAAATTGGCTCTTTGCCGCCATCTAGTGCTCACCTGGATCTCTGCAGCCCAGGTACAGCTGCCCATTGTTACATTTCCTAAATTAGGGCTGCTAAAAACTATCTCTTTTCATTTGGAAAACAAATTGTTTCTGAGGATCTGATTTATCCTGGCTTTTGTTGGTGGAGGTGGGCTTTCAAGGAAAATGGCAGAGCTAGATCCTACAAGGTTGAAGTTTGCAAAGCGTTTAGCATAGGTGTTAGACCTGCGGTTGTTTCCTTTTTTGTTGTTCTAAAAACCCACTTCGAAGGGCAAGAGAGGAGAAAGAAAAGTTCCCCAAAGAGAATGAAACTATTGACATTCAGACGCAAACTGAATCAAGTTCAGATCAAGCTTAGCTGATGGTCCTGGCACCTGGATTTTAACATACCTGGCAGTGCCAGGTGAAGGGAGGCTGAGCTAGAGAGTGGAGGTGATCCTTCAACCTGGCAGTGGCAAGAGGTGTAACTAAAACTCATCCCTTACTGCGGGGTTCTTGTGGCTGATGGGTCTGAGAGGACGAGCCCACTTCTGCTGTCCGGCTTGACAAGGGTCTTCGCATTCCACTGGACTGTGCTGGGATCCACCCTCATTTTAGACCCTTCCACTGAAAGGCCATCTTGCCTCCTTCGCTTGCCCTCCAACCACGATTGGTTTTCTCGCTTCGGCAGGCAACAAAAAGCTTACATTGCCACCCAGGGACCACTGGCTGAGACCACGGAGGATTTCTGGCGCATGCTTTGGGAGAACAATTCAACCATTGTGGTGATGTTGACCAAGCTGCGAGAGATGGGCCGGGTAAGTGGGACATCCTGGCTTATTGGCGCTTCATTCCAAACCCAGAATCATGGGTGAGGGTCCCTTGGATAGCAGGTTTTGATTTCTCAGGTGCCCTCTGTTGTTTTTTTCCCCCCTATGTAACGGATAGTAGCGTGCATAGGGGGCCAAATGTCCCGTCTTGATGCATGTAAAAAAGGGCAGGGCGTCAACTGTATGGTCGTGGCCACCCTCTCGATTCTTTTGACCCTCTCCCTGCAGACACTCCTGGCAACAGGAATTGACATGGCCGTTTGCACAGAACCCCATGTGCAGCTAGAAATGCATACGGGAAGACCCCGCAACTTAAACCTCGATCAGATGATAGCCAAGCTGCAGAGCCTGGGCTTTTAGGAAGACTGCAGGAAAATCAATAGCTTATCTCATCCACGGCAGTCCAGTCATGTTCACAACTGTATTAAGGAATAGCTATAAAAACGCACACGTGTGTTTGTGTTTGACCTTCTGCCCACCGCTCTGTCTGTGGAGGATTGAATAGCCTCCATCCATGTGAGTGAGGGGATGGACAGTACTGAGGAGCTAAATAAAAAAAAGAATCCCAGCTGCCAAACGTTGCTGGCAATGAGTAATAAAGTAGTAATTGGTTTTCCTGAAATTCTAATTTTAGCTCCCAGATATTTCCAAGGGGAATGCCAATCAGGGCAGATGCAGGGTTGGCTTTGAACTATGCAGGCCCCCCAAGGGAATTTAACTGCATGGTATCTCAATACCAGGCTGGTGCAGGTAGGTCCTGGTTTTCTTTGCCAGCAGCAAGTGAGCCTCTTCTTCTGTTGGTCAACAGGAAAAGTGTCATCAGTACTGGCCAGCTGAGAGGTCCGCACGGTATCAATACTTTGTGGTGGACCCCATGGCTGAATATAACATGCCTCAGTACATCCTCCGAGAATTCAAGGTCACCGACGCCAGGGTAAGTCATTCCCACCCCCTTGCCAGATTCCCACCCCCTTGCCAGCTTTCCAGGATCAGATGATGCTCAAATGTTGGAAAAGCGGTTGGTCCTGAATACAGCTCATTGGAAGTGGATCAGGTTGGGCCGTACATCAGGTTGGGTTGTGGATCTGTATGATCCACCATTGCCCTTAGTGAGGTTTCCTGGGCAGAAGGACCTCTCAGGGACTCTTACGTTGGCATCCTCCATGTGGCCTCTACAAGCCAGATGATATTGGAGGGGATATTTGACTAGTAGGCCAGGTTGTTTGACTGCCTCTAGCCTAGCTACATGTGAGAGATTGTAAGGGGGCTGAGAAAGAAAACGAATGGGAGTCATTTGGTAGAGGAGGAATTTGTTAATAGCTCATCTCATACGTGGCAGTCCGGTCTGGGTTGCAGAAAGTCTGGGAAGCAGATTCAACATTTTTAAAGAAACTCCACCTTAACGAACTCACTGAAAATTCCCACTTCAATTTCCAAGATTCTGTATTTTACCCTGAATTCTTGCACTAATCCTGTATTTGTGATTCTTGCTTCTTTGATCATGTCCTGCTGTTAAGGGATTGGGCTTGACATACTGTGTACTGTGACAGCCAGTGGCTCTCTAGAATCTCAGGTGGAGAAGGGCGTTTTCCATTAGCAGCTAGCACTATGAAGAGCTTCAGAATCAAGGGCCAAACAGATGTGTTGGAGGGCGAGGGAAGCTCCGATAGTGCCTGTCTCCAGCTGCTTAATCAAACCCATATTTTCTGGGGAACATGGTACAGTTGCAGAGGGCATCCAAGCCATAAAGGTATAGCTGCTTTAAGGAGTTGCCAAGAGGTCCCTGCATGCTGCAAAGCCCCTTTTGGCCTTCAGATCAGAAGGCGTTCTGTGATCTGTGGCCCCATCCTCTAAACTGGAAACACCATCCTCTGGGGGACTGGATTAGAATGGATTGATAGGAGCTTCAGGCACAGAGGTTGAAGACTGTCTAATGGCTGCTCCTGTGGGGGGGTTTCCCCCCTCCCTTGGTGTTTCTTCACCATGATACCACTGCAGTGCAGAGTCCCCCACCCCGCTTCCCAAACCTTCCCTTGTATTTCATCTGCATGAATTCTGGCACGAAATCTACAACCACCCCCTGAGCTTCACCCCAGCCGTCGCTCATCTCTTGCTGTTTAATTCTTCTGAATTTGTTTCCAAGGATTTTCCTGCCTTCTGAAGGACATGAAAACACATACATGCATTTTCTCTCTCTCTTTTTCTCTCCCTCCTTAGATGATAGATAGCATGCCATGTCGCCATGACTATTGCACAATGTTTTCCTATATGGCAATTTTTTTTTTTGAAGCAGTACGTTTTTCCCGTCCTTTTCCTTAAAGGAGCACAGGAAGGGTTGTCTGAGCCGTCAGCATTACAGATAGTTCTCGTTTAATGACCAGAATTTTGGATGCTAAGCAAAGCAGTCATTAAGTGAATCTGACCCAATTTACGACCTTTTTAGTGGTGGTCATTAAGCAAATCATCATGGGCATTAAGCGAACCATGTGGTTGCTAAGTGAATCACACAGTTCCTCATTGATTTTGCTTGCCAGAAGCCGGCTATGAAGGTTGAAAATGGCAATCATGTGACCACAGGATGCTGCGACAGTCATAAATGCAAACTGGTTGCCAAGTGCCCAAATTGCAGTCATGTGACTGGGGGGGACTCTGCAATGGTTGTTAAGTGTGAGGACTGGTCCTAAAACTGGGCCTCTCCTGGGTTGCTGAGACCTCTGTTCAGCCATACGTTAGCTAACAAAACCCTCAAATATTTTGATTTTTTCCTGGGATTTTTCAGCCTGCCTCTCCTTCTTTGGCCACATCCCTTCCTTTCCGTGCTTCTGCTTTGTTGTGCTGGTTTTGTTTTTTAATGCATCAGGCGTGTGATGCATGTAGAAAGGGGTGGAGCTTTGGTTGCCTGGCCAGAGCATCCATCTTGACTTTTCTGACACCCCCTGGGAATGCTCCTGGAATTCATAACCTTGGTAAACATGTTCATTTGAAGTATTTATATGACCAGCCAAGTTGAACAATGTGACTCTGGGCAGCTTACAACTGAGAACAAACCAAGGTTAAGGCAACAGTCAATAATACCCGTAATAGGCAACCTGGCTCACATTCTTCCTCCCCCGGTGAGGACTTTGCTCCTCCCGGTTCCAACGCCTGGGGAATAGCCAAGTTTTTAAAGCCTTTCTAAAGGCCAGCAGAGTCAGGGCATACTTTGTGGATGTGGCCAATAAATGCTCTTGGATGAGGGATGGGATAAAAAGCAATAAAGTAAACTTTATTTGGCCTAGAGAAGCAAAACCACACGGTCTGCAGAGGAAGAAAAACCATACAGGCTTGCCGAAGTCTCCAGTGTCCATTCAGCTTTGAGAACTTACTTGCTTCCTAATATGCTTGACAGCTGGTGTGTTCCGTTGCACTGGCTCTGTTTCTACCCCTTAAACTCTGCCTTTCTTTTCAGGATGGCCAGTCAAGAACCGTGCGTCAGTTCCAGTTCACCGACTGGCCAGAACAAGGTGTGCCAAAATCCGGCGAAGGCTTTATTGATTTCATTGGGCAGGTGCACAAAACCAAGGAGCAATTTGGACAAGATGGACCGATTTCTGTCCACTGCAGGTACACATAGCTGGAGCACCTCTTCCTTTCACAGAGCACAGAAGGTTCTCCTACCTACCAAAGAAAAAGAAATCAGCCCATTCAGGACCTTCTTGGTCTTTGTTTACAAATACCTGTCTTGCTCATAGATGCTTTAGAACTAAAAAGAGCTGCATCAGTTGTCCAGCCAGCTCTATGATAAGGCAGCATTTCCAGGGAGGAAAATCACTCTTTGATCGGTGGTTTAGGTAAAAAGCTAACGTGTCCGTGACCATCAGCAGGGGAAGAGGGTCATAAATGTCAGTATGTTGACTGCAGCTGTGCAATCAAAACAGGGACTTGGTCACATGGTCACGGCTACCGTCTTGCCATCTGGTTCCCTGCGGCTGGCTCTGGATATGTCCCTCCTCCAGTCTCTGGCAGGATTCTTTCATTAGCACCAGACTCAAGCTGAAAGCTGGGCTGCTCTCATTGCAGAAATGGTGAATGCTCTTTAAAACGAAGCTTCTAGCTGCACTAAATTTTATTTTGCACAACAGGGCATCACTGGCCTCTTTACCGCTCTCCCTGCACACAGATCGTTCGTCCCTGAGAGTTTTAGTATTTCCCTTCCTGGAGCTAAAATTATATAGTTGGGCCATTCTGTTCTGCTCCTTTGCTTCCCCTCCACCCACTTCCCCTAAAATATAAATTGTAAGCAGCTTTTAGCCCTGATTTCCAGCCCACCTGCAGATTAGCAAGAAGCACCTCCCCATCATTTTCATTTCTTTGCAAAGCCTGTTAATTGATAAAGGATTTCTTTGTAGAACAGGGAGAAACTAACTGGCTAAATAGCCCATTAAATGGTTAGATTTTGACCTGTTGGTAAATTGCAAAGCTTTAAAGAGTCTGTCTTCCTGCAGCTCTTGGGGAATGGGAGATGGCGGTGGACTATTCGTTTAGCTTTATCTTTCCCATCCCCTGCTGCCTGAGCCTCTCCCTGCTAAGAGCAAAGAATACTGGGCAAACCAGCTTCTTCTGAAGGAGACGGTGCAACCGATTATCTACTGTTTATTAGTTTGAAATACTGGATGCCTGTTTCTCTAACCCTGAATGGACACAAGCCACCATAAACCTCCGAGAACATTAAATATCCTATGAATAGCCAGATCACTGCTCTGTTCTTCAAGCTCAAACTCCATTTCCAGCCTGCTCAGAACAGCATCTCAGGAACATCTCAGAACCCATCCTCCTTTTTCCTAAGATGCCCAAGAAGATGGTGAGCCCCTGGATGGTTTTCCAGCAACAGAAGATAAAAATCTCCCAGTTGTGGTTTGCTAATCTGCGATTAAAGCCTGAATCCGTCTTGTGGGTGGAGGGCCCCGCCTGCCAAGGAACTGGGACGGGGAGAAGTTGACACGCTTGCGGCTGTCTATTTCACACACCCAAGATTCTCCCGTCTGCCTCTTCCGATTCGCTCTGGATTCCTTTTTAGGCAAGCCGCTTTGCCTTGGCATCCCCTGCCCCAAATTGGGAGGCAGACGGGGCCCCAGTTTGGGTAGGCAGCTGCATCCATAACTTCCTGAGAGCTCTCCTGGCAGAGCCAGAGATCCTCCCTATCATCCATCCCTTCCCTTTTTGCCTTCCAAGCCAGGGGGTGGCGGGATGGGAGTGTTTGCTTTCACTCCCCACGGGAGATGGGTGCATCTGAGATTCCAATTTTAAAGGAAGGATTGGGACAGCAGCACGTTACTGTCCTCGGTGCCTGTCAGAAAAGAAAGAAGGTCCCCAGGCTGGACTGAGTGTAAAAGTTCTTGCATTAGCCATCATTGTGGTTGGGGGCTTTGAGTTCGTTTGCAGGCTCGCTAGGCCAGGGCTGGCAGGCAGGGTCAGTGGGACCGGGCTGCGCTTTGCATCTGCAGCTCTTAAACCCACCGTGTCTTTTCCCAGGATTGCGCTGCAGCTGTGGGAGGTAGCTGCTTTAAAGAGAGGCCGGCAGAGGCTGCACAGGCGTCCCCATCTGCTGTCGAGCCTCTCTTGCCTTCGGATCCAAGCCCCTGTATCACCCTGATTGTCGTGTCTTGGCAGCCCCCACGGTTTCTTCTGGGAATGATAGAAGTTGTAGCCCAGCCTCTCTGGACCAGGGCAGGTCGGGGAAGTCTGCTTTGCCCCCAGCCTTGCGAAGGAAGGCACAAGGCGGTCAAGGCGGGTTCCCTGCAGGCCCTCCACACTATGTCTCTCTGTTTCTTGGCAGTGCGGGAGTAGGCAGGACCGGCGTCTTCATCACGCTGAGCATCGTGCTGGAGAGGATGCGCTACGAAGGTGTGGTGGACATCTTCCAGACCGTGAAGATGCTGAGGACACAAAGGCCCGCCATGGTGCAGACCGAGGTGAGGAGGAGAGCTTCCCCTTGGACCCCTTTCCCCAAGGCTCACGAGGATGGGGTCAGGGGAAAGGGGGGTGCTCAGCACCTCCCCTGTGACCATCAAAAGCACTGGCCCCCACCCTTCCCCAACCCCATCCTTGCAAGGGTGCAGCACCCAGCTCCCAGATGGGGCAAGGCCGTGCCGCTGGGTGCCCAGAGGAGGGCCGGTAAGCCCTCCCCTGGGCCCCTCCCTCCTGCAAAGCAGCCAAACCGGCAGGCTCCGTCTCCATTTGCACCAGACAGGAGGCAGGGGCGTCGGGGAGCTTCTCAGAGATCTCCCCAAGCAAACACCGGGGTGTGTCTTTCAAAGGAGCCGGGAAGAGGCATCGCAGCATCCACAGGAGGAGAGGGACAAACTCTGCAAGGGGGTGGGCACATGTGGCGATCAATGCTCCCCACCCCCCGGTCAAAACCTTGCAGCCTTCTGGGAAAGCCCCTGAGATCCAGGCGTACGAAGCCGAACCCCTTTCACTTCTCAAAAACCCTTTTAAGCTTGACCGCCTAGGAAGCCTGTTGGTCTCCGGGATGCCCCAAGCTCGTTCTGGGGGCCACCTCATACGGCTGCCAGCACGTGCAGCCCTTGAGACCAGGCCAGTGCTGGTGAGACCCGAGTTCAAATCCCCCTTGGCCAGGAATCTCCCAGCCACGACTTGGGACCTGTGCCTCTTCTTCAGCCGGGCCCTTTCTGTAGGGCTGTTGCGATCCCCCGAAGTCCTCCCGAGGTCCTCAAGGCAAAGCCGCTTTACGGATCTGATAAACGAGGACCAGTGTTGGCTTCTGGCTGCTTCATCCCAGCCTCTCGAGCAAGCTGCCTGATAGTAACTTCGCTCTCTTTTCTTCCCACCCCTGCTCGTCCTTAAACCTTTCTGCAGGATGAATATCAGTTCTGTTACCAAGCTGCCCTGGAGTACCTGGGAAGCTTTGATCACTATGCAACATAACAAGGAGAAGGAAACTTTTCAAAAGCCATTCGTTGTGCAGACTCCTAACACTTTACAGCCCGAAAGGCTCCTGTCTGAGCTGCGAGAAGCTGGCCTCGGCCTTTCTGAACACCTACGGACTGAATCAGAAAAACGTTACTTCCCCGATACTCCCATTTCAGATGCTGATGCGAGGAAGGAGGTGCGAGGGGAGAGCGGAGCAGCGATGCCCCCCCTTCCCCCCCCACCCCCCCGAGGCGCTGCGCCTCCAAAAGGAACTTTCCCCGTTTCTGCCTGTTTCCAAACCCCGGACCGCAGAGCATCGACCGGGTGGCTCAGAACCTGGGCGGGAGTTTTTCTTCTTTTTCTTCTTTTTAAGTGGCGAACTGGTTGTTCTTACCTCATCTGGTGTCTGCGGTGTGGAGAGCACGTGGACCGCCTGGGACTGATCCAGCCGCATTGAAACTTTTCATAACGCAGCGGGTGCTCGCCTCGTCCACACCTTGGAGAACCGCCGTCCGGCCGGAAAACCATGGCCAAGGACGAGAGAGAGGGAGAAACAGCTGACGGGGTGGGGGGAATAGCAGAAGAAGATTCTGACCACAACAGTAACATTTTAGGGTTCAGTTTACATACTAATCTTGTTGGCAGACTTTAAAGGAAGCCACTGAGGTGTGCTAATTAAGAGATAAAGAGGCAAACGAAGCAAATTTTGCATCAGGTAGGGCCAAGCCGAGTGGGCATCGCAGGGCTCAATTTCCACCAAGGGGGTTGCGCTGCCTGATGCCTCTTTCTCAGCTTAGCTTCTGAACACTTTAACATTCCTCTTCTTTTACCACTGCAGAGTTTTTACGTCAAAAGGCAAACCAAAACAGGCAATAACAAGTGCTCGCGTGCCCCAGACATTTCACAAAGACACAAAATCCCCAGTATTTACTGCTCCCCCCCCCCTCCCCACACACACACATTCTAAACCCTGAATTTTGGAAATCAGCAATGCAGTTCCACAAATCTTCTCTTCTCCTGATTTCAAAAGGGTGGGGCCATGGAGATTTGAAGTACGTTGAACACCAATTCACTCCACATTTCTTCTTCTTTTTTCTTTAAGGAATCCTTCCCCCTACTTTTCTGATTCCCTTAGCACATCCAAGCTAATCTTTTTTTTTTTTTTCCCCCTATTGCTCTCCTTTATTTTTGTGGGCGCTTTAGCCTCCCCTTCCCTGATGCCAAAGAGAAAAATGGCAGATTTTTTTAAGCGAGCCTATGGATTTTGGAAAAGAGAAAGCCCGTGTGGGTTACGTTGTTGCCTAAAATAGGGTCTTCATCTCCAATGGAAGGGCAGTTTCCATTTGCAATCCAGGCAGGACAGATAGACTGCAAGGATCTTGGGTAAGGATAGGCAAGACCAATGAGTGGCTTTCTTGAAAAGGTATTGATGTAACTCTTGTAAGTGACATTTATTTCTTATTTTTATTTCCTGGGTCTCTTTTTTTAATAGTGTAATTTTTTTTTCCTTTTTTAAAAATATGTAAAAATACAAAAGAATATCAGTCAATGAATTTACAAAAAAAAATTACTTATTTGTTCATATTATGTTTAAAGACAGTCTATTTTTTCACTGTAGAAACGTTAACGTGTAATGGTTGTGTGACATAAGAGAAACGCCGTGCAAAATATTGCTACTTTTACATATTGCTTTTCTACCATTTAAAAAAAAAAAAAAGAGGAGGAGGAGGAGGAGGAAGGAAAGGGTTCACCTGCTCATGTATGAACAAAACTTTGCTGCTTTTGATTTTTTTTTCCCAAGAACATTATTAATCTCTTTCCTAAGGCGTTTGGGGAGCCTTGACGGAGCGAGCGAAGTTAAGGGTCCTGGGGGGGCCACACGCAGAGGGCCTTTGCCCTTCGCCTGCCTGCGTTTGTGGATCTTTCCCGGGCCCCGTGAGAACAGCGGGGCCCCAGAGCCCGAGGAGGCATCCGAATGGCGCCCTTTTGCATCCAGAAAAGACCCACCAGCGGCTCCCTTGCATCCACAGAGAAAAGCCCATTTAAAACAGGAAGACTGATGATAACAATAAAAGGTGGGCTCTGCCAGCCACGCACCCAAAGGCAGCAGGAGTTGCTAAAGCTTCCTCCTCCCTGCTGCTTAGGACTGGGGGACAGCGGGGAGGCGCCGCCCGGAAAGAGGGTGGGGGGACAGAACGCAGGTCCAAAGCTCAGCCTTAAATCGCAGGGTGGCCTCAGGCCGGTCACCCTCTCGCTTTTAGCCTAACCTACCTCGCAGGGTTGTGGGGAGGAGAAGCCGCTACATGCGCATTCTGAGTTCTCTGGCAGAAGGAGGAGGAACCCACCGAATTTGCCTCCAGCCTCTTTCCCCTGGCACTTCCTCGGGAAGGCTGGCACCGCCACCCCGGTGGGAGCTTCTCTGGATCAAAGGCGCCGGATCATTGGGCAGCAAAGTGGATCTTTTTGAAAGGGATCGTCCGTACGAGCAGCAATAGACACACATAACTCTCTCTATAAATATATACATATGTACGGTACTGAGCCAAGCCAAGGCCTCCCAGGGGTACCCCTCAGTCCCTCCCAGTCCTGGGGTCTTTCCCTGGAACGGCTGGACTTCCAGTTGGCGGGCACCTGGGAGGAGAAACGTGAACCCGCTTTGGGGGCAACGAAGTGCATTCTCCTGGCTTGATCAGAATGGTATTTTTTAAAAGATATATATATATATTTGAGATCTCTCTCCCCTCTTGTTAGCTAACCTTTCTTTACATGTTTTGGAAATTAAAAGAAGAAAAGCTTATCTTGGCAGGGCCGGGGAGAAGAGGCGGGGGCGGCGGCGAGGGGCTGGATGGGCCAGTGCCCTTTTCTTTCCCGTTCCTCCCCTCCCCTCCTTTCTGCGAAAGCGAGGCCCTCTCGCCATCACCCTGTTATTTCAAAAAGGAACGGTCTTAAGTGGTTGCCACGCCACTGTGTATGTAGATATATATATTGACTTTGTATTAAAGGAAGATTGTCTGGAAAAAAAAAAGAAAAGATGGTTAAAAGGGTGTTTGTTTGGGGGCCAAAAGCTGGCTGGGAGGGAGGGAGAAGGATCTGCAGGATTGGAACTACGGGCAACAAGTCCAAACAGTCACCTCCAGGCACCGATCCCGGAACTGGGCAGAAACTCTCGCCAGCCCTGCTTCCTTTGCTAAAAGGGGGTTTTGCTCAGGGGTGGGTCCTAGGGATTGCCAGATGCCAGGCAAGGCATGTCCCTTCTCCGCCTGCGCCCCCCACAAGCCGCCGTGCCCGGAGGCTGGGGTTTTGCTGGCCTCCGTAGCTCGTCCCAAGACGTGGCACTCTTCATAAGAGAGAGGATCAAGGCTGACCTATAAAGCATCCCTGGCTTCTCTGAACAAACTTCCTCTTATCTCAATCCCCACAGCATGCTGATGCCAGGTATCAAATTGAGCCATTTTATAGCTGGCATCCAGCTATAAATGAACCAAAAGGGACTGGGTTGGTACAGTGCACGTAAGTTGCAAAAAAAGGTCTGACCAGGGTTGTCCCTAACCAGGGGTAACATGTTGTGTGAAGGCATCTGTTAGGTCTTTCCTCTGACCCAGTTAAGTGTGTGGCTCAGGAGCAGCCCTTTGTGCATAGTTTAAACGGTGACACAGGCGGACCAGGACACTTTATGCCCTAGAGCAACGTTTCTCAACCTCTGCAACTTTAAGACGGGTGGACTCCAACTCCCAGAATTCTGGCTGGCTGGGAATTCTGGGAGTTGGAGTCCACCCGTCTTAAAGTTGCAGAGGTTGAGAAACGCTGCACTAGACGATTGTGCATGATGCTCAATTCAGGAGATGGTGCCAATATTTAATATAAACTAATTCTGCCCTTTGCCAGCAAACCCCCTTAAGTTACCCAATGCCAAAGTGGGCCTCCTACGGGCTTAAACTTCCCACACTGGAAAATGAGAGAAGGATCGACCTTCATTCTTAGCAAAAACTTGGGCAAGCAGTTGCACATCAAGGATTAGAAATCAGTGGTGTGTGTCTTTATACCTTCCGGCTCAGCTCTGCTGCAAAAGTCACTCAACCATCAAAACCACCTTGTTTTTGCCTTTTAGAGCAGAAGCATTGGGGAAAAAAAACATCTCTACATAGGGCAGACCTCCCCATCCACACAATCGGATTCTCATGTGTCCTTCGGACACCGTCTGAACACCACTATTGCATTAAGAACCTGAACGTAAAAGGTCCCTCCGGCCCAGCCATGGCGTTTGAGCTCCACAAACAGGCTAAAATAGGTATATTTCGCCTCCCCCCAAAAGGGATCAACTTTGCACATCAACTGTTCCCCTTCTATTACTGACCTCACACCATACTTGGTAATGCACTGACAAAAATGTCAAGTTACCCAAATTGTGTATTACTATCTAGGGGTTGGGAAGGGGCAAGGAGAGCGAACATCAAAATCTTTAGGTTGTAGAATCCTCCCGGATGGTAAAATGCAGTATTTTGCAGGCCACATCGAAAGCAAGAACCCTGTTGGTGAAAAGAAAAAAAAACAGAAGCCCAACACTCTTGTGCCATGTGAGATGCGCCTAATGTTAATAATGGCTTACTGGGGGTTTTTTCCCCCCTCATCGACCAACATGGGTATTATTCTTTATCACAGGCTTGATTGTCTGCAATCGTGTCAGATTTGGGTTGCCAATGGAGGCACCAATGCACCAGCATCTGGGCTGATGTAAACTGTAGCCCGCAATTGTTGCTTTCCTTCTGGGCCGCTTCCCCACCCTGCAACGGTCGCCTTTGTACCACAGCTACAAATGGGCCGCAGAAGGATGTAGGCAATGCGCTACAGATTTGCAAAGATAAAAGGAGGGGCTCTTGGGGGATGACGGGCCATGTTTGGTGAAGGAAGGAACCTCACCACACAGTAGCAAAGGTGTGGGAACCAGTGCAAAGGTGCTAAAAACAGAGCGGGAGCTGGTCCCCATAGGACAGGTCCTTGTTTAGCGACTGCCTCATTTAGTGACCGTTTGCAGTTGCAACCGTCATGCAAAAGTAACTTTGCAACCCATCCTCGCATTGATGACCTTCGAAGGTCTGTAAAGCAAAGGAAAGCTGAAGTCAGTGCAGTTTCACTTAGCGACCAAGTTGCGGTCCCAATTGTGGTCGCTAAACGAGGACTACCTGGTATTCACCCAGTCAAGAACTAACTTATTTGAAAATCATTACTGCCAGCTCTGCCATCCTACAGATGCGCTGAATGCTCACCCATCTGCATGTGCACAGTTTGCACAGGACATGTCCTCACAATGCCACCTGCATCTCCTCGCCGGCCCAATCTAACCCCAGTCCCAGCACGAAAGTGGTGTTTTCCCTTCTGTCCTGACCCCAGACCTGCAGACATGCTGGAGATTCGAGAAGGAAGCCCGCTCCACCCCAAACACCTGTTTCATTGTCCCCACTACCTTGGCACAGTCAGAAAGCCATCAGTGTTTAATCTCTGCAAATCTCTTCCAGAGGCCCCACCGGAGACAAGTCCACTTGGAAATCTAGAGGCTTTAAGAGGAGTCAAGAATGTTAGACTGGAATGGGTTCCTTGAGGTCATCAAGTCCAACCCTTTATATTGCATGAGTCCACGCCTCCAAATCAAGGTTGGACTTGATGGCCTCAGTGGGTCCTTCCCACTCTTTGTTGTTGTTTATTCGTTTAGTCGCTTCCGACTCTTCGTGACTTCATGGACCAGCCCACGCCAGAACTTCCTGTCGGTCGTCAACAACCCCAGCTCCCCCAGGGACGAGTCCGTCACCTCTAGAATATCATCCATCCGTCTTGCCCTTGGTCAGCCCCTCTTCCTTTTGCCCTCCATTCTCCCCAGCATCAGCATCTTCTCCAGGGTGTCCTGTCTTCTCATTGTGTGGCCAAAGTATTTCAGTTTTGCCTTTAATATCATTCCCTCAAGTGAGCAGTCTGGCTTTATTTCCTGGAGGATGGACTGGTTTGATCTTCTGGCAGTCCAAGGCACTCTCAGAATTTTCCTCCAACACCACAGTTCAAAAGCATCGATCTTCCTTCGCTCAGCCTTCCTTATGGTCCAGCTCTCGCAGCCATATGTTACTACGGGGAACACCATTGCTTTAACTATGCGGGCCTTTGTTGTCAGTGTGATGTCTCTGCTCTTAACTATTTTATCGAGATTGGTCATTGCTCTTCTCCCAAGGATTAAGCGTCTTCTGATTTCCTGACTGCAGTCAGTATCTGCAGTAATCTTCGCACCTAGAAATACAAAGTCTTTCACTGCTTCTACATTTTCTCCCCCTATTTGCCAATTATCAATCAAGCTGGTTGCCATAATCTTGGTTTTTTTGAGGTTTAGCTGCAAACCAGCTTTTGCACTTTCTTCTTTCACCTTCATCATAAGGCTCCTCAGTTCCTCTTCACTTTCAGCCATCAAAGTGGTATCATCTGCATATCTGAGATTGTTAATGTTTCTTCCAGAGATTTTAACTCCAGCCTTGGATTCCTCAAGGCCAGCTTGTCGCATGATGTGTTCTGCATACAAGTTGAATAGGTAGGGTGAGAGTATACAGCCCTGCCGTACTCCTTTCCCAATCTTAAACCAGTCCGTTGTTCCGTAGTCTGTTCTTACTTTTGCTACTTGGTCATTATACAGATTCTTCAGGAGGCAGACAAGATGACTTGGTATCCCCATACCGCTAAGAACTTGCCACAATTTGTTATGGTCCACACAGTCAAAGGCTTTAGAATAGTCAATAAAACAGAAATAGGTGTTTTTCTGAAACTCCCTGGCTTTTTCCATTATCCAGCGGATATTGGCAATTTGATCTCTAGTTCCTCTGCCTTTTCTAAACCCAGCTTGTACATCTGGCAATTCTCGCTCCATGAACTGCTGAAGTCTACCTTGCAGGATCTTGAGCATTACCTTACTGGCATGTGAAATGAGTGCCACTGTTCGATAGTTTGAACATTCTTTAGTGTTTCCCTTTTTTGGTATGGGGATATAAGTTGATTGTTTCCAATCTGATGGCCATTCTTGTGTTTTCCAAATTTGCTGGCATATAGCATGCATTACCTTGACAGCATCATCTTGCAAGATTCCCACTCTTACCTGTTGTGTATTTGTGTAATTCCTCCAAGGTTCTGAAGCCATCTATCCTCTCCCCTTCTTCATTTTCACTCCCCCCCGTTTAATTCTGTTTCCAGGCGCCCTTGTTTCTAACACCTGTTTCTGGAGAATGTGTAAGTTTCCCATCTACCCTGTAACATTTGACCTCCTGCAGCTTTGGGGACACCTCTTTGCTTTTCCTTTTGCTCATCTGCCTGCCTGCTTGGCACGCTTGGCAGGCTGTTATTCTCACAGCTGCAGCGGCAGTATTTTTCCCGCAGCCCTTGGGCCATTATGCGTGTTTTTTTCTCAGGCGGTTTGCCTGCCTTCTGCACATGAGGATTAATTCATTCCTTGGATGTTTTGCCTGCAATATATTATCACAGCAATGGATGCAAGGAGGTGCGCCTCAACAGCTGCAGCTGGGAAGCAAAAAGTTGGCATGATGGAAATACTGCCTTACGGTTGAGGAATGCATAATGCAACGAAGACTGTGGTTGGGGGGGGGCAATAGAGGGAATCCAGCTGAGCCCACACCTTTATTTATTGTGCTTATACCCACCACAGTGACCAGACTCTCAGCAGTTTACATTAATTACAAGCAACTCAAGCTTTCAAACAGAATGCCCACTGCAAGAACTAAAATAAAAGTAGTCCTCACTTAACAACCATTCATTTAGTGACAGTTCAAACTTACAACGGTGCCTAAAACACCAACTTACGACTGGTCCTCACATGTATGGCCATTGTAGCATCTCTGCGGTCACGTGATCAGGATTTGAGCACTTGGCAACTGGGTCGCGTTTATGACCATCGCAGCGTCCCGTGTTCACATGATCGCCATTTTCGATCTTCTCAGCCAGCTTCTTGGCAAGCAAAATCAATGGGGAACTGCATGATTTGCTTAATGACCATGTGGTTCACTTAACGCCTGCAGTGATTTGCTTAACAACCACCACAAAAAAGATTGTAAAATCAGGTTGGTTTGTTTAATGACCACTTCTCTTTGCAACTGAAATTTTGATCCCAGTTGTGGTTGTTAAATGAGGACTACCTGTATATAACCTTCTAAATAAAACCATAACCACTGCAAGGACAATACCAGAAATGGGGGAATTGCCAACAGTTTTTCCTAGAAACCCAAGTCAGGTGAGTTAATTCCCATTTGGAGTGTTCTGCACCTTCTCATTTCTAAGTTCCCCAACTTGGTGCTCTAGAGAAGTGTTAGACTTCTAGCTCCCAGAATCCTACTGGGGGGCTTAGGAATTCTGGGAAATCTAGTTCAAAGATACCCCAGAATAGAGGGATTGCAAAAACCTGCCCCACATCACACCCCAATTGATCCACCCCGGGTTCTCCTTAGCCAGAGTATGGCTTCTGTGGGCCCGAGGCACTTCGGCCTTCGTGGGCCCCTCTTTCCATAAAATAAAAGTATTAAAAATTATATTTCATAGGTTTGTCAACATTTTCTTTGCATTTTTACAGAGCAAAAGGGAATAGTGAATAATATATGTATTTTTTTCCATATTATTTTAGTGGCTTCATCAAGGCAGCTAAATTTTAGTACTCATGCTATTTGATTTGTATTTGTATTTTATTTATTGTATATATTTTCAAGGTTAAAAGCATGAAAATAAATAACTTCTCCATGATTACTGTTTCAGATTAAATATATATATATATTAAAACATTTTCGTGGGCCTAAAGGATAAGATGGGCCTGCTGTAGGGACAAGCTAACAAAACCCATGCTTCTTGGGCCGCATTAGTTTTCCCACCCCTCACCCTCCACATCATTGTTCTGCTCGTAACACCCTACTCACTGTAGGAAATCAGATCTGTGTGCCAGCCCGTGTCCAAATGGAATACAAACTGCATGTCTGCGCCCTTCCTTAGGTGAATCGCACAAGGCTGGATTGAAGTTAAACCTGTGAAAAGACTTGCTGTTCTTACAGAGAGATTTGCTTTAGTTAAAGTAAAGAATGATAGCAGGACCTTTACCGTTAGGATCCACCATCATTTAGAATACAAGTGTGTGCGGTGCCAGAACCTTTGGAAGCCAGCTGCAGGGGGCTGTCATCATGCTAAAGCCCTGTGCACTTACATCTTCCTTCTTGCAAGAGGTAGTGATTTAAACCAACTTCTTGAGCTGCCAAAGGCCATGTATTCCTCCAGTTTTAATTTTGAATATTGTGATGGTAATCAAAACCAGACAGGTAAGTGTTACGTTTTTTATTTATTTTACTAGCGTTTCACATGATGGAGACGTCTTTCTGCGGACCCCCCACCCACCCCGAAGTATTTAACCTTTCTTTGTCTCTTTTTATATACCAAAATAGGGCAATCGAGTCAAATTTTACAATATGCAGTTCTGTTTTGGTCAGAACTAAACTAAATGAATGCACGCTGGTTTTCTTAAAATAAAATGGTTGACTTTCAGATTCCTTTTAAAAATGAAAAAAAAAAAATAGTCAAGGGGCAAGCAGACAAGAACTACACCGCAGACCGGCACTTGGAAGAGCGGCCGTGAAGGCCTTGAAAAAGATACTCAGGTGCCGGGATGTGTCTCTGCCCACAAAGATCGGAATCACTCAAGCCACGGTCTTCCCGGTGACCCTCTATGGAAGCGAAAGTTGGAGAAGCAGGATAGGAAGAGTATTGCTGCTTTTGAGCTTTAGTGTTAGAGAATACCCTGAAGATAAATACCATGGACAGCCAAGAAAACAAATCAATGGATCATCGAAAAAATCAGCCCATTGTTCTCCCTGGAGGCACCAATGGCCAGGCTCAAATTGTCCTACTTCGGACCCATGGTGCACCGACCCAGCTCTCTGGAGGAGGCTCTGAAGCTGGGAAAGGTGGAAGGAAAGGGAAGGACAGGTTGACCAGCAGCAAGGGGGAGGGACTCAGCCACGGGGGCGATGAGGACTCCCTTTGGAGACCTGAAGGACCAGGTATGGGGCAGATCACCATGGAGAAAATGTATCCATGTGGTCACTAAGAGTTGATTATAACTTGAAGGAACATAATCGATCAATCAGGACATTTGCGAGCCTTATTTAGTTATTAATTTCTTTGAAAATGCTGTGTGGCTGGCTGCCTATATTGTATAACAAATAAAACAACTAACAGCATGGCTCAAGCAGTTTTTGATCATTCCCCATTCAGGGTTTTTACTGAGCTACGGTCACTTTTCCTTATCACGAGGCTGACCACATCTGGGTATGCCAAAGACTGGTTTTGACGCGGCCTTTCCCTTATTTACCTGAAAGGAATTAGGGTTTTCCTCCCAAATAATTCCATCTATATACTACTAAAACTCTTGCGTCTGTTTGACTGTTTGTAACTTTCATTTGGGCAAAACGGTGCATCGTAGGGCAACAACTTTTGAACCGAGGTACCTCAAATGGGCTAACTTACAGAATGCGTCCAAAATCCGGGACCCATGGCTCCCATGGGATTGAAATTTGGCAAAGTTGTGACCGCTTCAGCACTACAGTGCCTTCCAACTATACTTCCCAGAAACCCGTCAGTTGCGTGGTGCAAGGAAAGATGGGAGGGGCATATCCCTGCCCTCTTTCCCACCTCTCTCCGGCCCCTGCACCCAGTTGGCTGGCGGCAAAGCCCAATGGGCAAGCGGCAATTGAGTGCTTTGAAACGGAGGCCGAAATTTGAAATCTCCTAAGGGTGGTGGGCGGTGAGGGAGCGACTCGGATGCCTGCTGGGGAGGTAGGGCTGGCTGGGTGGTGCCGGCAGTTGATGGGCAATCCCTCTTCTTCCCTGTAGGGAGGGGGCCCCTGGGGACACACCGAGAGGGGGAATAGTTTCCCTTGCGGTCCACAGCTCCCTTTGTCCCCCCCCCGCCGCAAAGTGGCAGGCAGTTCCACGGGTCAGCCGAGGAGGAAGAGGAGTGATTTCCAACGCTCTCTGCCGGCTTCCCACAAGCAAAGCCAACAACGGGGAAGCTGGCAGGAAGTTGGAGGTTGCTCCTGCTCCCACTGCCGTTTTGCCCGCCCGCGGTCATTCTGTTGATCTGTTTAGGGAAGGAAATATCTCTGAAAGGATGACCCAGCGGGTCACGGGTTGCATAGTTTAAAATGAAAGGATCATCTTAGACTTGCTGAGAATCCAGTAGCAGAAGTTGTTGTTTTTTTCTCTGCCTCATGTTCCTTCTTTTTTGTACTTGAATTCTTGGGTGGGAGGGTGGGAAGGACATCACCTTAAATTCAGGGTCACCTTCCTTTTGAATTAAAAAGCACCTGCGCCCATTCCTTTTGCACCAACATCTATACTTTGCACCAGCACCCATCACAGTCTGCGCCCCGGCCCACCTTTTATGGCTTCTCCTACCACGTTTTGTTGCATTTTGCTCCAGCGCCCACCATAGTCTTGCATAAATAACGTAGTTTTGCCCCGGATCACTTTTGCTCTACCAAGCTAGAGAGGATTCAGCCCTATTGGTCCCGTGTGTGTGTGTGTGTGTGCAAAGGGAATGAGCATCAAGAGACTGATCCTTTGCTCAATGTTTTCAGCAAGCAGGAGGTTGTGAGTTGCGGCTGGTTGCCAAGAGAGCTCTGCTTTTCCTAAATTGCAGTCGAAACGCCTGGTTTCCCGAGCTCTGCAGCAGGGGAACCTCTTCCAAAGGCATTTTCCCCCTCCTGCCCAGTGGGAGCGTGTGAGAATCTGTCTCCCTGAACCCCCAGAATCAGCCTGGCTATCATTTCTGTGCAAACCCCAGAAGGAGAGGGAGAAGGAGGGAAGAAGGCCCTTCCAGCTTTTAATAAATGGCTCTTTAAGGCTCCTCTGCGGCCAGGCCCCTCGCTTTTAAACCCAAATGTTCTATTTAAGTTGCCCGCCAAAGGTCACCTCCCAATCTTGACTGCAAAGTCACGTCGTGGCCCAACCAGTGGCCAAAGGAAACCTCGGTGGCCGCCAGGGGGCAGCAGCGAGAGATTTGGGGGCCTCTTGGCTGCCCTTGGGGTGTCCGGGGGATTTCTGCAGCCCAGCTGGGAGCCCTTCAGCCCCGCATGCCCAGTGGGAAAAGAGAAATAAGCTCCCCACCACCACTTTCTTGGTTCTGGAAAGACACAAGCTTGCACAACTCCTTGCCACAAGGTATCATGAGCTGTAAGAAGGTACGAAGAGTGCTCTTGGCCTGCAAGGGCCCTCTTTCTGCGTGACCCAGAGCTTGCCAGGAAGGTCACAAGCAAAGTAGGAGGCAGGAGCAACCAGGGGTCCAGCAGCTTCCTGCCTCCAATGAAAAAGGAAGACCCCCCCTTCGGATGAGGTGGGGTCCTCAATGGCAAGTTGAAGGCTCATCACCCTCTTCTGGAATCTTTCTATTTCCCACTGGCAGGATTTCCTGGTGGTCTCCCATCCATGGTATAAGAAGGCAACACAAGCATCTGTTTGCCCTATTTCTACTAGGAGAAAAATCTGGTTGTCTGTCAACAGGGTGTAGCCAAAAAGTCAAGATGGCAGCCGTTTGAAGCTCCTGCCAGTTTTTTTATGTGTGACTGGACTGAGGGGGGACTGGAACCTGGGCTGCCCCCCTCCTGGTCCAGCACTCCGGGCCCACCCTGGCTACCAACCACAGGGTTTCAAGAGCAATGCCAACTTTCTGCCTGGCTTTTTAAGACCAATCTTGCCTCTCCAGGGTCCCCTCCACAGGTGGTTTAATTCCGTTTTCTTATATCTGTTTCTCCCACCAGGGCTAACTTGTAAAAGATTACAGTAAAATGAAAGTACAAAAGCAATTATCTTAGGGAAAAAAGGGGGGGCAGGATGCCTGCCATACTTCAGTCAAGGCATTTTTAAAATGTGGAAAATGGAGGAAGGAAGGAGAAAAGATGAATGATGATGAATGATGAAGAAAGGGAAGGAAGGAAGGAGGGAGGGAGGGCAACAAAGGGAGGGAGGGAGGGAGGGAGGGAGGGAGGAAGGAAGGAAGGAAGGAAGGAAGGAAGGAAGGAAGGAAGGAAGGAGGAAGGAAAGCATCACAGAGGCTACACATGAATTCACTGGGCTGTACCAGAGGTTTGGAATGCAATGTTAAAATTAAAAGCAGATTATGAATTTATGGTGTAGAGCTGGTGGCTTCCCAGTTTTTTAAACTGCAGTGGTCGAAATGGTGCCCAGGCAGAAGGAGGCGGGATCAGGCCTGATGTCAGCTCCACCAGGTAGACCAGAGGAAACCAGCTCCAGAAATAGACCAGAACCAGGTTTTATGATTTAGGAGAGAGCCAGTGTGGTGTCGTGGTGAGGGCCCGAGAGGGGACCCCATCTTGCCTTGGGGGACCAGCTGTTCCAAAGGAGGGGAGCCTCCCATCCTACCTCCAGATAGGTGGGATCTTCACTTGGGGTTCCCCAGGTGGGCAGAATCTGTCTGGGGAGAGCATTTCCAAAGATACCCTGAGCTATGGAGGGCTTTGTAGAGGGTACCCAGTCCCTTGAATTAAACCAGGAACCTGTAGGAAGCCACGGAGATGGGCTGGAAGGAGAATTCAGAAGCTGTTATAGAAACAATGGGGTAGAAGCATTTCTTTCGTCCTGGGAAAGGAGAGAGTGTTAGGAAGAAGCTCAGGATGGCTCCTCCCTGACCCAAGGGGGTATCCGTGGGAGGGGAGGGAAAATACCACCAGACTTGCAAGATTCAGCCTCTCTGAATAAGACTTTTTTTTAATCTGTTCAATTGTGTCCGATTCTCGGAGACTGCCTGGACAAATCCCTGCCATTTTCTTGGCAAGGTTTTTCAGAAGTGGGTTGCCATAAACATTTGATGATAGATAGATAGATAGATAGATAGATAGATAGATAGATAGATAGATAGATAGATAGATAGATAGATAGATAGATAAGAAGCATCACAAAACGCAGTCATGTGACCGCGGGATGCTGCAACCACTTGTAAATGCGAGCCGGTTGCCAAGTGCCCAAAATGCAACCCTGTGACCGCAGGGGTGTGTGCGACATTTTGCGACACTCAGAAGTGCTTTACAGGCTGTAAAGCATCCATTCCGATGCCGTCGTAACTTTGGACCATTGTTAAACGAACGGTCGTAAGTCGAGGATTACCTGCATAAGCCCCAATTTTCAATTTGAGATCCCACAGGTCTGGGCAATTGCAGATGCCTAAATTGAGAGGAGCACTCTCTGTCCTTCTATCCTGCAAAGGAAAACCTAGTAATGGCTTTTCAGCAGCTCTGGAAATAGCCAAAATCTGGTTTGATGCAGTGGGGTTGCCTTCCAAGGAGCTGTGCTACAGAATCGCTTTCAATTCTATATTTCTTTTGATTTTCCACAGCAATCTCTTCCTCTTTGTCCTGATACAGGAGCATTGCTGCGTCTAACACAAGATCCTTCCAATAATTCCCATCCAACTCTTTTTATCCATCTTTTGCACATCCTTCTCTTCCCATTTATATTTTGGAAGATCATCTAGCACAAACCTGGCCACTTTAAGATGGGTGGACTTTGAAAAACACTGGTTTAGTCCCAGGGTTCTCTGTTGAATACGAATCTAGTGGCAGGAAGTTCCAGGGACCTTTCAGTGCTGGCTGGGGAATTCTGGGAGTTGAAGTCCACCCCTCTTAAAGTGGCCAAGTTTGAAGAACGCTGATCTAGCACATGGCAGCAAAACATCAGGAGCCTGGTAGCACCTTTTCCAATTAACAGATTTAGAAGTTGCAGCTCACAAAAGGCCTTTGAGTAACATTTGTGAGTTGGGAAAGTTGCTGCCAGGCTCCTGATGTTTTGCCACTATAGACTGGCACAGCTCTTCTCCTAGAACAGCACACGGCAGTAGGTTTCCTTCCACACACCCCTCCATTCCACCTGGCCTGCCTTTTTTTAATTAAAAAAAATGGCTTCATCTCACTGGGGAACCCTACATCACCTGAAATCGACACGCTTTTCTAATCTAAATAAAGTTTAAATTTTCTCCGGAAAAGGGGAGGGGGGGGCAAAGATAACTAATTATATCTCGGCATGTTAGATCGTAAATCACATAATTAAGGTAGGAATTTGTGCATCTCGTCAAGCTGACAAAGAGCAGACTACACAAATTCTTATCTCATTACACTTTAATTAAGAATTATGTTCCAGCATCATCTTTTTAATTATCGCAGACCCCCACAGAAGCGTTCTAATCTTCTCCCTCCTCCCCATAGCCCCCGATTTATTTATTTCCAAGGTGGGGCTACGCACCTTGAGATGGTCACTAAATGAATTTTCCAGTGTGCTGGGAAGGGAGGGTGCTAATGAAATTCATCTGGCTTAGACTATTCCACTCGGATAAAGTGAACTTTCCCAAAGCAACTTCTGGCATCCTTCGAACAGCCAGATGGTCGGGAAAGGGGTGGCAGTGGGTGGAACAGAAGCAGGAAGGGAGTCGGCGTAGGATTTCTTACACGAGCGGATCGGAGGAGAATTGCTGTGCGAACCAGGTTTGGAACTAGTTTCCAAGTATCAGCAGGACGGTCACACTCTTGAGAGTTCGCTTAGCCTGACTTTGCTGCCAGAGCATCTGTGGGATCGTTGCAGGAGCGGAAAAGATGGCTACGTACGTATCTCCCCACACGGACGCACCTGCTGCAAGAAATCGCTTTTGGTGCATTAAGATGCATGGCACCCCCAACTGCAGCCTTAAATTTTTACAGAGGTGGCAATTCCTTCAGGATCCCCTTTGGATGGTGATGGTTGGCAGAGAAATAGGAAAGGGGAAGGTCCCCCTGGCTGGGAAGCTCAAAAGAGATGGGCTGAAGGTAAAGATAATCCTGTAATGGTATGTGGGAAAGACCTTGAGAGACAAAGAGATGCTGCCTGGGAACAGTCAGATAAGAGAGGGCCTAGCCCACAGCTGCATAATGGGGAGGCGAAGGGCAAGAGGCTCAGAAGGGACCCTCCCTAGTTTCTTGGGCTGTAAAGGAGACAGGGGGGGATGAGCCTAAAGGGGAAGGTGAGATAACAGTGTGTGGGAAAGACCTTGGGAGACTGGGGCAAAGAGCCGCTGCCAAGGGAATGGTCAGATAAGAGGCGGCATAGCCCACAGCTGCATAATGGGTGGAGAAAGAGGCTCAGAAGGGACCCTCCCTAGTTTCTTGGGCTGTAAAGGAGACGGGGGGGATGAGCCTAAAGGGGAAGGTGAGATAACAGTGTGTGGGAAAGACCTTGGGAGACAGGTGAAGAGATGGAACAGTCAGATAAGAGAGGGCACAGCCCACAGCTGCATAATGGGTGGAGAAAGAGGCTCAGAAGGGACCCTCCCCAGTTTCTTGGGCTGTAAAGGAGACGGTGGGGAATTTGTACTTACAGACTTGCAAGATTCCATCAACATAGCTTGAAGTAGAATTGGCTCGCTTGGCCGGGTTTCCTGTCTGGTCCACCTGGGAAGGCTGACATCCATCTTGCAAGTCTGAAAGTGCAATTCTCCCCCCATCTCCTGTACAGCCTTACCTAGAATGGGAGGAGCACTTCATTTTGAGTTACTGCAGTTAGCTTCACACGGGGCTGTCCTTGAAGGCTGCCCCAAAACTTCAGCTGGTCCAAAAGGTGCTTCTGCGGTAGTCTCATTTCTGCCCCCATCACACTGTAGCTACAGGAACTGCGCTGGCCATCCGTGCTGTTTCGGTTGCCCTTCGAAGTTGTCCAGATCAGGAAACAGATTCCAGAGATAGGCTAGAACTAGGTTTTATGATTTATGAGAGAGCCAGTTTGGTGTCGTGTTGAAGGCACCAGGCTAGAAACTGGGAGTTCTAGTCCCACCTTGGGCACAAAGCCAGCTGGGTGACCCTGGGCCAGCCGGCTCACTGGGGAATTCTGGGAGTTGAATTCCACACATCTTAAAGTGGCTGAGAGTACTGCTGTGAAGAAAAGAATTCTTTGCTCACTGCCAACTGCTCCTTCAAGCAACATAAACACAGCCTTTGCAACTCAGTGATCGTTGGAAGGACATCAAAATCAAACTGACAATATAATAGGAAGCAAAAGATGAGAAATGCAGGCTAGGCAGCCGGAACATTTCCAGGTGCAGCCTATGGAAGAGACTTAAATGACTGCTGTCAGATTTATGGTTTAAACTTAGGAAATTAAAGATTGTAGGGGTGCCAACAAGAACTGACCTGGGGGACATACAATCAACATTGGAGCCAGTTCATTGCATTTTCCCTGTCTGATACAGAATCTGAGGCACTATGGGAAAGAGTGAAGAAGGCTGAAAGCTGAAATAAATGGATAGTGCCACACCCTTTGCCTAGGGCTGCCCTTGAAGACTGCTCAGAAGCTGCAGCTGGTCCAGAATGAGGTGGAATGGGCAGTGGTGGGCAGACCATGGCTTGCCCGTGGGATACTTCTGCTTGCAGTAGGCTTCCAGGCACAATTCAAGGTGTTGGTTATTATCTTCACGGTGTAGAGCAGTCTTGCTCAACCTTTTGACCCTGGAGGAACCCTTGAAAGATTTCCCAGGCCTCGGGGAACCCCTGCACACTCAGGCTCAAATAGAGGCCAGGAGTTACCAAATTATTCAGTTCGTTTCATGAGCAGGCCTGTATAGATGCATGGATGGTGTTCTTAAACTAAAAATAAAGGATGAAATGTACCTCTTTAAGGTGAAGTTGCCCAAATTGGAAATAAATTTTTAAATAAACCATGATCTCCCAGGGAACCCCTAGTCATCTCTTGGGGAACCATGGTTGAGAAACCCTGGTGCAGAGCCTGGTTATTTGAGGGACTGCCTCTCTCTAGGGTTTTTGCCCATCCCATGCGGTTGGACAGAGTCCGCATACTCTGGCCCAGCCAATGAAACAGTGCCGTCTGATGGGGCCTGGGAAGTGGGCCTTCACCTGCCCTCTGCAGCACCATCTTGTCCGAAATCCATACGGCCCCCATCCTGATCCTGCTTAAGTGAGAGCCCTTAAAACCTGGTTCTGTCCCCAGATCCTGGTTTCGAGTGGACGGTAGATCTCTTTTTGGGTACCTCAGTGGTTTAACAGATGGCTGTGTTTCTCCAGACCTCCTTTTGGATTGTCTATTCTGTGTTTTTATTGTTTTTACTTTTGTATCCTGTAAGCCATGCAGAGTTGTATAGGCTGGGAACTACTGTGTAGGGCAGTGTTTCTCAATCTTGGCAACTTTAAGATGGGAGGACTTCAACTCCCAGAATTCCCCACCTGGCAAGGCTGGCTGGGGAATTCTGGGAGCTGTAGTCCACCCATCTTCAAGCCACTGAGAAACAGGGTGTAGGGTAGAAGCTGAATATTTTATCTGGCTGCCCAAAAGCCTATAGAAATTGAACTAGTGCTTGCTTACAGTCCCAACTGAGCACTTCCCTCCCTCCAGCTGCTTCTGTTGAAGGCATCAGAGGAGGCAGGAACCCCTCCAAAGGGCTTGGATCTCACCCCATTCCTCACTGAACTTTCCAGCTAAATGGAACGCTGGAGCTTGTTTGTTCTTTTCCTCCCCCCTCCCAATCACCTTTCCTTTTGTGTCGTGTTTTTTGGATAATAAAACCTGAACAGAACCAAACGGAGCATTCACCTGCACATAGAAAGAAGAAAAGATCTTTAAAAGGCACTGTTTCACTTTTTGAAAAAGAAACACCCAGAGGTGAATGTATGAACCTCCCACGTGCTGCTTTTTTTCCCTGGGTGAGAAAAGAAAGAAAAAATAAAGATAAGCAATTGGGGAGTGACAGTTTTTTCTCTTCCTAGGATTACAAAGGATGCTGGTTCATCAGCTGGAGCAGCTGCCTTGAAAAAGGAGAAGAAAGGATATCAAGAGATCCAAGGTGTCCACAGGGGGTCAAAAAAGTCAAGATGGTGGCCACGATGGTGTGATGGAAGCCCCACCTCTTACGTGATGCGCATAAAAAGGGGTGGGGCTTTCATGACACAGTTGTGGCCGCCATCTTGACTTTTTGACACACATACACAGAGAGCAGAAGCCCCTGCAAGGGATCCTCTGAATTGTCATCTTCTCCTTGCAAGCTTCATTTTATGTTAGAGTAGGAAGTCCAACTGCAGAGGAAAGGAAATCTAAGGGCTTTTTAGATTTCATTTTAGGGCTACCTATCAGCAATCTGTTACGAATTACAGCATCTATCCAAGTTCCAGAGCAGTTGGGTTATTCTCTGTTGCAGAGAGGGAGAGAAAGAAAGAAGAAGAAAGAAGAAAAGAAGGAAGGAAGAAGGAAGGAAGGAAAGAAGGAAGGAGAATAAATAAATACATAAATAAATCAGACTAGATGAGACGAGAGGCAGTCTAAAGATTCATCCGTTTGTCGTTGCACGTGCTTTTTCTCCAGTCCAGCCCACCGCATCCAAGAGGGCCCTCTAATTTGTTCTTGCAAAATTCAAAATATTGTCCCTCACAAAAGACAGAGGGATGGCCTTAAACATTAGCATTGTTGGTTCAAGCCTCTCACCTAAATAAAGGGACATGGCAGAAGGACAAGGGTGGTGGGGGAGGGCAAACCTGCCGTTTAAACTCAAGTGGCTGAACGAAGACAAGGAGATTAGTAGCATCCTATAAAATTGGGTGCCGTTAATTACCTTAGAAATATCAGTACCGCCAGGCAAAGCAAAGCAAAATGGAGATAAATCCATGCCCAAGCTCGGGACTGCTTCATCTTTTAAAGGCAATTAACTCTTAGTTATTAGCTTTTAATTAGGGAATAATAATGACACCATTAATACAGTTTATTAAACTTGTCAGTAGGCAGCTGTTCCAAACAGATTTTGTTATCAGATTCTGGCAGATTTTTTGACTGTCGGTGTGACTTCAATTTATAGCAATTTAATTTATAGGTGGAAGGCAAGAGGATGGAGAAGCTGCCCAGAACGGTGCGGGAAGGATTGGGACGCAGGGCGCAACGCACGGGTGCAGCGTTGGCACAACGGGAAGCAGGAAAAAAGGATGCTGGACGGAAATATAAAGTGAAAGAGGCCCAGGGAGGAGGTTAAAAAATAGTGTGTGCATGTGTGTGTGTGTGTGAGTATACTGTATGAGAAAGTGCGTGTAACAGAAACTGACGAAAGGTATTATTGTGTAAGGTGTAGAGAGAAAAAAGGTTGTGAAGAATGTTGTCAAAAAGAGCGGGGAATGGTGAAGACAGCAAATGTTGAGCAACTTTGATGGGCGTAAAAAGTTTGTTTTGCGAGTGGGTTAGGCAAGGAGCCTCCAGCGGGGTGAAAGGAATTAAAAATAAGAGAGAAAAATATTCAGGATGAAACTGAAGTGAGAGAATGCTAGAAGGAACATTTATGAGATCTGTAAGGGATGCGGTGGCGCTGTGGGTTAAACCGCTGAGCTGCTGCGCTTGCCGATCGGAAGGTCGGCGGTTCGAACCCGCGTGACGGGGTGAGCTCCCGTTGCTAGTCCCAGTTCCTGCCAACCTAGCAGTTTGAAAACATGCAAATGTGAGTAGATTAACAGGGACCGCTTCGGCGGGCAGGTAATGGCGTTCTGTGACTGTCATGCCGGCCACATGACCGCAGAGGAAGTGTCTACGGACAAACGCCGGCTCTTCGGCTTTGAAACGGAGATGAGCACCACCCCCTAGAGTCAGACACGACTGGACTTAATGTCAAGGGAAACCTTTACCTTTACCTAAGGGATGGGTATGTTAGAGCAGTGTTTTTCAACCTGACCACTTTAAGATGGGTGGACTTCAACTCCCAGAATTCCCCAGCCAGCTTGAATTCTGGGAGTTGAAGTCCACCCATCTTAAAGCGGCCAGGGTTGAGAAACACTGCATTAGAGAGTGGAATTGAAATGAAGACTGTAAATGTTCGTGTCTAAGGAAAAGTTGATGGAAAGGAAGTTGTAAATATTGGGAGAATGTTGGAAAATGGTGGGACTGCGGTACAGGTCGTCCTCATTTAGCAGCTGCCTCCTTTAGTGACCGTTCACAGTTATGACAGTGATGAACAGTAGTCTTGTGACCCATCCTCGCATTTATAACCATTCTCAGGTCTGTAAAACAAAGGAAAGCTGAAGGAAGATCATGAGCACCATCATGGTTTCACTTAGCGACCAAGTTGCTGTTCCCAACTGTGGTCACTAAACGAGGACAACCTGTAAAGGTGGTGGAACTGGCCAAATGTTAAAATATAGATCGGGTTTGCTTACTGAAGGGCAGTGGGACTTCTTTCATGGGTGGGTGAAGACCGCATCCATGCCTGATGGTTGAAAGATGCTGTTCTCGTTCCCCCAAAGGGAAGACAATTACAGGGAAATTAGTTTGTTAAGTGTGCCTGGGAAGCATTCTGACCAAGAGGTGGTAATGAGCAAAGTTTGGGCAATGCAATGGCAGCTTTATGCTGCGCAAAGGGTGTGGAGTTTGGAGTTTAGGTCCTCAGCTGGTCGCTGAGAAATTTATGAATATGAGAAAGTTTATAGTAGGGTTGGAGCCCAGCTGCTGAATGGGGGGAGAGCGATACATGAGGAAAAGGATGCATGCTTGAGACCACCTAGAATGCTTAGCAAGTAGCTCAGCATTGAGAAGGAAGTCAGTCATGGATGTGTGATGCCCCCTCTCTGCATCTCCAAGGTCATCTATCTCCTGTTGGGCTTGATATATCCTTCACCTCTATAGTTCCTCACGCTTCATACCTTGACTAGGCTTCGAGTAACCTTGGCTTACCTCCAAGGTGTCTCCTGGTACTAACCTCAAACCTGATGGAAAGCAAATTGGGTTTGTCCTAATAGTCTGGTCAGTGTCTTCCATAAGTTGGTAACAACCTCTAGGAATGGCAAATATATAGTACTGCCCGGTAGGCTTCTCTGAAGCTTCTCAGAAAACAGAAGTTCTACCTTCCTGATGGGAACCTCTTTCAGCGGCACAGGAAGATCTCCAGATGGGCTGCTGCTTCAGTTCATCTCAAGGAGTTGATGCTTCCCTGGAAGGCCATGTGGGATGAGGACTGCTGTTTCAAGTTGTGAAGATGGAGTTCATGGTCAAGGGTCCACCTCCAGTTTTCCTTGCCATGTGAGAAAAGGCAGATGATGTCCAACAGCCTTCACAGCAGTGGAATGTCACAAGATGTGGTGTTCATTGCTAGTATAGATAGCTTCAAGAGGAGACCGGACCAATTCCTAGAGGCCAGGTCTACCAGTGGCCACTAGCCTTGAAGTTCAGGCACAAGGGCAGTCCTCCTCTGCATACTAAAAGCATGGGAACTGCACTGGGGGTGTCCTGGATCCCCAAACTGTGGATTTCCTACATGCATCTGGTGGGCCATCCCATGAGACTGAAAGCTGGTTAGATGGACCAAGGCTTGATCCAGCAGAGTTGTTTTCATATGCCTGAAGAGTTTCATTTGTGAAGCTTGTTTCCCACTGAGACCAATATCGCCATATTTTCCCCACCAGGAAAGGCCCTTTTATCAGCCCATTTCCCCACATCACAGAATTTATTGCTGATACTGTGTATCTCGTACTCCATCTGTAAACTGCTTTGGAGGCTTGGCTGAAGGGCAGCATGTGATAGATAAAAATAAGTCAACAGAGACAAGCCAGGATGTTTACAAACAGGTTTGAAGTTTGGAAAAATGCTGCAGAATGGTCCCAATCAAGAAATTATTTCAGCAAAAGAATGAGAGATCCCACTGAGTCAAAGGCCCCCACTATTCCTTCAGATTGTTTTGGGTGGAGGGGGGGGACATGCTGGCAAGGAACAACAGCCTTTTTCCTTTCTGCCTCACTCTTCCCCCTCATTCACTTATCAACTACATTTAAATCTTGCCTCATATTCAAGAGGCTCAGGATAGTGTGCATTGGTACGCCTCTCATTTTATTTCCACAACAGCCCTGTGAGGTAGTTTGGGTTGAAAGAAAGGTACTGGCTCCAAGTCACACAGGGTTGAGTGGCTATTTGAATCCAGGCCTCCCTGGACCCAATTCAACATTTAAGCACCATACCAAGCTCTCAGAACAGGCCCATCCTTGCTTCAACTTTTTGCAAGCATTTAGGATATACCAACATCTGCCTTGGAGGGACCTCCCCTCCCCCCAAATCCTAAAGAGGAAATGCATTAGAGAAACTAGACATTTTAAAAGACAGACCTATACAAATGTTTAACACGGTGCCAAGCTTTGTGTATGGGCCTGATCCCCCTGGAAATTGGAATGGTGTGAAAATAGCTGCAGATTGGAACGGGGACTTGGGAAAGTTGAAAGCCAACTTTGACAACTTGAGAATGCTCAGTGCAATGTTATTTTTTAGTTTCTCTTCAAACCAGACTTGGCATCCCATGGTGATGCGAGAGGAAAGAAGTATGTGCCAGAGGCGACAGGCAACCCAGAAGTGGCGACGCACAGTCCTGGGGAAGGTGTGGGTGGTGCAGATTTCCAACAGAGGAATAATGGCGCAGCTCCCCAAGTGGGCACATTTCCTGGGATGTGAGCTCTATCCGGTTAGTAGGGAGTTACATTTCCAACCCACAGCCCAAGGACTCTCCTCCTTCTGTTCACTGGTTATGATTCCTCTAGGAATGAAAATCAGGACAGGGAACATGCAGCCCGACCAATTTTGCTGGAACCCTAGTTACCCCCAGGCCTGGCTAGAACGATGAGAGCTGCAGCCCAAGAACCCTTGAATTGGCGGCAGGATCCACGCCACACAGTTAACCACGCTACGTTACGTCTTAGTTCAGGAGAAATCCCCACTTCTGTGATCAGCAGAGACGGCGATGGCAGGGAAAGGACAGATGCCAGAGAAAACTCTCTACGTGTGTCTTTTGAGTTGGAAACTCAGCCCCCTTTTTATTCAGACCCGCAACTTCCCACAATCCCCGCTGCACACGCTTCGGTGCTGGATCGGGGGGTCGCCCAAGCCAACCAATGGGGAGGCCTGGCAAAGTGGCGTAAGGGACTGTCACATGATCGGAAGAACTGCCAGGGCGGAAGTGGGGTTTGGGCTGTTATTCAACAGAGCCAACAGACGTGCAAATCCGGGGTCAGAAGGCAAGGCGGGAGCCGCTGGGAGGGGAATGCCCTTTCTCCGTCCCTTTCACTCAGGGCTGGGGTCTCAAAATGGGTTTGCATGACCGGTGCAGGGGATGGGTGGGGGAAGAGGTTCAAGGAAGAGGAAGTGAGTTGCTTATTCCTTTAGACCAGTGTTTCTCAACCTCAGCAGCTTTAAGATGTGTGGACTTCAACTCCCAGAATTCCCCAGTCAGCCATGCTGGCTGGGGAATTCTGGGAGTTGAAGTCCACCCATCATAAAGTTGCTGAGGGTGAGAAACACTGCTGTAGACCAATTCTCATAAAAGACAAACTCAATTTCCAAAGTGTATTAGAGGAATGTGGAGAATTTTTTTTGGGGGGGGGAGGGAAAGGACATTCAAGACTACAAAACAATAAAAGGAAAAGATCCGAATTCTATAGAATGTGCCAGATGCTTGGCATGAGCAAAACAAAACTGACCACCTGAATAATTGGGGGTGGGAAAACACTTTTTTTTTTTGTTTACACAATATAAATATGCACACAAATTACAGCAATGGTGATTATTTCCATCAGCATTTACCCATGCAGTGCAACCCTCCTTCCACTTCACCCGTCCTGCGTTTGTGAATCCCTTCCCTTGATCAGCCCCACCCCCAAAAGTTTAGAAAACAGAGTTATTCACAGCTCCAAATTCTTTTTAAAAGACTGGTTTACACTATTGCGGCCTGGGAGCCAAAAAGCAAGGCATTTTAAAAAAGTATTTTATACAAGCAAGTTATCCCTCCATCTCGCACTGGACGGTTGAGAATCTGAAAAGGGCAGCCCCGGAAGCAGCTTGGGACGCCCTTTTGTGGTGTGCAGGAACAGATTCCCACCCGAATTCAGGTTTAAGTAAGACTGGAAAACCACAATACGGTTTAATGAAGTTGTGGTCGTAAAACATCTCCGAACCCTTCCGGTGAGGCATTACACCTTCTACACGTGGAGATGGGGGGAAAGAGAAATGGTGGCACGTTTTACGGGAGTGGAATTCCACACCTTGAAATGTCGCTGCCTTTACAGGGAGCGGCTGTTGCGGGCCAGCCTCGAGAGGTCCAGCCTAAATAAATGTTGCCTAAAGCAGCAGGCAATGGGAGAGGGGGCCGTTCAAAAAAGGAAGCAGGACGACTTGTGGGAGCTCTCCACTTGGCGCCTCCCGTCTTCATGGCCAGAAGAGGCGATTTCAGGCATTGGTGAAAAAAATTCTGGGTAGGCGTGGAAGCCGGTGGGTTTCATTTCAGACTTCACGCCTAAATCCCTCCATTGTTTCTCTAGATCAGTGTTTCTCACCGTGGCCACTTGAAGATGTGTGGACTGCAACTCCCCAGCCAGCAGGGAATTCTGGGAGTTGAAGTCCACACATCGTCAAGTTGCCAAGTTTCAAAAACACTGATCTAAATGGTCCAGGAGTTCAAGATGCACCCATGGTCAGTCTGCCCCACCTGATTCACACACCAACGTGGAGGAACAACACCTTGCAACAGTTGGCTAGGAGAACAGCTCCTGCATGTTGCAACAAGCTCCAGAAGGAAGCTTCCTCCACTTCAGCTTTTAAGACGGGCTTTCTTTCCAGGAAAAGGAAGAGGGAAAAAAGTTATCTTTCAATTTCATGCACGCAGATGAGGCTGAGAACAAACGGGCACGTTGCAGGCTGAGTGTACAGGTAGTCCTTGCTTAACAACCATTCATTTAGTAGTGATTTGGACTTACAATGGTGCTGGAAAAACCGACTTACGACCGGTCCTCACACTTACGACTGTCGCAGCGTCCCCATGGTCACGTGATCACGATTCAGGCACTTGGCAACCAGTTCACATTTATGACCACCGCAGTGTCCTGTGGTCACGTGATCGCCATTTTCAACCTTCCCAACTGGCTTCTGGCAAGCAAAACCAATGGGGAACCATGTGATTTGCTCAGCAACCATGTAGTTTGCTTAATAACCTCGGTAATTCACTTAACGACCACTGCAAAAAAGATCACAAAATCAGGTCAGATTTGCTTAATGACTGCTTTGCTGAGCAACCAAAATTCCGGTTCCAATTGTGGTCATTAAGCGAGGACTACCTGTACCAGCTGTATGGAAACAGCACCGTATCTGTTGGGCACTCAGTGGCAAAATACAGAAGTGACCTCCTGAAAAAATGTGAAGTCAGGGCGACAGCGTGGAAGAAGAGAGGTGAGCCAACGAACTGGGCCCCAATCTGTTAATTTTGATTCTTCGCACACAAACCTGCTTTATGCAAACCTGAGCTGGGTTCTTGCACAAATCTAAAATGGCTATTTAATTCATGGAGGTGGCAGCCACCTCCCTTTAGCACGTCTGGGCAGTTCGTGCTGGGGAGGGGACCAAAAAGGAGCTGGCAGGCCCAGGAGAGGGAGGGGCTGCCAAGAGTCATCTCTCCCCTCCCCTTCCAGGAGAGCCTCTGCGCAGTTTGCGGACGGACGGACGGACGGAAGCAGGAGCCGGCTGTGCAAGAACAACCCTCCCTACTCGCTTTACACCGGCACTTCTCAGACTCGGCAACTTGAAGATGGGTGGACTTCAGCGCCCAGAATTCCCCAGCCCGCCCGCCCGCCTGCCACGTCTCCCGAGCATAAACCGGAAGGCAGGAAAGAGGGCAGCCCCCTCCCCCCTAAGCTGGTACCAAAGGGTTAAGACTGAAACCCACCTACTAACAGTTCAATGGTGTAATTTATTACAAAACATTTCATTTGAAAATGTATTTTGTTTAACAGAAACGTCCCCATATTCTTTTTCCACAAAAGAGGTATTCAGCCCCCCACCAAAATAAAATAAAATAAAATAAAAAATAAAATAAAATAAAATAAATATAAGTTCTCCATCTCCGCAAGATGGCAAAGGATCTTTCCTCCTCCTCCTCTTTTTTTTTTGAAGAGCAAGGGTGGGGGCCCCAGGACCCCCAAGGTGCTGGATCCCAACTTGGACTGTGGCTGACCACGAGGCCAGGCGAGCCCAGACTGGTGGAACCAGGAGAGGACCCCTTTCTGGTGACTCGCCCCAAATGCCGGGAAGGATGCCCGATTCATTTCTAAAGCTGCTTTACAAGGAAGGGAGGGGGAAAAAACTGTGAAAACCCTTCACTCTTTCATTTTGTTGGTTTTGCTTGCATTTCTTTTAAAAAACACAATGTTTCCTTTTTTTTCTTTTAATAGAAAATGTCAAAGGCAATTTTTCATATATATATGTATATATAATATATACATACACAAATTGCTAATTCCCAAAAGGCTGCTTCAGTAGTCAGGGAGATAGCACCTTTTCAAAAAGGGAAAGGAGAGAGAGAGGGAGAGAGAAATGGCTGAGATTAAAAACTGGAGTCACCTTTGCAAATTCCAAACATTTCTTGAAGCTTTTTTTTAACCAATGAAAACAAACCAATGAAAGATTGAAAGTTCAGTCACAGACAGCTTTGCCTGCCAGGATTCTTTCACTGTTTCTATGGAGAAACGTTATCCCCCCGCCCCAACCCCGCGACCCCAAGGAAAAAGGTTTTGTCTGCTCGAAAGTCGTCAGCAGGAGGAACAGAGGTAGGCTAGGGCAAGACAAGCTTCTCAAAAGTCCAAACCCAGAATGGAAGGAAGGAGTCAATTTGCAAGTTATTGCACAAGGGCTGGGTCTCTCACGCCGGTTCTCCACTTAAGTTAACTTTCCGCAGGGCGGTGCAAAAGGGTGTTTCAAAGAGTTCCAATTTCCTTTCCTCGAAACGCAAAGCACGGTCCAGCCTGGCAAAGCTCTTCTTGGGTCCCGGCTAGAACTTCGCCTGCAGGAGGGTCTCCATAAGAGCGAAGTGGTCGGGGCGGGGGCTGCCGTCCTCGCCGCTCTTTGTGGCGCCCACCCGCGGGCGCTTGGCTGCTTTCGAGTCGTCTCCCGAGACTGTCTCTTCCTGAGGCGCTCCGCTGCTCAGGGACTGCCGGGTGACAAGAACGGGACAGGCGTGAGGGGGAAAGCAGGGGGCGCGGGGAGATCCGGCGGGGACGAGGCGAGGCGCAGCCCCACAGAAGGCTTTTGGGCCGGCCCTGCCAAGCGCCAGACCCGGGTGCCTCTTCTCTACGGGACACACACGCCCTGCCCCCAGCCGAGGCCTGAGGCTCTCCCCTACTGCATCCAAAGGGTGGGACAACCACAGCTTCCACTTAGCAATTCAAGGGACTGCATGGCGGAGGTCAGAGAACGAAGGCGCAAACGCCCTAGTGGGGTAACCAGAGCCGCCCTTCCCGCTTCTGCTTCTGGAAGGCAGAAAGACGCCAGGGTGGCTCAACGGCAGTCCCTATCGGAAACCATGCTAGCCAGATGCTCTGTTTCTCTTCCTGCACAAATTTGCTTCCAGCAGATTTACCTTGTTTTCATGCTGCCCAACGGCTTGCCAACCATCTAAAATCAAAGGAACTGCGTGCCTTGAAGAACTGGCTCCCTTGCTAAAGCACCACCACAATTACCATGGCTCTCCCTAAGGAGCAACTGATCGAGTGCCCTCTTGTCCTCCGTGGGTGGCGTCGGGAACTGTGCCCTCTCTTGGCACATCTGATACGTATCTGCACGTTCCTTCTGCCTGCCCACCAAATGATTGCTTACAGACCCCTCTGAGCCGGCTGTTTCTGGACCCTGCTCAGGAACAATCTGCTGCCTTGCAAGTAAGAAATCCCAGGGCCAACCCTGGAATCTCAGGGTGGGTTGAGAAACTGCTACCGGTGCGGACATTTCTGAATTATCTTGGCCGAGAGCAAAAGGCAACTTCCCATATTCTTCATTTCCCGCCTACCTTCCTGCCTTCCTTTTGAGGCAAAAGGGAAGAAGCTGTCCAGGTTGACATGAGCTGCGTGTGTCTCATTCCCTGAATCAGGGCCCAAAACAGGGCCCTGGAGAAAGTGCTCGCTCTGCTTTGCCAGCTTTTGATTGTGGACATCTGCATCGCAAGCAGGTACTTGTTGTGAATGTCCTGGGTGACAGCAGCTTTGACCTGATTTTCACAGAAATATTGCAAAAAAATCTCCAAGCTGCATCTCTGCAACAGTGAGCCACAGATACCTACCAGGCGAGATTTTACTCTCTTGGGAAGTTCCTCGTCAAGGGTATAGATCTCCCCACGTTTGACCATCAGCTGAGAGCCATCTTCAAACTCTACCTGTGGAAGTAAATGGAGCAATTTCAAGCACTCGGCCTCTTGTTTATGATCCGTAACTTCCATATTACCACCCTGCCACTCTTCTGTTTAACCCAACTGAGATGGGTTAGCCTCAGGTGTACTCCTTGTTCAGGCTCAAATGATCCTACTTCGGGCACAGGATGTGCAAGCCCAGCTCTCTAGAGGAGGCTCTGATGCTGGGAAAGGTGGAAGGAAAGGGAAGAGGACGACGACCAGCAGCGAGATGGATGGACTCAGTTACAGGGGCAACGGGGGAACTGTTGGAAGACCAGGTTAGGGACAGGTCGTCATGGAGAAAATCTATGTGGTCACTAAGGGTTGACAATGACTTGAGGGCACATAATCAATCAATCAATCAATCAATCAATCAATCATAGTTCTTGTTAAATCCAGAGAAGGGCTTCCTCTTAGCAGTCACAAACCACCCTCTTGGAGTTTCTCTTTTTCTCTGCCAACCAAGACACCAACACAACCCGGTTTGCTTGCAAATATCTTGTTCTCTCCAGACTACAAAGAACAGCTTGTTCATCAGCTCTCCCCAGATGCCCCTGGAGAGGCATCACGACAAGTTTTCAATTCCAAAAGCAGGCCAAGGCCCTCACAGTGAGAGTATCTAGTCTGAACAGGGGAGGGGGAGGAGGAGGAGGAGGAGGTGGTGGTGGTAACTGGGATCTTACCTGAAAGATCTGGCTGACGTGGGCAGCAATGAACTTGGCTTGGTAAGTGATGCCGTTGGTCAAGTGCAGCTGGACCAACTCGCCCTCAGCAGGCGGTCCCATCTTAAGGCAGTCTCTGCTCTGAGAAACCAATTTATTTATTTTATTTAGTTTGAAGATTGATATGGCCCCCACCTTGTGGCACACAGCTGTGCTGCATTTTGGGAAGGTCGGGGGATTCAGGAATGAACATGGGTGTCTTAAGATTTTGCAGCTGCTTTAAGCAGCTATTTCACCCTTAAAACCTTTGACCTGCCTTCTCAAAATGGGTCCTGACTCTGCCCACCTTTGAGCCGCAACCACTGACAAGCCAGCACCCCAGCCAATGACCTCAGCTTACAGAACAGAGTTGTTAAACAGGTTCTCATGCTTGTAGAACCTTTCTTGTCTAGTCCCTCTGCTGCCCCCCTTCCTCCTCGGCTGCCTGTTCTCCACCATCACCGAGTACAGGTAGTCCTTGTTTAGCGACTACAACTGGGACCAGCAACTCAGTTGTTAGGCGAAGCAGTCACTAAGACAAAGCGCGACTGCGCTTGAGATCTGACTTCGGCTTTCCTTTGCTTTACAGACCTGCAAAGGTCGTCAGTGCGAAGATTGGTCACTAAGTTACCTTTTCATCACTGTCATAACTGCAAAAAGTTGCTGTATGGGGCAGTCACTAAATGAGGACTACCTGTAACACTTCCAACGAAGTACCAAAGAGCAACCCGATGTGTGTCTACTCTCATCTGTATCAGCCTTATCCAACCTGGGCTTTCTCCAGACTGCAAGAAGTCCCAGAATTCCTAGGTGGCATGGCTAACCGCTGAGAATTCTGGCAACTGAAGAGCACAACTCGGGAGGGAGCAACCCGAATCCTGACCTGGATGCCCAGAACTGAATCAGAGATATCCTGCATCTAAACCAAGTCCCTGCCATTGCGCTACGGACGGTTCCAACGAACAGACAAAGCCACCAGATACGGAGCCAGGCCGCGGCTCCACCAGGTCCAGGGACAGCAGCTCTCCAGTGCTCGGTTCTGCCCTTCGGCCCAACCGGGCACCAAAATAACCGGAGCCGTCTTTGGGTGTGGCGAGGCTGGCGGCTGTTCCGCTTCCGATGACGCTCTGCCCCTCCAGAAGAGGAAGAGGACTCTCACGTCTGGGGATGTTACACACCCCACTCGAAGACACCCAGCCCCTCAAGGCTACTTACAACAACGTTTTCTGGATAAATGTTATCACTGTAAGAACCATCATCAAAATTGACTTCGTAAAAGGTCTGCGTTGTCACCCCAATCACTTTACACCGGTAATAGAGGCCGTTCCTGTTCTTCGTGATGACCGTCTGGCTCAGGGAGACCTCCCTGGAAAAGGGAAGCTATAAAAGACCAAGACTTTAGATAAACCGCAAGGACCAGGGACGGTGAAAGAGGGGCAGGTGCAAGGGAGACCTACAACGTGGCTGGCTGCTTTGTGCTTGAAGCAGGTGATGGACACAACGTAGGGCCAGTCGTCGGGCTCGATGGGCACTCCTGCCGCATGGGCGCAGGTGACGTGGAACGATGTGGAGCAGTGCTCGTAAGAGCACTGGATGCAGGCCCCCGACACTCTCTTCATCCGCTTCCGGCAGTACACGCATTTCTAGAAAGGAAGGGGAGCGGATGTTACGGGCCAGCAGAGGATTCAGCATCGCTGCAGGGCTTCTGATAGTGCGAAGTTCGGATTCTCTGCTGGAGCACTGCCAAGCGTGAGCAATTCGGGAAAGGCAAATCACTGGGAGCGGCGGAATACCGAGGTTCAGACGCAACATAGCCCTGAGACTCCAAAGCTAGAGGCAAGGAGCCCAGCCAGACCTCAGTCTGGCCCACCAAAGGATCCCACACCCTGTGCCAGGCCACCTTCCAAAGGAGAAAGCTATCAACTACCCCTAGCCTAGAGGTTACTTCTGGGAACGCAGGGAGCAGACAGAGGCTCTCCCACCCGTGCCCAGTTTGTGGGCTTCCCCGCGGTGTAGTAGAATGCACTGGCCTGGGCTGGTAGCTCCTCTGACACCCTTTGCTAATTCTGGCTGCTGCCTCAATTCTCCCAGAGTTACAGACAGTCCTTGACTTACGTCCATTTGTTCCGTGACTGTTCAAAGTAACAGCATTGCTGAAACAATGGAGGTACGACCAATCCTCGGAGTTCCAGCCACTCCAGTGTGACGTACCTGACTCCATTACTGCACAGCTAGATTGCATGTCTCTCACGTAGCCTCAGGGCATGACTTGTATTTCCCTATTCTCTTTGTACTCACTCCCCCGCCCTGATAGAACTGCTGAATAAAAGGAGGTGGGGGCGTGGCACCAGGAGGCAGTACCAGCAACCTCCTGAGATGTAGCGTCACTCACCACCACAAAAGAATCCTGTGCCTACCGTTGTTTTTTCGACCTCACCCTTGCGAGGGAATCGTTGGCTCATTCCCCCCCAGGGAATCCCATAGACCGAAGGGCGAAGGACTGGTCGCGTGACGCGACAACTGGGGGCTCGTCCGGGATCCCTTCGGTCTCACGGTGTGATCTCTGTCTAGAGGTGCACTGCCTTCACTCTCGTTACTACGCACCTGGAAAAGGCTCTGCAATCGTAAGTAATGGGCTCCCCACTCTCCAAAGTTTCGTCAGTTCATAGGGACGAACTTTATGATTTAGTGAAGAAGGCTAACTCTTGTCAAAAGGCTAACGGTACGACCATCTTTCCCATTTCAAAAAAATCGGTGACTCAACTCCTACTGTACATGGACAGACACTGCCCTGTCTATCCTTCAGAGGGGTCGCTCAAAGCATCCACTTGGGAAAGGATAGGAAAATATTTTCATGATACCCCACGAGCACCCGTGCCTATTCTGACTGCCTGGAAGGCTGTTATGGCGGCCATCAACACTCTTTACCCTCCCCCGTCTTCCCCGGAAACTTGCCCTTCTCCTCCCGGCCCAAAAACCCCACCCCCTCTTGCCGCCCATCTCGATGCTGCCTCACCACCACCCCCTCCATACCCAGCCGTTCCTCCTCCCCCTTCAGCTCCAACCCCCGGATCCCCTCAACACCACCCCCTAGGAGGCGCCATCACTGAACTCCTCTCCTCCCCCCTCTCGTTGGAAATGGAGAGTCCCTCTGCCTTTCCCATGACCATCGGCCTAGGGGCGGCGGGAGGAAATTTGTATAACAATATTGAACTTAAGGTTTTGAAACAAATCAAAGATGCTGTAACCACCTACGGCTTGCACTCTCCTTTTACTAGGGGAGTTTTAGACTCTTTAGTTACTGCTAACACTGTTATGTTATTGTATGATTGGAAAATGCTTTTTTCTATGCTTATGACCCCGGCGCAATACGTTGTGTGGCAATCTGAATACGACAAAGGGGTGGAAGTAGAAATTAGAAGAGGTCTTCCCGCAGGGGTGACCGCAAATCAATTATTAGGAAAGGGACAATTCGCAACCTTAGTCCAGCAACAGAACTCCCCCCGTCGTTGTTTTGCTATTATTCACATGTGCGCCATGAATGCTCTCAAAAGAGTGGATGATTCCGACTCTCAATCCACCCAAACGTTTTTGAAAATAATGCAAGAACCAAATGAACCATATGCTTCCTTCATAAGTCGCCTTCAGATTGCTTTAGACCGACAAATTGATAATGCCACGGCTAAACATGAGCTGCTAATGAAACTTGCTTTCTCTAACGCTAATCATGACTGCCAGACCATTCTGCAACCCGCAGTCAATCAACCGGGTGTAAAGCTTGCAGACTTCCTGCAACTCTGCGGAATCGTTGGTACCACCTCTCACAAAGTGAGCGCTCTCGCTGCCGCCATTACCACCTCGCTGCCTTCTACTAACCCCTCCCCTCAGCTCCATTCCCCGGAAGCCCTCGCAGTCACTCGTCATGGAAATTGCTTCAATTGTGGGAAGCCGGGCCACTTTAAGAATCAATGCCGTGCACCCGGGGGAGGTGGGGCGCCCCCTTCCACTCAAAGGGGGCCGCCCCCCCCCTCCAAACCTAAAACTCCTTGTCCCAAGTGCCGCAAAGGCTATCATTGGGCCTCGCAATGTCGCAATAACTCCTCCCCTCACCAGCCTTCGGAAAACTAGATCGGGGGTTGTCAGCTAACCCCGCCCCAAAGGCTGAATTACCCATCACCAGCTTCCCTGTGGAGTTGGCAGAGGATCTTTTGTATGACGATCCGGGGGCTGTCCTTTCCCTTCCTCTTGTTGTCACGCTGCATAAACCCCTCCCTCCTCTTACCCCTGCTTTGCTTATTCCCAACTCCTCGCTTACGCTTGAGGGAATGGTTGCTGCTCCCTATTTGTATGATTCATCAGATTTGACACAAATTGCTCTGGCAGGAGTGGGAGATAGGTGCTTTTCCTTAAATAAAGGAACAATTGTCGCCACGCTCATACTTCTCCCTTCTCCTGATATGCCATCATTGTTTGCCTTGCAGCAACCAGTCCAAACCTCTAAACCCACCCTCCTTGTCACACTAAATGGTCGCTCTTTCGGAGGCTTGATTGACACCGGCGCCGACGTCTCTGTCATTCGTTCCGCTGAATGGCCCTCCTCCTGGCCTATCGCTGAAGCCTCCTCGGTGCAAGGAGTAGGCGGAGCACAGGCCGCTAAGGTCAGCTCTCATTGGCTTTCTGCTGTGACTGCTCATTCTCATATTACAGCGTATCTAAAGCCTTATATCTTGCCTTTGCACTGTAACCTATGGGGCCGTGACTTGCTTTCACAGTTCCACGCTTTTATTCAACTTCCCTAATGGCTTTACAGGACCCTTCAGGGTCTCTCTCTCTCTCTCTCAAAACCTCTGTGCCGGTATGGGTTGATCAATGGCCACTCACCAAAGAGAAACTGGACGCCTTACATATCTTGGTCCAACAGCAGTTAATTGAAGGCCATATCGAAACCTCCACCAGCCCATACAATACTCCGGTATTTGTCATCAAAAAGAAGTCTGGCAAATGGCGCCTCCTACAGGATCTTAGGGCTATCAACACCATCCTTCAGCCCATGGGACCTTTGCAGTGTGGACTTCCCAACCCCAACTTGATTCCGGAAGGACACGACCTTATTGTAATAGACCTCAAGGATTGTTTTTTTTCCATACCTTTGGCACAAAAGGACAGAATTATTTTCGCATTTACGGTACCGGAACTTAACAATTCAAAGCCTACTGCTCGGTACCAGTGGAAGGTCCTCCCACAAGGCATGTTGAACTCACCCACAATGTGCCAATTTTTTGTCGATAAAGCATTGCAACCCTATAGATCCCAATTTCCGCATTTTCTTGTGTATCATTATATGGATGACATTTTAGTCGCTGCTGAGGGCCCGAAAGGGACAGTTCAAAAAACTTTTCCTATTCTTTTAGCCACCCTAGCAACGGCAGGGTTGCACGTTGCACCAGAAAAGGTCCAGTCTCGTTATCCAATGCAATATCTAGGCCACAAAGTTTTAGCCTCCACTGCTGCCCCACTTCTACCTATGCTCACGCTTCCCCAGCCGACCACCTTGGTCCAATTACAACAATGTCTGGGGGTCATTAACTGGGCCCGCGCATACCTTGCTTTAACTACACCCATGTTATCACCTTTATTCCAAGCGTTAGTGGGTTTGACAAACCCAGCTGACAAGGTATACCTTACAGAACAACAATTGCACGCCCTACAACAGGTCAATGCCGTCCTTACGACCCAATGGGTGGACCGTGCGCTCACTGACAAACTACCCTCTCTTGCCATTCTTTCGACACATCAATTATTAACTGCCATCATTGTCCAAACGTCTGATAACAAACATCTACATATTTTAGAATGGCTACACTTGCCGCACACACCTAAGACATCCATCATCACCAGAGCAGCACAAATGGCCTCTCTTGTTGAGAAAGGCCGGAAGAGGATTAGAGCCCTAATGGGACTGGATGTTTCCACCCTGTACATTCCCCTTAAGGTTACTCAATGGGAACCCCTCCTACAAAACTCCACTGCACTGCAGGATGCCTTGGAGGACTGGTGTGGCCAGGTGTCATGCCATCTTCCCCCTGATCCTCGATTGCAACTGTTGCGAACAGTACCCTTTACACTAACCTCGCCGTTCGTTCAGCAGCCACTCAAGGAAGCCCTCACTGTTTTTACAGACGGCTCCAAAACCATAGGGGCTTGTACATGGCAAAATAATTGCAAATGGCATAAACGCCTAACAGGCCCACAAGCATCTGCCCAACAGGCTGAGTTAGCCGCCTTTTTGCTAGCCTTGTCTCTTTTCCCTGAACAGCCTTTGAATGTTATATTAGATAGTATGTATGTCACTCAAATGGCTGTGGCCATGTTTGATGCATATATTTCCCCTGTTACCCCCCCCTCTCTCATGACGCTTTTTTTGCAGCTTCAAACTCTCCTGAAGGACAGAACATCCCCTTTGTTTGTAGCGCATATTAGAAGCCAACAGCTACCCGGTTTCCTGTCCGAAGGCAACCACATGGCAGATGAGGCTTGCAAAATTATGGCCTCTTCCCCTCTTCCTCCGCCGCTTCCTCCGCTTTCAGCAGGGGACAGCCATGCTTATTTCCACCACAAAAGAATCCTGTGCCTACCGTTGTTTTTTCGACCTCACCCTTGCGAGGGAATCGTTGGCTCATTCCCCCCCAGGGAATCCCATAGACCGAAGGGCGAAGGACTGGTCGCGTGACGCGACACTCCAGCACCCCTGTAGCCACGTGATTGCGACGTTGAGGGGAGCTGCGGCCACATGACCGCCACCTGTGACCTTCCCTGCCGGCTCCCCACAAGCAAAGTCAAAGGGGAAGCTGGCAGGGAAGGTCGCAAGTCGCTCCAGTAAGTCCCTCTCCGGCTTTCCTGTGCTTGTGCTGCACCGTGCCCTCCATTCCTGGTTTTCCTGCAACTGCGACTGCACTGCACCCTGCATCCCACGGCCTTCCTGCCCTTGCATGGTGCCACAGCACCCCCTCCCCAGCCTCCCCCAACTCACAAGTGGCCTGCACTGGGCCTCTTAGGGGACCCCCGGCCTCCCCCACCCCACTGTGGCACCCTCGCACTCCTTACCTGGGACTCCTGCTGCTTCCCACTTAACGACCCACGTGTTTTGGGATTATGAGGACTGTTGGGATGGTCGTCGCTAAGCGATGTGATTATGTGACGTCGCACTTTACGACGACGTCGCTTAGGGACAGTGATCCCTGTCCCAACTGCCATTGTAACCCGAGGACTGCCTGTATTTCTAATACCTACGTGGGTTGCCGAAGGATGCAGAGGCAGACATTCTGTGTGCACTCTGCAGTGGGGGTGGGGAGCAGCAGACCATGCCGCTGTGAGTTACAAAATCCAAAGCTTTCCACATCTTTACTGGCTCCTTCTGTTAGCTAACTAACCTGGCATAAGGTACAAGCTAACCAAAACCTACTAGAAGTCACAGCCAATGCTGCCTACCCAGACAAGATTAATTACGATTGCCCAAGAAGCCTGTGACCTTGCTCCTAAATCAGGATCCCCAGCATGTCGACTTCCATGCTGCCTGGGGAATTCTGCTTGAAAAAGAAAACCATCTTGCGGAGTTGAAGATGTGAGTACATTTATAGTGGATCTTGTAGACCCTGTGTAGGGGTCCCAGGTTAAGGACAGTTTTGATCTCTCCCACCACGAAACAGCAACAAGGAACCCACCAGCGTCTGGGATACTGACTGGAAGCAAAACCCCGGCCCCGGTTCAACCTCACAAGTGGGTGTCTCTCGCTGCCTACAGCCCTGGACCAGGGGATTTTTAGAAGGAAGACTGAACTACTCTAATATTTGGGGAGGGTCAGACAAGTCCTCCCCTGCCAAATCTCATGTGTCTGATCGATGCCGGAGCTTCGTACCGCCATCTGCCGAGGGGTGCCCCTAATCAGAGGGGCAAACTGGATCAAGGGCATTGCCCATGGCTGTTACCCAGAGTCACCCACAGTCTTATCAGTGGAGTATCTTTAGTCTGTATAAGTCCGGGGGTTGCTTCCAGGGTGACCCCCCCACCACACACCCCTTCGTAGCTGTCACTGTCCTTCATTAAGCTGCCTGAGACTCCCAGCTGGGTAGCTGGAGATTTTACAACCATCCACATCCAGAAAATGAAAGAAAGACAAACTTCAGTGCACAATGGCAAAGCATCCCATGACGTGGCTTTTCTTTCGCTGCGCTCCCCGGGCCTCGACCTGGGGAATCCACCCTGCGGAAGGGGGAGGCCTATTTCCGACAAAGAAGCCGCTAAACTGCCCCTTCGGAGAGTGCCACTGGGCACCTCAAATGGTCCCGGTGCTTGCCTTGATCACAGAGGGACTCGGTATGGACTGTTTAATACGGAGCCCTCATCGGTACCGGCACCGTCCAGCACTGCATCCTCCACAGCTCGGCTTTTTTTTCTTTTTAAATCAACCGCGGCTCCAAATCGTGTCAGCCAAGCCAGTACAGCATTTAGCACAAAAGTATAACTAAAATTGCTGTTTGTCTAATGTTAATCACCACAGCAAATTATTGCATTGACTAACTGCTCCTTTCCAAATCTCAAAGTCTCAGCCCAAATCAGAAGCAGAATATTCACAGCTGCGTTTGACCAAATCTGCCCAACCATTTTTCCTGGAAACTCCATGCCTCCAACCCCAAAATCACTCAGTAAGCTCATACTGTCTACATGCATCTCCCTCCTTGTTTTATAATGCAGCCTTGACGTCGTTCTTTAAGCCTCTGTTTGTTATTTCAATTGGAGCTGGCAGACTGATTCAAAAGCACCTCTGATTAACTGCAACCCCAATCCGAGCTGTGGGAAGCAATCAGAGGCCAGGAGGAGTGACATGAGAAGGCCAGAGGTCCAACGTGTGCAAAAAAGTGCCAATTGCCAGTGGAATGGCTTGCTTTCACCTCCTGGAACCGGCAGCAACTATTTCTAAGCCAATTTGCTGAAAGCTGAAATGGGTCAACCATGGAAAAGCTCCTACGACTTCAAGATTTTTCCCTCCAGGGGCCTTTTGAATGCCATTGTGGGATGGTGCTGTGACCTGGCAAGGATCTTTGACCCCATTTTTCTAACAGCAATTGGACCCACCTTCCCCAAAAGAATGCTCGGGAGAAGAATTTTCGCGTGAAATGACACGCAGCCAATCCCAGAAGCCGCTTTGCGACGTCTTGCGTGGGGGCATGGGCTCAGAGATGCCCTGTGTCTTAGCGTAACACCTGGCTCTACCTGGTGAATTTCCAGAGTTCTGCTAAACGACAGAAAGTAGCCTGGAAGCTGATTCATCTATTTCTGGTATTTGCGGAGATCAGAGAGTTTCCGTGCTATGCCCACGTCCTCCCTCCTCAGCTAAGTGATTTAGGGGGACAGGATCTGTCTCTCAGGGCTGAGCGTGCAACTCACCATCTCAACGGCCCCGCTCCCGCAACACCCTTACACCAATCTCATTTCTCTCCCAGTGGTTCTGGTGGAATACAACTGCCTGGACTTGGACAGAAGTTGCTGTATTGGGAAAGAGAGCCCCTGCCTCACTCTGCTCCAGGAGTGCCCTCGCACCCTGAGCCTTCTGGCAAGGTGTCAGGACATCACTAGCTCCTTCCCCATTTGCCAGACTGGCCAATCACAACCCTGAGGAAGGGAGGAGCTTCCTTCCTCAGCCGCTCTTAAGAAATGAAGCTGTGCCTGGCTGGATCAGACCCCTGGCCCACCCAGCCCAGCGGTCTGCTCTCACAGTGGTCAACCAACTGCACCAGGAAGCCCACTGGTTTCCTAGTAGATGGCCATCAGAGGTAGCCCTACAACCATCAAGGGCTAATAGCCCCCCGTTCCCTCCACCTCCATGAACTAGTCCAACCCGTTTCTGAAGCCAGTCAAGCTGGTAACCAGCCCCGCATCCCTGGTTCTCCTTTCCTCTATTTCCCCTTTTTCTCAGAGGACTTGGGCGCGCAAAATGGGTCAACTGACCAAGTTGACGTTTTCCCCTAGTTCCACCTGAACTAGTTCAACCTTGTGCATGACTGGATCTGTTTAGGGCTCTACTTAATTCCCTGGAATTAGATGACTGGGCTCAGTAACGTGGTCTTGTGCTCTGGGGGAGAAGACGAATGAGAGGTTCCCTTGAACTTGGTCTGGAACGCCTTCTCAAGGCTCCTTCCGACTATTTCTACTTCAGTCCCCAGGACATACACAACGCCTAGGCCTTCACCCCGAGCCGGATGATTTGCTTCAGCTTCTTGGGGAGAAAGCAATTTTCCTTTCTTTGTTATCTGCTGTCTCCCAGGGCGCGTGGCAGCAATGTAGTGGTTTTGCTGGAATGAGCGCGGATGAAACTTTGATCCCTTTTTCATTTTTACGGGTTGCAAATGTTTTCGGAAACTGGATGCATTGCTACATCTATTCTACCAAGTATGCTGTGCCGCAAAAAGCGGGGAGAGAAGGCACCACTGCACGTGGCTGTTTTGCTGAATTTTGGCCGTGGACTCCTGAGGCGGCCTGGGAGTTGTGGGGCTGCAGCGGAGAGGGGCTGTGGGGACGCATTCTTTCAGAGAGAAGCACGCTTGCTACTTAGAAGGATCTCAATCCTGAGCACTCCCTTTCGCCACCAGTCCCTTTAAAAAAAGTGCTGTATTGGAAATACAGCAGAAAGCTTGAAAAGCGCTGAACAGCATCAAACAGCCATCATCACTGCAGCTATGAGTAAGAAGCCGGTTGTCGACCCCAGGATGCGCCACAATTCATGTACTCAACAGAGGGGATGACAACTAATTATTCTGAAATTCTACATCATAAATAATTTACAGACAGGCCCTGCAAAGCCCCATCAGGAGCCACACAAACAATGCACTTTCTAAATAAGCAGGCGCACCAGAGCAAGACAAGGGGATTATTCTGTGACAAAGTGAGACATTTCGGAGCTAGGCAGGGTGCAAAGACTTTCGGGGAGAGAGGGAAGATTCAAAAAGATCTCAAGAGGCTTTAGCAGCGGGCAGAGAGGAAGAGGATGGAACTGAATGTGGAAAAATGTCAAGATCAGCAAGGAGGTAGGAAAAACGTAAGGTACAAGAATGGGAGATGAGAGGGTTGGCTTGGTAACAGCTCTGCTCACAGTCGCTCATGCCATCGTCACCTCCCGTCTGGACTACTGCAATGCGCTCTACATGGGACTGCCCTTGAAGAGCATCTGGAAGCTTCAGCTGGTGCAGGATGCAGTGACGCGGGCAGTTATGGGTGCTCCTAGGGCAGCGCATGTCACGCCCCTGCTCCATGAGCTGCACTGGTTGCCACTTGGCTTCCAGGTCCAGTTCAAGGTGTTGGTTTTAACCTTTAAAGCCCTTTGTGGCATGGGACCAGATTATTTGAGGGACTGCCTCTCCCTGATCTATCAGCCCAGCCCATTAGATCTGGCAGGAGGATGCTGCAGATACCCAGGTGGTGGGCATTCTCTGCCATGCTGCCTGCCTCATAGAACATCCCCCCGCCCCCCAACATTAGGTCAGCTCCACCCCTTTTGATCTTCTGTAAGTCCCTCAAGACCTGGTTATGCCACCAGGCCGGGGGGTCCCAGGGAACCAGAGACTTGTCTAGATGGCTCCACTACTGAGGGGGATGTACTCATTCTCTCTGCTTGGGGTTTGTATATATTTAATCTTAACTAATCTCAATTTTTCATGTTGATTTTTGTATCTTTAAATGCCTGTTTTTTATATACATTGTTTTTTATTGATTACTGTACACCGCCCAGAATCGCTTCTCATGAGATGGGCAGCTATATAAACCTGATTAATAAATAAAATAAATAAAAATAGTAGTGAAAGAGATGTAGGTGACTCTGCTCGTCTCATTACACGTGAGCCGACCATAGTTAAAGGACCCGAGTTTGTTCAGTTTGCAGAAAAGGTGCCTAAGGAGAGATACGGAAGCAGTCTCCAAATATCACAAAGGAGCAGGAGCGGATTTCTTCTCTACTGCCCCAGAGGGCAGGACCTGAACTAACGGGTCACGGCCACAAGGAAGGAGCTTCAGGTTAGACATCAGGAGCAGCAGTCCCTTCCAACTGCAAGGCACAAGTATAGCTGGGAGACAGCTGGCCTGGCAGTCATTACATGCAAAGGATCTGGGTGTTTTATCACAAGTTGAACCTCAGTCAGCAGTGGGACGGAGGTGCTAAGCAGGCAAATGCTGTTTTGGGGTGCATGAACAGGAGCACAGAGCCAGATCACAGGAAGTCACTCTTCTATCCACTTAGCCTTAAGCAACCCCCTTCACCCAGTTCTGGGCACCAGAGTTGAAAAAAAAAGGGGGGCCGTGACAAATCAGAGTGGGTTCAGAGAAGGGCTTTAAGATGGTGAGGGGCCTGGAAACTGAGCCCTACGAAGCACGGTGAAAGGGCCTGGGTGTGTTTCGACTGCAGCAGGGAAGGCTGAGGGGAGGGAAGAAAGCAGTCCTCAGATATGGGCAGGATCAGCAGAAGGAGGGGACTTCTCTTCTCTGCTGCTCCGGTAGGCAAGAGCAGAACCAATGGATGGAGACCCCAAGGAAGAACATTCAGGCTGGCACCAGGAGGAACACCCTGACTAAGAGTTGCCAGCCAGCGGAACAGGCTGCCACATGAATTGAGGAGTTTTTGTTCATGATAAATCCTGTACTGAGGAAGGGGTTGGCCAGATAACCTCTCAGGTCCCTTCCAAGTTCATGACTATTTCCCCACTTTGCTCCGGGGAGGAGCAAAGGGAGCAGCCGGGAGAATTGTGCCGGCCTCCTCCTCACCAGGGCTCCACTTCTGCTGACTGAAATCCCACCAGTGGGGCATAACGGCTCTCTCCCCGCAAAAGCCTCACCAGCTATCAAGTTGCTGCAGCCCGCCTTCACCGTTACGGGGAAGGTCTCGTGATCGGCTTCCAAAGGTTGTTTTGGATTTAATCACCCAGGGAAGAGAGGGGATTCTGTCCCAATGGTGTCTGTTGTTAGGACAGTGTCTTCTACCTCCCCAAGCCACCCCCTGAAGCGTGCCCAAGCATCAGAAAGCTCCCCCACTTGCTCCTCCTCCCCTTAATCCCTAATCCTGCCACAGGGCTTTCGGAGTTCCCTCCCTCGGCTCGCTCCCTGTGCGCACCGGTTTTCTCGAAGATCACCTGTTGCTATCCGGTTACGAAGAACCGACAACAGACTGTTCGTTTTCAAATCGGGTCACTGCAGCACGGAGTTTGTCTGCTGCAGAATGTTTGCTTGCTCCACCCTCCCACCAAGAGACTAATTCAAACCTGGTCTGTTTCCCCCACTCCAGATTTTGCAGCCCATATACCGGAATTTCCCTTCGCTCCCAAATGGCAGCATCCTCATTTCAGCCTTTATTTCCCTGCTTCCCAATACTCTCCCCCCACAACACAGCTGGCCAGCTGGCCTTCTGGTCAACACCTAGAAAGAAGGGACTGCGATACACCGACAAGAAGGAAAATGAAACTAAAGGAAGTGCAGAAGAGAAGGATCTGAACCTTTTGGTGTTTGAATGGCTGCTGAACCTTCCGCAGCAAAGCACAGAAGTGGAAATACAAGGCAGAGACCCTTGGCTACTCTTTTGAATTCAAGGTAGCCCAAATACGGGAGACCATTTAAAACTTTGCCTCTGAGCACTGGAAACTACCTTGTTCCAACCACCGAGCATTCCGTTTTCAAAACTTGCAGAGAGCTAATTAACCTGACTCTCCGAGGGCTGAACCCAGAGCCTGGGTTACCTCTGAGCAGTAAGCGCTCAACAGAAAGGCAGAGTTGAGGCCCGGGCCCTTGAGTTCTACCTGCCAACTGCTGGGCTCACTCCCCGCCAGGAATGCAGAGACAGTTTGCCCTAGGCGAAGGCAACTCCTCAAAATGGGCGCCCTCCTGCCACCAGCTTGGGACTGCATTCAAGACCGTGCCTGCCAGCTTCTCATCATCGGCATGGTTCCTCCTCCAGCTGCCCTTCCCTGTTCACCCCCCCCCCTTTTTATTTATTTATTATTAAATTTATGTCACCGCCCATCTCCCCCAATGGGGGACTCTGGGCGGTTTACAATAAAATCTTGCCCCTTTGCCCTCTCCCCGCAAATGCCCAGGGTTCCACCAGCCACATTATAATGCACAAACCCTCCCCAAGAGCCAGAGGCCTTGAGCAGCACCAGAATGCTGGGTTTCAAGTTCCTTCTCTCTGGATGGAACTCTGGCCCCAAAACCAGGAGACGCCCCAATGAATGCAGCTTCCCAGCATCGCTGCAGCCTCAGCTCGCAAGGTGCAGCTGGCGCACCAGGAAGACGACCACCGCTTCAGCCTAAATCCACACCTGCCTCTACAGACCACGCAATGCCCCAAAGCAGCAACGCAGAGATGCCGAGAGGCTGCAATGCCCTGTGCCAGAGGACTTAACGGATTCCTCCTGGGAGGCCCATTAAGCACTACAAGCAAGTCCCATGTAAAAAAAGGATTTTTAATTTGCTGTTACAAGCATGGGTAATGAAGAGGATGGCGGGCTGAAAATGTCAGGTTATCCATAAAGGAGCTGGCTCCACACAATTTATTGCTTGTGTATCAATGTGGTGCTGTCACGCCAGCCTGAATAATGAATGCTTTTCACCTCCACAGCAGGGTCCAAAACCCCATTTGCACAAGGGAGGGAGGGAGGGAGGGAGGGAGGGCAAGCCTCTCCAAAGCACAAGAGAGGCTCTCTAATTGTCCAGCCAAGGCCCGCAGGGGCTACTAACCTGTCAATGTCAGTTCCCCTTCCCAACCGAGTTACCAGTTTCCACCTTTGTTCGAGGGTGGGCTAAGGTGGCACTTACCAGCTTCCACCTTTGCTCAAGAACGGCAGTGATGTCTACGGGATGGCGCTCAAGGACGTTGACGAAACGGGCTTCTGGGACAGCAATCGCGCAGATGACATGCACCCACCTAGGAAACACCCAAGATGGAGAAAAGAAATTGAAACCCCCTCTCCTTCCCTAGATCTCAGAGAGCTGTCAGAATAAATAATGTTGTCAATAAGATGGAGGAAGAAATGGAACAGGCATCTCCACGGCTGCCCAATGAACAATTCTGGTCTTAAAATGAAGAGACTCGAAACTGTCACTTGTCAGGATCTCACAGTCCAGAGTCCAAACTGGTTGGAGTTTTATTAAGACTTCCAATCAGCGTAAGATGTCTTGGTTGATTATATATATATTGGCACAGACGTATATCTAAGAGCCACGTATTATAAAATACTTCTCTCCCCAACATTCACCCTTCAATTTTTTTTACGTTCCACTGCATTCAAATACCAAAGAAATCCTAGATAAATTCTTTTGTGTGTTTAAGCGTTCCCAACGCAGACCCGCAAAACATTTCCAAAAGGTCTATGAATGATGTCTCAAGGCTACGGATACATCACCTCAGCTGCTTCGTTGTCTCTTCTTCTTCTTTTTCTCTTCTAAGGCCCAACAGGAGACACTCTCAGTCCAAGCACTTGCTATTAGCATCATGCTGTGTCACATCTCATCAGCCAGCCAAAGTGAGAAGCATCATTCTCCCAGGCATGTTGACTTACTCACCTCCTCTTGATGATAATATGATTGATCCCCACAAAAATGGCAGATTGTTCAAATCACTTCAAACCAGAGTTCTAAGTGCATCTGGGTCTATCACGATGATTAAAATCCCACCTCTGCTCTATGGATTCATGGTGGTACACGTACCGTTTGCCTCCCCAGCTCCAAAGATACCCCAGCAACCGTGGACGTAGGCATGATTTTCACTGGACCAAAATCATTTATTGAGCCTCCCTGGCTGCGAAGCACCCTGGCCTTGATTTTTCTCAGCTACCACTCCAATACCACACCGCCTGGCTCTCTTATTACGCTGTTCCTGCTGCAAGGTCTGGAAAGGGCTTGAAGCAGGAGCAAAACTTAGCAATCTGGAATTACACTGGCCAACCCATCTAGGAAATAGCTACATGGCAGCAACTGACTGGACCAGTCAACTTTTTAATGACCTGGAACAGTTATGTATGGACCCTTTGAGGGGTCCTCCCCCACCTTTTCTACATCTGCAACATTAATCTCTCCCTCAAAATTTGGATTCTTTTGAAGAACGGCCTTTCTCTCCTGCTTAGCTCCTCCCCTCAGTTAGGGAGAAAAGACTGCAGCTTAATGGCAGAGGAGCAGCCAAGTCACTGTGTGCCAGTTTGAAACAGGAAACAGCAAGGTTAAGCAAAAAGCTTAGCTGTGAAAAATCTGCCTGAAAACTAAAGAGCCATACAAAATCCCTATGTATTAAGCTACCTTAAAGCATCCTAAAGACTTCAACAAACACATAAAAGCAGCTCCGAGTTAAAGCAATGAAATTTCTAAGATTTTGTACTACGCTGAAAACAAATAAATCCTGACGGTCTTGGTAAAATGTCAGTTGACTGTGATGCACTTAACAATGCAGTTCTTCCTTTGAATAACGCACCCTTTGCTGTAGAAGCAGCTACCTATTCTTCTGGAAAGAAGTGCAGGTATCTTAGCAGAAAAATACTTTGGAGTCAACATTACAGGGCACCCACATTTAAAAAACAAAACTTTATGCCCGTTTACCTTCCATCTGTAGTCCTTTGAAGGGCTCCTCCCCTGAGATTACAGAGACAGCAATCCTGGGAAAGCAACATGGAAATTATATTTAACTGTTTAAAAAAACCCTTGAATTATCTGATGCAGGGTGGCCACAAACTTCAGCAAAAAACATTTGGGGAATTGCAGGGCAAGGGGGCGAGGGAGAGGGAGAGGGAAGAGGAATTACATTCCTGATGAAGCACCTTCCAGACGCTTCTACAACAAAAACAATCATCACAGGTTTCTAGTCCTCCTCCTCCTCCATCATCATCACTGTCATCCCTGCCCATGAAATCTCAGAAGCCATCTTGGGTTCAAGGCTAGCGTTGCGCTGGGATCCCGCCCTCTCCACTTAGCCTTTTCTGCCGCCAAGAGAGAGGTCTGCCTACCGCTAGCACTGCATTTGCTGAGCAACGGGAACAGGCCCAGTCTTCGTTCACAAGGTCCGGGCGTATCCCGTAGCAACCTGTAACAACAATGAAAAAGCATCAAACTGAAAAAAGCTGGGGAAAAAAAGATCACAACAATCCATTAAAATCTTTTGTACTGAGCTCAATCCTCCCTGGTATTAGGGTCAATCTAGTTATAAGACATTTAAATCAAATCCAGTAAAAGATGCATATTCTGTTTTCTCTCTCCATCATCAAAAGTACACGTAACAGCGCAAACAGAAAATATACAGACAGCACTTCTCTTCAGAGGCTCATGCTAGGGTTTTGTCCAGGGGAAACCGGTCCCCAGCAACCCCTCTCTGAATGCCGTCTTTGGGCAGATGGAAACGTCAGGTTTTTTTTTAAAAGGCTTTGTGATAAAGACTTCCAAAAACAAAGATAACACTGAAACATTTCACTCAAGAGGAAACTATGGTAATTAACAATTACTATCCCAGAGCCAAGGGGAGGTTTTATTAATCATATAAACTTCCTTCCAATCTTTTTCCCTTCTGTAAACAGAAACCCATACGACGCACATACCGAAACATATGCCTGTGTGTGATTAATTTAAATAAATAATTTCTTTTTAAAAAGAGCTTGGGGGCCATTCCTTTGGAAGGCTGATTAGAAAGCCAAAATGCAATCTGTGGGTCTCAAATGAAATATTTATAAAACTCAAAAGCTTTGTGAAGAAACCATGAAATTTCAACACTGATTTCTTGCTTCATGAGCACGAGAAAAAGAAACCCACAGAAAAGTAATCTTTTGGAAGAAAAGATATGTTTTTAGAAAAGATGCAAAAAGAGACCCAAAGTACAATGAGGCACACACCTGCGCACTGGACCGCCACTGGGTAGGATTCACGTTCTGCATCTTAAGAGACAGATGGCCCGGTTGGCGGGGGGGGGGGGTTGACAGGTCTGGCTCCGATTTGCCTAATATCTATGTTATTTTAAATAGAGCTAATGAAACAGGCAAAGCTTGCAACAAACTGCTGCAAGGGGATCTGGCCAGTTATGTCCTTTCTCATTACACTCTATACCAGTGTTTCTCAACCTTGGCAGCTTGAAGATGTGTGGACTTCAACTCCCAGAATTCCCCAGCCAGCAAACTTGCTGGCTAGGGAATTCTGGGAGTTGAAGTCCACACTTCTTCAAGCTGCCAAGGTTGAGAAAGGCTGCTCTATACCACTGCTGCTACATCTTCCATCCATCCTCATGCACTGCTGAAATTAGTTAAATGATTTCTGAGCTTCAAGACTGCTATTTTTTTTGAAACAAAAACAGCTCAGAAATTTGATAAAATGATCAGCTGTTTGAAAAGGTGTGCAGAGGAAAAGCTACCCTTAGGAGAAAATGACTTTCAATCCTCCCTAGACCTTATCTTCTGGCCAACCAACGGCTTCAGTGGAGGCTAGCCCATAATGGATGGGTCAGAGGGAAAGAAGGACCCAATAAAATAATGGACCCTCTTCTGATAGATACTATCTTGGCAACAGCCCAATCTGTAACAGAAAAGATCAGAATGGCCAAGGCTGGGAAGGTTTTAGTGGATGACATAAAAATGCCCCTTGGTCTCTTCCTAGGGGATACTTCCAAGTCAGACTTGATTACAGAAGCACCCTCTGATTTCCCCCTGGGGATTGGCTTTACAGCCATGGCTCAGGCTATCTTTGGGGATACCGCAAAGCTTTCTTGTGGGGTGCTCACAAGTGTTTTAAGCACCCTGTGACACTGCCCACCAGGGTCATTAAACGATACTGCCTTTGCTGTGCCGCTCTGGGTCACAGAGATGTGACCCTTCTGGGGCGGACGATAGGCATCCTGGGACAGATGCAGCCGGTTGTCTTCCAAGAGCGCTCCAAGCAACAGAAAAGTAAAATATATATTCCTCTTTCTAAAAATTATGTTTTTTTCCCCCAGACAGCCTTGCTAATATTTGAATGCATTTTCTTGACCTGCGTATCGGAAGCCCTACATATTGGAATCGCAGCCAGCTCGTGCCAGTGGTTTGACCCCATGGAAAGATGTGATCGAAAGCCTCGGGTGGCACAGAGTGGTAGGCGGCAGCATTGCGACCGAAACTCTCCCCACGACTGGAGTTCAATCCTAGTGGAAGCTGGATTCTCAGATAGCTGGCTCAGGCCGACTCAGCCTTCCATCCTCCCGAGGTCGGTACAATGAGCACCCGGCTTGCTGGGGAAGGTGACGGCTGGGGAAGGCAGTGGCAAACCACCCCGCTATAGTCTGCCAAGAAAACGTCGCAAAAGCGTCCCCTCCCTAAAGGGTCAGACATGACTCAGTGCTGGCACAGGGGACCTTTTGCCTTTCACTTTCACAAAGATGTGATCCCATTACACGTAGAGGGTGAACAGGTATTTTGGCTAGAGAAACCCGGCAGAAAAGTTGCTGCCACACAAAATCTCAGCGCACACTTACTGGCATGGACCTGCAGGCAGCACTTGGCACAGGAGATCAACAAGCTGTTTCCATCTTCTCCGATGTAGGAGTTGGAAGGGAGGGGCTCTGTGTTTTCACTGCTTGAGGTGAAGCACATTTCAGGGATCAGAGGCTTGGTCTTCTGCCCGTTTTTAAAAGGTGGCTGGAGCGAGGGGCTTTCAGCACTGGGGAGCGGGGCCGTCTCTTTTTCCATCGGCAAGACCTTAGAGCAGAAAGACACATTACCCAAATTACTACTGCAGGGTATCCATCTTTCTTCACCCGTCAGAGAAGGGAAAACTGCTACTCGGGAAGCATTTTCCCCACAACAGTAACGGAATTACTTTTAAGCTGCTTAGGGTTATCACATGTTGCACTCTCAGCCTTGCTCAGTTTGAACAGGAAGCGTTTGCTGCCCTTCGTAATGAGTGGAGTGAGCTTTGAGTTCCCATCTACCCCCAGTCCTCTTTTACAGCTATAAGAAGTTTGAAAGCAGCTGTTACTTTTTTAAATGAAGCAGTAAGTCCTACAAGGTGCCAACTTGGCAAACTACTATTCGTTTAATTCCTAGTTAAAGAGAACAAGGTGGGAGCATATTGTGGTCTCGGCCCCTTAACTGTTTTGGTTTATTCCATATCGAGAATTTAGGTAAAGCACAGTTCAGCCTATATTTCCTATTTTGTTAACAGGATTTAAAAGTTAGCCCTTTTCAAATATGCTGGTGGTCATAGTGCAGAAAGAGAATTTAGTACAGAAAGGTCCATGCCCTTATTAAAATGCCCGTTTACGATCAAAGAAAATAATTGAAGCAGATTATCTGGATCCCTTCCAGCCTGGATCCAGACCCTGACGTGGGACAGAAATGACACAGGCTGTTCTGGTGGGTAACCTGCATCAGGATCTGGAAGGTACGATTAAACCCCTTAGTCCTTTTAGACTCCTTGGTGGCTGTTGGTACCATCAACTATGGTAAACAACTGACTCCTTTTGGGGGTTGCGAGCCCACCCCCCGCCATTTTATGGTGGTTCTACCCCTATCTTAGCAAGCAGCTTCAGTCAATAGTAATGGGGGAAGAGCAGCCGAGGTTGGGTTTGCCCCAGTGCAGGGGACCTCAGGGCTCGATTGTCTCCCCACTGCTATTTAACATCAGTATGAAGCCATTAGAAGAAGTCGTCTCTTGGTTCAGGTTGAGGCACCACCAGGATGCTGATGATACTCATCTAATACGTCTCTATCTGAGACAGCGCCAGAGATGGTGGAAGAGTCTGGATGGGCCAAAAGAAACTTACACTGAATATCAGCTAAAGTTACTGTTAGTCCAGAAATGTCTTGGCTCATTAACTGTCCCAAAGACTGTCCTGGACATGGCTGTCCTTCCTCCGAAGGACCAGGTCCACAACTTGGAGACCTCCTGGCCTTACAGAGCTTCTGCTGGATGCAGAGGTGGAAGCTGTGGCCAAGGGGGACTTCGCCCAACTCAGGTTGGTGCACCAGCTACAGCCCTACCTGGACCACAAAGCCCGGATGAGTGACTCCTGCCTTTATCATCATACCCTTGGGCTATTGTAAAACACTCTGCTTGGGACTGCTTTGGAAGACCACTCAGAAACAGCAGTTTGTAAAAAAAAAAATGCAGTGGCCCAGGTGTTAGTGGCTGAAAGCCATGACTGCAATATAACACTAATTCTCTAATAGCTGCACAGAAGCCAGTAAGTTTCTGAGCCCAATTCAAAGTGTTGGTTTTGGCTCATAAAGCCTTAGATAGTTCAGCTCCAGGATACTTCAGATTGCCAGTCATTCTGGCCAACCCAGACTAGAAAGCTGCAGCAGTTATTAACGGTCAAATCCGTAAAAAGCCACACTGGCTGGGGAATTCAGCAGAATGTCCAGAATGCAATGCTTATTTCAGGTTTCATTTTGGATGCGTATCAACTATCTGCATCTGACTTCAGAAGTTTTTTTGTTGGGCTGTTTTTGGAATTTTACTTTTTCAGTTGTTGCCAGAGTCTGCTTATGGAGTGAACATGGGAACCAGATGTAAAAAACCATGCATCAAATACATGTGACATGTTTGGCTTAATGTAGTTTGGCAATCATTGCCAAGGAAAATTTGCATCTTCTCCAACTCCCAAGGAGCAGAACTTGAAATCCCAGCAGTACCGTCTGTTAATCAGAGAAGCCTGGGTTGTGCCCATCAAAGACATACAAATATTATTTCTTATTTACTCTAATGATGGAAAAATTACATATAAATTAAGTTTTGGAAAAGAATATTATATTCTGTCCTTCCAACTGCTGCTCAACACTGTTTGCAGAGGTGCCATCCAATCAGCCATCAACTGTAATGTTTTCCAGGCGGCTGTGTGAATTAAGTGAGCCATATAGACTAGCCACTGCAATTCTTGCAAACTGCTGCACAGACTGCCACCTGAAGGCTCTTGAAACAGCAGTCAATCCCAAATTGCTCTGACCAACAGCTACAGCTTTAAACAATTCACAGTGGCAAAAAAAGGAGTCAAGCGTAAGATTGCCGTTTTTGAATTGTTACCTCTCTTGAGCTGTGTGCAACTTTGATCAACTCGAGGGGTGCACCAGTCTTTGCCCAGGATGCCAAGAACTGCCCTCCAAAAGTTGGAGGGGAAGGTGTGAGACTAGGCTGAAGCTGCCATAACTAAAGATGAAGCAGAGAGGACAAAAGCCAGGAATAATCTTGTCTAAAAGATCCCTTCAGGGAGGTAGGTGAGAAGGAAGCAAGTCAGTAAGGAAACAAAGGAAAAATGTCACCTGAACCAGACAAAGGAAGCTGGGCCTGAGCACACAGAGAACCACCAAGCCCCAATCCCAGCTAATTAACAAAGAAGGAACTTTTGGGGATTAAAGGGGGTCCTGAAGCCCACCCACTCCTGGAGTCATCTTTGGATCCAGACTTGGCGGCTTCCGTCCCTCTAGCTAGTGCCTAGTAGCAGCCTAGTTGAGGAGGACGTGGGTAAGTGTGGATGAGTGTGTGTGCGTGCGTGTGAGAAGGAGCAAATGTACCTTGCAACCAGTAAAGTTTTGCTGTTCCTTTAAATTCTCTGGGTCTCCGTGTGTTCCAAAGAACCTGTTGTGCCTCCCTGTTCTGTTTAAAGTGATTGGTGCGTGTCCCTAATTACTTCCCGGCTGCTGACCAGGGCTGTGTGTCTGTCTGCTCTAGCTGCACCTCTCTGGAAAACCCAGGCGGAAAGCGGGGGGGGGGGGGCTGACAAGATCCGCGTGCCTCAACAGGCTGTGAGAGTGTGAGTGAGTGACCACGAGCCGAACCTGGGAGCGTGCGTAACAGAGGAAACCAGGGTCTTGAAGGGGGCACATCTGTATGGCAGTGTGCAAAACAGTTTGAGTTTGAAACAACCGTTCTGATGATTCTAGATCCCCTTTTTGAATGCAGAACATTTTGGAATGGCTGGGAGAATATTGGAATCCAGGTTGGAACACTCCATTTCAGACCTGAAACAACTCTTTCAAGCCTGAAATATTTCAAATTCAATGTGTTTTCCACAGTTTATGCAGGATATAATGCTGTATTAGACTCTCCCAGGATAGGAACACCGATTACCACCTAGCATTAAACAGGCAAAACGTAAAGATGATGTTTGCTAAGCCATGGAAAGGCAGGAAGAAGCAGGACTGGGCTTAAACTCAGAGGAGAGAAAAAGAGATTTCACCCTATTCTTTAGAAAGGGCAAGCAACGGACTGAAGGGCTCCATTCCAGAATTCAGTAAAGACACTTACTTAACTGTACTAAGTCTAGGGACCTGGGTGCACCACTGGAAGACCTGAAGGACCAGGGGAAGGGCAGATCATCATGGAGGAAATCTATGTGGCCGTGAAGAGTTGGCACCAGCTTGATGGCTCATAGTCAGCCAGCCAGCCAATCAATCAATCAGTGTCTAGGATCTAGGCAACTTTTGCTGAGTCCCAGCCAGCCAAAGGAGGGAGAGTAATATCTTACTCTCTTACATCAATAAGCCTGAATGTATCTCAGGATCTCCATCTCTTCCCCAACCACGCAAGCACACACAGGACTAACCCAGCCACGCTGGAAAAATGCCTAGACTAGTGGTTCACCACCACTGTTTTACCACGGCTAAACTTTCATGTCTTCCCTGGGTGAGGGAGGAATTTAAAGGATCCATTTGCCCCTGGAAGAGCTGCACAATACCTGATTGTAGGGGTAGAAGAGAGTGCAGATGGCACAATATGGCTCACTCAGCGCGGCGGCAGCATTGAATCTCCTTTCCGCTGCAAAGTTGGGCGCTTTGTTTTTCCACTGGAGGGAAAGCAAGGACTTCAGGGGCTCAGGGTCACCAACATCTTCCTCACCAGGGAACAGGAGAGTTTCTGAAGGACAAGATGAGCCAAGAAGAGCAAGTTCAGAACTAGGCGTACGAAGCAGTGGCAAGGAATGGCGTGTGCAACCTTCAAAAGAATGGATGGTTTTCTGACAGTGGCGCTTTTTAAAGCCAACAGGCTGAACAATTATGAGAATAACTTAGCAGGCAAGTCCTCCAGGAATTCAGCCAGCACTAAAATAAAGATCAAAAGGGGGAAAGAGAGGGAGAGGGAATGCCTCCCAATTAACTTAAAACAGAAGTTAAATCACTTTCCCCTTTTAAAAAAATATGACCTGACTAAATTTCCAAGACTGCTTAAAGTAGTTTTTAAAAATCCTTATGATCGAATTTAAAGACTGACTATCCATTACTACGGCTCTCAAAAGGAAGTTGGGGTTAACTAGATCGAAGGAGACCAACTCAAATCCAACCCCAGACATCAAGTAGAAAGGAAGCGAGACTGTCTCAAAGGAGGCTCTTACCTCTGTTTTGTCAGCTTTAAACATGGCCAGGGTCGATCAAAAGAGTGGATTTAGCAAATAAAGAGCATTATCACTGCAGACCTGCCCAAATTTAGAGCTAAAGGCAGGAACCCAACAAACTTGGTTTGTAAAATACTGAACCCAATCATTCGATATTTTACAAACATATAAATCACCCTCCCCGGCCAACTCTCCTCCTCCTGCGGTGTGGTCTTGCATGGATATCCAATTCAAAAGGGTTGGGATTTTCCTGACAGCGTGCAGGAACAGCCATCATTCGATCTGGCAAGCCAGACAGCCCTGTGACTCAAGGGTCCAAGAAGCAACATGCTTTGGCAGCAAAGCCTCATGTGTCAGATCCGGCAAGACAACAAGACAGGGATGAAGCCCAAACCAGAAGTAAGAGATAAGAGATAAAAACCACCTGCCAGCTGTCCCCTTCAACCCTCCCACCCCAAACTAATTGCTGTGGTGCTGTGATGCAATCAATGCTCACAGCTATTTTAACTGTTCAAGGGAGAGCTGCCATCAGATGAAAGGATGGCGTCTTGCACAGATGCTGTGCAAAAATGGAAGAGCCATTTTCTGTCTGTTAATCTATGTTATGACGCAGCAAAGGTTTCTGTGGTGGGGTGGGGGGCACACAGCTTGACTGGTAGAGGCAGAAACACACAAACAGGCAGAGAGGCTGCAGTCTGCCACCAGCTGGACTGCTCGGATACTAAAGGAAGTTGCCTCAAAACCTTTTGTTTTGTGGCTCAAATGTTCAGTCCCCAACCACATGAAGCTCCATGAAGCTTATTTCTGAGTAGACACGTATCTGACAACATGGCTAAAGAGGAGGAGAAAAACGATCTGCCTGTATGATATTGTACATACTGTCTGTCTGTCTCTCTAGTAAAAAGAATAAGATACCTCAAATATCTTTAACAAGCTGCTTTAAAAAAAAACAGGAAAATGTATTAGCCTGCTAAAATTTTTATGCGTCTGCTAAGAGATTACGTAGCCTGTGATTTTGTGGGAAAATAAAGCCCACAGCAAGGGGACTAATGGTGGGAAGATGAGAATGTTTCATCCCTTCACCATCTGCCCAGATGTGCTTCCATGCTAACCATGGTTCCTCCACAGCCAACACAGAATCAAGCATGCTGGCAAAAGAGGACTGGAGTGATCTGTTACTCTTTTTCCAGCCTGTCTGCTCTCTTAGATGCGACTCGGTTTCCTAGGGCAACCAGAGGAATTACTAAATGCTAGCCTGTTCAGAAGCAGCCCTCGTCACTTCCAACTTACCTTCATCACTGGAGGCTTCCTGCTTCACCACAGACAACGGGGAGCGGGTGGGGGGCTTCCCCAGTGGGTGGCGGCGACTTTTCTTGATCTCCATTTTGAGTTTAGAGAAAGTAGAAGTAGTCTGAAAGAAAAAAAGCCACCAAAAGGGGGAGAGAGAGAGAGAGAAAGAGAGAAAGCATTATTTTGTATTCCTTACAATGGGAACAATGGAGGTCTTATGGTGAAAAGCTCCAAGGTAGAACCATTAATGCTTTTTTTTTTTGGACAGGCTTTTCTGATCTGCTTTTCATCCTGATGCTACCATTCCAGCCATGAGCACCTGGATCTGGCAGTGACAGGAATTGTGGTCCAGGCGATCAGAGGATCAGCGTTTTGCTGCTGTAACTCAGCAAAATTCTGTGGGTCAGGAGAAGGGGAAAGACGGAGAGAGTGGTATATACCCTACAACTGCAAGCACTCAGCAAGGGAAGCTGAACGTGAGAAATGAGCTGATCTGCTTATCTGTTCTACTTATAATAAAGGAGTAAAAGAGCAAGACAAATCACTGATGGTTCTGCTCAGCCTTTGGCGACATTGTTCCAAGCATTGCCCACATATTTTCCAGCATTGTCTTAACCACAATAAGGACTAGGCAGTTACATCAAAATCCAAAATGAAGTTCTCTATCTGCTGAATTCTGAATTCCAGGCCCCATGGACTTGCGAAGCACATGCAGCTGTAAGAAGGTTAACAGTTACTTTCAGTATATTAAATGGACAGAGCAAGAAGCCACAGCTTGAAAAGCTAGAAAGAGCTGCAATGAAAATCCAGAAGAGTCATGTTCCTTTAGAACATCTTGGCGATGAGAACAGGTGAGACATGCATCTTTGCCCTTTACGAAGTGCTTTAAGAGAGGGCCACCCTGTCAACGGCTAGTCATCTGTGTGAGAAGAACGACTGGCCCACAAATAAGATCTCTTCTCCCCTCCCTTAATGAAACTAACTGCTGATTATCTTCTCAGCCTTGGGGTGGAGCTAGAGGCAGGCCAACAACTGGGCGGGGGCGGGAAGAGCATCCATATTGCCAGGGAGAAGCTACCCTTTCGACAAGTCTTTTGCAGAATCTCTGATGGAAACCTTTGCTGCTTTAGCGCACACCTCTGCTACGACCAGCAGGCGCTCTCTCCCTGGAGCTCAGACTTTCCCAGGCTTACCTGGACACATCAGGGTTTGTGCTTGGGGCCATCCAAGACAAACAGAGGCAATGCCCTCCTTTCCCCAATGAACTAGAGGGGATATTACACAGCCTGACCATTGATGTTTGTATGGCAAAACACACCTCCAGCCTCTGAGCCACAGTGCAGCTCCTGAGAACATGCCTCTCTCTGCTGGGAGCGGCACAGCCTGCCTCTCAACAGTAACTCTGATGCAGACGATGCGTGGAACCACCATTTTAGGAGAGATCATAAAACACCCACTCAGTGGCATGATTTAAACGGGCCTTCCGTTTTCCAGGCCAGCTTCTGGTCCCGCTGATTCCAGTTCAAATCCAGGCACCAATTTGTTTCACTTTCCTCTTTTTGCTCCTTAAAATTCTGAGTTGCTTTCCTGGCAAATTGACAAATGCCCACCACTGACACACCTACCTGCTCACATATATACTGCAACACATCTCTGTGTAAAGCCATAGAACCAGTTAGGTGAGGAATGCTTTGTCTGAGGGAAACAGAAAGGGTTGCCTAGCAATAGTGATTCAATACTGCTAAAGCAGATATAATATCCAGCACTCTGCAAATGTCCAGTTCTGCACTGGAGAAGCCTTGATGTCCTTTCTTCATCTTCATTCTTTTGCACAACAGTGAAAATTGTTTAAAAAAACAAGTTTTCCTCCCCATTTTTATCCAGAAAAATATTTTTCCTATTTTTTTTCCTCCTTTAATTGTTTAAAACAAGTGTCAAGCACGGTATTAGTAAGCATCGTTCTTGGAACCGTGATGGTATAGCTTAAACAAATCCAGTCTGCATGTTACCACCTGGCCTGAGCCGTATGTCCTGCAAACCACTTTTCCTGTTGCATATGTAAGAAATTTTAGAGAGCTGAGTCCCACCTGCCCCTTGAAGGGCTCCGGTCTGCCATGTATTTTGGCATGCCATGTTACCTCATCTCCTCTTTGGGAGGCCAACATCTACTTATGAAAGAAAACTTCAAATCCTGGGAATGAACAGTCAGATATTTTGTTCATTCAGGTTATGAGAAACAGACCCACAAGTTGGGGCAGCTCTGAAATGCTTCTGCACGGCCACGATGTCCAGTCCCGTTTTCAACAGCCCTTCATGTTCTGTTTCCTCTCAGTTGCTCTCCTGACATAACTGCCTTGATCAAGGTGGAGTTCAAAGGTAGTTTAGCTGCACTTTGTGGCTGACTACTGAAAGATCTTGCCCAGATTACTAGTGAATGGGGAATTCTGCCTGTTTGAAGAGGCAGCCCTGCTTTTTAGTTAGCAATTTAGAGCAGTGTTTCCCAACCTTGGCAATTTTAAGATGTGTGGACTTCACCTCCCAGAATTCTGGGAGTTGAAGTCCACACATCTTAAAATTGCCAAGGTTGAGAAACAATGATTTAGAGTATAAAGATTTAACACACTGCCAATTTGGCCCCAACCTCAGTTCATAAATGTATTCTGCAAAACTGGACCTGACCCAGCCCAAACTGGGTATATTTCTAACCCTTCACCTTTTTCTGCTGCCCTTAGTGGCATTCTGATAGAATCCTGTTCTAATACTATTGATATGATCCGGGGCAATCCTGGAACACCAGCAGGCACAGAAAACAGAGCTCCCTGGGACCGCAAAGAGCGAGGGGCCTCTAGGAATCAATTTCCCTTCTTCCCAAACAACGACAGGTCATCATGACGGGGCAGGCCACGTCCTCCGTGCCGTTGTGCCAAGCAGCCCACACCGAGTGCAGCGATTCCCAAAGCTCAGCCAAAGGTCTCTGATCAAATGTATGCAGAGCAACAACAACAGGCGCAAAAGAACCTCCTAGGGTACCAAAAGAGCAAATAAAGAAGGGATCACAATGGTCAGAAGAGAATGCATAACAAAATTTATTGCTGGGTGGCAATGCCCAGCCTTTCACCGCCAGACAATGAAACATGTGGCATCTGCTGTGCCCACGACTGGCCAGCAGCACAAGCACAGACAGACAGAGTTCTGCTTTGGCCCAGAGCACTTCAACGTGTGGCGGCAGTCTCGTCTTTTGGAGATTTCCGGCCCAGCCTGCCACGGAAGATTCCCAAGCAAGAAAAGACAATACCCCTACGAAGAGCCATGCAGCAGCGGTGGGCAGGAGCACCCAGGGGTGGCCCCATCAAGCCCCAAGGATCTTGTTGATTTTCAACCAGATTTTTCTCCAGTCGGCCGCCATTATGTCCGAGTACTGCTTGTACAAAAGGTGCCTCAAGCGGGCAACTACGTTGTGGGGCAGAGCACGCTTCCCTCTGCCCCCGCAACAGCTAACGGCGCTTCGCCACCTCCGCAGCTCATCCGGGGGGACCATCCGGGTGAACAGAGCCGCCGCGTATCTCGCTGGCTTGCTGCTAAAGCGCTTGAACAACTCCCGCCTCTCCCTTTTAGGGATCCTCCACAAGGTGGTATCATCCAAGCGTAGGACTGCCTGCAACAGGTTAAGGTGGATTACTTACACTGAAACTTGCAAGAAATGCCTCCCCATATCAAATCCACAGGGCAGAACCCCTCCGAGAACCGGCCAGCCCAACGCATGACACGAGTGTAGAGGGAACTCTAAACCTGAGTCTAGACCAGTGCTCCTCAGCCTCAGCAGCATTAAGATGAGTGGATTTCAGCTCCCAGAATTCCCCAGCCAGCATGTGTGAATTCTGGGGGTCGAAGTCCACTCGTCTTAATGTTGCCGAAGAACACTGGTCTAGATGGACCTTACTAGGGCTAAGAAGAGAGTGTGCAGCTGGCAACACAGAGAAAGAAAGGACATACAACAGTAATTCTGGAAAGAGGAAGGGGTGGTTTTGAAGACCTGGCTGGCTTCTTTTTCTTCAGTTTCTTTTACTCCAATGACCATCAAAACTACCCTCTTCTTAGACAGGCAAGTCCTTTTCTATCACAGGTCATCTGGTTATTATGCCTGAAGTTTTAACGTCTAGTTAGATTCTAACACTGTAGTTATCCAATTCTGACACAAGCTGCACTCTTTCCCACGGTGGGTGGGTGGGTGGGTGGGTGGGTGGGTCTGTCTGTGTCTGTCTGTCTGTCTGTCTGTCTGTCTGTCTGTCTGTCTGTCTGTCTGTCTATCTATCTATCTATCTATCTATCTATCTATCTATCTATCTATCTATCTATCTATCTAATCTGGCACACTCCTTTCATGAAGACTGGTCTTGACCAGTCTTCAATTAGAGGTAGAGCCAGATGGAACTGGCAATACAATGAATGTAAGAATGGTACCAACCCTAAGCCTAAACAAGGGATCTCTATGCTAGAGTAGCAATATCAGCTAGGTCAGAAGTGTAACTGATGTCAAGAAAACAATGTTAAAGAATAAGCAGAAATTCCCATATTTTCAAGCTTTTTTTCTGGAAAAGAACTTTTTTCCCAGGAGAAAAAGAGGGGAATATCCTGATGTTCTGGATGGTGACAAGTAGCGAAGATGTGTAGCTAAGAGTTCTCCAGTCAAATCTGTGAACTCAAGTGGCATAAGCTCATAAATAGATGACTCAAGGAAACAAAACCCATGGTGATGGCTTCCTTTCCTCTCTTTCCCCCCAGAACAGCAGCACAGAGACAGATATTGCTGGATCTCTCTGCTTATAAAATATTTCTTGGGAAGAAAGGCAAGGCTTGAAAGCAGGATACTATCCAGTACTCAGAGAATGTTGCTTTAAGCGTCACAGATGCCGAATGGAACCAGGCAGAATTCTCTTCTCTTCCATTCCTCAGAACGTGCCATCTGTGTAAACTGTGGTTAACAAACTACTCAGATAGTAAGATGCAAATAGATATGGAAGGGTTTAGAAGGCCTGTTATTTAAAATGATATGTTGTCGTCGTCGTTCTCAGAAAGATGTAATATAAGGTATATTGCACGAAAATTACCACTATGCAACTCTCTTTTCTTTCTGAGTGTCTATGGGGCAACTGAGTCACTTACAGGTGGGACTGCCAACACAAAAGGACAAAAACAGAGTTGGACAAGAAGGACACAGAGGAAGAACCTGCCCAGTGAGCTGATGGAACTATGCCACAGTGCCACACTGCACTGTAAAGTGACCTTCAATACAACAAATCAAGCGTAATGCCCATCCTGGCCTTCCATGATAGGTGCCCTTCAGATATGTAGGGACTGCAGTTCCCATAGTTCTCAGCCAATATAGTCTACAGTTATGTTACACTACATCGGCCCATGACATGCACACTATTACACTACATTTCCTCCTATGTATCCGCCCCTCTTGTTCACAGTAGTCTTTAAACCTGCATATTCTTCCCAAAAAACAACTGTTTCTACTGTGAACCGCCCAGAGTCCCTTCTTGTGGGGGAGATGGGTGGTGATAAATTTGATAAACAAACAAACAAACAATCCACGTATAGCCACTGATACTGAATGCAGCCATCAGGTGCATTTTTCAAGGTGGCGCTGAAGAATTCAATTCATTTGGACAAAAACCACCCAGTCACTTGTCGAGATACCCGGCCATATAAATTGAATGAATGAATGAATGTTCCTACTGGCCTCATTCCTTCTGTGTGGCATCATATGTCAAAGGAAAGTGACACAGCTTAAGAAACTAGGAGGGAATTATGTCATACACTGTCACAAATAAGCCTACATGTACTTTAACTAGCCTGATTATATTTTGATAGCCTGAATTAACTAATTCATCCTATCCGGTAATCGAAGGTGATTCTTAAACCTCACAGGTGAATGAGCTAGTGACTACAGTATTCTCATGGCTTTAGGACTGGATTCAGCTGTGGGTGAAGGGAAGCTTCTTCAAAATAATGAAACCTTTTAGGATAGGAGGCACCAAGCCATTTCTGCCATGAACTTCCCTGCACCAAAAAGAAGTGTGGCATTCATAAAATAGTCACATATGGAGCCATTTCCAAAGTAGCATTTTTGAAGAACGAGACTGTATTCCAGTGCCTGGAAAACTAACCTTCAAAACAGGTGTGAATTATCCACAGAAATAGAAAACCCATGTCACAAGACTGCACTAAGGACAAATAAATGGGAAGATTGTAAGCCACTGTTGCAAGTTTGAAAAAAAAATGCTACAGGCAGGGAGAGGAATGTTTTAATTTCCAGACATTTAACTCTGCCAACATTTCACCCTGAAGCCTTTTGAACCACACAACAGAAAGCTGTATTGCACTGGCCGGGGAGGGGTGAGGCTGTGTCCACATCATGCAACTCCATGGACTGAAAGAATATGCAATCCGTACCAGACATCTACCATGAAGTCAGCATAAGATTTCCATATTATCATTCCTTAAAAAAAAAAACAAATGAAAAAAATACTGTTGGGAGAATGTTTCCCCCCGCAAACAGCTATCAAAGCACCTAAAGGGCTACGCCTGAGAAGCTCATTTCCTTTTGTGTCCATCCTACCAGGTTTCCAGCCGAGCGACAAACTGCAAATTCAACAAATACTAAGTTTATCTATCCTACAGCTCTACGGGCAGGGAAGATAAGTATGAAATGAGCAGAGAAAGGAAGAGGACAATAACACACTAGGAAAAAAGCCAGCCAGCTGTTTGAAGCATTTTGGAATAAGAGCCCACACCACAATTCCTAGGCAGAATTTAAGCAAGGTCTTAACATCTCAGGGATTACAGCAAGGTAGATAGGACATTAGAGATCTGAAGTGGTACTATGATCACGTATTCATGTTGTAGTTTCAATCATGCATAAAAAAATACACCTTCTTTTCCACCTGTAACCTCATTAATTCCCAAGTCTTAAAAAAAGGAGGAAATAATGAAGAAGAAAAAAAAGCTAGACAACCAATTCTGGAAAAAAAAAAATGCACGTAAACTCTTAACCCAGAAATGAAGGTATCTTTCCACTAGATTGCTGGGTTTGACTTCACAAGGCCTAATTTTTACCGAAGCCTACCTGCAATTTACTGGGCTCGGCAGGCACCTCCACATTCTCCCCCTTGGTGCTCTCATCTTTCACGCCGAGTTCCAAAGAGGGCATCTGGTCCTTCTTCACAAACCGCTCAAAGACTTCCTGGCAGGAGAGGCGCTTCTTCTCCGACGGGGCCTTTTTGCGCTGGGGAACCACGTAGAGCATTGGGATTATGGGCCGTTGCTTGGACTCGTCCTCTTCACCGGGGCTTTCTGAGGACAGGGCGCTCAGGTCAGGCATGGGGGGCAGACCGTCCTCCGCAGCGCGCTCGGCATCGGCCCGTGCTTCCTCTGGAGGGACGTGCTGCTGCCCCTCCGGCTTCTGCAGATACGGCTGTGGCAGGAGCAGCGGAGGAAGAAGCTGGTGCAACGGGAGCTGCTGTTTCTTCTTCCTTTCCCCTTTGGCTTTTGGGTTGCGCAGCTTCGGCTTGCAGTCCCCTGCTTTGATAAAGAAAGAGGGTCAGTTCCAACAAAATGCTCTGCAAAAGACTTTCTCGCTTTTATATGGTTGTTATATTGCTCTTTTTTGTTTGTTTTATATAGCTTTTAATTGTTGTAAGCCGCCCAGAATCATGTATTTGAGATGGGTGGCCATATTCAAACAGATAAATTGTGAGGTTTCTTTTTTTCCTCCCAGGATACGTCAATCTAAAGTTCAGTGGTGGTTTCTGCATTTCCAGAACTAAACGCTACAAACTACTTCCTGCACCAGACAGGCTTTCAGAAATGTGTGACACCACCTTTGGCCCATTTGAGGAGAAAAATGGATCCACGTGACTTGAGCTGTACGTGAATCTTAGTCAAATAATCACCCTGAGCCTTTCATAAAACAATCGCTTCCCGCTGCCAAATAGTCTGTGGATTGAAGAGGGAGCGAAAGGGTAAGATAGTGTCATGAGTAAGGATGGCGAGCAGGAAGGGGCTCCCATCCAGGCTGTAAAGCGCATGCGTAGTACTGAGGAATTAAGCAGCCATTCAAAGAGACACAGATCAGGCCCACCTTAGCCTTTGGGGTTTATCTGTCTGGGTTTTTCCCACGCTTCTTCAGTTTGTTAGGATTCTGTTTATGTAGCAGTAATAAACACTAGAGAACTACTCCTCGTCTCAGTGTGTGTCTCACTGTTAGGACAGATAGGGTGATTACGTGCCATCAAGTTGTTGTGACCACATAGTAGATAGGATAGGATACTGTAGGGGAAAAAAGGATCCAGCGCTCCATACTTCAGGTTCTGGATCTATCCACCACTGATTCCAACTCTGCTTAATCCTGGCATGTTGCCCCAGATGACTTACCCCGAAGGGAAAGTGACCACTGCCGGAATAAAAAGTTCCCCATCCCTGGTCTCCCTCATATTCAATGGAAGATGTGATCTTTTCCTTACTGTTTTCTTTTAATGGCAAAGACGATGATGATGATAACTATGATTCTAAAGCCTGGAAAGAACAAAACCTAAAACAAATGTTAGAAGGAAACTATAGCTGGGACTGACTTTCACATTCTCAAGCCTAACTCTACCAACTAATAGGCTAGAAATGGGGATGCTGCTGGTGCATTATTGATTTGAAATTATATACTGCCCTGCTGGGTTGCAGCTAAACCTCAAAAAAACCCCAAGATTATGGCAACCAGCTTGATTGATAACTGGCAGATAGAAGGAGGAAACGTAGAGGCAATGACAGACTTTGTATTCCTAGGTGCAAAGATTACTGCAGATGCTGACTGCAGTCAGGAAATCAGAAGACGTTTAATCCTTGGGAGAAGAGCAATGACAAATCTCGATAAAATAGTTAAGAGCGGAGACATCACACTGACAACAAAGGTCCGCATAGTTAAAGCAATGGTGTTCCCCGTAGTAACAGATGGCTGCGAGAGCTGGACCATAAGGAAGGCTGAGTGAAGGAAGATAGATGCTTTTGAACTGTGGTGCTGGAGGAAAATTCTGAGAGTGCCTTGGACTGCCAGAAGATCCAACCAATCCATCCTCCAGGAAATAAAGCCAGACTGCTCACTTGAGGGAATGATATTCAAGGCAAAACTGAAATACTTTGGCCACATAATGAGAAGACAGGACACCCTGGAGAAGATGCTGATGCTGGGGAGAGTGGAGGGCAAAAGGAAGAGGGGCTGACCAAGGGCAAGGTGGACGGATGACATTCTAGAGGGGACGGACTCGTCCCTGGGGGAGCTGGGGGTGTTGACGACCGACAGGAAGCTCTGGCGTGGGCTGGTCCATGAAGTCACAAAGAGTTGGAAACAACTGGATGAATAAACAACAGCAGCCCTGCATCAACAGACTTCAGAAAAAGCTACAATCATATAAAGTGTCTGCACCCGGGATATTGGAAAAGCTGGAGTGGGCTGCCGAGCTAGGAGATCTAGTTAGGGACCAGTTCTGGTTCAAATGATCTGTCCACATAGATTCTTGTGATATCTTGTATGACTGTACCTCACACAGATACATCAGAGGAAGATGGACCATCCAAGGATTCTCTTGGCTAATGAAGTGATCCTTGCTTATCTGAAGGTTAGACAACCTGTGGCCACCCAATCGTAGTCATCCATTATGGGACACCCATAGATCACGTCACGGCCGTAACTTTCTAATCTCCTCTGAGACTTGCGAGGCAAAGATGCTTTAGTACAAAATTGGGTGGGGGATGATATGAAGGACTCTGTGTTTACTAAGCGTCACGCCTGGGCTGCCTTCTACTTCTAGAAAGAGAGCCTGTTTATGTCAGAGTCCCTTTCACAAAGGTGGAGGGAATCCCATTTGGGTAATTTTCTAAACATACAAACAGTTTAAGAGCATAGTCGCATTTTAAGTAAGGACCAGTGCTCCCTTTTAGACATGCTTTTGTCACAACAAACAGAAGATCTTAAGGAGAATTAATGGCTGATTAAAAATGAAGCAGCGGTTTATGAAAACATGGCTTTAGTTTAGTGTGGAGAAGGGGGAACACTAATTCTCAGGCCCTGAGGAAATGAAGACGGAACAAAGCCTTAAAGCAACCATAAAGGGATTATAAAACCGAGCAGCTGGCAGAAGCATGGCTACACACACACACACCTACAAAGCATGCAGCTTCCAGAATGCTGAAGTTTGGTTTTTCAATCACAACAAGATCAGAGGTTCAGTTGGAGCTTTTCAGTGCGGTTCAGCCTTGCCAGTGCTAAACTCAGGAAACGAGATGTCAAATAACACCCCCTTAAACAACTTCCCCGCCAGCTTCTCTCGCAAGTTCCTTGAAGACGGCAGCAGCACTCAAAGCCAGGCACTGCACCAGAAGTATTGTAAGATGCCATCGCAGCAGGGGCAACTGGCCTCCTCTCTCATTTCCTTCTTTTCCACCTTCCCCACCAAAACGACACATGCGCGCTCACACGCCCCAATCCCTACCATATTAAGCTTTCCTGCTGTGGGCCCTTGAGGAGCTGTTGATAATTGCATCCACACTCCCAGGCAGATAGATGCTCCAGTATTTCTCCACGGTGACAGCCAGCCACCCATAAAACAAAACAGAGTTCCTGGCTTCCACCGGCCTCCTTGACATCTTGCTGCAGAGCAATCCAGCACACGTCTCACCCCGTCTCCCCCGGCTGCCCCAGAAATGGAAATTTCTGCTGGCCTTCAAGTTGGTCCTGACAAGAGCTGCCTTGGCATTGCTTCTCTGATTGCCGCCGAGGTGAATTAATGGAACTTTCTCTCCCTCCCTCACCAATTTCATGAATAAAGCTGTCGGAGGCACCATCCCATCCACCTTCCCATGAGACAAGAACACCTGGACCCCTCTGCCTACAGAACCCCGCTCTGTTTCTGGAAGACGTTTCTCATGCCAGAGAGAGATGAGCAGCCTTGAAGTGACTACAACCCTCATCTGCACGATTTACCAGCTACCCTCCCAATCCTGAGAAGCTGATCTCAGAGCCCAGCAATGCCCAGTGGCCAGGAAGGGGGAGCAGGCAAAATCGGAGTGGCCCGAACAAAGCAGGGAGCTCTGTGAAATGATTAAACCCCAACCAAGAGGAAACAGTTCAAGCTCTCCACCCTCCACCCAAGAAGTCTTCGTTGGCAGACATCGGTGTCAAAACACTTCCCAGAAGCTGGCATTTGAACAGTCTTATTTACACCCATTTATTTAAAAATAAAAGAAAGCAACAAGATACAGCTTGTAAGTAATGCTTCACAATAAAGCTGTTTTTGAGTACCGCACGGAAAGGAATCATGAACTTCCTTAGAGAAACAAATGCACTGAATAAAAAGTACCAGGAAAGATTATATTTACACGCCATGCACTAAGTAAGTAAATGAAGCTGTCTCCATTCACCAGGCCCTGAGCAACCTAAGAAGAACATGGCTGTTGTCCCTTTGTTGCTTCGGAACAGCAGTTATCATATAGGATTTCATGTTTAGGACAAGATTTGCCAAATGCATAACCTCCCATGCTGGCTGTGGATAATTAGAGTTAGGTTCACAGCCAGAGGATATCAAGCTGGTGAAAGATGCTGTAGAGTCACCCCAAGGTGGGACAGGTATTGGGAAGTGTGTCATGCATCCTGTTATTCAAGTGCCATCACAGGAGCCAAGTCAGTAAGCCAAGCGAAACAAAGATGTCCTAAAGGGCTACTAGTTGTGACAACTATTCCCAGAATGAGCAATAGTATACTCCTGTATTAACATCCAATTTCTGGAATCAGCCAAAGGAGAAAGTGTTTTACCTTCCCACTTTGTTCTGGAGAGTCTCAGAAAGATCTGTGGATAGCAGGATGCTGGATCAGCTGACAGCAGTTTGGTCTAACTTAACCGTTCTGTTCCAAGATTCTCCCCTTTTCTGCTTTCTTGGGTGGGAGGCAAAAGAAAATGTCCTATGATATCACATTTCCAACTCTGGAAAGTGATTAAGTAGCTCCACATAGTGGATTTTTCTCAGGAAAGAACGGTTGTGATTCTGCTTTGGGTAGAAGAGCATGTACTGCCAAAGGCTGATTCACAAAGCTTCAGCTTTATATATCCAATGATTCCACATGGGATCTACCCACCATTAAAAAAAAAAAATACAATTATTTTTCGGGTTATCTAATCTGACATTCGTAACTGAATTATCTGACCCTGCTGTCATCAAGGAATGGATAAATATGAATATGGGAGTCAGCCATGGTGGGCACCAAAGGGAGGACATTGGCAGAAAGGTAACATGTTATCCCACAAGGAAGTCACCAGCATGTTTTAGATCTACTGACCGATTACCTGTAAGGTCTAACAGAGAATCCGAAAAAGAGGCCAGGTCCCTGTTCACCCACAGTTCAGGAACCAGGCTGGCTCCTGAAGGCTCATATTAACCAAGGATAACTGAGCCCAGGAGATGACAGCGACTTTCCAGAAAGAGCTACAAAAACTGCTCAGCCACAAAGGTAGGCTCCAAGTAACGGGGCTGACAGCCTCCGTCCCGTCAACCCTGTCACTTAAGCAGTTGCCTGTAGCAGGGTTCAGCTCTAATTTAAAAGCTGTTCATCTCAAACAGAACAATTCATCTCTCTCCTCTCCTCTTCTCAAGGCTCTGATGCTCTGCCGGTGCCACTTATCTCCCATCCCGCCAGGAGACACTGGCATTTTTCAGGCCATTTATTTCATGCTGTGACCGTGCAGGCTTGCACAGAAGCCAAGCACGTAGCACTCAATGTGCTGCTGCTTTTTTGGGGACAGAGCGGCAGGGAGCCACAGGCTCTGGTTGTGCAACGCCTTTGCCACACACGAGCGGGTCCCTTCTCTGGCTTGAGGAGCAGGAGGAACAGGCCTACCTACCCAGATGTAGGAATTCTGAATTGGCTCAAATATACCACCTACAAAAGAGGGAATATTGGCCAGATCTCCGTTAAATCAGCAGCATTATTATTATCAATCAATCAATCAGTCAAAAGCATGGACTATTTAGAAACTTAAATAATATTTCAGTTGTAACTCCACATAGTCCTTGCTTAGCATTACGCTACAGTGTGCCTTGGTTTAAGTGATCTGTGAACTTTTCATTCATTCTTCCATTTATATAAAAATGTATATAAATTTATTGTAACTAAGCATTACGTGCAAACAGACCACTGTACCTTACTCATCAAACCATGGCTTTAAAAATTCCTGACTTAGCATTATGTGTGAACAAATGAAATAAAAATGAATATAAAATGGAACAACAATTATGCCAAAAACACAGTCCTATTCTGTTGTTCTAAATCCTTTCATGATGAGGGAAACTTAGGCTCTCAAGAGATTTAAATATATTTTTCACAGCACATGTGAAGGAACACAGGCCTGGAACACAGTTTGGAGATGGCTGGGGCAGAGCTTTTGTTGAAGAAATCCAACCTCTATGACCTGAACAATTACATATAAAGCTTATGCTACTGTCCATTCTATTTCTATAGTGAAGTGGAAAGACTGGGAATCTCAAATCTACAAGGTTGGAAATGCCTGAACATCAGAAAACTCTGCCATATTATCGCTTCTAAAATTTCAGGTCTTGTTTATTCATTTCTAGGTTTCTTCTGTTACCCATTTTTTAAAAAACAGAAACTGAGAATTTCAGAATTTCGTATTACATTTTAAATCATTCTCCTTGCTTTACATGGTGATAGAATATTCAAAGTCTACCTTCCCTGCCTCTCGTTCAGGCTTAATTTTTAAAGGTCCCAATTATCCATGTCCACCAAAATGCAACAGATGCTAAGTGAAACTGTGCAATCTTGCAAGATGTCTTGGGATTTCATTTGAGGAAAGCGGTTACTTGTAAACCAGACTAGCATCTGCTCTGGCATCACATGCTTAACTGCTCTACGGGATTAAGTGGAATTTCTGAGAGCCCTTCTACATTGCACTGGAACAATCCAACTGCAAGGTGTTACCAGGCCATAGAAAAAAATGAGGTTACCAGAGAAGATAGATCACCGTCCAAACAAGATCTTAATTGATGAATTGGCCTAATGGATAAACACTGCTTCCAGCCACTGAGATCCTGTGGCACTGGTGGATCCTGGTGCACCGCCAACTGGACATATTATCCTTCCCCCCAGAAAACATCGTTACTGAGAACAGGTTGAATATCTCTCACCTGGGCAGACAACCTATTTCCCAACAGGCTCTTTGTCTTGACTGGATAGAACCTCAGCTTGTTGGCCCTTATCTAACACATCTATTGCCTCACCTGGATTCCATGAAGATGAAGATGAAGCTGGGTATCACCTGAATGTGGATACAAATTCAGTCTACATTCTCCAGTGGCTTCATGTTAAATAACATGGAAATAAACCTGAGCTGCTCAGACAATTCATCCAGAAAGTGACTCTGGTTGATGGTAAAGAAAACTACTAAAAGGTCTAACAGACTTTCACTCCCCTCATCACTTCTTTGAGTATAATTTTGCCAAGCCGTTTCTGACCAGCCAGACACAGGTGAATCTAGGAAATTGACTTATTCAAATATATCTGCAGCTGAACAGCAACCACTCTTTTCAGATGTGAGCAAGCAGCTCACAGTTAGCTATCACTTCAATGTTCAAGTTAGCTTGCTGTGGCACATATGCTCAGCTACATGTCCTGTCACATTCATCAACCTCTTAAGACATCAATAATGAAGGAAAAGAAACAGATCCCAAGGGAGAAATAATGGCAGAGATAAAAGACAAATCAAACATAATGGCTAGGAAAAAGGGAAAGAGATTCTTTTCTGACCTGTCAAAAGACTTGAATACTGGAAGATACTTTCCCCTCCCCAACTTTTCTTTCAGAAACTGGTTGCTGCTTTTGTACTTTTCATATTCTATAGCTTTACTTTGCTTGGAGTAAAAGCAAAGGAAGAAAGGGTGGTAACTGATAAATTATCAGTAGCAGCATCACCATTATTCCTCTTGGGAATGCGTACTCGCTATTCCCATATAGACAGAAAGAGTAAGGAGAAAGATTTCATCCATTATGAAAAACTGAAGATAATCTCAAGAAATGCAGAACATGGTTTTACAGTTATTTATTTATACATACCCCACCACAATCTAAAGCCTCATGGCCCTTATTTTCAGGTGGGCCTTCTCAGTGCTGGCACCTTCTGCCCATCTTCTGACCTATTTCTTCACTCAGGTCTTCCCTGAATGTTGGTTCCCTTTCTCCCCCACTTTTAAGCTGAATTATGTTATTTTTATATAGTTTTAATCTATCCTTTGTATTTTAATGATTGACTGTGAAGCATTTGGGAATTTGTAATAATGCGAAGCGCCATGCAAATATCACCCATAAACATTTTGTGGATGCATAGCAGCATGCTTTTAAAGCCACAGGTCAAATCTCAACCGCTTGAGATGTGACTGTCTTGACAACTGCTTCAGATCAGACAGTGACATCTTTAAGGCTCCACAGGTCAAAGAAAGCTGCTTTAGCAGGCTGGATTTTTAATGAAGGTCACTGGCCAGTCACTTGGAAGTGTCTTCTACATTCCCCTTCCTCCCCACACCTGTTTTAGAAAAGACTGCAATTGGAACTGTGGTATCAACTGCCGGGGTCAAAAGGGACTGTATTCTCCAGTACCAAAAGAATCTGGAGTTCTACCGTATTTCTGAAACTGAGAGAAATGCAGGAAACGCAAGGCCATAGCCTTACCCTCTTTGCTCTCTGATGCTTTATTTTTTTCTTCTTCATCCAAGCTGGAGACCCTTCTCTGATCCTCCTTCTCTGGTACCTCATCCAAGGTGGTCTCCACAGCCATAACATCCACAAGTGACTTCTGATCCTGTGTCTTGTGCCTTCGGGGCTGGCTTCGTTTCCTGTTTGCCCTGGATTTGGAAGGGAAGAAAAATGTTAAGAGGGAGGGTTGCTGAAGGAGCATCTCGAGCCATTTATCGGCCAGAGCAAACACGAAGAAAAACCCATTTGCAGAATTCACAGCAGGTGCAAGAGGGTCATTCTCACACATTCAGAAGAATCCCATAAAAATAAATTTGCAGTTCGTTTTCCCTCTTTGCAGAGATCTGGACAGTAGATGGGAAGAATAATTTGAAACTCAGCTGTGACCTCCTCCCAAACTGAATTCTGCAGCCTGATCATAGCTGCCAAGTTCCCTGCAATTCAGACATAAAACAGAGCAGGCTCTCAGAGGACCCCCAAGTCAGAGCTGCAGGAAAGGAGCAGAGACCACAGCACCAATGTCTATACGCCCTTGCCCAAACAACCGGCTGCTTTGAAGCTGGCTGTGTCTGATGACTAATATTGTCTTCTTCAACCAGGGACACCCCAAGTCTGTTGTACCCATTACCCTCAGCCCTCTCCAGCACATGTTACTGGGGAAGATGGAGGTTGTAGTCCAACAAATCTGGGAATCACCAGCCTGATCAAAAGACGAAGTTTCAGGCCATTAGTACCTTGGAGATACTGCCTATCCAAAGAGGAGGCATCTGACTGGCACTCAGAGGCTCCAGCCGCTACTGAATGATGGCGGACTGGGTAGGCGCAAAGTGCCCTTGAAATTTCTCTGTTTCACTAAGGGTGCGTGCAAGCCAACTGACATCCAGCAGTGCCACTCCATACAGATTTTGTGGCAGGGTACCGAAGGAGCCGACTGCCCAGCACCCCCAGCACCTTGTTGCGGCCATGCGCGGAAAGGGAAAGCACTGCGCGTTGTTATCATCCTCTGCGTGCAGGCAGAGAACAGCCTACTGCTGGAACAGTGCAGAATGCAGCCCAATCTTGGCTGAAAAAAATGGCTCATGCTAATTGGCCAGGTACCAAGGGCCACCGCTTGGACTTCTGAATTTAAAAAGGAGCGCTCATACACTTCAGGACATTTATTACCTTCCAAAGTAGCAAGTGCATTCTTGCATCTCCAGACCAACGCTCTTTCCGTCTCACTCCCACCTCCTCATGAGGCAGTAACCTCCTAACAGCAGTACTCTTACCTCTCTCTTTTAGACACACACACGCACACGCACACAATTTTATTTGCCCTCTATTTTGATAGGGCAATGTATGGATGCAATGCCAGTTAAGTGACGGTACAAGACCTTTCTCTTGGGGGGGAGGGAGGGGAATGATGTACACGGACCTGCCTGCGGACAGGAGGCCTACACACTCAGGGCTGCAAGTTTTTAAAGAAACAGTTCTCACATGGTTATGTCTTCCTCCAACGCTCTCTCTCTTTCGAACGTCTATCAACATATTAGGAAGCCACATAAAACCGTCCATGACAACTCAGGAGCCTTGAAAAGCTAAAATTTCAGCCTGTCCACAGTGAGAGAGGCAATTAAGATAATTCTATCTTAACGGAACGTCACCAATGGTTGGGGGAAGCTGCCCAAGCAGCAGGACCAGTTTGGAAAGGCAGCCACAAACTGAGGAATGAGCAGTGGCTAGATCTGAACCACGTGGCCACTTTCAGAGTGTGGGCATCCACTTCACAGCTGCAAGATGATTCACTAGCAGAAACACAGCAACAGAAACCAGAAGCTTGAAATTTTATTTCACTAGTATGTAAAGGAACTTGCAGTGTTTCTTTGAGAAGAAAGTGACATGATCTCCCAATTAATAGCTAAATACTATTTTTAATGTACAAGAGAACTGGGTCTTGAAATTATGTCCAAAAAATACAAAACGAATTATAATTAGCTTCGTCCTGTCTCTGAAGCAGAAATGCTTGAGATGTGCATTGCTCTTGCAAACTGACCTCATCTTAAACCTCACGATCTAGTCTCATACCACAAAGCAACACAAAGGACAAGGGCACTTGAAAATTTCACCTTGGATTAAAGCAAATGGAGTACTATAGTTGAGGCTCTGAAGAACTGCTAGTAACAGATGTAACAGAGAAGATTTGGCATTTCAATCCTCTATCCACTCGTCCATCGAGCCTCCTGTTGTGAACAAGAGCTGTATTTTGCAGGTGTAACACTGGGCATAATAATGCAACCTTGCCGTATCAAGCCAGAATCGAAGGAGCCATCGACTTCATTTCTACCAAAACACAGGATGAAGGGACCTGCCCCCCCCCCCCGATGCACCCCAATGCTCTGAGAAAGAGACACTTCGGAATTCCCACCTTCATTTGGAAATACTGGCTCTAAACCGAAGGTTGGTTCCCTTGCCGGAACTATTGCTTTTATCTCAGCAGATCTTGCTAAAGGGAACTCTGGGAGAACTGTGCTGGGAGAAGAATCCCTTTCAGCACAGACAGGCACCCAAAGGCCTGACATGGACAGTCTGAGGGCAGCAGCTCTGAATGAATGTGCAGCTCTAGCTCTCTGTCACTAGCCCCCCCCCCCCCCGCCCCACGTCGGGCTGTTCTGCCGAGGTTCCTGGCAGGAGCGCGTGCTCTGAAACGGACCTGAACCGCTGCCAGAAGCGCTCCTGTGAGCAGAGCTGCAGCCTTCGACTCCTCTTTGTTCTGGCCCGTCAGCCCCAGCTGGAGCACGATGGACAAAGTCTCCGCACAGCAGCAGCAGCATGTATTTATTTACTTATTTTATAAATTTATTCACCGCCCATCTCCCCCTCACAGGGGACTCTGGGAGGTTTACAATAAAACAGAATACAGAAAGGCCAACCAGGACAGAGAAGCATCGACTGCAAGAAAAGAAAGGGAGGTGTCCTTCATGGGCCCCAAGAAAATTCTTTTCTAATGAGCCCTGTGAGTTTTAATCAGAGCTCTGCCCCAGGGCCACTCCTGAACAACCTATCTCAGTCTGATGGCTGAATGTGTTCAAAATGTGTTCATTTCAGTAAAAACATTTTTTATTCTATGCCTTCCTTCTTCTACAAACACCACAGCCGTCTATCATTTCTGAACTCCAGTTAATGTGAAGCTAGCCACCAATACTCTAAAGCAAGATCTATCTATCTATCTATCTATCTATCTATCTATCTATCTATCTATCTATCTATCTATCTACCTACCTACCTACCTACCTACCTACCTACCTACCTACCTACCTGTCAACTTTGTCACCACCCATCTCCTCCCACCAGAAGGACTCTGGGTGGTTTACAACAAAGGTAGTCAATTAAAACAGTAAATATAAAATACAAATACAATAGGTAAAAATATAAATACCATTAATAAATAACTATAAAAAAAGAGGTAAAAATAAAGTCCAAGTGGCGAGATCTAACACCGTCCATGTAGGTGAGGAGCATTCTAGGGTGCCAGCCATCCCCACGCGGAGCTACTCCCTTCTCCGCCCCAAGCAAGACAGCAGAGCCAGGTCTTCAGGTTCCTCCGGAAGGCCAGGAGCGATGGGGTTAACCTCACCTCTGGGGACAGCGTGTTCCACAGGCCGGGGGCTGCTGCAGAGAAGGCCCGCCTCCTGGACCCTGCCAGACGGAATTCCCTTATCAACAGGGTCTGCAACATGCCCTCTCTGCATGACCGGGTGGGACAGGCCGATGTAATGGGGATGAGACAGTCCCTCAGGTAACTGGCTCCATGCCATGTAGGGCTTTAAAGGTGACGACCAACACCTTGAGTTGGACCCGAAAGCAGACTGGCACCCAGCACAGCTCGTGTAGTAGAGGTGTTATGTGTGCCAATCTAGGAGAACCAAAAATAACCTGCGTGGCTGCGTTCTGGACCAGCTGAAGCTTCCGGATACTCTTCAAGGGTAGCCCCATGTAGAGCGCATTGCAGTAGTCTATATGGGAGATAACCAGGGCGTGAGTGACTATTCGGAGGGCTTCACGATCCAGGAACGGGCGTAACTGGAGCACAACATGGAGCTGTGCAAAGGCCCTTCTGGCCACGGCTGCCACCTGCTCTTCGAGCAGGAGCCGTGAGTCCAGGAGGACCCCCAAGTTACGCACCGGGTCTGTCTGGGGCAGTGCAACCCCATCCAGAACCAAAGGTGACAAAGTCCGGGATATGGAAGAGCCCTTAACCCACAGCCACTCCGTCTTACCAGGGTTCAGCCGAAGCCTGTATTACCTGCATCAAGAGAGAAAGATAAAAAAAGACTGTGCCTATCTGGCTGGACCTGGTTTTCCCCCTTCAATTTGTACTACTGAAATGCTGTATGTGAAAATTTTTCTCCTTTTAATGCTACCTTGATTAAGGGGAGGAAGAAGAAACAGCCACACGTTTGGTTATCTCCTGGACACAGATGCCCATGTATAAAAACTCCTAATCCAATGAAACATTGTGAAATGGGATCACTACTCACTATTGACAATCCATTCTGTTGAACAATTAGCTTTTGCCACAATCAATTAACTCTTACGTAAACAGCAACTGTGTCAACCCAACAACTTCACTAAGCTGGGCAGATCTGGGGACAAAATGAAGGAATGCACTCCCTGCAGATAGGATTCAAGGGCAGAGTGACAAATAACTCCTGGCTGGAGAATGAAAAGCATTTCAAATTTTTTACATGCCAGGATACATTTTTGGTGTTTGCTGTATCAAATTATCCAGCATCATGTCTGCACAGGGAAGAACATTTACTCAGAAATGGATAGCTCAAACAAACGGAAGCCTGAGATACTCCCACTCCAGCTCCCAGCATATCATATTCAACTGACGCAACAACCAACACATCCTGCTAGGAAAGAGAAGGGAATATTAAAGTCAACTTGAAAAACAGGATCCTCAGCCAGCAGTCTTCTGTGCTGCCAGGAGAGGAGCCAACTTGATGCAATAGCTGATTTAGAGTTAACAAGGTTTTCAAGCAGAAGAATGGTATCTCTAGCTCAACAGAGGCCAGCCTGAGCAGAGAAAATATGTTTTTAATTTAAAACCACAGGATACTTTTTGAAGAGAAACTTGTGGCTATGGACTGCAATGGGGAGAAGGGAAAATGATTTGTGAGACTACCATGACAATTAAATTGCAGAGAGAGGTGAGAAAGAAGGATGCACCTCATGGAGTCCTATTGGCCCAACGGCTGCAGCAGCTCTGGAGGCTGGAAAGCTCCTTTAGGAGAGCCCTCCAGGGGCACAGACTGCAGATGCTAGAGCGGGAGGAACCAGTAGGAATGATGACCGCTTATGTATTTATTAAACAAATTCATATGGCTGCCCAGCTCACACACAGTGACTCTGGGCAGTCACAACATTAAAAGCGACAATATAAAAACCTGTCAACCCCCCGCCCCCAGCAGCTACAACACCATCAAATCAACCACTTGATTGGCTCAGTCTGGGGTCCCCAGGCCTGCTGACAGAACCACGTCTTCAGGGCCTTTCAGAAAAGTATCAAGGTGGGGGCCAATCTAATCTCCGGAGGAATGACATTCCGCAGGGAGGGAGCCACCATGGAGAAGGCCCTTTTTCGTGGTCCCACTAGGTGAACCTCTCTCACAGAAGGGACCCACGACATATCCTGCCTCCCCACTCTGGTGGGCCGGCTGATGTAACTGGGGAAAGGCGGTCCTGCAAATAACCCGGCCCCAAGCCATGTAGGGCTTTACAGGTGACAACCAACACCTTGAATTGGACCCGAAGCAAACTGGCAACCAGTGCAGCTCCCGCAAAAGAGGTGACACTTGTGCAAATCTAAGCTTGTAAAAAACTATGCGGGCAGCTGCATTTCAAACCAACTGAAACTTCTGGATACTCTTCAAGGGCAGCCCCATGTAGAGTGCATTACGCTAGTCCAAACAGGAGGTGACTAGGGTGTGGGTGACTGTGCGAAGGGCATGTTGGTCCAGGAATAGGCACAACTGGCACAGAGCTTGCAGTTGTGCAAAGGCCCTCCTATGTTTTCCACGGTACAATTAAGCTACTTTGGTTGAAATACAGAAATCCATCTCAGGGAATGATACGGAAGCCTTTAGCATGCTCAAAATAGAGACAGGTATTCCTGGAAAGATCACTCAGGAGGCCACATTTCGCCTTATGACATTATTTGTATACCTTCACCAGACAAAACTTCATTTTCTACTCCTTTCGCCTCCATAAAACATTTTTATGGAAGAGAAGTGGAAATTATGGGGGGATATTCCCCCCTTTATTCTTCCTACCAAACAAGAAATGATCATCCTTTTCTCCAGCTGCTCAGGCATCACATCTGCAAAGCTGCTGCATCCTCAGTGAGGCAGTTTTTGCGTTGCTTTGCATGTTCCAGCCAAGAGTCAGAAAGGAGGCACAAGTAAGTTTCTTACCTGCGTAGCATCTTTGCTTTCAAGGCATCTTTCGTCTGATTCCAGGCTTCCAACTCTGGAGAGGTTAAAGCTGTAGGTTTCATGTGATCCAAGACAGTGGTGTCTTTTCCTTGTTTCCATAAGTCGTACCGCTCAGGTTGTAGCACCCGTACAAAAACATCCATTGAGATCTTCACGGTATCTTTCCGGCACGTGCACTGAAAAAACAAATTCAAGAAAGCCATTGTTTTAATATCACAAGTTAGTAAGCCTGGCTGATCGAGCAGGGGATTGATAAATAAGATAAATTTCATGTTTCATATCATAGCCCCGAACATTAGCTATAGAATATTATTAAGCATTTCCTGAGCAGAAAATGAAACATAGATTGAGATAAGCAAATCTTGCCAGGGTGTCACTCCAGAAAAAGTTGTGTGAAGACTGTAAAACAAGAGGGAAGCAGTAGAGGAGCAGAGCTTGAAGGACAGAAAAGCATAATGGTAGTAAAAGGCTAAAAAAAGAAGATTTCAGTAGGTGAGAAGCTATTAAGTCAAGCGCAAATAAGTCAAGAGCAGAGAGATGAAGGAAGGATGTGGGGGTGCAGAAGAGCCCTGGGTGTTGCAATTAAAAAATGACAAGGAATGCGGAAGAGTGGAGAGAAGGAACCCTCAAGACAGGAGGAGGTGGAGACTGTCCTAGACAGAGCGAGTATAGGCTGTAGTTTGGGGCTGCAGAACAGAGATAACAAAGAGGCACAAGTGATAACAGAGATAACAAATTCATCCCATCACACACAGATTTAACAGTAACTAGCCAAGCTAAGCAGATGGCCATCTTGGTTCTCTTTCTGTGCTTAAAATACAAACATATTTTACGTTCATATTTTACGAACTTTGAAGAAGCAGGATAGAAATAGTACTGATGCTTTTGAACTTCGATGTTGGAGAAGACTCCTAAGAATATCATGGACAGCCAAGAAAATGATCAAATGGATCACTGAGCAAAGCAATCCAGAGTTCTCACTCAAGGCATAAATGGCCAGGCTCCAATTATCCGAATCTGGACACATTATGCGAAGACCTAATGCTCTGGAGGAGTCCACAACGCTGGGAAAGGTGGAAGGAAAAAGAAGAGGAGGACGGCCAGCAGCAAGGGGGAGAGATGCAGTCACAGTGGCAATGGGGGCACTGTTGGAAGAGCTGAAGGACCAAGGGGCAGATCATCCTGGGGAAAACCTAACTATATGGTCGCTAAGAGTCAACACCAACTTGATAGCAAATAATCAATCCACAAGGACAAGCCTGAGCTCTCTTTCCTCTCTTTCCAGGTTCCTTCTGGCTCAGGTTGTTTTGTTTAAGGACTGCTCCCCTCCCGGTTTTCCCCATTTCAGAGAAGAGGTGAGGGAACTACTTTCTGCCATGCAGTGAAAAACAAGCATTGAACTGGAGAGCAGTAATAACCAGCCTGAGCCAAGGAGGGAGGGAAATATTTATGGCCCAGCAATTTCCAGCAAACCCAATTTGCTTAATGAAAAATTGCAGAGGAAAGAAAGTTCTGAGAATGTAATTTGGCCAGAGAGACACAGAACCACAGATGGTGCCCGTGTTTCAGATTCCTGGCTGGGCTGAAAATCTCCCCAGTACCTCCATCAATAGTGGCTTAAGGGATTTGTACTGAGCGGCTTTCTGACTTTTTTTTCCCTTAAGTAATTAAAAAAGGTACCTTAGTTTGTTTCTGGAAGGTGGGGGTGGCAAGGGAGGGGAGGGAGGGAGGGGGGGAGGGAGAGTGAGGCTTGAACTTGGAAGAATCAAGGTATTTCCACATCAGATGCCTTCCCTCTCTGTGTAGCAGAACTGAGATCAAGTGCATAACACAGAAGACACATCCCACCCCCAAGACACCAGTTGCCAATTAACATGGATCATAACAGAAGTCACCAGCAAAGAACTGAAGTGGGCAAGGATGCCCCCTGCAGGTCACAGAGAGGACAGAGCCCATGAGAACAGCCTTGCAAATGAGAAAACAGCCTTCCCTCACTCGGCATTCTGCAGATGCCCTGGGGTTATGACTCAGAATTCCCCGGGCCGGCCCAGTGGCCTGGACTTTTAGCAGTCACAGGCACAACCCTTCCAGAAGCCATCAGACTGAGCAGAAATTGCTACAGACCAACAGTATTTCAGCCCAGGGGTCAGTTATGGCTGGCACATCTGCAGGGGGGTGGGCACAGCCTAGCAGCAGATATTCCCTACAGCTGGCATAACTGCCCTTTTTTCCTTTTAAACTTCTCCACTCTCATCAATTCTATCCAACTACGGTTATCTTGGTCTCTCCTTTCCTGTGAGGCATTCTCTCACACACCATGCAGTATTTCTGGTTCATGGTTTTATTCTCATTCGTTCTCTCTATATGACTAAACCACCTCAACATGATTATTCTGTACTGGTCATTCCCTTTTGTATTCAGTCCACATTCATTCAGCAGTCCTTGAGTCTTGACCCTAAATCAAGTCGTCATGATTTACCATACGCACTTCTCAAGTTCCCAATTTCCACTGCATTCAACTTTCTTTTAGGCTTCCCCTGACATATTCAACCCCCACTTCCATATAACACAGCAGGCAGAAACACACTCCCCTGTACAGCCATTCTGCTGCTTTTGACAAACAGCCGCTCCGTGCAAAAGGCGACAAGCCCCATCGCTGGCGTTCTACCAGCACTTCTGCGTCTCAGGACTTCTCTGTCCGTTTCCCCATCTTTAGTAAATGTTCTACCAAGGCACGCAAACTCATCCACTTGCTGTAGTTTTTTGCCCTGCGTATGTAACTTCAAATTGTTCATCCCATTTTTTCTGTCAAATACAACTGAATCAAACTATTTTCATTACATTAATGTAATGGCACAGTTCTACATAAATTATATCTTATTAATATGCAAGTTGGGGGAAAATAATCTCCTCCCCAACTTTTAAAGATAATTATACATCATTTGCTTTATGTCCTAAAGAGAAAAAATGGGCAGGCGTGGCTTTGTTTCTGGCTTCCAAATGTTCAAAAATGTTACTTCTGTAGGAAACCTAACCCGTTCCACCAAGAAAAGAGCTGAGCCAGGTTTTTGGGGGAAGACCAAAAAAAAAGTTATGTTGGCGCCTGAAAGACGAACATATTTATGCAGTAAAAGCTTAAGTGACAAGTTTCACTTCATAGCTGATGGATAAAAGGTAACAGAAATTAAGTATTCCAAGCAAATAAATTGTGAGATGATTAAATGAAAACAATTCAGCCAGCTAAAGTCACACCATCAATTAAAATGCCTAGAGCAATGCCAAAAAATGCACAGGATCTGTGCCAACTGACCCTCCCCTGGATGGAAGGGACCACTCTCGGGGGAGCAATTCAGAGTTCAGGCTCCATCACAGAAGAGCCTGCTGCGCTCCTGGTGTACCTCCCCGTAAAACTACAGATGCAGAAGGGCCTCATCTGACAATCTTAAAACAGCACCGAGCACAGCTGGTTGCTCACTTGTAACTGGAGTTATTCCAGAGCTCATTTGTGCATTTACACCGCAGTCTTTGTGCCTGGGCAGATCTTCATTCCAGAACATTGTTTGGCTTAGTTGAATTGCCTGGGACCCACCTACTAATAATGTAAAGAGTGTCACACCCCCTCCCACCTTTACAGTTCCTCTCTCATCACACTGGCCAACAGCAAGTAAAATAACGAGAGAACTAGAGAGAGAGGAAGGCATTATGGTTGTGTAAAGCAACAGAAGACAACTGAAATAACCCCTAGTTATTCCAAAGCAGTCTCCTGTTATTCTGTGTGATCTCTACACATTAAGACAGAGAGTAGACAACTTATGAGATGACAAAAAATCACACTCCTCTACATAAGGAGGCATCCACTGCAGCCCAGACATTCAATAGGTCGTGCTTTGCAAAGGTAGACAAATTGGACCTCGCTACAACCCTGCAAATTGCATAAAATGGCATACTTCAGAAGCAGCAGGGACTGTGGAATGGCCTCTGACATCATCTACTGGTAAGCCAGAGAAGTTATATCGAGTGCATAAAGCCTTGAAAGGAGACAGAAAGGCCACGTTGCCAACCAGAATGTAGTTATTGGATGGGGGAAAAGATTTGGTTCCATGTAGAGAAGGATCGCGCGGTGGTGCTGCGGGTTAAACCGCTGAGCTGCTGCGCTTGCCGATCGGAAGGTCGGCGGTTCGAATCCACGTGACGGGGTGAGCGCCCGTTGCTAGCCCCAGCTCCTGCCAACCTAGCAGTTCGAAAGCATGCAAATGTGAGTCTATTAATAGGGACTGCTTCGGCGGGCAGGTAACGGTGTTCCGTTTAGTCATGCCGGCCACATGACCGCAGAGGAAGTGTCTACGGACAAACGCCGGCTCTTCGGCTTTGAAACGGAGATGAGCACCGCCCCCTAGAGTCGGACACGACTGGACTTAATGTCAAGGGAAACCTTTACCTTTACTAGAGAAGGATCCAGCTGGCTAGCACAATTAGGAAAGACAACAGGTAACACATTACCTGTAGCCATATGGAATGTGTACACATTTAGAAGAACCAATTAAATATCAGGTTTGATGCCAGATCAGGTGAGATAGGCCCACCTGTAGAGTGCAAAGATCACTGGCCTAATAGATGTGGCTACTATCCCATGGACAAAATGTTCAGCAAGGCTACAGTGACAGGAGGGTGACCATTTAACCCTGTAAGATCATGCACTGAGAGCATTTAGGAAGCTTCCAATATCTTGGGATGAAGACACAACAATCTGAGGCAGATTTTCCACGCCGTTCGGCGAAATGTCGCGAAGTTGGCATGGAAATCCACTCTTTCTCCTGAGATGAAGTTTGTGGGACATGCACTTCACTAAACAAAGGTGCTCCATAAAACAGAGCATCTGGGGCCACTTTGATGTATTTGGTCAGAAGCAAAGGTGGAAACATGTAAAAAGGGGGTTCCTCTCCTCATAAAAAAGAAACAGCCACAAGATGGGAGGTATCCCAGAAGCAATACTGGCATTGCCCCACTCAAACTGATTTACATTTGAGATCCCACATATATATGTGATGCACTGCTGAGCATGATAAGCAGACTTGAAAGTTCTGAGCACCCACGCTCTATCCTGCAGGTCAGCAAGCATGGAATTGGTCTGAACTTGATCCCTGGGGATCACTAGGAGCTCTACTCTATTGATCTGAAGACCCTGTTCCTTTCCTCATCATGTGGCAAAGATTTGCTGGGATTCACACTGCACTCTCCATTTTAACCTCAAGGAATCTATCAAGGTTGCAGCCAGGCACAGGGCACTGCAGGGGCTTCACTGTCATAGACTTCCATTTAGAAGGCTTCAAAGCTGGATGAAAACTTGAATTAATCAGTTTTAGTGCTTTATACGTAGTTGAAATCCATGGCTGATGCTCTCGGAGCCTGTTTTCAGAGAGAGGACTGGAGGTGGGGCAAATAATTGCAACAAACCTGTGGAATAAAATTTTGATAGTGAGCACACCAATTGATATAATGATTGTTTCCAAGACACCCCAACGGTCACCCGTGGAAGCCATTTTTTCCCTGCATTTGGAGCACTTTTGAAAGAACAAAGGGCCACTGGCCTCAATGAAGAGACTTGAAAGGTGAAACGCAAGGAAGAGTGATGTTACTAATCTACTAACTTTTATTTTCTAGAGAAAAGAAAGAACTGCATTGCAAAGTAGCACTCCTCAGAAAGTTACCAACATGTAGGGAAAAAATAACAATAATGTGGTTTTGTTGTTTTGGTTCTATGCAGTTAAGGGGCATCTCAGTTAAAGAGCTTTCTGGCATGCTGGTCTGCGTAAGCACAAATTCATCCGGGAGGTAACAAATACCACGTAGGATAACTTGTGAATATAAACTCACACAAAGCTCCTAAATATTATCCTGATGCAGAGAAGAGTATGGGAAAGTATGTTCTCTAAGCAACGTGTCTGTCAGCGAACCATTAAACTAACATCTTCAGGAATACCAAATTACCGCAGACATAGTTCTACTGCTTTTGCTATTTAAACGCTACGGGGCCCCCAACATAGCGTGTTTGTGTGTGGGGGTCCTCAAAAAGGCCCATGCAAATCCGATTTAACCCTACTGCTCAATCTCCCTAGGAAGCTGTGAAGTCACTCTCTCTGATTCTCCCTTGACTCCTCTGCAGTGCTCAACAGCAGGCAAATCGCAACGACACTCACACGCACAAATCTATCATGATTTATGTCTGGATGTCAATTTTAACTTGCTGTTACTGCTTTCGCACCAACACGCATGAATAACAATGCCGAGTTTCCATCGGCGGGGCCTCTTCTCTCTCAGCGGTGATATTACAGCAGCCACCAGGCCCCACGGGCCTCTTGCTCAGCAGGGACCCCCCTCTCCTCCCTGCCCAGCTTCTCCCCAGTGTGGCTGCGGGGCCCTTCCCAGAGCAGCCAGCAGCTTGGTGCAGCTGCAAATCAGAGCCCTGCCGACAGATATCAGGGGACCAGGGGACTGCTCTCTTCCCCTTCACTGCATCAGACACTTTCCCTGGTCTTAATCCAATCAAGCCTCTATTTCCTAAGCCTTCAGTCATTAGAGAAAGCAGCTGTTAACAGGGCTACCTGGACTTCATTGGCAAATCTAACACCTCCCCTCATCTCACAAAAACCTCATCCCAGTGAGGGGCTCTGTCGCTACGCTACAAAAGAGTAACGCTCCCCCACCTAGGTATGAAACTGTCACAGCATCGATATTTCTGTTGTGATGTTTTAGCAAAGGAGGTGTTTGGGGGCACATGCCCATTCCAAGTATGAACTGGAGTATATGCCCAGAAACAACTGTCATTACAAGACCTCCTGGGGTGCAGCATTTAGCAATGTGGGGGTATGATTTAATACTTTCCCGGGAAAGAAAAAAAAATACTGCAAACACATGATAGAAAAGCAAGGGGGTCCCTCCTTTCCAACATTCATTTATATGAATTGTCACACCTCTTGCCAAGTTTCAGAAGGACTGCTCCAATGAGCATTCCCTAAGACCTAGACTGAAGCACTGATACTGTTGAGTTAATTTAATTTCTGAGTTTATCTCAAAGCACACCTTAGATGCGCATCTATGTGAACAGGGGCGCGTACTTTTTGAAATCCATGACACTGTAATAGTTCAAAATGAGCAGCTATGGATGGTTCCCACATCAGTTTTAGTAACATAAATGAGCTTGAGACACAATACTTTCTGGAATTTTAAAATATATGAAGCAAAACATATGCTAATAAATAATGCTTGCTGTTCTTTTTCGTTTCTGATCACTACGTTATGCTCTGAGGATGAAGTGAAAAGAAGTTTTAAAGGTTATGCAAAAGAAACAGTATCTAAATATACTGACATCTTATTTACACTATGCCATTATTTACTTCCTGAGTTGTTTTTGTGAAAGCATGGATTTTTTTATTTCTGATTAGTAATACTGGAATCAATGTATTGTTTCTAAGGTGAAGGCACTTCAGTTTTATTTTGCTGTCATGTTGATAGCATCTATACGTACATTTTTATTTTTTTTATTCTTCCGCTTGGTGGAAAGATATTCTTAATATCTTGGGAGCAGTCCATCTCTAATTATAAACATTTTAAAGTTACTACTTTTAACCTATAAAAGCATTTTTATTTTTTTCTTATAAATCACAGGTTGCATCCGGACTAAATTAGATGAAATAAACTCTCCTCAAGGCAGTAGAACAACTTTAGGCATCACTTAGATTCAATCCCACTAATTCCAGTGGAAACCACCTTCAGCTAAGCTTAGTTTGGGTATTAGCTAAGAGATGACAAGCTGGGTTTTGCAGATCATTTCTTCTTTTTAAAGCATGTGCCTATATGAAGGTATCGCATATGGCAAGACATGACTGCTAAGATGGGACCGGTCTTACTCGGCTAAACGTGAACATACGTTAGACAACAGATGCCGTATATTGTCCCTCAATTCTCCCTTTAAACATGAGCGTGTGTTAGTTAATAGCCGTAGCATTATTTCCTTCCATTTTTTTTAATTTCTTGATTGTCTCGTTTTCGTAAATAACATCAATGCTTTACTATTGTTTATTTTCTGATGTTATGTAAATATATTGAGAGCTTTTCCACCAAAGTCAAATTCCTTGTATGTCTAATCCTACTTGGCCAATAAAGTATTCTATTCTATTCTATTCTATTCTATTCTATTCTATTCTATTCTATTCTATTCTATTCTATTCTATTCTATTCTATTCTATTCTATTCCATGTTGTTTATTCATTTAGTCGCTTCCGACTCTTCGTGACCCCATGGACCAGCCCACACCAGAGCTTCCTGTCGGTCGTCAACACCCCCAGCTCCCCCAGGGACGAGTCCGTCCCCTCTAGAATATATCCTATCCTATCCTATCCTATCCCCATCCCCATCCCCATCCAATTCAACTACTTCCCCCAAAACTCTCCCTTAAACACCAAGCGCCACAACAAATCCATGCCTTCGTCCCTGGACTTTCTCTATTTTTAGCCATGTCACAACAAGGTACGGGTGAATGGGGTGAAAGCAAATCATCCATCTACTGCTCTCTCGTTGACTAGTCTTTTGGTGTGATCGTCCACCAACCCTATCAATACATTGTTAAGTTATGCTTTGTGGCTACTTTGCTCCCTCCTCCCATCTCTTGTGCTTTTAGCTAGGCTGCTTTCTTACTCTGCAACTCCACACGCACCAATCAGGCCACTTTGCCGTGAAAGAAATAGGACCCCTGACCTCCTCGCCCCGGGGGGTTTGCATGGCACTCGGGAACTCTGTAGCACAATACATTCCTAGAGGCTTTGATCAGCAAGTTACTGGGCAAGTGCTAAAACCATGTATCTCATCCTAGCCCAGGGCTGTTGGCCAGGCCTCCGAGCCACCACTGGGCAAACCCCACCAGAGTGTCCGTTCCATAAGGAATTCCTTCTGGCCTTTGCCATCTTTCCCCTTGAACTCTCTCTTGCCTTCGGTGCTTCAGCAGACCTCGCCCTAAAGCAAACACTTCTGGTCTGTAAGCACCCGTTTTCTCACTGCCCAAAGGTCAGGCAAGCGCTTGATGGACTCTGTGGCTGATCTCCCATTTTAAGCTCAGCAAAACCCTTGAGAAATAGTTCAAAATATTTCCAACAACAAAGCTTTCATGGCAACTCAAAATTATTGCTGCTATCATTCCAGCCTGCTGTAAGTAGAAGGGAAAAGAAAAAGGGGAAAAGAGAAAGAGGTTTTGCGAAGAGTGCAAGCTGAGCTGTAGAGCCTAAACCATTAAGATAAATTTGACCAAAGGACACCCTTTTTTCTTCTTCGGAACCTTCCTCTGAAGTGCCCAAAAGCCGTCTTTCTCAGTTCAGCTACGGTACAAATTAAATCAGTCCACAAGCAGCCAAGGCGTTCCTACTCCCGACTTCTAGAAACAGCAGGAGAAAGGCAACCAGTACTCATCAACATTGTATTGTGTCCCCTGGATACGTTCAACTATCCCTTATGCTTGCTAATAATCTGCCACGTAATGAGAGAAATTAAGGGAAATGCCTCATTTTTATTTTTAAAAAAATCATAAAACAAGATAAAAATGTAAAACAAGGTCCGGTTCTGCACTTCGTGAACAGAAGATGAATGCGCTTTTTCCCAATAAGCCAAAAGTTGAGCTTATATCTGCTCAGCAGCATTTGGAATCTTTATTTATTGTTTGTTTGTTTGTCAAATTTATGGGGCCACCCATCTCACAAGCAAGTGACTTTGGGTGGTGTATAACAAAGCCAAAAAACAATTAATATATATAAAGCAATTGGTATTATTATTATTATTATTAAGACTCTTTACACTTGGTCCCAAAAAGCAGCACAATACAAAGATCACTGAGCAGGATGCATCCGTTGCCTATGAATTTGGAAGAGGCAGCCACTCTGCCACTTCTCTTGCACAGGTGGGCTTATTGACAGGTTCACGGGTGAAGTAAAGACACTCCACCTAGTCGAGTGCTACACCCCAACTGTTTCGCGCGCTGACGGGAAGCATGCAGATTGCCTTCTGAGCGACATGGGAGGTATCTAGCTATCCCGCGGAGATTTAAGCCAAGCCTTTCTCCAAAGGACTTCCCTCTTTCCAGCGAGCAGATCAGAGAACACCTTGCTCTTCTCGACCACGGGACGGCGATGAGGAGACAGCAGGATATACACGCCAGTATGTTGCCATGTATGGGTATCTGTATTCACCAAATGGGATGAGAGAATGGAAGCCACAAAACCACCAGGAATCTAGATCACTGTGATCTACAGTTCATCTCCTAGACTCCGATGTGGTACATATGGCCTCTTCCAACGTGCGCTCCATTTCTCTCTCTCTCTCTCTCTAAGGCACAATGACAGATGGGCATTTTATATATAATGTGCATTTTCAGATCATGCATTTATATGAGGTAGAGACTAAACCTGTGCAGATTACAGATTCGTGGGGGTCAAAGTATGATTTTTAACAACCCACACCCACAACTATAAGAGGAGGTGCATTGTACGTGTTGGCCAGCAGGTAGCTGATGCCTTGCGTGAGGAAGATGAGCCTTGACCATCCCATTTCCAGCATAATTACCTCCACTGTGGTGTGTCTCAACAACATGCCAGTTCATTAGGAACTCCACTGGAAACAACAGACTGCTCCATAAACAAAGCAATTAGGCAGAGCTCCCTCCGTCTGTGGCTGCAGGGCACACGTCCCCCAAAGACCCCGTCGCTTGCTCCTAGAATGCCAAGGGCTGGTATTTAAGGGTAGGACACTGATGGATGAGGAAAGCAAGTGTGGCGTGAAACTGCTCGCTTTACATAGGCTTTACCTCTTCATCTGGCTCTACCAAACTTGGCTTTTGTGTTCCTGCTGGTAATAACAGAACAGCTGCAAATGGAAATTCACTTTTACGCTGAAGGAGCAACTCATATTTAGCTAAATTTTACTTATCTGAGAAAACAAGAAAGCACAACATAAAGAAATACTGCCTCATGTCACCAAAGGCAAGGGAACGCTTCTTTCAAAAGGGGGACGACAGAAGGCATCTCTGGGTAAAGCTGCCTAGGTCCACAGCAGGCAGAGACCCAGAACTGAGACACAGTGGCACTGCTAGCAGTGAAAGACCTTTAAATAAAAGATTTAAATTAAAATCAACTCTCTCACATTTAATTTTAAGCATTCTTCTACTGGCAAGGGGTTGACTGGCTTCGAATCAGGAGAAGCTGATATCCATCTTGCGGTTCAGGAAAATAATTCAGCTATCTCCAACTGCAGCAAAAAGCAGGGGTAGGTAACTTAAAGTCCTGTCCATGCTTTAAGAAGACTGTGATCACATACACAAGACTGCAGAGGAAAGTGCCCGGGGGGACTCAGACCTCAGTGCCCCCGATGTGTTTTTGACTTCCACAAACTATCAAAAGCCACTAAATGAACCAGAAGATACAGATAGTCCTCACTTAATGACAATTTAGACCAGAATTTCAGTGGCTAAGCAAAGCAGTCATTAAGCGAATCTGACCTGATTTTATGACTGGTTTTTGTGGCAGTTGTTAAGCGAATCACTGTGGGCGTTAAGCGAGCCACAAGGTCGTTAAGGAAATCACGCAGGTCCCTATTGGTTTTGCTTGCCAGAAGCTGGCCGGGAAGGTTAAAAATGGCGATCGCGTGACCATGCGATGGTCATAAATGCGAACCAGTTGCCAAGTGCCCCAATCGTGATCACGTGACTGCGGGGATGCTGCAACGGTTGTAAGTGTGAGAACCGGTTGTAAGTCAGTTTTTCTCAGCACCGTCGTAAGTTTGAACCATCACTAACTGGATGGTTGTTAAGTCAGGACTACCTGTGACCCCATACACCTGTTGCACTTGTTGCCCTACTGCATTCATGGAGCCCCAAAGATGTCTATGGCTGACTAAGTATTAGACAAATTTATTTATTTATTCGTCAAATTTTGCCACCGCCCACCTCCCCCCAGAGGAGGGACTCTGAGCGGTTTACAATAAAGGTAAAAGATTTAAAATACAATAAAACCATAAATGGTACATAACATATAAATATAAATCCAAGATAAAAATATACAATAAAATAAAATCCAGGTGCTGATGAACTTACTGTGCTACATTCTTGCCCTGCCACTGCCAACAACCAATCCTAAAGCCCAGAAACACAAAGCAAAACAAGAAGCTACCCAGTTGGCTGCATTCCCTTGCAAATGAAACAAGGACTTTTAAGAAGCAGAAAGCAGCATCCCTTGGGATCCCCAGCTGAAAATCACTCATTTCCATACGATTTAATAGTCCCACTGGATCATACGGTAGAAAAGGAGACGGTTCTAAGAGGTTCACAGCCAAGTTAGAAAGGAACCTTGTGATTTGCCCCCAGGAGACAAGCTGTTGCTTGAATTTGTTTGTTTGTTTATTAAATTTATGGGCTGCCTGACCATTATGACCCTGGGCAGGGTAAACAATTAAAACAATACAGAAATACCAGAGGCCAGCGCCCAGAAAAGTAACACAAATTCTGACTAACCAATCATCCCCACAAGAATGATTTCCAAGCAGGATCCCAGCACGCTATAAATCCATTTAAGAACAATTCTAGTTTTCATTTCCAGTGCCAATTGGGAACTAAAGGCAACATTTTCCTGTCACAGTCCTTCTATGAAGCCATGTGTTTGGGGACTCAGAAATATCTTGTCCCTTCCTTAATCTGACAGCTCTGCTTCAACATATGCATTAAATAAAACAACTGTCTACTTCCTAGAGCACTTTATAAAACTATATTGAATGATTTCTCCTCGGATCTTCAGTCACTGACTTGCAGGAGGAAGCTATTTCCTCCTTTGGTGCATAGATTTACAAGCCTGGTAGGAGACCCAGCTATTTACTAGGAAAGATTACTTACGGGAAGGTAGAAAGATAGTGGTTCACCAGCCTCAGGGCCATTGGAAGTACAGATTGTGACGTCCCAATGACAATGGAGCAAACTTGTGCAGGGCAACCCCACTAACGCACAGCAGCCAAGAAGATTACCCCTACCAAGTACGGTATTTGCTCAGGGGATCAAAAGATCTAGTGTTTTGGAAATCTAGCCCTTTTTCCTATCTGAGATGGCACCGTGCCCACTGCAGAGAACTGGAAAATGCTTTGCAGCTAAAGGCTCTGCTACACACACACAGATACACCTAACTGAAGATTGACAAGCATTCTGACACGCGAAAAAGTTGGCCATCGGCAGCACAGTCTGACTTGCCATTTGTAAGCCCGCTTGAGAGATACAGTCTAGGAAAAATTTGCCACTCCTTTCTGATAAACACATAGACTGACTTAAAATGTTAACTGTTATGTGGTAACCGCCTGCAATCTTAAATGCATTTACCTGGAATAAGCTCCACAGGACACAGTGGGGCCTAAGCGTTCTTCAGCCTGAACTATGAGTTCTTAAGCTGCTATAAAACAATTGGGGACAGACAGCAGTAGTTCTAATGGGGAAAAAAAAAAAGATCCTGAAAAGCTGGGTTATTCTTGATCCTGATGCTAATTAATCTCAACTGCTTTAAATTGGGCTGATGACAACCATTAGCTATTCAGGCATTTTTTACCCTAAAAGAAAGTTACGCCACATCAAGATTGATGCCCTAAAGTTCCCTACGGAAAACTATCAGACATCCTTTCTACAAATCTGTCAGTGTGTATTTTTTAACACAACATCACTGGCCAGACAACCAGCATGCCCAGCAGGGAACTGAAGGCCTGATGCCTTCCTGTTGGAAAGGGCTTTATTTCAAAGCCTGCATACCAAAAGGAGAAAGGCAAATATACTTTGCAACAGAAGGTAGCAATTATCACTTGGATGCTAAGAGAAAATATACAAAGGTGTTGTAATCCATGAAGATAAACTGAGAAAGCAGCTTGGAAAATGTATTTTTAATTATAGGAGTAAGCTACAGGTAGCCCTCGCTTACCAACTGCCTCATTTAGCGGCCATTCAAAGTTACAACAGCTTAAAAAAACAGCTTTGCAACCTATCGTCGCATTTATGACTGTTGCAGTGTCCCAGGTCATGTGGTTGCCATTTGGGCACTTTGCAACCAGCACACATTTATGGCCATCATAGCATCCTGTGGTCATGTGAGCACCATTTGCATGCTTCCCAAACAGCTTGTGAGAAGCAGAGGCAATGGAGAATGCAGAAGTAAAATCACACATCACAGTCAAATGACGTTTTGCTTAAAGACCACGGTGACTCACTTAACGACCGAATGGGAAGTGATGTCATAAGTCCGTCACAGTCACATGATTTTCCGCAGCGCTTAGCGAGGGGGTTGCCTGTCCCGGTTGTGGTTGCTAAGTGAGGACTACCTGTACTTCCTTTCATGGTACAAAGGCAGAGACTGGGCTAGAGAGGACTGCGATGTCAGCACAGATCGGCTGCCTTTTAAGGCTGTCAAGGGAACAGCTAAGTGCCTGTTAATCTGGAAACGGGGCAAAAAGGGCCCAGAGCAGGGCTCCCCAAACTCTTCAGCCCATCGGCCCCTTCATGACTCCCAAACATTTATTACATGAACGTAACTTAATAAATACTACTTCAACTAATAGTACTGCAAACAATAACAACAACAGTAACAGCAGAGACAACTCAAGGCCACTCTCTCTGGCAGATGACCACCCAGCCTGGGTCACACGGTCTTGCTGCCAGCCCCCTCCCCTTCAGGACTAGGGACTGGCGCGGAGCTCTATGGAGACCCCAAAAGACTAATTGACCCCAATCGACCTTCCATCATTTATCGACCACCTGCTGAGCCCCAGACGTTTATCGGCCCCTTGGATAGTCCCACTGACCCTTTGGGGTTGATACCGATCACTCCGGGGAACCCTGGCCTAGAGTTTAAACTCCGGAGCCAAGACCCAGAAAGGGTCCAGCTTCTCTGCGCCGTACAAGTCTAACCGACTCCTGAGTGAGGGTTTCATCTGAGATCACAGTAAAGCTTCCAGCCGGAGAGTCTTTTGCCAAGCGCCGAGTTCAGGCTCTGCACAGCCAAGACTCACCTGACACGTGGCTCTTCTACAAGAACGCAGAATGCTCATCCTTCCAGTGTAAATCAACTCCCTAAAGGACATCTCCGACTGATAAAAGTTTATCCTGGCAAAGATAGCTCCTCCTCTAAAACAACATAGACAAGTTTTTTTTTAACAGTCGCTGTACTTTGAAGACACATTTTTGACCGAAAATTGGTACCAGAAGGAAGGACCGCTGCTATTTGTAATCCTGGCAGGTTTCGGATGAGCACGCAGAACGCTGCGTGGCCAGGGACGCCCCGTGCTCCTTCTGGGGCACAAGGGTGTCTCCGCTAAAACGAACCAAAATTGAACAAGCCAGTCCCTTCTCACAGCCCAGCACAGCAAACGCAGGAACACCGTTTGCCTGTAATCCTGGTTACAGCCTCTCCCCCCTTGTCCTGCAAGCGCTCCTGCTTCAGTTTGGTCACCCCAATTCCATCAGACAAGGCAGCTGGCCATAAAGCAACCTCAGCGAGGTGGCTAGCAGAGCTGGGGGCAGAGAGGGAGACGGGGGGAAGCCCTCTGCTGCGGACCAAGAGCCTGGAGGGGAGGGAAAGAGGAGCTGAGGAACAAGAGGTCAGGCTAAGCGGGCAAGTGATTTAAACAGAGGCTGCAACCGGAGAACACACTTCTCGGCTGTGCTGACATCAGTTTAATGCATTCATTTATCACTGCAAAGATGCGCGCAGAGAGGGTTCTGTCAGCTGACTCTCTTCTCTGATAATACATGGATGCATGCGCGCACACACACTTATGTATCTCTTTCCTAAAAAAATATCCTGAAAGCCTCTCTACTAGGCAAAACGAAGTAAAAGCTTGCTAGGCCACCATGAGAAAACAACAGAAGGTTTTCCTGAAGCAGGTTTGCCCCAGAAAAAGGACAAATTCCAGTTGCTGAAGGTTTCAGCAGGGGTCTCTGACACCAAGTCGGTAGGCCAGAAATGTCCTGAAGTAAGAAAGACCGCTGGGGTCTCAAAGCAGCAGGGAAAGTCTTCGCTGGAGAGGAAAGAAGGACAACGCCTCTTCAAAGTGTATGTTCCTACAACGCCCTATGCGTTGTACTCAATGCTGTCCTAGTCAACAGCAGAAGCCACCTCAGAAATCCCGCCAGGCCACCACCACCGCTGGGTCCCACAGCAGCTCAGAAATGGGCACTGGGCTCTACCGCTTTCTTCCGCAGAGCGCGAACTGGCAGACTTCTCTCTTAAACCACAGACACCAAAGCCCCCCCTGCGGTTCAGGTTCATCTGCCCATAGGGAAGTGAAGGGTTCAAGATCACAAAGAAACAGGAAACATTTCCCCCCCCCCCACTGAGATGTTAAAATGTTATGACCTACAGTAATTAGAATCAGGATGCATACTAATTAGTCCCCTAACTGAAGGCACCTTTGCTATGGCAACTGAGAACCAGCTGCGCCCATTCCTAGACCGAGAGGCTTTGCTCACAGTCACTCATGCCCTCGCGACCTCCCGTCTGGACTACTGCAATGCACTCTACGTGGGGCTGCCCTTGAAGAGCATTCGGAAGCTTCAACTGGTGCAGGATGCAGCTGCAGGGATAGTAAATGGTGTCGGGTACTGGGCACATGGAACACCACTGCTACGGGAGCTGCATTGGTTGCCGGTGTGCTTCCGGGTGCAGTTCAAGGTGCTGGCTGTCACCTTTAAAGCCCTTCATGGCTTGGGGCCGGGTTACCTAAGGGGCCGCCTTCTCCCAGTTGTTTCTGCCCATCCAATTCGATCTAGTAGGTTGGGTATGCTGCGGGTCCCGTCAGCCAGGGAGTGTCGGCTGGCGGGAACTAGAAGGCGGGCCTTCTCTGCCATAGCGCCTGCCCTCTGGGACACCCTCCCTCCAGAAATTAGGATGTCCCCAACCCTGCTGGCCTTTCGTAAGGCCGTGAGGACCTGGCTTTGTGCCCAGGCCTGGGGCCTCGAGCGTGTGGATGGTCCCGCCTCTTGGCTGTATTAGCATTCATGCATTGCTTGCTTGGCAGCCATGTATATTTATTTTGTATTTTAATCGTTTCAACTGTAATTGTTTTATAGTTTTATTGTTGTAAGCCGCCCAGAGTCACTCGCTGAGATGGGCGGCTATAGAAATCAATCAACAAACAAACAAACTTAGGGCTAACCATGATCCTGTAGCCCCCTCCACAAGACCTGCTATGCCGCCCTGGTGAAGAGGACCAGGACTGTACGCCAAGAGAATATATTCTTAGCAGAGTCACCCAAGGTGCAAAGGTCATTCCAACTGTCCAGCTAGAGCAAGCCGACACCTGTATTGGGCAGCAGCAATTCAGGGAGATGCTGGGGCAGATGATCATTTTAGTGACAACGGCAAAGGCATCATTTCAAACCAGGTGGGAAAAGGCAATAGTAAACCACTCCAGTATTTTACCAAGCAAAGCACTTGGATACACAAGATAATGTGATTAACAATACACTGCTGGATGACGGGCCCCTTAAATCAGATGGAATGCAACATGCTACAGAGGAACAGAATTACAGCGCAAACATGGATTTAAGAACCACGAATACTGGAAAGCTCAGCACAGTGAAAGACGGAGGACATAGCAAAGACACTCCAGTACTTGGGTACAATGCAGTCAATTGCCAAATAATATCCATCAGATTTCGTGGACAACCCTTTAATACAATGTTTATCCAAGTTTATGCTCCAACCACTGATACAGAAGAAGAGAAAGTTGACAGGTTTTATGATCAAGTTTGATCTGAAATAGAACATGCAAGCAAAGATGAGCTGTTTGCAGTGGGAGACCAGAACACAAAAGCTGGAAATAATGAGAACATAATTAGATGATATGGCTTAGGAAAGAGAAATGAAGCAGAAGAATGACTTAGCCTTTTCTGCCAGTCCCATGATGTCTTCACTGCTAAGACATTCTTATGGAGCACGCAGGAATCAAACTGACTACATTACTGAGCTCAGTGTACAACAAAAAGTGGGCTCAGCAGCTGACTGTGGAACAGATCATGAGCTGCCCATGTGAAAGTCCAAGTCACGCTAAACAGGAACAAAGCCAACTGGTTTCCACAATTCGATATGCCTACCACGTTCAAGAAGAATATCAGGAATCACTGTGAAGTCCTGAACCACATGGACAGCGAACAAGATGAACTATGGAATGAAATCAAGTAAGTTGTTAGGGATGAAAAGAGACTGCCAAAGACCAAGAAACAGAAGAAAGCAAACTGGATGTCAGAATGGACTGTGGAAATTGCCGAGAAAAGAAGAAAGGCCAAAGCCAAGAATGACAAGATTCTCAGGAAGGAACTTAACAAAGAGCTTCAGAGAGCTGTTGGAAGAGACAAGGAGCAGTGTTACAGTAACATCTGTAAAGATATTGAAGATGAGAACAGGCATGGAAAAACAAGGGAAGATTTCCAATAAATCTCTGAACTCAGAAGGAGCCAACCTCACACTGGTATGCTGAAAGTCACTAATGGACAATTTGATAGCTCATTCAAAAGAGATCAAAGAAAGATGGAAGGAGTATCCTGAAATGTGTACAGTGGGGATGTCGACATCCCAGCTACTCTTACTTACTATTTATCCCCTATGCTAGAAGATGAAGTTAGAAGTCAGAAGGCTACAGGAATTGAAGGAATATCTACAAAAATATGACAAGTGACAGAAGAACTTCTAAAAGTTCTAACCAAGTGATGCCAGCAAATCTGGAGAATGACAGAGTGGCCAACGGATTGGAAGAGGTCAGTCCACATTCTAATACCAATGAAAGGAGATTTAACAGAGTGTGGAAACTACTGCAAACTTTCCTTAATTTCATATGCTAGACCAAACTAAGCACAACAGGTACACCAACCAACCTCAGAACAATGAAGATAATGGATAGCTTCTGTCTTTTAGAATCAACTATTAACCATAAAAGTACTATTACTTCACTTAATGTTTTTCCTGACATTGTAGACTAGCATTTGGTAGGTAGCAATGAAGACCCTGGGAAAAATATTTACATTCCATGATGTGTCTATACTTACAAAGGTCAGAATCATGTCCAATCTGAATAGCTTTCCTGTGACACTCTGTGAAAGTGAAAGCTGGACTTTGAAGAGGCAAGATGGAAAAAGTCTTGATTCTTTTGAACATTGATATTGGAGAAGATACTTGAGAGCCAAGAAAGCAAATCAATGGATCATTGAACAAATCCACAGAGTTCATCCTCGAGGCACAAATAAACAGGCTCAAATTATTGTATTTTGGACACATTATGGGATGACCTAGCTCTCTGGAGAAGTTCGTAATACTGGGAAAGATGGAGGAAAGTAAAGAAGAGGACAACCAGCAGCAAGGCAGATAGACTTGATTATAACAGGGTGGCCTTCCGACTGGGCGACCTGAACGGCCAGACTGTCCTGGGGAAGGTCTGTCCATGTGGTTGCTAACAGTTGACACAGATCTGATGGCAGATCATCAATCATCAGTCAAATGATCTAACATATACTACACAAGGGTCATCTGTTAGGCTTGAACCAAAACATTACAAGTAAATTTTGAAGGAGCAGATCTTTTGTCATCCTCCTTCTGCCTCCTCCTTAAAACTCAGCCGTCACTGAGCTGCCTTCTCCTGACAGATGAGCAATTACCCACTGGTGGACAGAGAGTAAGCCACAGAGAAAAGTCGCTGCAGGCAAACCATTCCTCAGATAGGTTTTTACTACAGCCACAACGCACATGCCACCCTCAGTCTCATAAATCAGATGGTTAGCGAGGCAGGGAAGAGGAAGATCGTGGCAGCCAGAATACTTCCAGATTCAACTGGGTTGGAAGCTAGAATTTTCCATTCCAGGAGACCAGCTGCATCCCCCTCTAGGGACTTGCCTGGGTAATCACTCAGAGCAAGCAAGCTGATTAACCAAGGGGGAGAGGCAAGCAGTTCTTGGAAACAGCGGAACCAAAGTGTGAAATTTATTCTGTCAGACAATGTTTTCTTTCTTTTTTTTTTTTTTAAAGGACAGAAAAACGGCTGAGTATTAGCACAGTTCTTTCTTCTTTGTTAAAATTGCCTTGAAGGCTGAATTCAGAGAACCATGGCTCTGAGCTGTTTAAGTCCAAACTTCGGAGATCCATTCTAAATTACTTTATTTATTCTAACTGTAATGTGAATTTCAGGCAACAACATTAAGTGGGAACCAGAAGAGAGCTATTGGAAGCAGGGAAAAGGATACCCTCTTAACAATCCAATGTATTGGGCATCCTTGTCAAGAACTAGGCAAACGTCTCATGCGTATACGACTGAAATATACTTTTCTAAAATACCAGGGAGATTCAAGTGATGCCCTCCTTAAGTAGCCAGAAGATAGCATTCACAGTCCACTACAGTAGTCCTTGTTTAGCAATTGCCTTGTTTAGCGACCATTTGCAGTAACGACAGTGATGAAAAAGCAACTTTGCGCCCAATCCTCACATTTACGACCTTTGCAGGTCTGTAAAGCGAAGAAAAGCTGAAGCAAGATCATAAGCGCAGTCACAGTTTCACATAGTGACTGCTTTGCTTACTGACCAAGTTGCCAGTCCCAACTGTGGTTGCTAAGCGAGGACCGGCTGTACTGGGTGATGTTTGGGCACTATAAATGCAGCTGCCCAGAAATAGGTGTTGCAACTGTTTGCAGTGTAGAGGGATTTAGAGATTCCACCAGGGAATTAAAGATTCTGTTCTCTGTGTGGGAGTCAATAGCTGAGGTATATCATTGGGATGGGGGCTTTTCATTAAAGAATCTAAGGCACATCTTCCCAATCTTGTGCCTTCCAGATATCATAAAGCTATATTATTAATTATGGAAATTTTAGTCCACATTTGCAAGACACCAAGCTGAGGACAGGAACTCTTATTTGTCATCACTTGCCTATCCCTCACCCAGCAAAAGAAGGATTTTCAACTGCTGGGGAATACAAAGAGCAAGCAGGCTGGCCAAGGCCTAGGTCTTCTGCTTGAAAAGTGGGGGGTGGGGGGTTGTGGCACCCCCTAGGAATCGGGACCCAGAAGAAGCCTTCTCTTCCCGCTCTTAATGGATGGGCAGAAGCCACTGGGAACAGGCAGTCCTGAAGACAGCCATGCCAAAGCCGCTGGTCTGGCCTCACTGGTCCAGTCCCAGCAGCCCATCTCCAGAGAAGCGATGCAGCGGCCTGACTGCATCACTCCATTCTAAAGCTGCCCCAAGGCTCTCCAGCACAGAGCAGCCAACTGCCTTGCCTTGACCGAGGTCCCTGTTTCTGTTTTTAGTTTTAATTCATGTGAAAATACACCGAACCGCCTTTTTTAGAAGGGAAAGAAACAGGATGGCGGATGATCATTCTCACACAGCAAAAGGCTCTGTAGAATGTAAGAATCTCCAATCTCCGGCTGATCAGTAGAAATCCTTTCTCTACAGCAGTTTGGGGCATTCAGGAAATAGAAGGGGGGAGAAGGGGTCTTCTTTTGCTAAACATTCCCCCCACCGGCACAGGCATACCATTAAGAAAACAGAGAAAGGTATACTTTCTTAACAGTCCCCAGTCCCGTATCCTCTGCATTCGCAATGCAGGTTTTTACAAAGCAATCCAATCTGTACGCTGCACTCACAGCAGGGTGTGTGAGCAGCCCCCAGGATTCTGCATTCTCCCACCACCAAACAAAGAAGTTTCCAGGTACACCAGGTGCCTCCAAATAACCTTTTCATCCATCACGAGAATAGCCAACAGAAAACGTTTCACGTACGTTCAAATACAGCGTCTTCCCCAACGTAGTACCTGCGGATACATCGGAACAACTCTCCATGCGTATGGAGGGCAACAGGCGGGGGCATAACAACTCAAAAAATATACGCACACATGAAAGGGCCACCAACGTGAAATGCTGCAGTGGCTAGAGAACCAACAGGGGAATCTTTTGCCTATTTTTCACAGAAATAGGTGACTCTGTCCTTGGCTCAGATCTCCCACTTTTCTTCTACCTCAGCCTACAACTTGCTCCCCCCGCCCCCAGCAATGAAAGCTCGATCCTCAACCCTTTCTTCATGGCCTGCCCACAATTCTTGTTGAAAAAGGCTGATGTTTTATCAGCGTTTCTCAAGTCCTATTTACACCCTCACACCAGCTGCTGACCCTCGCCTTGCACGTTGGCCCGGTGTATAGACCGACCTCAGCGATACAGAAAGTAGGAGGAGTAAATGCCAGGCTCGGAGAATTAGGAGTCAACACACATGGATCTCAGAAACACCCGTCACAGCAGTTCACACTGCCCTGCCTTGGAAACAAGGCTTTAGTCCTGGAACTGAAGCTGCTCCGGCAGAGGTCAGCAGTGAAAAGTTTGTCAAAGGCACTGGCGGAACGGGGGGAAGAAACAAGTGGATGAAGGGAAGAATTGTACTTGCGGTGCAGCAGATAAAAAGTGGGAACCGGGGAACGAGAGAGGGAAATTGACCCCATTCTGTGCCGAGATAGATAATTTTAAGGCTTCCTAGGAGCAAATGGGAGACGATGAAAGCAAGAAAATGCAAGGCTGAGGTAGCAAAGATGTTATCGCCTTCCAGAGCTGACTGCTATTCAAGGTATGGGCAGCGTAGGAAATTGCTCTCATCCCCCAATTTCTAGTCAAGGGTTACCAAAGGAATGGAAAGCCGAGGCGGAGGGGGAAAATCACACAAAGCAAAAGGAACCTGCTATTTCAGCAAACATGTTCCTGAAAGGCAGACAGGGTGGATTTGGGCTGGGCTAACCCCATGTATTCCTGAGGAAAAGGGACGGCGTCTGCAGGATCCCCCCACCCTTGTGCGCTCATAAAAAGCAGCGCGTGCCGAGCTCTAACCTGCCCCTGGCTCTGCTACACTCAACTCACCTACGGCACCCTCCAGACATACAATCCCCACCATCCCCGGACGGCAAGGCTAAACGCCGCAGGAGGAGCCCACGTCTGCCACCCACACAGTTGGAACGGACGGCGGAACAGCACCAGGGATAGAAGCCGCGCTTTCTGTTACAAACCGCACGGCAAAAGGGACAGATAAACGGGCTGGATTCATCCGAACTAGTTGCAAGTTAACATGCCATGTTCTGTCCGCCACCCCTCCACACGTAAGGCCACCTCACCGAAGCACCTACTGGAACTGTGACCACGGCCCTAACTGGCAGAAGGGCCTGGCTACTTGAGGGACGGCCGTTCCCCCGTGGCATCTGCCCAGCCTATTCAGTCCAGCAGGGGTGGCGCGTTCCGGGTCCCTGTCAGGTCCCCAAAAGCCGGCCCTTTCTGTAGCAGCTCCTGCCCTCTGGAGCGAGGCTCCCCTCGAGAACCGGACGGCCTCCATCCTGCTGGTGCGTTGAAGGGTCTTCAAGACCAGGTTCTCTGACCAGGCCTTTGGCGAGGGCGACTTACGGCCCCTTTCGGTGACCTGGGCTTGCTTTTGCTCCTGTCCGGCTGCTGCCTCTTATTCCTTGTTCTTGTCGGCTATTATACTGTTCTGTTCTTTTTAACAGTTTGCCTGTGAACCACCCAGAGTTTGTAACGACTGCCTATCCAAATCAACAGTCAGACTCACACAGAAGTCTATGGAAATCTAATTTAATGATGAATAGTATGCAGAATCACAGGCAAAGCTGAGAATACCAAAAGCGTGGGACCTCTCCCAATTAAACCACAAGCAATCCCATACCCCTCCCCACAGTGTCAGTACAATTCCATTCCTCTGCAGGTGTTCAAAACGGTTGCCGGCAATCTCCGGGTAACGACCTTGGCCAAGCAAGATGGCCCAGACGTGAATTCCTTCGCACTCACATCATTCACCTCCCTGCCTGGCACAAACCAGCAGCAGCCCCCTCCTGTCCAGCAACACGTGTCAGCACCAGCACGGCATGGGAACATGTTACGAAGTTTCAGGAACATTGGAACAGCAACCGTGACAGGGTTGCTGGGTGTCCAGAGACACACAAGTTTAATTAATAACGACAACGTCAGGGTCAATGGATGAGAACCACCGTGTTCCACTAGCAGGCGTGCAAAGCTCTATTGCGCACAATGAACCCGAATGCAATTTGTTCAGACCAAACATTGTTCTGAAGCTGAGTTATTGCAAACACACCCACGTATACTAGACAGAGCCGCCAGCCTGGAAACATGGTTTCATTAAGTGTTGCGGTGGGAGACAGCAGATATTTTATTCCCTGTTAGGAGTCAGGTCGCAACTCGTTGAGGGTGTTTTTAAATTAACAGTGTTAAGAAGTTCCACTGGAGCAATCTCTCCTCTCGAACTACAGATGCTGCACATTAAAAACACAGGCAGGCAGCCCAGCAGGTAGCATGCTGTCCCTGGGCAATGTCTCCCTTCTCTCCGCCCCAGAAATTAATAAAAACGATCTCATCCTCAGAATGGGATGTTTACTCAGCCTTTCTCTGCCATGGAAGAAATCTGACTCTCTTTGGGGGTGGGGAAGGAGGAAAAGAAAACCCACAAGGTAGACAAAGATGCCTGGGTGTAAACAGGCAAGTAAGATGGGAAGGAATATTCGTTGTGACAAAAACCCAGGGGGTGCAGCTGCGTGCCATACGCACGTGTTCGAGGGCATTCTGAGTGGGGGCATGACACAGGAGTGTCCATTCTCTCATGTGCCTGGGAGGAAAACAAGATGGTAGTTGTAATCCACTCTCCATCATCCTGACCAGAACACAGACCTGAGTATGAACCCAGTGAAAACTATTATTTCAAAGCCTGCTCCTTCAAAAAATAGACAAGTGAAAATGGCTAGAACTAATCTCTATTTCAAAACTTCCTGTTGCTTCTCTGCAAACAGCTGTAACCGCCCCCCATCATCCATTCTGCTGTTTGCAAGTATCCCCAAGACCCTGCGACAATACTACTGGTGCCAAAATTGGTTGCCAAGGCAAAACTTGGCAAAGACGGGCCCTTGGATGGGTAAAGTCCTTTTCCTGCCTTCAGTGGAACTGGACTTTGCCTACAAGCTTCTGACTGAGGAGGAATGAGAACTGCTGTTGTCCAGGAGGGAATATGGTCAGAATACACAAAAAACGAGGAAATGTCATCTGAACCTGAACAAAGGCTGCAGGTGTAGTTTTTTTTTAAAGTGTAGAAATCTCTGGTCCATGGTTCAATTAACTTTAGCTTATGCTGCTCTTCTGCAGAAGATAATTCAGTGGCAATGTAGCTCCGTAAAAAGGTGCTTCTGCCTTTGACTGACAAATTCCACTCCAATTTCGATGGAGTCAGTGGGCATCTTCTCTACAGAAAAGGCAAGTCTCATTTTTTGCACTTACACTAGACACCAATCTTCCCTACAAAGGCGGTTATCTCTCAAAATATATCAGGACTGGAAACAGTCTCGGAAGGTAATATTGGGATCTTGGGACGGGTACCAGAAATAGACCAGCCTACTAGTGGGGAGGGGGAATGGGCCGCTGATACAACCCAAAAGCAGAAACATAATTAAAGAGGAGAGAGGCAAAAATGATATCAAGATTCGAAACCAAAAAAGAGGCTGAGAAAATTGGATAGGGGAGGGAGGAAAAAAGCAGCAGCAGCTCAGCACTGTCAGCAGTGTGGCATTATCGCTGCATGATAGGCTCTGTAATGAGCTATCCATGAGCAGCCAAGTAACACTCAGATTTGAAGTAATGCAAAAATAAAATTAAGCACAGAGTAAACAGCGAGACATTACCTGATACTTACAGAGCCGGTCTCGCTGTGCAAGAAGTGAGTCTGGGGCTGTGTGCTCTAAGGGCTGGGGGGGGGGGAGAGGGAGAGAAATCAATTCTAAGAGCTCAGCTCAGACACAGCCAGGCAAGAAGGGTGAACCAGATCAGTCCCAAGGAACCAGAACACCCTTGAGACGAAAAGGAGACCGCTATGTTACAAACTGGTTTGCTAGCGGCTAGGCTGAGGAAAAAGGCACAAGCTGAAGGGTGGGGTCTGCTCCAGACTAAATTTACACAATAAGCCTTTAGAGACTTTAGCCTACCATACAGAAGTCATGTATCTGAGTTTCAAACTCTTCCAGGATGGATGCGTTACTGAACATTTTGAGAAAAGCAGTCGTTCTCCACCACTAGCAAAGTAGGTTTGCAAATAGTTGCGTGGCCCAGCAACCAACCTTGCTAGGCAAACAGTCTATTTGAAAAACTGAGATTCTTCCCCCTTCTAAAAACTTTACAAATCATAGCAACCCCCCCACCCCAGTATATTAGCATTTGAAAACAACAACACTAAACAAGCCATAACACACCGTTGATGTCTCTCAGCTACTGTAGATGATAGCCACAAGTGGTCTACGTCTAGACCAGTGTTTCTCAAACTCGGCAACTTTAAGATGTGTGGACTTCAACTCCCAGAATTCCCCAGCCAGCCAAGTTTTCGAAACACTAGACTACAGGCTGCCACCAGTGGCTGGGCTTGAGAAACTAGAAGTCCCATCCACTGACATCAATCAGGAAGCTGAAAAGATTTTGCCAATTTACTCCTGCATGGGAACCCTCCCCCCCCCGGAAAAGGCTGACTCATATTGGTGAGGACCCCATAGAGAAGGCCCTGCCTTGAGGCCAGCAATCCCCCCTCCTTTCAATTCTGGGAGTTGAAGTCCATACATCTTAAAGTTGCCAATTTCGAGAAACACCAGTCTAGAAGGCTTACAAAAGAAGGTAAGAGAAGGAACCAGGAGGGGAAGGCAATGGCTTGGGAAGACCAGATGAACTTTACACTGTTCTTAGACATTGCTTGTTTGCCTTGCTTAGGCTCAAACTGCGGAGATGTGATGGTTGGCTAGGGGTGCAAGGTAACAATCCCAGGGGGGAAAAAAGTCAAAACCAGGCAAGTAATGAGCCAGGAAGGCAGGTTCGGCAACCTGGAGGATAAGAACTGAATTTTACACAAGTAACCGGAGCATCTTCCATGACTGCAGCCGTTTTGAAATTCAGTCACTGCACGAGCATTTGCAGCTCAAGGCAGGTAACATAACTAATACACCTATTTTCTCCACAACCACCACCCTGTGAATTCATTTCTAATTTTGAGTATTTCCATATTTGTCATTTATTCTAGTTCTCTGTTCTTATGTAAGGTTCTTTGTTTGCTGTTTCAGACAATTCTCACTCTCCTGTGTCTGTGGTTATCTCTGCTTGCCACTCAGCCTTAATAAGGGGAACTTGGCTGGGGATTTCCCAGGGCCTGAACGCAGATGTTGTTCTGAGGGAATGTGGGAGACTGATAATATTGTTAGGCAGACCTGTGACCCTTAAAAAGGCACAAGGAGCCAGCTGAATGGAATAAGCCAGGAGAGACAGCTGGGACGATGCTCATTCAGAGCTCTAAGCCTTGGGAACCACCAGCAGGCAATTCAAGGTATATCTCGTGGGCTGAGCTACGAGCCACGACACAACACTGAAGATCATCATTTTACCCAAATTCTTGCTGGTGGCAAATATTCAAAAGTACAACGTAATAAATAACCCCCTGGGGTTTATTAAGCTATCACCAAGCACAGATATTGGTTTGGCTGAGTGTCTGGGCACTGGAGCATAATCACCAGTTTCAGAACAGGAAGAGAGAATAGGAATAAATGGGAATTTTCCATAATGGAGGGATGAGCGAAGTAAGGGGCTTGTATTAGAACTGATGCTTTTTAGCTGATTTCTAAATGATCTAAGTTAGAGAGATGAACGACCCACGTTTACCAATGTCATAAATTATTCAAGGAGTAAAATCAGAAAGTGATTTCAAAAAGGTCCAAAAGACTATCTTCACACTGGGGGAATGGGCGTTACAATCCCAACATCACATCTGAGCTGGAACTGACGGATAAGGAAAGCAACACAGCATGTTCTACGATCTGGGGAGGGGGCAACTGGGAGCCTTCGGAAGCTGCAACAAGTAAGTGTGCTGAAAGAAGGAGAGCCAGGCACTGGATCCCCACTGCCAGGAGCAGCCAATACCCAGCCATCTTAAGCAGGGCCATTGGGAAGGATGAAAGGAGCCTTCTCTGTTTTCCCACCCCTTCCCACATTCACCATCCAACCGCAGGATGATCAGCTGGGTAGTTGGAAGACGGCAAATGGTGGCTGAGGACTATAGATTTGCCCATTTGTCCTGTGCTGACACATTCATGTTATATGGTGACGGAAACTTGTACACGGATTATACTGGCCATTAGCCGGATTATGAAAAAGGCTTATATAGCAAAGGAGGTAAAGAACAGATTTCTGCTTTCAGCCAAATGCTTCTATTTCATTGCCACTACGTGGGCATGTGAATCTCTTCCTTTCTCTTCGAGCTACAAAACGGTGCCTTGCTTTTCACCTTCTCCCCTTCTCAGCCAAGGCTGTAATGCTTTAATCCAGCTATCCACAACTTCCATCCAGATTTTTTTGACGTCACAGTAATTCCAGCCAGCAGAGCCAATGCTCAGCGATGATGGGAATTACAGTCCCAAAATCTGGAAGACGCTAGGTTGGGAAGACATTAAAGCATTCATAGTTAAACAGGCAAACCGCAGGATAAAACCCCTCCCTTCTCTTAAGTAAGTCCTTTCGAGTTCTTTCATGTATCTGAAGAAATGAATCTTCTACAATGATGGGCAGATTTGCTATAACAGATATAATCCAAAAGGCAAAAAAGCATGCTGCCTGCTTGAAAACTACAGATTTTAATTACATGCAAATTTAATCAATAGATTCATTTACCGATGCTTGCTTTTATCGGACTGCAATTCTAAACAGTAGCCTTTGAGGTACATCGTGTTATGTCACAGTTCAATCGCTCTAAATAGTTAGCCAGCTACTCATTTGGACTCATTATGCCTCCTTCAATTATTTCATTTGTTATCCTTAAATCTTTCATTGCCCACTGCTGCCTGCCCCTTGATTAAGGAGGCAATTCCTCCTCCCTTTACACCGGAAAGGAAGGCAGAAAACACATCAAACCACCAAAGAATTTTGTAAATGCAACACCTTCCAATCTCATGCTCAGAATTTAATTGGTTACCACCAACTTATATCTTCTACACCTAGGGAACTCTACTGGAATGGCCCTTGAAGAAACATAACCATTTTTCCGCCTTTACTGGCTGCTAAGGAGAGCGAGGAAGGCAGAAGCCTCTACGGCAAAATCAGTCCATCTGCAGCGTAGCCAACTCTAGAAGTACAGGACCTACTAATACTCAGCAGACCAATTCTCTGTTAAATCAGCGTTCAGGAAGACCTACTTAGGAATCCTCCCAGGTACCTGTCTGCCTGTGTTCCCAAAACCAAACCTGGCACCTTGAAACCTACAGCTGAAGAACCCATTTCCTGTTAATACCGATGCTGGTCCAACAATTAATGTGGAAAACTTGCTTCTAATGAGTTGATCATTAAACTCCCCTCATGTTCATTTGTGAAGCAAACGGAGTCCTGCCATAGTTAGCAGCAGCAGCAGCAGCCTATGAGTTATTAAGGCTGCTTGTTTTAGGCCTTCCTATAATTATTCAACTGTAGCTCATAACTTACTAGCCAAAATTAGAAGACAAAACTTCTCTAGATGCTGGATATTTTGAAATGTCTGTGCATGTGTGAGTGTGTGTGTAGCCAGCAATAGTCTCCTATTTTGCTGGAGAGGGAGGGTATGGAATTTTCAGGCAAGTAGAAATAAGCAATTTTTAAAAATCAAAACAAAAGCTTATTTTATGAACATGAATATTTATGCATTACTTACATTTTATTTTAATGAAATAGCAACTTATAAAAAATGCCCAGTATTAAAGTCAGAGCTGCTGCACTCTCAGCAGGATACCGAGTGTATCACTGTTTTCGCCAATTGTGTAAGTAGAAACTGTTGTTATTGTGCTAAACTATTAAAAAAAAGTATTATTTGAGTTTAGAAATAGTATGTAAATCTCAGAACTGCCAAGGAGGAACAGAAAGGATTTTTAAAGCTCAGAAAATAAAACATCCCCACAACATAAATAAGGAGGTACAATAAATATGGGTAATTCAGTTATTTTCAAATATTATGCAGAATTCAGCACTATTTTGTCACCGCTATAATGTGGTTGACTCTAACTTAGGAGAAAACGCACTACTGTACACCATGCGCAATATGCTTCTGGGTAGATGAACAGAAAATTAGATTGCAAATGTCAAATTAATTATACTTAAACTACTTTGCTAAAGAATACATATTCTCAAAAATAACAGCATAACTTGCCTTCTCTCATCACACTCAGCATTTGAAAAAACCATCACTCCTTGTTCTCAAGTTTCATTTGGAGCTCTGTTGTTTCCAGAGCAGAGAGGACACACAGCGGACGCCCAACCTACAGACCTGGCCAACGGTGCAGTTAGAGGTGGAAACAGCAGGAGCTGGTTGGAAGGGCAGCAAGCAGGAGATCCTGTGCGGTGTCACTGGTGTCAAAGGAGCAAAGATACAGTGAGCATCACATTTTGCAAAGTCCCTACGGTTGAACTGCCGTGGATGGACGAATCTGCAGACCCTGCCCACGCATATCGGCTGCCGTTTGGAGATCCAGAGGAGACCGAGGAAGTGACTGGAAACGAAGGCAGAAACCGAGACCGGCTGTCTTCAGGCCTCACTCTTCTGACCAGGGAGGAAAAGGTTCAAAGAAGCGCCTGAACTACAGCTGGCCGGTGTTGGAGCAGATAAGGGTTGGGAACGTGTGGGGATGGACTCGATGCAACCAACCACAGAGAATCGCAGGAAGGGTGTTGGTGGTGATTGGAGTTAAAGAAATTAGAAGAGAGAGTGCGTGGAGGATGCAGTGGAATGTGAAGAATGGTATGGGAAAGCCGAGAAAGCTTGGAGTGAAGGATCACGTGGGCAAGCAAAGGACGAAGAGTGAGGAATTGCACTGGGTGAACAAGGAAAGCTAAAGCAAACTATGGAGTGAGAGGATTGGAGCAGACAAGGAGTAGCGTTAGGACAGCCCTCTGGAGAGAGAGGTTCGGAGGTGGAGGCGTTGCTTGACCAGCTTGCTGGGGCAGAACTGGGCAAATGAGAAGGCCACTGGGGGAGAGAAGGGACAGAGAGAAGGCAGGATGGGAGGAGATTTGAAGAAGTTGGGCAATTAGATGAGGAATGTGAGGGAGGCAAGACTGGAGTCCAGAAGGGCCCCTGAGGTGAGAGAATAGCCATTAAAAAGAACCTTCCTAAATATCAGCAGTAAGGGCACAGATGTTCTTTGTGATAGAAGGGCAATGAAGGATGCTCCTGCAAAAAATGCTTGGCTTAGCCCTCTCCTGCTGCATTTGGGGACAGATCTTTGACTGTCTGGGTCAACTGAGGGTCCTAGTAATATATATTATTAATGCTAAATTGGTATGTGATGATTACTATATGGTATTTTCATGATTATTAGATTGGCTATTATTTTATATCTGTTTGGGGGGGGGGGGTTGTGCTGCATTTTCCTGTTTGAGAGTTGCAAAATGAAGCAGCCTAAAAGCATTTGTAAATAGACCCAAGTTTTATTAAGCTTTTATCAACCACAGGAGCCAGGAAGTATGCAGCACATTAAACCCCTGTCCAACTTGGGAATCCCACTCTGTCCTTACTCTTATTCAAGCGATGAAGCATAGCTTTCTTCAACATGACCAGTTCCAGCAGACCAGCTTTTCAGACTAGCCATAGCCTTGTTGCTTCAGGAACGGACAGCCAAAGGGGAACTTCAGGTTGCTGATTAGGAAGGATGCTGCAGGATGTATGCAAAGGGTCTAAACCAGGTTTTCTGAGCATCCAAAATCATACAGAGAGGTTCCCTTGAAGATGGCAAGTCTGAAAAGCCAAATCATGGTGCCCGATGCAATGAGGGAATGAGGAAATAGAAAAAGGGACACAATAAAAAAAAATACTGGCATCCCCTTTTACTTGCCAACTTCCCTCTGCCTGGAGTGACTTAGAATCTCTGCCCATCAGTGGTTGTTCAGTAATTTCACGCTACAGCTCCCAACAATGTAAGCACAGGGCCTCCGTCGAAAGCTGCCACTTCCCAAATGTCACTTGTTTGTGAACACCTGGCTAAGCCCAAAATTACTTTTAATATTAGAGCTGCTGCCTGCTGGCACTGTCGTCGTTAAAGCTCTCATCAGAATTTCCATGATGAACTGCCATGTTTTGAACGCCACGGGGACAAACTGAGAAGTTATGGGCTGAAAGCCTGGCAAACCAGGTTGCAGCATAGACGTGGCCAGTGCCTAAAGTCTCCAACAATAAGCTTAGACCGTGGCTTAAAAAAGAAGATGCGCAGGCATTTCAAACTTAGGCCTCAGAATCACTTCAAAATTAAGTGAGGTTATACACTTTCCTTAATTGATTGAGTCCCCAAAGATCGGAGAGTCGAGATCTTCTCTGCCCCCTTAGGCTGAATTAAAAACGGTGTTAGTTCTAACTCAAATTGCAAACGTTCATTTTGAAGTTATGCAAAAGTAGAAAATGCTGAAAGGCAGACCGTGATAGGATAGAAAAAGCTGTCCTCTATTCTGACTCAAGGTGCTGTTTTAGGCCCCACTTCTGATTAACATAGATACAAATACAGCAATTCTTGGAGGTCTGCAGTCTCCTCTAGAAGACACTCTTGTATTTCCTGATAATTATTCCTCAGACTAAACAGCTACCGACCTGGCTTAATCACCTGCTTGGATTGTGGGTTGTCTGAAAGGAGGCAGGGCCAGAATGTCACATAATACAGCGATATAGCACGTGGGTCTCCTCTATGGAACAGGAACTCTGGATTCATGGTGCCGCACACTTCCTAGACTGCAACGGCTGTTATTTCCAGCCAAGGAAATCGATCTGCAGGGGAAGCCAATCCAGCCACCCACACCTGCAAGCAATTCTCCTAGAGGATGGGAACCAATGACCAATTAATGGGTCAGTGTATCAAAACTCAAGGTATGGCAAAAACTGGTGTGAATCATGCCAAAGAAACAAACAGTATGTTGGCAAATAGCAGAGGTTAAGAACTGGCAGGAAAGTGGACTGATCCAGGCATTTCAGACGCAATTTTATGCTGAGTTAAGTTCACCCTCCACGAAGCCGAATAATATTTAGCTACTGCGGGAATCTAAACCTGTGGCTTCCAGGTATGGCTGAAGTACTATACCCAGCCACCCAAATCAGCGTAGCCAAAAGTGGGGGAATGCTGGCAGCCATAACTTAGCCATCTTTGGGGATCCACGTATCACTACCCTTACTCTAAAAAGGTAAAGGTTTCCCTTGACGTAAAGTCCAGTCGTGTCCGACTCTAGGGGGCGGTGCTCATCTCCGTTTCAAAGCCTTGGAGCCGGCGTTGTCCATAGGACACTTCCGGGTCATGTGGCCAGTATGACTCACGGAACGCCGTTACCTTCCCGCCGAAGCGGTACCAATTAATCTACTCACATTTGCATGTTTTCGAACTGCTTGGTGTGCAGAAGCTGGGACGAGCAACGGGAGCTCACCCCGCCGCGCGGTTTCGAACCGCCGACCTTCCGATCGACAGCTCAGCGGTTTAACCCGCAGCGCCACCGCGTCCCTATAACCGCGTCCCTATAACCCTTACTCTAGACCTGTCTTAAACCTATCTTATTTTCATTCCAATGGTTGCCTTTTTGGTGGGAGATGGGGAGGAGGAGGAGGAGAAGGGAATTGGGGAGGACATGCTGCTGTGCTCAAGCATGTAAGGATGCTGGAAGGATGGTGGCATCCCTGACAATATCCATTCAAGGCTCTGTTAACACCTCCAGAGAGTCAATCACTTCCCAAGTCAGTCCGTTCCAGTGGAGAATAACGCTTACTATGAGGAATTTTTTCCTACTGTCCAGCCAAACACTCCTTCCTTCTAATTTAAACCCACCGTTTCTTGCTCTGTCTTCTGGAACAACTCTGAGCAATTGTGCCCTATCTTCTACATCACAGCCTTTCAGATATTTGAAGACAGCTGTCATGTCTCATGAAGTCGTCAACTGCTCTTCAAAAAGCATTCCTTCCAGGCTCTTTAATCATCTTGGCTGCTCTTCCCTGGACACGCTATGGTTTGTCAATGTCTTTCCTAAAATGCAAAGCCCATAACTGGGCAGAATAGTCTAGGCATGCTCTGAGCAATGTGCTACAGAGAGGAGTGACAACTTCTTTTGATCGTGACGCTATACTTTGGTCGATGCAGCCTCTGACTGTCTTTGCGCCTTTTTTCTTTTTTGCACCCCACCACTGGCTCAGGTTCGGCTCCAGATCACAAAGACCCTGATCCTTTCTGAAGGTACGGCTGCCCAAAATGGTCTCCCAACAACAACGCCCCCCCCCCCCCGGCATTCCAAACTGGCACCGTTGATTTTTCCTACCCAAATACAGGACTTCGCATTTGTCCCCGCTGAAATTCATCTTGTCCATTGTTCCATCTTATCTAAGATCCTCTTGAATCTTGATGCTCTCCTCTAAGGTGCCTGTCACCTTTTGCTTGCGTCACCTGCAAATCTGGTACTCCTGTCTTATAACCTCTCAACCAAATCTGTTATAAACATGTTGGGACAGTGCCAGATATGATGTCTGATACTTCCCTGCAGCCTGGCACGGAGCCATTGACATACACCAGCTGGGTACAATTGTTCCATCGGCTTATATTCATCTAACAATCGCACGCTCCATCCTGCCTACGTCCTGCCATCTTCTCTAACAGAATCTCATGGGGAACTCAAGTCAAATGCTTTACGGAACTAAAGTTCGGCAGTAGAAAATTAAACGAGACTGGCTGGCTTGCCTTCCACGCATCTACAGGGATGGGTGTGATTCTTGAAGGCAAACTTCCTTCCACGAGAAACTCCACGTTCAGCCTACATGCACCAGTTAAACAGATTTGGAATAACAAGAAAGGCAGAAAAGTCTTCATCTCTGTCAGACAAAGAGAATTCCAAGTACTGCAACGTCGGAGGGTTTCTGGTGTTCCATAGGTTGGGAAAAAATTAGAAAGCTAGAGGAGGAACGTATTTAAAGGCTAAACCCTCCTAATTTTCCACAAGCCACACCTATTCACTCTAAAGCTAGGGATAGCACACCCGAGTGGCTGGCCTTCCAGAAACACATGTTGGGAGACAGATGTCAGAAGGGACATCTGTGCAAACGTTTTGAATCTGAACTATCACGAATTCCATTTTTTACCCCCCAAATGACTGAAACAGGCCATTTTGCATTTGTTGTGGAACTCAAAGCAGTGTATTTGAAATTGGTTTAATTTTGAAACATTTTGCACAACCCTAAGCTACAGCCATGGCTGAGCCAGTAGTAGGGCAGTGTGTGGACTTCAACTCCCAGAATTTTGGGAGTTGAAGCCCACACGACCTCAAGTTGCCAAGGTTGAGAAACACTGGTGTAGTAGTTGGAGTTTTAAATTAGAGGTGAGAAGCCTGGATTTCAACCCACTCAAACTTCATGAATTTTCATTCTTTCTCTGAATTACCTATTTCAAAGAAGTTTTGTGAAAGGGGGAGGGAGAAAAAAAGGCAGAACCACGTGGACTACTTGATCTCCAGGCGATAAAGAAAAAAACTTATTAATATGAGGTAGCCAGAGAAAGCGACTAGAGCTAACGCCAGATCTATTTTGAGAATATCAAAGAGATATGACTTTTTTTTTTTTTAACCTCACTTTCATTAACAACAGGAGGAACACTAGATACAGATGCAAGCTGCGGCATGGAACGGAGGCCAGATGTTGCCTTCTCTGCTCAGTGAACACAATCCACGTGCCCAGCAACAACTGTTTGTGAGTTTGAAACCAGCCCTGGGGAAGCACTTTGTCTCTCCTCTCTCATGCCAATTTGATCCCCCTCCTCTGTGATTCGCTGATGATCTCCTCCACTGCTAAGCCTGGTTTCCCAGCTGAACCAGAATTTGGAAATCAGTATTTGCAGGCGTGAGGTAAGAGAGAACCCAGATAAAGTAAACTCTGTTGTGTGATGCTGACTCTCACACAAGCAAGCAGGAAAGGTGGAGCATCGTAAAAGCATGTGTCTCAGACCTGGCCCCAATTTGCCAGCCATGGTTTGCACTGCACCCTGTTCTTTTATCTCCCTTTACAAGCCCTGAAAACTACTGGCCTAAAGGAGGCGGGAACTTACTTGTGTGGCCATCTTGCCATAATCAATCCATCGCAGGGTAGCAAAATTGGTGGACTCTGCACAGTTGAATCCATGGTTGAACCCCGCATGGTAGCCATAAGGAAAAGTAATCATGAACTCTCCGGCTTCCTGGGTGATCTGAAAAGAGGGAAGGAAGGAATTAATGTTCCACGTGGGCAAGAAGCAACAAGAACCTGCTTTGTTTTAAGGTAAGCAAATTAAAATTCCAGTGGCCCTGTTTTCAAAGAACAGCACACCATTTATGTAAGAGAAATGCACTTTGTACTCAAGTATCTCTGCACACAGATAAGACCAGTGCTGGTGTTCAAGGAGCGCCTCCACGTATCTTCCGTATCTTCTACATATCTTAGCACACTTGGCTAACAGATTATGGAAACCACTGGACCACTGCAATGGGCTCCACATGGGGCTGCCCTTGAAGAGCATTTGGAGGCTTCAACCAGTGCAGAACGCAGCAGCACAGGGATCGGGCCAATTATTCGGTGCCGGTTATTTGGCGCGTGTAACACCTCTACTACGTGAGCTGCGCTGGTTGCCAGTGTGCTTCTGGGTGCAATTCAAGGTGCTGGTTGCCACCTTTAAAGCCCTTCATGGCTTGGGGCCGGGTTACTTGAGGGACTGTCTCTCCCCAGTTGTCTCTCCCCATCCGATCTGGTCAGGCAGGAGGGGCATACCTTGGGTCCCGTTGGCTAAGGAATGCCAGTTGGCGAGGCCTAGAAGACATGCCTTTTCTGCCATAGCACCCGCCTCACGGAACATTCTCCCTGGCCCAGACCCTGCTAGCTTTCCGTAAGTCCTTAAAGACCTGGCTCTGTGCCCGGACCTGGGGCCCCAGGTGTGTTCAGGGACCCATTTCTCGGTTAATTTAACGATCATGATGGATGATTCATTTTTGGCTGCTACGTATTTTAATTTTCGTATTATTGTAATTGTTTTTATTTTTTAAACTTTGTTTGGCACCCAAAGTCACTTGGTAAGTGTCATGTTCACCGTTCACCATTACACCGTTCATCGTTACAGTGAGATGGGCTGCCAGACAAATTGAACAGACCAACAAACCAACAAACAAACCCTTCCAGTACTTTGTGAAGTTCTCACAAGAGCAAACAAATGCTGGGAAGTAACATCTCTCTCAAACAACCTGCATCTGGTTTTAACAGGTGACACTGGCTTCCAATACCATCACTGCTTGGATGAAGGAAGTCTAATGGGTGCGCATAATAGTCATTCTCTCTCAGGCACAATGGGCAAACCATTTTAACCGGTCCAGTCGCCAGGAGTCAATACGGACTCCACGGCGAGAGAGAGACAGACAGAGGCTTAAAAGTAGTTTACAATTCTAATCTCATCATCATTACCCCCCTAAGAAAAGATGGAGGGATGATGCCAATGGCTTTGGTGCTAAGAGAGGCTTGCACAGTTTTACTTACCATAGCAAATAAGCTAAGCTCTCTCATGAGGCTAAGCCCCAGCCCAGCCTTCTTCCAACACTGAAACTGCACACCGAGGGAGTTACTCCCACAACTGCAGTGTAAATACACAAGCCCCATTTAGGAGCTGTTAGGAGGAAAGCTTGAGGACAGCTCAACCGCTAAATGGCGGATTCAGTTACCGTTAGGTTTTAATTTACCCAATACCGAAGTCCACATAAACCACTTTAGATTCACAGAGATGAAGCCAATGATTTACTAGGTATCCGCTGAAGAATGCCGGGGGAGAGGGGCAGACAGGTGACTATCAGCCCCAGGTTAAAGACAAGGGAACAGGCAGGCTCTCGAAAGCCTTAGTTTGCAGCTTCACTATCAAGGCTAGCCAAAGAGAATGAACTTAGCTCTGCTGCTCGTGCTTGGAGTAGAATGCTCAGATTCTGCCAACAAGCTCTACACAGATGTGAGCTGCAGTAAATTCAAAAACTAGGTGCGTCCGTAGAGCGAGACAATCTAAAAGCAGAGAAGCACTATAGCTTCCGTCACTCACAAAGTCCTGTACGACAATAAACTCCTCTTTTAGGCTTTTGTACATTCCTCTCTTTCTCTCTAACATTTCCCCTCTCTTCATTTAGATTACACGCGTGAGGTGCCTAACTCTAAAATACCGAAAAGGAAATCAAGAATGGGACAAATATCCACAGAACAAGATGAAAGAGAAAGGATGTCAAGAACCAATTTAATCTCCTTTACCATTCACAGCAACATCATCTGAGAGCTGAAACCCATCTTTCTCATCGCTGTAAATGTCACCAGGCTGGGTCCTGATTTATTACATAAGGAGGGAAGCAAGGTTTAAAATATCTAGCTTTATAGACATTTTAGAGAATAACAGAATTTGGTTCTCCTTTAGCTTGGGGGGCTGAGGTGGGGAACATAGAGAGTTAGGGTTTTCAAACTAGCCTCACAGAAGTGTGAGTGCCTTCCTGCTAATCCTCGTTCAATTTATCTGCATGCAAACGTGTATGCACAAACATGCGCATTATGCATTGATGGAGAAACATGAAAGAATGCTTGTGGAGACGTTAAAGGTGTGTGTGCTGGGGAAGTGTGTGTGTGTGTGTGCTTGGATACCATTTGTTGGGTGACAACCTGAATTATTTACAGCAAGTATTAAACTGCACCATGGAAGGAGGACAATGGACATGAAAATTAAGTACTGAAGAGTAATATCTTTGCAATGGCGAAAAACTAGAGCAAGCAAATGAATGTAAGTATCTTGGCAGAGTGTTTACCAAAGATGGGGAAATGAATAGATAAATTTTCAGAGGTATTAATACTGGCCAAAAAGTAGCAGTAGCTGTGAGAAAGAAAAGTTTGCTGAAAGAAGCAAAAATGGCTATGTGTAAGACTGTGCTTCTACTTACTGTGTCATATGCAAGTGAGAAGTAACTATGTCAGGAGGCACACAAAAAATCATGGGGAACTTAAGAACAGCAGATGAAAAAATAAAAAGAGTGGGAAGTTCAAAAATAAGTGAGTGACAAGATAAGCAGCCAGTACAAAAGAGGTTCATTGAGACGGTTTGATTACACAGATAGAATGAATGATATAAAATCGCAAAACGAATACACTAAGGAAGAACGAGTGGGTTGAAAGGCAGGAGAAGACCAAGAAAACCATGCTTTGACGGAATTGACATCTGCAGCAAAGGGGGCACAAAAGGTTTTAAAAATGAAAGGCAAATGTATGATGGAACCAAGGGTGGGCAGTGCTGTGTTGCTTAAGTGAAAAGGAGATGCCACTGAGGCTTTCTGCCTCGGGTGCCAGAGCATGGCTTGCCTCCTAGGTGTCTGCAGGGCCACCTTCCCTGCCCTGAACTGACCGATCCAGTACATGCTCTCCAACAGAAAAGATTAGTAACCCACTACCACCAGGAAGTAAAGGGGGCACCGAGGTGCAGGGATTCCCAATCAATGCTTCTTCTCTTACAGCCCTTACATTTTGAGCAGAGTAGTGCCTACCCCAATACCCTTCTGGAGGTTGGTGAAAACTGAGCTATTCCAGAAGGCATTTGGGGAGGGACGCCATCTGTTTTTATTCTAGCAGTGTGATGGACTGTGTTACCATTTTGATTTCAATTCTGTTTATACTGTTGCAAGCTATGAGGATTTTGTGCAAATTACCATGTGCATGAATCAATCAAAAAATAAATAAATACCCTGTGCCAGTCCTGACTAGGGAGCCAACATGAAGAACAGGCGGTAAGTGATACTGATGCCCGTGTATGACATATTTAATAGCCCTGAGGCTATTTTTTTAAAAATATCAAATAAATACACATACAGGGATGAAGTCTCATGCCCGTATTTTTTTTAAGAAGGGACACCCAACCTAGCACATGGACCCTAGTAATGGTGCTCTAAGGAGCCTTTTATTGACTCCCCCCTCACGCACCCACCCAATGCACCCCTTACAGTGAGAGAAATTCATGCCTGGCCTCTGCTGCCAAGACCCATTTCAAATTGCTCATAAATCAAGACAGAGCTGCAGATGGTTAAGTTAAGCAGACAGAGAGATTACACCATTGTCAGAAAATCCACACCAACGTATCCTCATCCCAAGCCCCAGAATGATCCTTCTCACATCACTGCTGTCAACAATATCCCACCAATAAATTAGAAAAATGCTTCAGCTGATGGATAGACCTGGACAGAAAAGTGGTAACTATTGAGGAAAAGCCAACACCAGCTGCTCCTCACAGTGAAAGGTCCCAAATTTACTGACTTGTGCAAGGTCTTCACAGAATAAATGGAGAAATCAATAGGAGATTACAGAAATACACATTTTTAATTATTAAGAAGCCTGGGCATTGATCTGAGTTCTTTTGAGAAATAACTACTATTATAGAGATTTATAAATGCCCAGGTATTTGCCCTGTTTGAAGCTGGCCAGGAATTTCTGTGAATGGATTCCAGGTGGCACTTTATGAAGAAGGGAGAAGAGTGGGGCAGCCATCTGGTTTGCTCTCCTTGATTTGAAGGTAGCCCCAGAAATGGCTCCTGCTTCAACTTAGCTCCCTACGGTCAAGGCGAATTCCAGTAAGGGGGTTCTCTCCCCAACCACACCATGGAGCACGACTCTCCTAAGAGGAGAAGAGGTGAGGTGAGGTCAGAACAGGAACTCTCTCCCCTCCCTCCCAATGGTGTCCCACCAAGTGTTAGTGTCCACTTTTCCCTCCACTGGAAGGGGCTGAGGTTCACCAACCCTTCGGACTGTTTCTCTACCGACTGCACGTTTTCAAAGGGAATTACGCACCACGCAATTGACTCAGAAAGGGATCTTTTTTGCAGTGTCTCCCCTCATGTTCCACATAAAGGCTGCAGCTGACCAAAACTGACCCACTGTAACGAATCCAGTGTCAGAAAAAGCCGTAACGCAGAAAAGCCCGAGAGAGAAAACTGAACACCCATCTCTGGCATGCAGCGAGTCAAAGGAATCTTATTTTCCTACTCTTCCCAGCTGTGAAGGGTCCTCCTTTCAAGACTGTTTAATGCCACTTACTCAGACGGAGTTTAAGAGGAGACAAAAACATCCTTTATGTTTATTTTAAGGACAGTGGAAGGACCGGCTGAACGGATGCAGTGAAGACAAAGGAGGAATTCGTTATATGAGGAGGCCATTCAGAAAGGCTTACAGCGCTGGAAGCTAAAATGGGGTTCTCCGCTACTCTCCACAACAGCTTTAATATGGAGACAGGGTGATTTCCGACTGTTTTTAAACAGGCATTAAGCGTCCTTCCAGCCTACTCTTAAATAAGGCGGCTGCTGAAAGAACTGCATCAGCTGTTGATCTGCTATCGGGTCGATGTAAGGTTTCTATATTAAACCATATGGCTCTAAACCACACGAGAAAACCACATAAGTCTATCAAGCCAGTATGATCACAGTCCTTCTTATTTTGCACTGTGTCCTGCAGGTCCTGGCTGGGCTACCAGTGCCCTCCAGATGCTTTGGACGACAGCGCCCGCTGGCTGTGCCGGATGGGCCTTACGCAGACGTAGCTGCCTTCAGCTGGAAAGCATCGTGGCGCCCTCCCTCTGGAACGCCGCCCCTCCCCCAGGAAGAGAGACAGGTGAGCAACCACTGGTACTTCTTAGGGCTGGTTAACTTACTAGGAGGACTACGCTGTTGCTTACGGAAAGTCACCGATGCCTGTATACCTGTACTTGCTGTACACGGTCCACGTTACACGCACGTTTCTGATAAAAAGTTAATTAAGACAGCCATTTTCAGTTGTTAAATCTCACGGTAGCTTGCTATTTCAGTGGGTTGTATTTTACATTTTGTTGATTTAAATGCTATTTTAAAATGCTACTTTGTAAAGCACTCTGAAGAGTGCTTTTTCGCTCAAAAAGCAACATATTTAAAAAGAACAAGCAAACACACCAATCTGCTACTTCATTCCTCCCAACTGCTAGTAATACAAAGTACAGAGTGTTTGACTAGAAAGAAGCCAATGGGGGTGCTCTGTACAGTCAGACCCAGGCAGGGTTTTAACAAAATCCTCCTCACACCCTCACCATCATAGCCTCGCTCTCCTTAAGAGACATTAAGAAAACTGCCCAGGGGAAAGTGGAAAAAACACAGGCAAAGTAAGGTCAACATTCTTGGCAGGATCTTATCCCACAGCCTCTTTCGGACATGAAGACAGGAGCATTTTATCTAATCTTAACTGGGTGAAAATCTCAGTCACAAGAATGAAGTGCACAGAGTTTCTTCAGACCCAAGGATGAAACAGATTAATAATGACTGGACAGTGAAATCCACCCAATGGATGACACACAAGCTCATGCCCCCCCACTCCAAACTTCTGCCCCGAAGTGTAAGCTCTCGAGAATGTCAAGGATGGGCAAGAGGCCCCTCGCAGCCATGAAGTCGCACCAAAACGTAGCCAAGGAACAATACGAAGTGCTGCCTTTAGTACATGTGCTTTGTCTCCCCTCCTCTGCCCCTCTGGGCCTGTTCTTCTGTGTAAATATGGTCCTTCCACACTGACAATTAGCCCATGGATGGAAAGGTGAAACTAGAACTACCTGCAGGATGACAAGACTGAGTTATGTGAAACTCCCCCCCCCCCCGCCCCGCAGTCACAAGTGCTTAATTTGGATGCTTATCCACTCCTGCAAGAACAGCCTGCCAGGAGCCCTCCTAACCAGAGTTTTCCTGCACTTCCATCTGCTCGCCCAGCTGGAGGCTGTGTTAAACTAAGCCACCATTTGTCTATCTGCAAAACTGGGGTGGGAAGTTCATTATTCAGGTCGTTGAATGAGCCCTAGTTTAGAAAGCTCTTCACAGAGGTGCTTTTACTTTTACGCCATATATATATATGGCACATGTACATACCGCCCATAGGGGTGAGAAGGGAATATATATACATACACATATACATATACATATACACACACACACACACACACATGTACATATATAATTTTTTTTCCAAGCATAAGGTTTGGTTTACAGTAACAAAATCAGATGTACAAATTTGTGCCTGGAGGTACAGCTACATTTAGCAGGGCACTTGTTTCTCACTGCGGAGTTTGAACCCTAGTTCTGAATGGGGGTGGGGGAGCACGGTACATGGCTTAAACGGATTGAGGCTGCAGCTTCCAGGACCTCTGGAGCGCATGGGAGATGCTAGGCTGAGGCTGAACACAGGCGTCAGACACACAGGCCACGCGCGGCCCACCACGTTCACCCCAGAACGAAGGAACTGCCAGGTCACTTCTGAAAAACGCTAGGAAAAGTGTGGGGGGCAGTTGCCAGGAATCTGGCAACCTGAAGGCACAACTTTCAAGCACGTGCAGTATGCGACATACTGTCCTACTTTCTAGCTTCTATACTTCAACTATGAAATACATAAATATTTTAACATGTCACAGTAACACGTACTTGCAATTTGCCCGTATTCTAATATTGTGGTGCACAAATTTGTACTTGGTTTGGAAAAAACCGCACAACCATTTTTTGCCCGCACAGGGGAAGTCAGAAATTAGAGGGAACATACCAGGGAGGCGGTAAGTGGGAGCAGGAGGCAAGGAGGCGGTTTGTGCAATAATTAGGCAGTAGGCTATGAGGACACTCAGAGTGGGATGCTGGGGAAATATATATACGCACACACATATATAATTACACATAAATATTGAAAACAAATCAAGTCTGTAATAACAACAACACATTTCTTTTTCATGTATGAGTTATAGCTAGTCCCTATCTGATTTTAACGTATTGATGAATGAAACATATACACATACAGGTAATCCTTGACTTATGACCACTCGTTTAGCAACCATTTGAAGTTATGATGGCGCTGAAAAAGGTGACTTACGACTGGTCCTAGCATTTATGACCACTGCAGCATCCCCATGGTCATGTGATCAAAATTCAGGCGCTTGGCAACCGGCATGTATTTATGATAGTCGCAGCATCCCAGGGTCACACGATCACCATTTGCGACCTTCCCAGCCGGATTCCAACAAGTAAAATCAATGGGAAGCTGCATGATTTGCTTAATGTCCGTGTGATGCACTTAATAACCTCGTGATTTGCTTAACCACCGCAGTGATTCACTTAATGATCACTGCAAAAAATGTTGTAAAATTGGGTGCAGTCACACGATGCCTTGCTTAACAACCCCACCGCTTAATGTTCAATTTTCTGGTCCTTGTTGTGGTTGTAAGTCGAGGAATATGTATGTATGCATGTGCGCGGGTGCGCGCGTGTATGTGTATATGGTTGTCTAAATCAACGTGTGGCTCGCAAGGACCCTTATGTTTAGTAGTCCTAGTTTCTATTGGAGTTTGACCCCACTGTCACAGAGTGTTCGTCGTCTTTTTCTCTGTGCTCTTCCCTCAGAGAGGATAATGTTCTGACAGCTGGCAGAAGATTTCTTGGAAACAGACTGTGTACGTACCCGGTCAAAAGGGATACTGTATTTTTTCAAGATAGAGGGCGAAATGAGGGTCATCTTGTGACGGAGGAAGGCATCGCACCCTTGAGAGCTCCCAGGAAAAAACCCTACAAAACGATTCAAAAGGAGAAAAACACAGTAAGTATCACCACACCTCAAGAAATACCTGTGATCCCCCCCACCGATTAAAGCTAGTTGTGAACAATCTCAAGGTTGCAAAGGACGCATTTTCTAAGGTGTATCACTAAGAGACTCCAAGCTCAGTCGAGGCCTTGCATGTTTGAAAACCAGAAAGCATTTCACTCTCTAAACTGCAGGCAAGATGTTGAAGAGGCCAAATTGACTATAACTAGGTGAGGATGAAGTCAGCGGGGAGAGTGCATGTGTGAGTGCGCCAGATCTGCTTGGTGTATCCCTAAGAAGAGGAAAGCACACTGGAAACAGATCGGCTCACCCTTGGCCTCACATAGAGAAACAGCACATGAAATGAACAAACTGCTTCTGACAGAGCATAAAGACTGCGGGTTGGAAATTGGGGGAATCATAACCTCCACTCCTTCTTTGTAAGGAAGACTACTGTGTACGTATTTATTTACCTACTCACTCGCTTATTATCCTGCCTTTATTATTTTTTTATAAGTAACTCAAGGCGGGGAACATACCTATTACTCCCTCCTCCCCCAATTTTCCCCCTAACCACCACCCTGTGGGGTGAGTTGGGCTGAGCGCGCGCGACTGGCATTATCAAAGAAGTAACAATCAATTTTTTAAAAAATACTAGTTGGTTTCCTATATTCATGTCGATTTCCTTAATGTTCATAACCAAGCACAGATTAAGCATCTTATCAAGTGTGTGCATATATGCAAACTACGAGAGAGACAGAGAGTGCAAATGCCACACACGCATGTGCCAACAAAGACTGTTTTTCACACTTACATTCTCTAGCATCCAGGACTAATAGAGAAGTGCAAGTGCAAGGACACGCTCACTCAAAGCCAGGCTGAAGAGAAAACTCTGCTCTTGCACTGTGCTAGTTCTGTACTTCTGTAGCAAAGTAACAAGACGAAAGAATGTATTTCTCTCCCCCTCCCCTCAACATGTTCACTCTCACAGATACAGGCAAAAGGAAAGCTTCAGCTGGCTCACGAGGAACAAAAACAGTTCTTTTCCTATGGAAAGCCATACACTGTTTTCGCTTGGAAACAGGAATGCTGTTGACGTCCTTGGCAGCTCTTTAGGTTACGTACATCAGTACCTTTAACTTTCATCTACTTTAAATTTAACTTCATTTAACTTAACACAACTGAAGCTTGTACGATACTGCAGATAAAAAAGTGTATGGCGACTACCATCAGCTAGAGGTTGCCTGTGTTTCTGATTTTAGGCTTATATGCCTCTGAGCAGCTGGTGACCGAAACGTAGTACAGTGCAGAAATATTTTAATAAGCCAATATAATGAAATAAAGTACTTAATAAAAGCCAATGCTAGCTTATGTTGAAATAGGTAAAAGGCACTTTGTTCACCTCATGAAGTGCGGGGCTGAAACCTGTAGCATTCTTGCAAAAACATTTCCTTGCTCAATCAACCAAATAGATTTTGCCAACATTTTTCTTATTACAGTGACTGTGTGCCATGCAAATGAATTACAATAAGCCGAACAAGTTAGCTTCACTGCAGCATTAGTGCTATTTGTTCACTGTCCCACTGCATTTGTCGAGGTCTATGGAAATGAAATGCTTTTCACACTGATAAGGCAGGCGAGCAGCCAAAACTGAGTCTTAGTTCTTCATGCTGAACATAGAAAAGAATTTTATCTATTGTGCAAGACACAACAGATTCACTTTGAATCACACAAGCCTAGAGTTGGAAAACTGGCTATTAAATGGAGGACCTCCCTTTTATCCTCAGCTGATAAGGTGAAACAGTCAGAGGTTTATCATCCACAATTCTGTCCCTCCTGGATCAACCAGTTGCCAGCAACAAGCCCACAAATGCCAGAAAACTCTCCCACTTCTGTTCCCCAGATACTGGGACAAATGAAGACCATAAACTGTTCGACAGGACCAGTGGGAGGGTAGAGTTCTGCTCATCATTTTGGATACATCCTGTTGGCATTTGCTATCATGGTGGAAACAGAATACTGGCCAAGACGGTCCTTTGATCTCATCTAGCAGGGAAATTCTTCTATTTTTCATTGGGTATGATATTATATACCACAATTCTGCTTGAGATGGATGGTGAACGCTACCCCCAACATTAATGGCTCTTTGAGCTGCTGCTGTAGGAGAGCCATGTTGATCTATGAGAGGGTTTCTCAACCAGGGTCCCTCCTACATTAAAGAACTAAGTTTCATTCTTTGAGTTTAAGGACACTGTTCATGCGTCTGTACAGGCCTACCCGTGAAAAGAACAGAATAATTTTGTGACTCCTGGCCTATATTTGAGCCTGAATGCGCAGGGGTTCCCCAAGGCCTGGAAAATATTTCAAGGGTTCCTCCAGGGTCAAAAGGTTGAGCAAGGCTGATCTATGGTGACAAGTTTTATGAAAACGCATCAGCTCTTGAGCTGATGAAGTGAGTTGCAGCTCACAAAAGCTTTTGCCTTTCAACAGAATTTGTGAGTCAGAAAAGGTGTTACCAGACTCCTGATTTTAAATCTGGAACGTCAGCCTTGTTATTCCGCGTGCTGCACCCATGCTGGATTCAGCACACTGGCAATCTGACTCTTTATGGCGCTCGGGTGCTTTGCCGGCTTCCCTCTTCCCAGAGGAGCTGCATGTTCCAAATAGTACAGGATTCTTTTCTCTTTCTCCTCAGTGTTTCCCCTCCTTGGGCCGCGCTCTGTAGCGGTGTGTCTGCAAACAGCAGCTTCAAAAAAAGCCCAAAGCAGCAGCCTCTCCCTCTGATGCTTTTAACCCTTGTTAGCCGCCCAGATTCACTTGTCAAGTGGACAGCCTTAGAAACTGAACAAATAAGGAAGCGTGCTTCAGGGTATCTCGAAGAGGACACCTATCGCCTTACAGCCTCTCCCTGGGCAAATAAAAACCTGCATGCGGTATGAATGTTTTTGTTCCTCCAGTTCAGCAAATGCTGCAGTGAAAATCTGATCTATCCCCGCAGACCCCTCAATCTGGGGGTTGGATGGGGAGACCCTCTCGCCTCAGGTCTCGACTTCCTGACAGAAGAGTCCCGCAGCCCGCCAGGTACTTCCAGCTGCTACAAAACGGATGTTCTTGACACCCCGGAGTTCCTGCGTCTTTTATCTCTCCGCCTTCCACGATTACGCAGCACTGCTAGGGGTGGCAGAATTGTAAGCGAATGCGCCTGTAAGGAACCGCTGGGGAGTGTTTATTTAATGGGATTTTCCCTCCCACTCAAAAAATAGTGTAAGTAAGAAACCAGCACCTCAAGTTTGGTGGCATTCGTTCCTATGTCAAAGTAAAGCTGGTGTAGTGCAGAAGTAACCCGTTTGGAACTCAGGCGGCTGCCAGAGATGCGTGCCGACATTCCGAGTGTGGATGGCCAGGTGTTCAGCTGGGCTCGGGACAGGACAGGGCAGTGTAAAGGCCCAGAGAGGTGGTAGATGGGTTATTCGAAAAGTAGAAGGAAGACTAAATTTTCCTTCATGACCTACCGATTAAAAAAAAAAGACAGCTTATGTTTGGGGGGTCAGACCCCACTTCTTCTTTGGTCTTAGATTCTTGGCAAGTTACCCTTTTTTTTGAAGAAGCTTTTTAAAAAAATGGCTGTCTTCTGCCCGGCTACTCCCAACACAGGGGTCGACTGCTAAGTGAACCAGACCGACACCCTCATGGTAGTGGTCCAGGAAGACTGGAGGCCTCTGAGGATTTTTCAAGGCTTCTACCCAATATGCTACCAATGAAACAGGCCCAGAACTGTGGGGTGGGGAAGAGAGGGAGTGGATGTGGGGAAAAGGGGAGGAAGCTTACACAAATAAAATATAATTCCAACAGTTGAACAACAAAACACTAATTGATGCTACATAATGGAGGTTTTTAAAAGTGCAAAGAATTACTGGCTTCTGGCAACTTTTCCGCCCCCTGTACTAAAAGCATTTCAATTAGAATTACGAGTGCCTGCCACCCAGTTCATCGTCCTTCTCTGCAGTTCTTCTTTTTAATGCACAGTTTAAGTGGCTCTCATTAAAGCTACTAATAAAGGAGCACATTTTAAGTGATTAGCACCAATAACGTGGCAACACATTAACGATTCCTCCATGGGTTCCACAACTCTCCCAGTGAGCCCATTTATAGCTCAGCTATTCATTTTCCGTATTAATCGCAAGCTTGTTCTATGTTCTGAACATCTTTGGAGCAGTGATGCATTGGGAAGTGTGGAGTTAATGCTGTGTTCTATTTTTCCCAGACAGTGCCACACCACCATCTTCTAAATACCAAATGCTGTAGGGGAATTTATAAAGATCAAAATATAGAAGTCTCTGTGGTAAACAGTCTTTAATGTTAATTCATCCTTACAACTGTGTGCAGCACAAGTGCATAATACATCCATCTCCCTTCTCCCAACTCCCAGTCCTATTTGTAGTACCAACATTTTGGAGAGAGGAGGATCCAGTCTCACTGAGTTTCATTTGAACTCTCCATCTGCTGACTTCAGGTGTAAAGGCAAGTGACTATAGACATGTACTGTATATGCTAAATCTATGGAATCAAATTAGCAATTTGTTGCTGTTGTCTCAAGCAGAGTTGGGAGGCTAGGATAAGACTGGCTCCTGAAAATATCGCACGAATTCTTAAGGAAATAACTGTGTTCTCAACTGTCCTAAAAACAAAATGGGATTTTCAGGTTCAGCAGCATTAAGGGATCAGCTATGTCCTCTGAAATTAGAGGGTACATTTTCAATTTTCTGGTTTTTTAAAAACCTCCCATGGAACATCTGTAACATTAACTGATTCAGTATACTGCAATCCCGATTTTGCTAGCTAATTCACTAACAGTGGAAAAGGGTGATATGGATGTGAGATATATAAAAGGTGATTCAGATTAACATGGGATGGATTAGTCAGCAACTGGTGAAAGGTGAAAGGTCCCCTGTGCAAGCACCAAGTCATGTCTGACCCTTTGGGGGGAACGCTGTTTTCGTGACATTTTCTCGGCAGACTATCGAGCCGGGTGGTTGGCCACTGCCTTCCCCAGCCGTCACCTTCCCCAGCAAGCCGGGTGCTCATTTTACCGACCTTGGAAGGATGGAAGGCTGAGTCAACCTGAGCCGGCTACCCAAGAATCCAGCTTCCTCTGGGATCAAACTCGGGTCATGGGGAGAGTTTGGGTTGCAATACTCCCGCCTACCACTCTGCACCACACGAGGCTCAGAAATTACCAGGTATGAAAATGTAGAGAGCCAGGTTGCTTCACACAAAGACAAAATTGCACTCGTCTTATTTATTTATTAAATTTATACACTGTCCATCTCACTATGGAAGTGACTCTGGGCCGCTTACAAATAAAAGGTGTCCATCATTTTTCTGCATGTGCAAAAAGCTGGCCGTTCTGCTCATGCCTGTTCTTTGGGTACAGTCAAATTCGCCAGTTTTATCTTGTATAACCCCAAAACCACTTGTTCATTGGGGGACAGAATACCCACCACCTCTTGAAATGGTTTGTCAAATGTTGTGTGTTAGATGGCCATTCTGGGATCAGAAGACGGGGTTTTGATCTGGTCCAGCATGGCTTTTCTAATGGTCCTCACCTACAATCAGATACGGAGATAGAGCTGCAATTGTCTTACCTGGAAGGAATGTTGCTACTGACAAGGGGTGGACCAAGAAGAACTCTTGACCACACCAAGAAGCAGATTATTATTTTTAAAATATGTACTCATTAGCTTCCAGATGGAACAACTAACAGCAAAACCACCTATCCTACCAAATCATTACAATCCAGCATTAGCTTCCAAAAATGAAGGAAGATGGGTAGTGAAGAAATAACATCCCACAAATTCAATTTAATACAGACTTCCAAATTCTATCTTGAAACACAACATGCGCCTATATCTTCTTATGGGCAATCAGGATTTATGGAGGTTTTATGCTTGCTGAAATGGTAGTTTTTGTAAAGCTTGACATATGACCAAGGAAAATGGTGTGAATAAAAAATTGGTTTGCAGCTCTCATTTTCCAGTCACTGGTTTTCAATATGTTGTTTCTATTTTACACAATGTCACCAGAGGGAATGGCTTCCCGAGAGACAGGTGATGATGCTTTCCTTCATCTGGACACCTCATGTATTTTTTCTATTTATTTGACATTGAAGGTGCAGCCCAATAACTAACTGCCTGCCTGCCTTTTTTCCCCATCCTTTCCCCTATAAAGAAAATGGTCAGTTAGGTATGTCAAGAATGAGGCTTCCTATTGGACAGTATCCCATGGGTACTGAAAATCGGAGGGAAAAATGCAGTTGTTCAGACAGCATACATTATGGCAGGGTTGCTGCTCCAAATGGCACGTGACCATTTGCCTTTATCTAATAAATATGCCTCGGCTGCATTCGTCCTCCCATTTCAAATGCTTTGGGTGGGAGGCCTCTTCCTTCCCCACGAATTCAAACCCAGGCAAGAAGGTGTTGGAACCTGGGTTTCCGTCCTACTTACTCAGCAATCTCAGAAAGGGAGTAGGTCAAGAAGAACATTTCCTGCCACCTCTGGTCCCAGCCCCATCCTTCCGCTTGGGGCAACTCAAATAGTTGACTGGGTATCTTACTACTGCAACTCAGGTGATGATTCCAAGATCATGATTCCCAAAGGGCAGCTTAGCTTTCAGCAGTGAGGCACTTCAGGGGGACAAGGCTGTGCCAGCAGGCAGATGAAAGCCCATGAAAAGAACAAGATCCAGCATCAGTGACTAACTTCGTTGGCCAAGGGAGCTGGAAACCTAGAAAGTTTCAATTGCAGTAATGCACTGATCAAAACTTCCTATAACCTAAAACACAACTGGCAGGGGCTCCACAAGCTCCCTACTCCCAGGCCTAGGAGAACAGCCAAGTTTTCAAAGACTTCTGGATGATCACCAGGGCACCATCTGCCCCAGATGCCTCTTGCTCATGGATCTTGCATGGGATCAAGAGACATGCAATGCCAAAGAACACTACCCTATTTGGGTTAGAGGAAAAGAACCCAGCTAGTCCTAATACTGTCTCAAAATGGGCAAGGACGTAACTATGATGCAAGTCATAGTACAAGTAACTTTAGGATCGCTACATGGAGTGACAAGCCAAAGAGGAGGAGGGGGGAAGGAAACTATGAACTGCATATAGGAATCGGACTAGGTGTGTTCCTAAAATAGATAACGTGTTTTGTTTCTAACTGCAAACAAACCATGGTGTCCGAGAAATTCTGCTGGACTGGAATGTATTGATTATGTTGGGTTTCAGCCAAAACAAAATCCAGAGGGATCCTGGAGTGATTTTAACAGGCCAAGTAGGGCAAGGCTGTTGTGGATCAACTCCTTAGCAGCTCCTAGTAGGGCCTATCCCCATGATCTCTCCAACGCCTTCCTTTCTCCTCTCTTTTCAGCTGCAGCTGATATGCATCCTTCACATTTTCCTGTACTCTGCACCTATATATGAACCAAAATATCCAGAACACAAGGGTTTGGGCTCGGGCATGAACCACCTGAAACCTGCTGTTTCTTGCATTAAATGGTTCGTGCATGGGGCATTTCTTGATATCCCTAGATCAGCCCACAATACTGTTGGCCAGAACAGCATATGTCATGTTATGCACATCACGAAGAGAAAACCTCATTAAGTGTGCCCCCACTATATCCACAATTGCTGAACCACTGAAAAAATGCTCAGTGATCAACATGAATGTATTTGTATTTAACAAATGAGAAAGAAATATTTTTTTTACGGAGGCATTCTGCACTGTAGGAGAATTGAGAGGGAGACCTACGCTTGCGTCTTCCTGTCACCCCACAACACAGAGATAACAACTCACTCTTCACTGGGACAGGAGCCTTCCTTCACTTCAGCCCAGTAAAAGTCTTAAGACTATTCCAAGGCCTCTGAAGCTGGTCTAGGACTACCACCCAATCAGAAAGACAACAGCCAGAGTATACCATCAAAACTGGCTGGGGCAACCATCAGAGACCATACTTAATACCAATTTTGTTTAGGCTTAAGCCAAAGTGACAGCCTCAGTGTTCGCTGCTGTAAATGGTCCTGGTCCTGATTACCTAAAGCAGCAGCTTCCATTGAGATTTCTATTGTGCAAGTACAGCATAAGCTGTTTTAAGTGAGTCTTCTACTCTCTCTCCTTGGTGTTCGCTTTCTCTTGATTATTTTTAAGGATACGGAAGTCAGGTGTAATGTAACAGCTACTCACAATAGCAACAGTTAAGAAGGCAAAGGGGCACTAACACAAAGTGTATGTGTGATGGAGGAAAATTGACACCTAGTGAACCTAAGACAGACAAATTACTCTCCTTTTGATATAAGCATTTCACAGGTAAGTAAATTCTTCACAAGCAGAAATTCAGGGCTGCTCCCAGTAAACATACACACTGTGCACTGAGCCATAGTTTAACTGTGGTTTGTTCATTATTGGCAGGGTTAACACCTTGCTTTAAACTAAAAAACCTAGGATAGGTTAGCTTTCCAAGGCATATGTGAACCAGTCACAGTGTACAAGCACAGATGCACTTCATGCAGAAGCTGTCACAAAGAATACACGTATGTATGTATGTATATATGTAGGTCCACACATACTGTCAGACTCTGTAGCATCAGAACTGGAGTAATGTTGTTGATTCACTTATCCAAAATTAGTCCTTGGGCAGCTGCCCAGTCAGTCCCTTCAATGCATGTAACAATCTTACCTTTTGCCAGTCTTTCCAGCCGCTTGCCGTGTTCTGGGGGTATAGCGTACCTGGCAAGGGAAACAAAAGCTCATCAGCAAAATTAAGTCTAGAACCTCTATTCCCACACTGAGTCATTAGGAGCCTGTCTGCAGAAGCCTGTTCTTTGCCCTTCACCGCTCACTAGCCAACATCTCTCTTCTCCATACATGATTTCAAACAGGAGGTTAGCTAAACACAACAGGATGGTGGAAGATGAACCTCTTTTGGAGCTTCGCTTTCCCAGACAAGGAACAGAGTAAGGGAAGGGAGGAGGAAAGTTGATGAACTGCTGTAAGAGCGTGAAGAACACCGTCACAGAATGTGTCAGCTCCGGAAAGCCCATTTCAGCATAAAGAAGGTCCGTGATGGATTATTTTAGGCACTCTTAGTCTACTCTCTGTTTCTTCTTGAAAGTCCCAGATGAAGGGAAGAAACACAGAAGTAGGCCCTGGAATGTGTTTACAGTATAATCTTCAGGCCCATCATCCTCAGAAAGCCTGGCCTACTTAATGAGTGAGTAGAACATAGTCCACTAGCATTTGGAAAACGGCATGATAATCAGGGCCCTTGTAGAAACTACCACAGTACTGATTCTTTCTCTCCAAACAGCTACAATTTTTGTTTGTTGTTTATTTGTCCAGTCGCTTCCGACTCTTCGTGACTTCATGGACCAGCCCACGCCAGAGCTTCCTGCCGGTCGTCACCACCCCCAGCTCCCCCAGAGACGAGTCCGTCCCCTCTAGAATATCATCCGTCCACCTTGCCCTTGGTCGGCCCCTCTTCCTTTTGCCCTCCACTCTCCCCAGCATCAGCATCTTCTCCAGGGTGTCCTGTCTTCTCATTATGTGGCCAAAGTACTTCAGTTTTGCCTTTAATATCATCCCCTCAATTGAGCAGTCTGGCTTTATTTCCTGGAGTATGGACTGGTTCGATCTCCTTGCAGTCCAAGGTACTCTCAGGATTTTCCTCCAACAACCATTTTTGTTAGGAGCAACATAATCTGCAGGCAATTATATACGCATCAGGATAATCTAGTACAAAGTTAATGGATGGCACTAGAGAAAAGGACTGCCCCAGTGTCCCATCCAATCAGGGATGCAAAATCAGCAAGAGGTGTTGACGTCTCAAGACACGCATTTGTGTTCTTAAGATCTAGAAAATAGAAAGAATCCAGCCCAACAAGACAAGCAACTGCACAACTGACGTTACCGTGAACTACTCCAACAATGGTTATAGCTCTCCTTTCTGAGAATAGAGAAAGGTTGCCTCAGAAAAGGACTACATCTACCAGAAGCCTTATGAAAAATGGCAAGAACTGTTTGGCAATAAAGGTTGACCTCATAAAAAGAATCACCTCCATTGTGATCCTGAAGTGAACATACAACTTGAGAGGTGTACAGAGAGGACAGAGGAAGGACTATATCCTCAGATGGGAAAGGAACAAGGTAATGCATCAGGAGGAGCTGAAGGTTCCCTGAGAAGACGAGGTCTTACTCACATACATCTTCCTTGGGCAACATGAGAACTTAGGAGTCCCGACAAAAAGACACCATCCCTAGTTGCTACCATCAACAGCCAGTGTGGTGTAGTAATTAAGGCTCAAGTTCGCTCTCAGCTGCAGAAGCTCCTTGGGTGACTTTGGTCCAGTCTCATCTGGCCAGTCACCATCTCTTACCCCGACATATCTAATACGGTTGCTGTTGTGGAGAAAAACCGGAAGAGGGACTCCTATGGATACTGTTTAAAGCACCTGGAGAAAAGGCAGAATATCAATCTAATCAATAAATAACTGAATGGGCATGAGTTCTGTGTATTCTTGTATCATTTCATAAACATACAGGTAGTCCTCGCTTAATGACCCCAACTGGGACTGGAATTTCCATCGCTAAGCAAAGCGATGGTTAGGTGAAACATCAGGCGACTGCACTGCTTAGCGACAGCAGTTCTGGTACTCCGATTGCAGTTGCTAGGCCAGGACCTCACACTTCTCCTGCCCTGCCACCCTCACCTCCACCTCAACTCCCCCCACCCGCCTGCCTCCCCCCATCTCCGCCCTTTTGGCCGCTCTGCACTCTGCTGCCCACCCCTGCTGCCCCCTTCGCCCCCCGGCTGACGTTCACCGTCTTCTTCCTCCCACTGCTGAAGAGGGGGGACAGGCGGAGGGGAGTTGAAGTACAAGCTGTGGTCATAAATGTGGGCGGGCTGCCAAGGGCCCAAAAGTTGATCAGTTGACTGCTGTGGTGCTGCGGCAGCCAAAACTTTGAGGACTGGTTGTAACTGCCATGCATTCAGCACCGCTGCAACTTCGAATGATCACTGAATGAATTACTGTTAAGCAAGGACTACCTATACACAAGTCTAGAGACCAGGCTTCTCTTATCAGGCTCCTGCGTTTCTCGTGGGAGAAGTCTCTTTCACTGGCAACTACAAAGCCTCTTGAAAAAATTAAAAAAAAAAAAGATATCACATCCCAAATTTTCTATAGATTAAAGTGACGTTTTGCCCCTGAAATGATCAGCAAACTCATGCTCTAATGTTAAGTGGGAGATCCAGAAAGAAAATATGGTTAGAAAGGGAGTGCTGGGACTTTGCATTTAAACTAATTTAAACTGGTATCTTCAAACAAAAATGTAATTTAAAAAAGAAGTAATAGCTGATCTTACAAAGTAAGCTAAGAGTCTATTCCGAAGACCAAGAACCCTTCTGACTGAAGCCGCAACAATGCACCTTTAAACTAAGTTTTGTTTGCCTTGAATTTTAATTTTTTTAAAGCCATTTATCACTAACATAAAACAAATAAAAATAATGAATAAATTAGTCCAGATCCAAATACTTCTTCTGGGGGATTAACAAGAAATGAGTTATCCTATTACTTCTGGGAATGTGTTGAAAGATTTGGGAAAGGGCGCATTCACTGTTATGAGGCAGTCAACGATTAATGCCATTCTTTGGATTACCGTGCTATTTTTACTTAATTACTGCCTGTAATTGGGAGTTATAAAGATAAGATTAATTGAATTGTGAGGCTGTTGAAGTTAATATGTGGGAACATGGTTACTGTGTTATCGTAGCCTGCAGACTGCAGAAGCACCTAACTGAATTCTAGAGAGATGTCCCATGGAATTCATATGGCGCTGCTTGGACAGGAACCCAGGAAATGCATTAAGGAGCTTAAAAGCAGGAGAGGGAGAGAAAGCACCGCGGTCTTGCCAGACATACTGAGAACAGCCAGCATACTCTTGCTCATAACGGGGGGAGGGGGGCACTTATTTCTTTCTTTCAAATTAGGAAGAGAAAATGGACCCAACCCAATCTAAGCCCATCCCACAGAATGGAAAAAGACAAAGCCTCAGAAATTAATTCTAACCCGCCAACGGAAGCACAACTACAGACCTCGGTTTGAAAGATGTGAGGCAAAGGAATGCCCAACCACCCTCCCCTGGCAACGTTCGGTCTGAGACACAGGCCCGGGAGCACCGATTCTGGCCAATCAGCAGAGCAAAACCACTGAGACGCCAGATGTCCTCCAGCGCCTGATGCGGAGGCTGTGCTGCACCTCCAAGCCTCAGTGCATGGGAACTGATCTCTTACAAATCTGTCTTCCATCTAAAGGGAAAAGAGGTCTCATCTTTGGCATCCCATGCACGAGTATCATCTATTTCTTCAAATAATACTTGGCAGACACACACAGACATAGACACATAAACATGTATTTATTTAGCCTGAGGGGACCCACTGCCTCAGCAACCACAGCAATTAATTCTGTAAGGTAGAATAATGTATTTATTTTGGTCTTACAAAGGCAGTGTGGCTGGGAGAAATAAAGCCACAGTGTTACTTCAAGGCAGAGGGCAGATCCAAGCCTAGTGAGCAGCTTTGTCTCTGAGTCATGAAACTAATCCGTAATCTATATTCCAATGTTATGCTAAATGCTAGATGCCCATGCAAAATCCAGGTGGCTAACTGCTAGATCCACAGAAACCCGTAACTGGGGCTCTGCCTCCAAACTCCATCTGCCACACAACGATATCTGATGTCTCCCTAACTCTGCCCCAGTGACAGAAAGGGGTCGCTTTCTAAAGCCAAACAAGCCAGCATTTGATTCACACTGGGACCATCTCATCTCCCTAGCGCTTGTTCTTCTTACGTCTTGCTGAACAGTAACCGAAGCATTCTGGTTCGCCTGCTCAGGAGGAGACAGCTACAACAGGCTGCCTTCAGCGGGAAAAGTCAAAATGTCAAGGAAGATCAAACTGTTCACTCATTAACCTCAAGGAGAGGTGTCAAAACAAGAGAGATGTTCAAATACCCAGAAATATTCTTTCTGTCAGCTGCTCTGAAACCCCCTGTGTTTGGAAAGAAGAGGTTTATGAGGGCAGTAGAGTTAACACTGATATTCTCTTTTTGTTAAAAGAAAGAGAAAATAAAATAATGATCAAGCCTCTCAGTCTTATGCTTCTAAAGGCTTAAGGGAAGTGGGCACTTACAATTTTCTGTGACGAAAATAAGTATTTGGACACAAGCTTAAAAAAGAAAGCAAATAATAGCTACAGAACTTACAAATCTGTGTAAATATGTGGCTGCAGTGGTGGCAGTACAATTATATTACATGACCTATACATATGCACTAGAAAAGCAGGATATACATTTTTAGGTAACAACAAACTCAAGTTTCACTCCTGGTGACTGTGGGGACAAGTCCATGTATTTTACTTGGCAGCAATACAGAAGTAATTTTTACCTTTTTTTAAAAAAACTTCCAGTCTAGCCTACAATCCTGGGAATATCTGATGACCTCCTATCCAAGTGCTCATCATGCTCCCCAATCAAATGCTCCCAGAACATCTGATTGGACCTGCATGCATGATTGGAGTTAACACGTGTTGGGACTTGCGAGTTAGCAGAATTGGGAGGGGGAACATGCCAGGAGTGTGAAAGCATCTTGTTTGGACTATCTCTGGTATCCAAGGTCAAGCTGCTGAGCCGTTGGAGACATCTGCGTGGAGCTGAACCAACTGGCACGAAAAGGGGGGCTGCATGCCTGTGAAAGGGTGTTGTCGTTTATTTGTTCAGTCGCTTCCGACTCTTCGTGACTCCATGGACCAGCCCACGCCAGAGCTTTCTGTCGGTCGTCACCACCCCCAGCTCCCCCAGGGACGAGTCCGTCCCCTCTAGAATATGTGCGAAAGGGAGGGGGTTTGAATTCATTGAGCTGTTTAACTTGGGGAAAACGCAGGAACTTTCATCCGCAACTTTTTCACTGGTCTGTATGCTACACTCCATTAAAGCAATTTCTACTATAATCACGTATGAACCAAATTTGATGGCAGTTTGAGTAATACAGTCATTACAGTGCTAATACTGCTTCTTTTTCTTTGGAAATTAGTCAAGCGTCCTAGATGTTGCCAACTATCCAATTTTTTATATAAACGTGTTTGTGTGTGTGCATATAAATTTTTGTATATACATATATACAAAACACGCGCACACACACGCACACACACTATTTGCACTTACATATACATCATTCTATTGCAGGATCGCACTTATTTCTCGATCCCTGCAGTGGCTGCGCAATGGCTTGGACCCCCAATTCAAAGTCACAGTCATTGTGTGAAAAGGCCTTTTCTCTCCCTTACAGGTCAAGAACAACAGAATAGAACGTAGTCTTCTGGACAAATCTTGGATCCAGCCAAAGCCAAACGGATTGTTGAGGCTGATCCCGATTTCAGCAGAGATGGATCTGGGGAGGCCTTAACAGGCAGGGAGGGCAAGGCTGACGCGTCTTGGCCTCTCTTCCCGCCTCCCGCTCTGCATGCCAACTACCTGCCAACTGCCCAGCACCTTCCTCCCCCATGGGCCTCCTCCCTTATTCACTGAACATTCCTTCTCTGCCACCACGGTCATGCTCCCATGCAACTTACCCCCCCCCCACTTTCTTTCTCTGTCACTCCTCACACTCACTTGTAGTAGTAGTAACAGTAGTAGTAATCATAATAATAATTGTAATGTTGTAATAATCACTTCCTTCTCTGCAGCCACCCCTCTGCCACTGCACACTGCCAGCCTGTCTTCTCACCCCAGAGCAGCTTTGCAGAGTAAGTACATTTTTCTTCAGGAGCTACGTGAGTCAAGCAAGCCAAGACGTGAAGCTTCTATCTGTAGCCTGTGCCCATCCATTATCGTTAACTCACAGAGCTGGCTCTAGGCTGCTGTTGTGCTTGGTGCAGCTTCTACCTTATCATTCAAGGGCAGTTTTGCATTTAATGATTTGCCTGGTTGCCAGTGGCAACCAGAAGCTCCACACAGGTGAGTGCACAAATAGCACGCTTCAAGCACGTCGCAATTTCACTACCCTGCTTCTTATTCATAAAGAGGGACCTCTCACATGAATAAATAGCAGGGTTTGGGGTGGTTGTTTTTTTTAAGTATGGCTCTGCAAACCTGCAAAAGCCACCCTGCCCCAGCAGCCCACCAAAGGGGCCAAGCGAGAGGTGCGAAGGGAGAGCGGGAGGACCGTGAGACCAAGCCGAGAAGAGTCGTACTTCTCATAAAAGAGATGCTTCTGTTTCAAGCCTATCAGATGCTCCTTGTTTCAGCTCCCTCTCTAGCCTCCAATTCATGGAGGTTTCTGTCTCATTCATAAAAGCCAGTCACTCCTTCCTTCAACTACACGCAGCCCAATCGAGGCCCCTCAGTTTGTGGAAGTTCAACAAATCTGAACCGGCCACCCTTCCCTCTGCTCCTTGTTTCCCTGCAGGGAGTACCTGACACGATGACCCCCTCAGCTCCCTCGGTTTTCTGTGGAGTTCTGATCTTTCAGTTCGGCCGGCGTGGCGGATATTCTCTTTTGGAAGGTATAAATACCGTCACTGCCGAGTCACCCAGGGCCGTTTTAACTAAAAATGGAATGGCCACCGGCTGTATCCTGAGTTGGACTTCAGCAGTGAATTATTTCTTTGTAATTTTAGGCACACTGACTCAAGGTATGTCTGGTGCTTTATGTTCTTTGATGTTCCAGTGTTTGAACCAGTTTGGGAGGGCAAATACAGTTAACTTGGGCACTGCTTCTTCAGTCAAAGAAAGGTCATCAGAACTCAGTTTGATTTTATCAGTGGTCTTTTTTTCCCAATCAGGCAGCACAGATTAATGCATATATCACAAGAAGAAATTATTCATACCACACCAAATAAAATATCTGGGGCTTTTTTCTTGGTATATTGGGCTTTAAATATTGCCATGACTTAGTGGACAACAGATAAATAAAGGAGGCTAATAACTAGCCTTTTTCAGTGATGGAAGAAAAAAAAATTTAGCTAGCCAAACAGGGAAACTCCTGAAGTTTAGAAACAGGACTCTATTTTTTTTTTATTTCAAGCTATTGATTAGCTAGTAAAATAAATTTACTTAAATTATGAGTTGGGTAGGTGCCTTCAGGTAAAGATAAAAGCAATGGATCTTGGTATAGTAGAATTTTGATACAAAAGACGTTTTTTCCCTCCAGATTTCACCCCCAAATAACAAAGTCTGCTGGATCTGAAGTCTGGATTATTTATGGAAACTGTTACTACACATCAGTTGTTCAGTGTTGCTGTTGTTCCACAAATGACAAGTTGACATTAATTATGTAAATTCAGATTTAATTGACATGTAGATTGAACATATACTCCCTCCCCTCAATGAGGGGACCAAAGGTCTTTATATCTGCATCTGCATCTACATCTACCTCTATCTACATATATGAGTAAACACAGCTTACAACTGAATAATAAAACTGTCAATCGTGTGAGCAGTTTAGAGCAGAGGCGATTGTTCAACAGGGGGCCGTGACTCCTTGAGAGGGTGCAAGTGAATCTGGGGAGGGTTCTGCTTGGACCTGGACAGCCTTTGCCAAGCGGTTGGCACTGGACTGGACCATGCACAGGACCCGGGTGCCAGGCATCTCCTTCAGTACCCTTTGTGCTCGCAGTAAGAGGTCCTGCAACCATGCAGCTTGCTCCTAAGGCTGCACAAGGTAGCTCAGCCCGGTCTGATACAGTCTCACCTTCCCTCTCTTCCAAGTGTGGCTCTTCCTCAGCTGCTTTCTGGAGGCCTCACACTGGATTCTGACGCTAAGCTTGTATGCTTGCACAAAACATCTGAGGTGTGTCTAATCCAGATGTTTTGCCTCATCCCAGGAGTCCAGTGCAGCTTTTCCAAAAGCTCGTCTCCAGCACCTCCACTGTCACCATTCACTGGAGCATAACATGGAACGAGCACCAATCCATGGATTCCTACATTTATATACACCCTTAACAACCTAGATGACACCAATTTTTACTTTCCGACATACAATTTAATTACTTCGTTCATACATACACACACTACAACTTTACTTCCCTGCATGTGTTCATCAAGTCCGTCCATAATATCAGGGAGTAAGACAAAGATCTATGATGTTCCCCTGGTTATTTAATAAAGGATATTTTTGGTGGCATTAAAGGTAGGTGGGCTGGGGTGGGAATTTACGTGCACTTCTGTAAGCAAACAATCTCATCTTGCTAGCCCACAACCCAAATGACACACAGTGAATGTATACAGCGTGTACAGCATATACATCCATACAGCCTGTGGATGCGACACGGACTATGGATCCGAAAATTAATGGATCAAAGGATAGTTGCATTTGACAAGGAAAACTGAACGAATGATTGCGAGAGATACATAAATGGTGGAAAACTAGAGGAAACGGATGGATTTGTGTACCTTGACAGAATACCTGCTAAGAAAAGGAAATGGTTGGAGAAATGTTAGAACATGCAAATGCTGGTAGAAAAATAGCTGATAAGTGGTTAGTTGCAAGAATTACTGTCTATTAAAAGAAGCAAAAATAGCTGTGTATAATGTGCTTTGCTATACAGAAGAGATTGTTGTGAATATGCCAGGAAAAACGTAACAGTTGAGCTGACTGTAGTAGGAACGAGGGACTTAAGAAACGGTTGTGTGTGTGCTAAGACAAGGAGAGATAAGGAGAAGGATTCATGGCTGCTGAATGAATGCGGACTGAACAAAAAGTGGGTGACCGGCACAAAATAAACGCCCTGAGGTATTTGGATGATATAGAAAGAATGAATGAGGACAGAACAGCAAAATAAAGGAGGCGTGAATGCGTCAAGAGGAAAGGGAAGACTGAGAAAGTCATGGCTGGATGGAGTTGAAGAGATCCTGACAAGTTTAGAGAACAAAAGGCAACACAGTATATGAAGAGGTACACGTGCATGGTGGAAGGTGGAAGCAGGGATTGTTTGAAGGATGGAAAGCCACGGAGAGGTGTGGAAAGGTATCAGTGGTGTTGATATTAAAGCTTTAGCTATGTTTTCTTGCCTTATCGTATGGCTACTTATTACTCAATTTTTGCATTTTGCATCATGTTTCTTATCCCAAAAGGGATTAGCGTGATGCGCATAAAGAGCATTCTAGGAAACTTCAGAATACAGCTAGTCCTTGGTTAACAACCACTTGTTCAGCGACCACTTGAACTTGCAACGGTGCTGAACAAGTGGTACTTATGACCAGCCCTCCAGGTTCCGGCCATCACAGTGCCCCTGCAGCCACGTGACTGCAATCTGGGCGTCCAGAAACCGGCCCAGATTTCTGACTGTCAGAGTGTCCTGCAGTCACGGGACTGTGATTTGCGGACTTCCCTGCTGGCTTCCCTCAAGCAAAGTCAGTGGGGAAGCTGGCAAGAAGTCGGAAGTGATGGTCACAAGAGGTCCTCGCTTAACAACCTGTGGTGGTTCACTTAACAGTGGTAATCAGGGACTCCTGGAACTGCCATCACTAAGCAGCATAGTCACGTGATGTCATGCTTTACAACCGCATCGCTTAGCAATGGAAATTCCAGTCCCAATTACCGTCATTAAGTGAGGACTACCTGTAGTCATTTTTTTCCCAGAGCACACCAAACAGGCTATTCCAGATATTTTCCAAAAGCAACTTTTCCAGTAAGAAAGTGGTTCACTCTACAGGCACTCCTTGCTTAACAACAGTAATTGGGACTGTTGCCATCGTTGAGCAAAAATCATGGGTCGTTAAGCAAGGACCTCACGTGACTGCGACTTGCTGCCGGCTTCCCTCAACCAAAGTCAGTGGGGAAGCTGGCTGGAAGGTACAAGTCCTGGGAGTGGGGGAGGGGGGTATGCGGTGAGTGCATGCAGGCTGGGGAGGGTTGCTGCAGCGCAAGCGTGCTACAGAGTATGAGATACCCGGGATCTCATACTTCGTAGGAGGCTCCTCGGGAGAAAAAGCAGAGGGAGCAACTTGCAACCTTCCTTGCTGTCTTCTCCATTGACTTCAATTGTGGGAAGCCGACAGGGCAGGTCACAAATGGTGATCATGCGACCGTGGGACGCTGCAACCGTTGTGTGAGCCAGTTGCCAATCACTAATTCAGCCCCGTTGCAACTTTGAATGGTCGCTGAACAAGTGGTCATTAACCGAGGACTACCTGTGTTCAGGTGAGGTCACCGCTAGGCTACTACATCAGCAAGAACTGCAATAAAAATGATCTCCAAACTTTTGCTCTGACAAACAGTTTGCATCCTTTCATGTAACATTTTGGGTACTTAAGGGGTAGGGGCCATAAATGTACAGTTCTCACTTTCAGTGTTAATTATTCATCAGAATTTGATGAAAACGGGAAGAACTGCCCCCTAAGTGAAACAAATATACAAGTGAAACCGGAAGTCATAAAGAATTACAGTTTTTCAAATGCTGCTGGAGTCCAAATCCAACTAAACTAATTAATACGGTCAATGATTGGTGATGGTGGGAACTGCAGCCCTTTATCTGCTGAGGAAAGGGGCCACGTGTAGCTCCTCTTGGCTTTAATGAAACGCCTACTGCTATTTATTGGTCCTCCCTTCAGAATTCCAGGTCTCATGCCTTGGCCCACTGCCTAAACCCACTCTGCTGTCTGATCTGCTCTAAAACCCTTTGTTTGGGAAAAAACTGAAGCTTCATAGTTGCTTTCATGGGGCCTCTTAATTGGACAGTCCCATGAGAAAAATGCCCCTTATTCTTACTGAAGAGAATGCTATTAATAGTGCAATTTCTTTTTTGTTGTGTTTATTCCCCTGGAATAGCTTGATGGATGTGAATAATTATCAGACTATAAAGGCAAGCAAATGTGTTATTTTCTATCACTCCACATCATCAAACAATAAAGTGTGAAACAGCGTTTTTGAATACAATTTTCCCATCTAACAGCTTAGAATTATTATCAAGAACAATGAAAATACATAACCAAATGCCCGTCGAGTTTAAAATTAAATGACTGTGTCAAGGAAGAGGAAGACAGGCCAACCATCTCAGGATATGAAGACGAAATCATAAAGCACATAAAAAATGACAAGGCAGAAGTTTCAGAAATAGAGCGTATCAGGGACACAAGTGCTTTACTCGGCAGGGACCTTCCCATCTAGCCTACGTCAGAGCCCCTTAGGTTTCCCAACTGGCAAAAAAAAAGGTCCTGTTTTCAAGCACTGAAACCCTAAAACGTTATTCTCAGAAGACAAAGTTCTGTTTCCTCTACCAGTACTCCCTCTTGAAACTTAATTGCTCCCTCCTGAAACCATTCTTTTCATCCTTCCGCAACGGACATTCACAGGTTTCTCCCTTCTTCCTTCCTTCCTTCCTTCCTCCCTCCCTCCCTCCCTCCCTCCCTTCCTTCCATTCACCTGAGTGACAAAATTCTGAAGCTTCAAGACAACATTTCAGGACACGGCAGAAGTACTTGAAGAAAGCTGATCCTCCTTAAATCCCAAATCAACAAGCAAAATGATGTGTACAATGACAAAAGAAACCAGTACGGACTCCCCTATCCATGCCTATTTTGACCATCAAACCACTGTACTTTCCGGGTGTGGTCTGTTTGCCTTCAGTTTTAATCCAAGGAGAAAGGGGAAAGTACCCAAGCAACCAAAAATTTAGGAAATACTGAAATAGCTGTTCGTATGACTTTGGACTGGCTGCACCGGGCTCCTCACCTCACCGTGCTTGCCTCCCATTGCCATCTGAGTTTTTCTTAGGGAAGTTCAACATCCGACAATTCTACAGGGACGCACACATCTCCTTTGTTCCTTCTTCGCCATATTACCAACACTGCCCCAGCTCCAATACCTCCATAGTTAACTAGGATTACTCAACCTCGTTGCACCCTTCTTCCAGCAAAATGCAAATACCAAGAGCAAAGGGTTCAACTGCAAATGTCACTTCCATCCAACTCATGTTGGAAATCCAAAAATTAATTTCACAGTGTCTGCACAAGGTCTGGGAAAAAGGGGTCCTATATAGCTTTTAACATACTATAATTATTGAAAAGGGGAACAGGGACCAAGAGAATAAATAATGGCACATTTAAATTAGTTAAGCAGAGATCCATCGATCCATCGATCCATCGATCCATCTATCTATCTATCTATCTATCTATCTATCTTCGAAGAGGTTTACACAGGCTAAACATATTGACCCCTTTAACAAACAAACACCAATATGTCCTCTTTCCAATAACAAGATCGGAAAAGTTGTTTCGATCTTTGCAAGATGGGAATGTATCTGGGGATGAAACATAAACAGTGGCATTTATGTTTGTGGCCTAGGGACTGCAAAAGTATTACCCAAGACTGCTTTATGCTCCAATAAACATGGACTCATTCACAGGAAGAAACTTTTCCTTTAATCCACTTTAGCAACTGGATTAAATCCTACTTGCACTTTTTCTGCACACCCCTCGCCTCTAAATCTATACGTCACTTGAACTTTACATAACTTTATTTATTTATTCATCAAATTTAGACGGCCACCCATCCCACGAATGTGACTCATAAACATCATCTCTCAATCAGCAGGCCAAAGGAAACTTGCAAGAGACTACATAGAAAAATCTTCCCGCTGGGTAAATCGAACATTTTCTACCAATCCTGAAATCTAACAGATAACCATGGGGACAGGACAGTGTATCTGCTTTGAGTCCAGACACGAGTTAAATGGGACACGAGAGGTCAAGAGCAGCATCTAATGTGCCCTCGTTAGAAGTGAAAACACAAGCTCCGAAAGCAGGCAGAGCTAGTGCGCATGCTGACATTTGCACCCGGCTCTTCCTGAAAAGTACCTGGAGCCAACCACAGACCCAGAGTGACAATGCCGGGAACAAAGCCTCTTTGTTCGGAAGTTTAAATTCCACCCAATTGATAAACCTTGGACCAAACTGCAGTTTAGAAAATCATGGCATTGTTGGGGGGGGGGCAAAAATAGCAACAAATAGTATACGCTACCCCTAGAGAAGAATGGAATACGTGTGATAAAGATAAATCACTAGTATTCGGCAGCACATTTTCTGGGGCACTTATGTGGTTCCAGATGTTTTTGATTATGCATGTTAGTATCACAAAAATGCTGTAATTTTTAGAAGTTAGAAAGTTTAGAATGCACATTTTTGGGGAGTGAGGGTTTCATGTCTGACTCAAACATCAAGGATGGTGTAAAGGTAGGAAGAAAGTTAACAGCTGGCAGTAAGCAGATCTCTTAACAAACAAAAACAAGCCTTTACAAGCCACTGAAGTACCATCCAAGTCAATTTGCCATAATATCTCCATTCAAAAGGATGAAACTCACATTCAGCTGAGTGTCCTGCACATTACAAATGACGGTGTTTAGATCAAAGGTTTCACAGACAGAAGAGTAAAGAGAGTCACTTAAAGCCAATGGTGAAAAAAATCAAACCATGTCAACTTCTCAAACATATACCCAGAGACTTTTGTAGCAAATTCAGATTTATCAGCAAGCTTGCAAAATGAGGACAGGAAGGTGCCATGCACCCACAAACATTTTATTCACTGTCACCATTGTTGCACAATCCTATCCATCGCTGCCACTACTCACCAACTTGTTATATTCCACACCATAAATGCCTTCTTATAAGAAATATGATCTGGGACAGAAGTACCTTCTATATACTAACTGTTGCAAAGGCTAAAATAATAATTAATCCGCTTATCTGAGCAAACAGATTTTTAGAGAATCCTACATCTTTTACCCCAGAAGAGGAAATTTAATAAATTTGCAGTGGGGGGAAAATGGAAAAAAAAAAACGTGTTATCAACTGCTGAATGCCTGTTAGAGAAAACCATACAATCGTAAGAGAAGTATTTTCACTAATCCCATCTCCTGGACAAGGCCCTGGCTATAAGGATCTTAATCTTCAGAAGCACTCCCGATTTCACTTAGACCCCCTTTCTTGTCCCCCAGAAAGATACACTTTTAAAATGTCTGCTGAGTCCAATCCCCTGTAAAAGTCTAGGAATCTTTCGTCCTGAAAAGAGAAGACTGAAGAGGGATACGACGGCCCTCTTCAAACACCTGAAAAGAAAGCATGCGGGAAGAGGTTCAGACCTGTCCTCTGCCTTGCTCCAGAGTGCACGACGCAGATAATGGATTTAAGTCACGGGACCAAACGTTTAAAACAAACCTCCTAACGGTGAGACCCAATGGGCAGTGAAACCAATTACTCAGAGAACTGCTCTCTCCTTCACTGGGTATGTTCAAGCTGAAGGAGGCTTTAATTTGGATTCTTGCACAGAGCAGGTGGCCGAAACTGATAGTCGACATAGCTGTTTCCAACTCACGATTCTATGATGCAGAGAAAGCAGCAACCGGACTCTAGGAACAGCTAATCAATTAATAAAATTCTTGGAAAGAGTAAGCAGACTGTTCAAGTTGTCAGCTCCCATTAATATTTGTAAAATTTAAATGTGTAATAATGAGGTGGAAACAGAAAGAGAAAACCCTAAAGTCACAGCAATGTGGAGCAGCTGTTCCTGTCCTGTGCCAGCTGGTTTATGCAAACTGCCCCTTTCAGTTGGCACAAAAATAGCTAAAAGTCCTGCTACTCTCGGAACGGGTAAAGGCTTCTGCGTGCCGTACAGGAAACTAATTCTCTGCACCACAATGGAACCGTTTTTTTACATCCTCAGCTCAGGATGTTTTCTGAAGCTCATTTATGCAAAGATTCTACATGGGAAGGAAAGGCCTTCTGCAAAATAAATTTCTCTAACATGACAGAGCGTGGCCTTTTCTCTTAACACCACTGTGCAAAGAGAACAGAGAGAGGCAGCTCTAAAATGTATACTGCCGCTTCAACGCCATGGATTTTTTCCTGAAATCTAAATAACCAGAAACAGGCTTTTTTCAGGGACTACACCACTCTGCACACAATCGTTCAACAAGAACACTGCTACTGCTGGACCAATGCTGCCCAGCCAGGTTTATCCACTCGGGCTATAACGTTGCTAAAGAGCAATAATTTAAGGCAGACTTCAGCCTAAACGTTTCTTCCGATCTCTGTTGTTTTAACCCATTTAACCATCTTTTCCTGCAATCTTCCTTTGATAGATCAGAGATAACTGATACCCAGCATTTCATTAAGATCAACTGCTATTTGGGCTTAGAACAGTCTGACTCCCTTTTACAACTGTTGTCCTAGCTGATGGGTTGCAATCAGTTTTTCCTTGCTAATAAAGAAGAAAACTTGCTTGTCTCAATGACACGCAGCCATGTACAACATCAGGCCGTAGGTCATCGATGCACATTCCTGCAAATCTTCTGAAAAAGGAGTCCCATTCTTTTTGCTTCATAAAGAGCACAGTAAATACTGTTGCTGTGGCCTACAGCAGTCAGCTAAATGTTTCCAGTGGGGGGGGGGGGGTAAAAGCATTTTAAACACTGGTTTGTGTTCCATCCTCCCCTCTCCAAAAATAAAAACCCTCAAAAGCTGCAATTTACTGTAACCATCTGGCCAGATACATTAACCCAAGCTGAAGCCGTTTGTCCAAGCCCGTCCCTTGTCGGAGAAAGGCTTACAGCCATGCTGGGATCCTTCCCATATCCAAAGGACACAGCCTGGCCTTTGCACCTCACCAAGCAACTACCACTTGCTCTGGGATCCTTTCCAATTCCTCGAAGCCATGCCCACCCCGTTCCTCTTCATAAAACGTGCACAGCCGTCCTTGGAGATTCCAGTAACAGCCAAAGTGTAGTAGCCTGGCAATGACTGAGAAGCACGATGGGCTACTTTTCACTGAAAGTGTTCAAGTAGAGGCTAGACAACCATATGCCAGGACTGCTTTAATTTAGATTGAGCAGGGAGTTGGGATTCAATAGCCTTCCAACTCTAGAATTCAATGACTGACACTGCTGCAAGGGTTTTTCTGAAATCAAGATTGAGCTGGAAAAATTGGACATGCAATCATTAGTGGTTAATGCTACCAAATTTGAAGATCAGTGTTTAAAAGACTCAAGACAATGGTCTGGGCTGTTCAGTGATCTGTACCACGACTAGCCTAGAGCTGTTAGTAAATAATTCAGAACCTACATTCAAGGACTGGGAATTGAAATCCAACTCAACAGAAGGATGGAGAAAGCTACTGTACATCATCTCCTTCCCCTTTTTAGAAGGCACGCAAAGGTCCCAGACCTTTAGCCAAAGACCTTGTTGAAACGATGGAGGTCAGGGTCTGGTCAATGCTGGAGCCAATGGATACTGACTTTCATGATGGAAGACTGGAACAACCCTGACGGTGTTCAGGAAATTACTGAAGACTTGGTGGTTCTCCTATGCTTTGGGGACAGGGCGATTGTGGAGTCCTCTTTTTATTTTGTTGTTTTGCTCTTCTAGTCCATTGTAATCTTTTTTATGTTGGTTTTTAACTGTAAGCCACCCAAAGTTCTTTAGCTGTCAGGTGGCAAGTAAAGTAAAAGTAAAAGTAAAAGTAAAAGTAAAAGTAAAAGTAAAAGTAAAAGTAAAAGTAAAAGTAAAAGTAAAAGTAAAAGTAAAAGTAAAGTAATTAAGTAAGTAAACTGCAAGTGGACCAACAGATTAAAAATGTTTCTGCATGACTATTTTTTATTTCTCTTCCTGTTCCTACTGCTTGGAAAAAAACGGAATTCAGGGTCCAACTCTCTTTTCATGGGCCAGATCTGAGTGTCAGCAACATACAACCACATCCCCACCCCCGCTCCAAATCTTTGCTTACTCACACAGGCAGTTGCTGCTACAACCCCACCCACGATGAATGGTGTCCCATTGGCTTCAGGAGGTCTGCCTGAATATTAGCAGGTGAGTTGGCGAGGCTCACACTGATTAACTTATGACTGCGGTATAGGAAGCCTGAAAGCTTGCACTAATAACTCCGTGCTACACTCTGCCCATCTATTGTTAAATCACTAGGGATACAAAGCCGGCATCTTGGTGTAGACAACGTTTCTCCTTATAAGTTCCAGAGCAGCACACATCAGAAGCAGCCTTCTAATGAAGAGTGCGTCCTTCTCCCTGGCAGTCTGAGTCAACCAGACCAGGCTGGAACAGAGAGCCCTCCCCAGGGCATAGGAGGAGACCAGTGCCACCCAACCCTCCACAATTTCATCAACTGATAGGACCTTTGCTTTGCCAAAGTGGTGCAGCTGAGCCATAAATCAAACATCTCTTCAGCTTCTATTCTATCTGGCATGGCAGGGCCTTCCCCCCCTCCCCACCACCTTTTCTTAACAGACTGTTGGAAAAGATTTCCCGTATCAAAACAAAGGCTGTATGGAAGGAGCATGATGCTGTCCCAAAAGTTCCTGCCTGGGAAAGGATTAAGCTTGATATTGGATCCATCCCAGTCACACTACAGCATATGCGCCTCCTCAAAGTAACAGAGAAGCCCGACAGGGCCTCCCCGCAGAGCTGAGCAATCCAAAAGCGCAGGGCCTGGCCAAGCACCCTTCCACAGGCTAACCTGCTTCCAACTCTCAGGGGGAGGGGGGGAGAGTCATGGGGAAAAAACGGGCATGTCTAAAGCACTCGGTCGAACTCATCTGTGCTCTCTCTTATGTGCCACTTTCTCTGACCCACCAGGAATTTTTTTCAAATTCATTGCTGCCTCATCTAACATGTTCTCTGGGTCACCTTATTTAACTTACATATCCCAACAGGTCAGTTTCAATTTCTAAGTTCTGCCCCTTCACAAATCCTACAGACCACCAAATGTTTTGGCAGACAACCTGCAGCCATCTTTTCACCTGGAGCAACGTTCCTGATCAGTACCTCAAACTGAAAAAGAGAACACTGTGTCTGTACGTGTGCGCGTGTAAAGGTCACCCGCTAAGGTTCAAGACTGTGTGGGAATTTAACCCTGCTTCACCCCAGTGAAACCAGAAGAGTCTAAGAGAGGAGATATCCTTGGATGAAGCCTATCAAAGTACTTTGTGCATTTTATTGACACAAATAACTTACTCTTGCTTCTCCTTTTATTCTCTCTTCTGTTGAAAATTTTTAAGTTTTCCAACGTAAGTTCTCTGTGTGCATGCATGCATACACACACACACACGCATGCTCAGGCATGCTGTTCTGCAAAAGCGTCCTATACGGATTCTAATAATAATTCCTTTCTTCATTGGCCTTCCTATGGGTTAACAGATGGACATACCACTCTTGTTAATTTTGAAAGGTGAACTGCTTATCCCCTACAATGGACAGCACTGAAGGGAAGCTTCTGCTGTACTTGACATCGGCCAACAATTACTCTTCCAGCCAGCACACAAATCCGTGTCAAAAAGTTCTGCAGTTCAAAAAATGTAATTACACCGTGCACATAACACAGCCATAACAACTCTGTCTTATTTGGACTTTTAAAATTAGGCAGCGGCTGCTTTAACGTTTGACTATGTATTTTGTATATTAAAACCAACTCTAGTGTACTTTGTAAGGATTTGGAGCTAAAAATGTAGATTTGCAGGTAAAAAATCATTAATCAATAATTGAAGAGACAATGAAGTGACTGAAAACATCCACTCTCTTTTCCACCTGAGCAAAGAAAAAGAGGGAGCTACAAGACAACTGGTTGATTTGGTCAGGTTAAGCTGCTTGTTTGAACATATTAAGATTTTCATTAACAGGATGGCAGCCCTATAAAAACATTTAGGCCTTTCAGAGTTGTACGTTTTGCAATATCGCAACAAGTGGGGGAGTGCCTTTGGGATGGAGCAATTACACAATTTTAAACCGCAACGGAAACAGAAATTCGTCCTAGATCAGGCAGGGCTAATGGGGCCAGGTCATCTGAGGGACCGCCTCTCCCCAGTTACATCCACCCATCCCATCAGGTCCAGCAGAAGAGGCAAGTTACAGGTCCCATCTACCAAGGAATGTCGCCTGACAGGACCCAGGAGGACAGCATTTTCTGCTGCAGCACCCACCCTTGAAACATTACGCCCTCTGAGGGTAGGCTGGCCCCGATCCTGCTAGCCTTTCAGAAGTCTCTTCAAACGTGGTTCTGTCATTGTGCCTGTGGATCCAGTGGTGGTATGGAACTTGTCAGCTGGGTATACTGTTAGCAATTGTATGCACTGAACTCTCCAACAAATTAAGCTCTAAACTGTTTTAATTGGTTTTTAATTGTTTTCCTTTTAGTTGTTTGTCTGCAACTGTTTATTGTTTTTAATTGTGTCAGCTGCCCAGAGTCACATACGTGAGATGGGCGACTATATGAATGAATGAATGAATGAATGAATGAATGAATGAATGAATGAATGAATGAATGGAGATGGAAGAGCCATCTAGTCTGGCATTCAGTACCCATTGTGGCCATCGGGTTTACAGATGGGAAGCTCCCCGCCAGGATGTGAGGGCCACAGCACTTTCCAACCCATCTTTCACTCTGTTATAAGGTTGCACTAAATGCATGGAAAAATAAACATGTCCTCCTTGCAGAGCCACCATTAAACACTAGAGGGCAGGCACAGCAGCTTTACAGCCAGTGCTACAGCTTGGTTCAAAAGGGAGCTTAGCCCTTAAAACAGAGTCACTTCCTCTCTGACATTCTACTGTATGCCCCTGAGAATGCTAGACTTTCTCTAAGGAATCCTATAAGAAACCAGAGGAGGACCAGGCATGTTATCAGTGAGAGCCTCTGTAACGCTAGAAAGCATCAAATATCTGGGGTCTGCCTTGGACCCCAACTATGACCCTCAAAATTGATCCGGACTGAAAGGCTTTCCCAATAACTCTCTGGCTTCACTAAATAATTTAATTTCATCTTCAATCCTTTACCTTCAATTCTCCCCAGAAGACTTTGATGTTATAATAGGAAATGGCTTCACGTTTCCTTTCTGAAGCTGTTTGTCCTTTTATCGAATTGTCAAAGGAGCGATATAACTCAGTTCCCCGAAAGCGACACAACCGACCCTTTGTAATCTGATCAGCAAGAGTCCCAGCTCAAACCCTTCCACTTCTTGGGCTGAAAAGGCCTCAGAAAGGAGGGAGGGAGGGAGGAAGAGTCAGAAGCAACGGCAGTGGCTGGAAGTCTTTGGTGCAAAGGTCCTACTGGCTTGTTGGGGAGGGAGGCGGACAGGCGAGCACTACATCCACAGCCTCGGGCGCCTGAATGAATGGTGGGATCTAACAAGCAAAAAAAATAAACCCCAACTATCTCTACTTTGGCCAGGTGTCCATGCCGGGCGGCTCCTTTGAGGAGCCTGGTGCCATGACAAGCAGCTGCGGTGCATGGGACTGTTCCTGAGTAAAAGCTTCTTTTGCTATGCCAAGCTTACGGTTTTTGTTTTAACCCAAACACTTCACCCCATAGTCCGTAAGTTTCCATTTGCACAAGTGTGCGCACCCTTAAACTAATACTTTGTTGAAGCACCTTCTGATTTTACAACAGCATTCAGTCTTTTGGGGTAGGAGTCTCTCGGCACGGCCCGTCTTGCCTTGGGCATCTTTGCCCACTCTTCCGTGCAGAAGCGCCCCAAATCTGTCAAACTGCGAGGGCATCTCCTGGGCACAGCTCTCTTCAGGTCACCCCCCCAGATTTTCAATTGGATTCAGGTCGGGGCTCTGGCTGGGCCATTCCAAAACTTTGAACTGCTTCTGGTGAAGCCATTCTTTTGCTGATTTGGAGGCTTGCTTTGGGTCACTGTTGTGCTGAAAGGTGAAATTTCTCCCCATCTTCAGCATTTCAGCAGAGGCCTGAAGGTTTTGTGCCAACATTGACTGATACATGGAACTGTTCCTAATTCCCTCCACCTTGACTAAAGCCCCAGTTCCAGCTGAAGAAAAGCAGACTGAGAGCATCATGCTGCCGCCACCGCGCTTCACCGGGGGGATGGTGTACTTTTGGTGATCCCCAGTGTTGTTTTTGCGCCAAACGTACTTTCTGGAATTATGGCCAAAAAGTTCAACCTTGGTCTCATCAGACCAGAACACATCCTCCCACATGCTTTTGTCAGACTGGACGTAGGGTTTTGCAAAATGTAGCTGGGCCTGGGTGTTCTTCGTTGTAAGAGAAGGCTTCCGTCTTGCCACCCTACCCCACAGCCCAGACATATGAAGAACATGGGAGGCTGTTGTCACTTGCAGCACACAACCAATACTTGCCCGACATTCCTGCAGCTCCTTTAATGCTGCTGTAGGCCTCCCGGCAGCCTCTTGGACCAGTTTTCTTCTTGTTTTTTCATCCATTTTGGAGGGACGTCCAGTTCTCGGTAATGTCACCGTGGTGCCATATTTTCTCCACTTGTTGATGCCTGTCTTCACTGTGTTCCAGGGTACGGCCAATGCCTTGGAAAGTTTTTTGTGCCCTTCTCCTGACCTTCCGACAAAGAGATCCCTTTGAGGCTTTGTAAGCTCTCTGCAGACCTTACAGGCTTTTGCTGCAAGAGGCGACTGAGTAAACGTCAGGAAAATCCGGCTAGAGGAGGTGAACTTTATATGGGCTTCGTCAGAGTCACTTTAACGGACGGCAGGTGTACTGACGACTATTTAACATCAGTTTGAATGTGATTGGTTAATTCTGAACACAGCCACATCCCTGCTTATGAGAGGGTGTGTTCATTTATGCAACCACATTTTATTTGTTTCATTTTTATCCCGCCTTTATTATTTTTTTATAAATAACTCAAGGTGGCAAACAGACCTAATACTCCCTCCTCCTCCTGTGTTTTCCCCTCTTTAGGTCTAATATTTTTTGCACATCTTCAGGTCTGGTCTTAACGAGCCATACCTCTATTTCCCTTGGCTTCTTAGGGGCCACCTCCACTGAGCAGCTCAGTGGTGGATCTGAGGGAAAGACTGCAAGTCCTTGTACCTTTAGCCTGGAGTGGGCTTCTCCACCAGCTTGGAGCTATTTTTCTGGATCTCTTCACCGTTTGGTTTGGTTTGCTTTCGCTCTCTCTCTCTCTCTCTCTTTTTTGTAACAGCGGCTGAACTTCTTCTATCCAAAAAAAACTTAAGTGCCTCTACTGAAGAACTCGTTGCAACCCTGCAGGGCCAGATAGAGTCCCTGATCCAGAAGAACAAGAAGTTAATGGAAAAAATACAGGTAAATCACAGCTCTGCCCACCTGGGCATTGAGAAATCTACCTAGCTGTTGTGGATAAATATTGTGTTTGTTTGTTTATTTCATTTTATATCCCGTTATAATTTTGTTATAAATAACTCAAGGCAGCGAACATACCTAATACGCCTTCCTCCTCCTCTTTTCCCCACAACAACCCTGTGAGGTGGGCTGGGCTGAGAGAGAGGGACTGGCCCAAGGGCACCCAGCCGGTTTTCATGCCTTAGGCGGGACTAGAACTCAGAGCCTCATGCTTTCTAGCCCAGCACCTTAACCACTAGACCAAACTGGTTGTTCTGATTTTTTATTTTTATTTTTTCCCCCTAAAAGATTTCAGGTTTTTTTTCCAATTGAATTGTACAGCTTGTATGTTATATTAAAGGTGGAAAAAATTCTGAAGTGATTTATCTTGGTCTGATTTTTTTGCATCTCAAAAAACTGGAATTTTAACAGGGGTGTGCAGACTTTTTATATCCACTGAATATACTTCCAGGACTATATTCCAATCATGAGTTCCATCCCATCAGGTTTCAGGAATACCAACAATGCCACAGTTGCACGCACAGATGGTACTAGCACGTCAGGTTCTCCTTGTCTGTTCCCATACTCTGAGCACCGGTGCACGGCCCTCTGGTATTGCCTTGCTATACCTTCTGGCGGATTCCAGAGCATCCCTTCCCTCTTATCACTTCCTTCCTTGTTCAAAAATTTACTGCCTTTGGGTCTAGGTTTTCAGTGTGGTCCTCAATACTGGCCTCCTGTCCCCTCCAGATTTATTTTAAAATCTGCCAGCCAACCTCAGATGTCTTCAAAACACATTCTTCCCTGTCTCCGAGGTGCCGCCCATCTCCTGCCTAAAACTCTTCCTACAGAGAGTGTAGACCCTGTTCCCGCAGCTCAGCTGGAAGAGGTGTTCCTGCTCTTCCACACGAACCTTGCTATGGGGAAGAGGCTGGCAAAAGCAAGAGGCTCCACTGGGAAGGAGCGACCTCAACCCTTTGGAAGGGCATGCTTGTGGAAGAGAACCATTATACCTTACCTAAAATCACAACCTCAGCCCTGCCTTCGTTGTTACAAAGCCTGGCCTCCAAGCACGCAGTTCCTAACTCCAGTGTCCCCCAGAGGCATTCTCCAAGATTATCATTATCAGGGTTGAAGAGTCTATAAAAAGGATGAGGGGAGGGGAGAATATTCCATAGGGGCAGAGCCAGGGAACAGAAAGTGACAGAATCATCACCAACAGCCCTGTCTCAAACAAGGCAGCCAGCTGTAACCGGCTGCTTTACTGTTTCTAGCAATCCAACAGCTCCCCCTGATGGTATACAAGACCTTATACAGCATTGTTAAGGATGGGGGAAAGAAGAAAGATTGAGGGAAATCTTGGCCATTTCCCCCAGAGAATTCAGGAACAAAATGTGATTATTTGGGGATGGGAACACGGATGGCTGTGCTGCCAATGTCTCCAGAGATTACTTGATATGGCTTGATTGCTCACCATACAATTTTTCCATTTATTTAGCAGCTCACCCAAGGTTGCCCGGCCACCTCCCTCATTTTACCTCTACAAAAACGCGGGGAGAGGTTAAGCTGAGAGACAGTGACTGGCCCAAAATCGCCCAGTGTGCTTCACAGTTAAGCTGGGACATGAACCTGAACCTCCCCAATCCTGGCCCACTCTTACCAAATACATTTGCAGAGTAGTACAGATGAAAATATGGATTTAGTTCACTGCGAAGTATTTCAGCAATCAGAGCTCCAACAGCTATAACGGCCCGTTCGCAATGCACAAAGCACTCCTTGGTGACAGAGCGGATTGAACGGCAAGCTGCCTTGCGCGAAGTGACCTTGACAGATCTGTTCATCGCCGAGGTCCGCCCTCTTGGCTTTTCACACACTTTTAGGCGGGCTCCATTTGCTTCTAATTTCTTACAGGCTGGGATGCCCACGTCTCCTCGAAAAGTTCCCCGGCCGCCCTTCATCAGGCCCCACTTCTCTCGTCAGCAGCAGCAGCACACACAGGTCAACTCAGCAGACTCTCATCAATGAATGGGCTCCGACAGCTCTACAGCCAAAGCCAGGAGGCTGCGCTGTGCGGGGCTTTTCGGTTTTTCCGCCCTCCCCCTCCCCGCCCCCTGCAGAAAATCTGGAGGAGAGAATTTCAGAGCCAGGGCCGGGTCCAGCTGCTCTGCTAAGATACCTTTGTCCAGACCGCTTTTGGCCTTAGCGCGCAAGCAGCATCTGCTGGAGCGGCCTCCTGACTACAGAACCCCCATCAGCGAGCGAGAACTCAGCTTCCCCGATCAGGCCGTGGCCTGCTCAGAGGGCACCCTCAGGCCGCCCTCTATCGACGGGCCCAGTAGAGATGCATCCAACCAAGCATCACACTCCACAGACTGATAGGGCCTTCTGTTCTGCTACCTCACAGTTTGGGACAGAAGAATTTAATCCCAGTCCATCCCTACATAGAGCAGGTGGTCATCAAAGTGAATTGCGATATATTTTATTCAATGAAACAAGATTTCTCTATAAAAATTGGTTAAGTCGGATAACAATAGTAAGAACGACAAGTAACGTGATTCGCATATTGCGTGGACCGGGGAAGTCAACGCTGCATAGAACGAGCTGGTGAGAAGAATATAGAGCTTCTGCGTGTTAAATGATGTGCCTTAACACACATCAGTGTCAGCTTCCCAACCACAGGCCAGGCCCATCACGGTAGGCCCTGTGTGTGAACTTCCTAGGAGCATCTCACTATTATTAGAAACCCGACGCTGGAATCACGTCGGCCGGATCAAAGCTTGGGCCAGCACTTCCAGCTACAGAGCTCTGCAGGACAGCCTAAGACTGCACAACCATTTTTCAGAACCTTTCACAGAACTACAATTTTCAAGTCTGGGGGAAGGAAGATCACAATGGTTAGATCAGATTTAAGCCAAATGAGATTGTGTTGGACAAACGCCATTAAGTGTGAACATTTTGTTGCTGTCTTGCTTATGGCAGATCCGATTCGTTGTCAGGTATCACAATATTATCTCCTCTGACTGGAGTAGATTATGTCTCTAGGGATTCAGGTAGAGAGAACGTTCCTTTTCATCCCCCACTACTTGATCCTTCCTGCATGCAAAACAAGCGTTCTGTCACTGAACCACAGTTCCTCTGCTTTCTGGAGACTTTCAGGTTGTACCTGTATTATGTGATTTTCTCCCCCCCCCAAAAAAATGTCATTTATAGAAAAAGAAAAAAAAAATGAGTGGATTATTTCTCGGATATTTACAACCAAGAAAACAAGCAAGGCCGTAACTCAAAACAGTGTTTGTTTAGAAAAGCATCTGCGCATAGTATTCTCATTAAGCATACTTTCGGCCTCCAGTTTGGCAAAATCCCTTTATCCACTGGCAATAATCGAGATAGAGTAAGAATCTTGCTGGAACCAGAACTGGACTGCTGCTGTCCTGCCTGAGGTGTTGCAACGGGGTGGAATACGAAACCAGACAAAATTTAAGGCTTGGAAAGTACACACTCCACAATAAAAGGGCATTGCCAGTTTTTCAGCTCTATTGTCCTGCTAAAGCCGAACACTAATCACAGAGCCGTACAACCGAAAGATTTTCCAGCTATGCAACTAGCATCACCTAGTGGAGACAAGGACAAAGATTTCAAGGATTTTTCCAGCTTCCAGAATGAAATGGCTGAGTGCACACATAATTCCTTAACTGAAAACTTGGGCGGGGGGGGGGGGAGGGTAGAAGCATAAGGAGGAGTAAAAGTGAAAAAAAAAAAAATAGAAACTGTATTTGAAAAAGTTCCAGAATGACAACAAGTCCCCATCTAGGAAAATCAGTGCCTATGGCAAGTGCTTCACTCTTCTGCAATTGTAAATTGTTTCCTGCTCACTCATTAGTGGGTCTCTCCATGGGGGAGATACCAGGGCAGAAATACTAAAAATGCAAACAGCCAACTGCACAAAGTAAGAGAAGCGTAACTTTCCGTTAAGCTGTGGAACGGTAGCGACCCTTCCTGTCAGAGAGCAATCAACTATTTCATGTGGCTTTAGACATCGCGCACAGTAAAATTTCTTTACCTGTTACGCCACACAGAGGCTCTGGGAAGCTTCTACCCAGTTACAGCCAGCTTAGAGGAGCCCAACAGCCCACTGGCACTTCCTTTCTGAAGTTCAATCACACCACTAGGAAACCACGTTGCTGAAAAAATCATGCCATAGCGTCCTGACAGACAATCGCTTCCTAATGAAGCGATTTAAACTTCCTATTTAAAGTTCAAAACCTGTTAATGTCCATACTGGCAAGATGCACCAAGCACCTCAACACAGTATGTATTAAGAATAATGGTAAATACGCAGAATCAAAACAACTTCCATGCTTGCTCTTTTCACAACCACAGCATGTATGCATGCAGCATTTACTAAACACAACTAATAAAGCTACGTGCAAACCGCAAAACTCACTTCAAATCCCCATCTCATATACTGCTTCACAGGACAGACCCACTCATTCATTAGCATTGGTTAAGGCTCCAGTAATGACAGAATTAGCTTTCCTTAACAAAACCTATGCCATCATGGGCAGGGTCACAACATGGGAACACCTAAACCCAGACAGCTGTCAGTCAAGGGAGGGACTGTTTTAACACCAACCACACCAGGCTTATTTTGGTTAAAACACCCTCCCTTGGGAGGTACCTTTGGGACTTTAGCAACACATTCGATAGCAGTGAACTCGGCTTCTCTAGTTATTTAGAGCAGGGTTGTGGAACTGCCCCATTTTTTACTGGATTATGGTGTCCCTTTGACACAGCTGAATATGACGACTTACAGGGGCCAGCCAAGCCTCACCTCTGTCCAGCTGCCTCCAGACACTCCTGCAAGCATTTGCACCAGCACGGACTCCCGATGAGGTGTGAGATACATCCACTATGTACGAAGTCTCTTGGCAACAACTCCAAATAAGACAAAAACCTCCACGGAGTCTCTCACAGCTGAGCTCTAAAAGCACTCACATACACTCCCACGGGTCCCCACACGTGAACAAGCAACAACTCCAAGCAACAGTTGGAGCAACGCTTGCATGCCTCAGATCACTGGAGGAGGGATGCGTGCGGGATGTCTGCTGCCCGGTTTTTCCACTGCGTGTCCTCAATGCCAGGAGCGTGTTCCCGTCATTTCTGTGCCTATACTTCGTCGCTGCAACGAAGGAAGGGGGGGACGCTCTATTTCCAAAATACCTGTGTCGCATGTAGCGTGACTCTGTGTTCCAGAACCTCCAAAAAGAAACTATGGCTGGATTAGTGGCTCTTCCAGCCTGGCTTACCCAGCTTTATCTTTCCACAAAGGTTCACAGGTCAAAATTCGTTATACCTGGGGGTGGGCAAAAGGGGCTGTGGCAGGGGAAATGGGAGAAAGCAAAGAAAGGTTGCAAATTATTGGGAAGCCTTGGACCAAGAGTCTGCATGGGCCTCTGCTACCCTTCACACAGAACAAGGAGAGAGCAGCTCAGATAAGATTGTTTAGGGAATCTTATCTGGAGCTCATCAGGAGCCAATTGAACTTTGGTTTCCAAACAAAGCACGCTTTCAGATTATAAAGTAGCGCCATTTAACCCAAGCTAGAACACAAACTTCAGTGCCTTTCTGAGCACAGCGGCTAAGTACTACTAGATCCTCCCCAAGGTACCATTTTTCTTCCTTTATCTCACTCATTTTCCCTGCAGATACTTTTACACAGCACAATAAAAGAAGCTATGAGGAGAGTGGGGATTGGAAACCTTGGCTTCCGGACAGATCTTTTCCCAAGCACACAGGCCACTGAATTTGGGAAGGCTTGCCCACAGATTTTCCTGGCATTTCAGTTTCACTAGGCCTCTTTCCCTCCTTTCTGACAAAAGACTGGGCACAATATGTGGATTTTTCTTCTTAGTACAGATAATCTAGCAACTGCCAAGTAATTTACATGATGTCTTTTTAGTCCCTTTAAAATATTAAATATGAGGGGTGTGCACAAAACAGGAAAAATGTGGAGGTTCCGACAAACTATTTTGAGGTGCTGATGGCTCAACAGAAATGATAGGAAACAGAAACACCGTGGCTGTTATGGGTTTCAGATATGATAAAATAAAACCCAGAGAGGACAAGTAAGGCAAGGCTGGTTCTAACTACTGCCTGGAACAAACAGCCCTGTTTTGTTTGGTGCACAGGACAAAACCACTCATCTGAATCACAGAAGAAAACAGCCCCACCCCACCCCCATTCAGAAACAAAATACCTAAAACGTGTGTGTTTCAGTTCAGGCAGAGAGTAACCAAAATTAGCTGTCCTGTGAACAGAATCGTCTCAGCATTTTTCACATCCCTGTTAAATATCCATCTTCACACACTCACCATGATTTGGGCTCCCCAAAATGCAGGTAGTTGATGCTGTAGAGATCCATGTCCTCCGTATGCCACGCAAACGTGGTCTTCCACATCCCAAAGTAGAGGTAGGGGGTATTCACACCTTCTATGATAATTCCACACTGATGTTCCACCATGTCAAGAAGAGTGTTCAGATTCCCGATATTCCACTCTTCCACATCCTGTGGGTGAAAATAAGTCCAGATATCAAAGGAGAAGCAAGTGCTCCTTCCACTCCCAAACAAAGGGGGCACTGACTGTCACATTCGCAAGCAGCATGGCAAGGAAAAAACATCTGGCAGGAGCAGCTATTACGAACAGCAGGATACAAGGCACGTAACGGCCCACCGAGCAGTTCTGAGAAGGAAACAGGCTAAAACACACTCTATCACACGGGTGCCCCTCTGCTGTCTAAAGCCTGTTTATCACAACTTTTAAGATTCAATTCAAGATGCAACAAAAATGGAAGCACTTTTCTAACAGTAACATGCAGAAGTAGCTACAAGAGGGAGAAAGAGGGAGAAAGATTTGGACTGAAATCCACCCCACCACAGCTTACACGAAGTAAAACGCACCAAGTGTTCTGTCTCAAAGGTCCCTGTCCGCGAGATCCCTACAAACCTAAAATCAGTTTCAGAGCTGTTTAACTCCAAACCATTAATCACAATGGCCACAGTTTTGTTGGAACAAATCACACATATTGACACCAGAAGTCCTCAACCTTCCCATTAATTTATAGTCCCCCAGGACTCTCATATAATTTTAACCTGTTCCAAAGTTATCTAAATCTGTGTTATGCATACGCTCTAAGTTTATTTCACAGTGACTTACTGCATCATACAAGGAACCACTGATATCTGCCCCATAAATAGGAGACACGAAAGTCAAATTTTTCCAGTATTTGCGTTCCAGATCATCAAAATCCTGATGACGAGGAGTACAGTACCTGGTGAGGAAAAAAGTTAAGAATTGGCAGCCGGCTCAAATACGACAAGGTAGCACACTTACTTTGGTACAGATTTTTGTAAACCAGAGTTTCCTTTATCTGATGAAAAGGATTACAGGCCACATCATTTAATGCCGTAATAAGTGCAGGACAATTTATTCTGTTCACTCCGCACGCAGAAAAGCACCGCCTTTCCAACTCTATTCTACAAAACGTTGCCCATGCGTAGTCAATAGAAGCATAGGAAAATGTGCCACGGAGGCAACGCAATGTGACCAGGAAACAACATCAGACATAAGCAGTGTGCCGTTATGCATAATTTTACTACAAAAAGAAACACAACCCTGCCTGGTTTAATCATCACCCAGGGTGGCCCCAAGAGAGACATACTTCTCGCTGTTAGCCAAACGCCGGTAATCTCCAACCAGCATGGGCTTCTTCTGAATGTTGTACTGGGTGAAGAGCCCCGACTGCCCAGTCACCACCTGCTGAATGGGAGCAGGAATCACCATGCTGTCGATATCATCGTAGCTCTTGCGTGGCTTCCATTCCTTGGGAGGAATCACCTGAAAAGTTGGGGAACAGAAAAGTGATCTGTAAAAACACACTCTGAAGAGGCACAGGCTACCGATCCTTAAGAACGAATCCCTTCCCACCTCCTTCAAACAAAAAAACCCCAATTCATTCTGGAAAGAGCAGGCTGGGGATTAGCTAATCTCAACTTCCCTATCACTAATCCAAGCCCAGTCACAAGAAAAGAGCATCAAGAGAGCTGAATTCAGAATTCCATTCGCCTTCAAGGAGCCTCAAGAGAAGTTCTTCCTAAACCAATTCCAATCAGGCAGCAAAGATTGGCATTCACGTCTCTGTTCCTCTAGGCTGTTCTGTTTTGTTCCATTAGACCCCCTCCTCCTTGTGAGGTTCATGGGGTTTGGTCAAGATGGCAGGCCTTCTCAGCAGCAGCACCCACTCTGTAGAATTCTCACCCCCCCCCGAAGATGCACGGAGCCCCCACCCTTCTTGCTTTTCACAAGCAAATGAAAAGCATCTTTTTTTCAACATGCCTTCAGCTTGAGATGATTGGGGCACCCTGGCGTATTATTTGTACTAGTTTTAAATTGTTTTTGCATGCTCCCCAGAATTCTTCAGGACTGGAGCAAACTAGATATACTGTTAAATTAGATGATAGACAGAATATACACCTGGCTGCTTCTCTATCATGATGTACAGGTTAGAAACAGAAAACAAAACATACTATTTAAAACTAACAAGGATTCTCAACCCTAAAAGCATCTATTAAGCCTCTGATATTGCAAGGCTGAACCTTATAAAGCAAAAGATTCCAGCATAGTTCAATTAGCAGAGCACAACTGAAAAGGTTTAAAAAAGGATGTGAAGTCAGCTTCTGAAGAGAAATTTGTATCACAAGCTAACATGGAAGCTTCTAGACCCAATTCAGCATCTTGACACTTTTTTTTTTTTTTTTTTACAAAAACCCTCTCTAGGATATATTCACAATGATGTATTTGATTATTGTAACCACAGCTTACAGGATTCAACCTCCAACAGAAAGCACTGTCAGAATCTTCTAACCCTGCTTCTGAGTCAATGAGAGAGAAATATCTCTCTGTTAAATTTCCTGATTCCACCACAGGAAAACTCAAAATCCCCAGTTGTGCAATATTGCTTGAAAAGTTTGTCCAGCATTCTAGGATTCCCTGCTAATGCTATTATCATTATAACTGAAAAAAAGCAGCAGCACTTACAATGTAAGTGTCTGCTAGACAGTGGCAACTATATTACTCCAGGGGTTATCATAGTCAGCCAAACAGTGAATCAAGGAACATTCAGCTATGCCGGCCTATCTTCAACAGCTGGATTCACAGTTCCCAGTCTCAGCCCTTAAGCTGGATGCCCAGGGATCAGTGCAAATCAGGCCTGTGCTTGCACAGCTAAGCCCCAGTTATGCCTATTCCTGAGGATGTCAGACTGACCCACAGCTTTACTTATATCCCAACTAGACTACTTTACCAATTTTATGCAAGACCATTTGGAATGATATCCATTAGGAAACATGCATTTCCCTTTTTAAAACAAATCTACTGGTTAGACTGCTGCTGGTGGGACAACAATGTACAAGGCTTCAAAGGTTGGGCTCCTTGAGAGCAAGAATTACTTGTAAGTTAGGAATCTCTCTTGAATAGATCACGTTTCGTGGGAACAAATGAGCTAGGGGAAGGATTCTTCTCTTCTGAATATAAGAACGTCTGTTTACACCTCTCCTTGGATTCTGTTTCCAGTACCCAAGTCCATTTCTGAACCTGAACCTCAATTTGTTTCAGGAATATTGCTCATTGCTCTTTGGGATCTCTGGGGTTTTCATCTTTAGATTGGGCTTTTGAATACCTTTGCTGCCTTCTCTGTTATAAACTGCGTTACTGACTTTAATCACACCTTAAGATGCCTAACCATCTGGAGGGAGGGAGGGAGGGAGGGAGGGAGGGGAGCTTATATTGATCTGTCAAAACCTAGTCAGTATCTTACACTACTAGGAGTCAAACACATGTTAATTATAAGCAATCATGTCTGATTGACATGATCCTTTGAAGATCCTATATTAATTCCTCCTACCTAGACAGAGCTGGAGATATCATTCCAAATGAAACAATGGAATGGATGTGTTGACCTTCACTGACAAAATTTATTTTATAGATGGCTGATCCAGCATAATACCCATGCCATTACTATAGCTCAGAAGCCATGTTCCCCAGCCTTTACTGACTAGACAAAAGAGAATGTATGATTCCAGCAAGCAATCTGAATCAACTGTGCTAAAAGGAACAGAAGATTTGCCCATTGCTCTGAAAGGTGATTGCGGAAATGCCCATCGCATATTTTATTTCTTCGACCTATACCCTGGCCAATATATGTTCTCTTTCTGAATATAAATAGGACGGTTTCGCTGAGGGAGAAAATATTCCAAAAGTACTAGAAGTCTGGGAAAGAACAGCATGAATTCTAGAGATTTTTTTCTTATTCCTGTTTTCCTACTCATCAGCAAGACTGGCATAAATTCTCTCTCTGTAAGAAAAGGGAATTCTTGTTTGTCTAGAAGAATTTAGCAGCATTAAAAGCCTGGCACCCCAGAAGGGAGACGTTTGACTGTATCTGCTTTCTAAAACTGTCTGGGAGCTAATTAAAATACTCTTTGTCAAACACACTACATATAGTGAAATTAATTAGTACACTTGAGTGGACAAGGAATCATATCCTCAAAAGCTTTTATCAATACCAAAGTCCCCTGTGAAATTGTACTGAAATGAGTTATTTGACCTGTTTTAATGAGGAACCAGTGTCTCATTTCTTAAAGCTGTACTCAATTTTGTTCTCTATAAATGTTTTTGTATCAGGCTGTGCCAAATAAGCCCTAGCTACAAACGAGAGAACAATCTTGCAAAAAAAAAAAAAAAATCTGGCAGATGTGTTCCAGTGTATTTGTATTCAATGTATCCAAAACATCAAGCACACACATTTTATACCGAAGCGTTATTCAAAGGCATCATGTGGTTCATTTTGCTTCGGCTTTTAAAGAACAGTAAATGGTGATTATGTGAAACCAGTTAACTGTGATTTATTTATCAAACCATGTTTAAACAAAATATGAGCTACCATGGGAACCCTCAATCTGGCACTCCCAGTGCATAACCACGGGGCATCCTTTGTTTTTCTCTCTCACTTGATTTTGTATTTTTAAAAAACCTAAAAAAGACCCAGGGTAGCCCAGTGCGTTATCTGGAACTTTGCCCCTTGGCACAGAAAAAACAAAGGAAGCGAGGGCAGGAGGGTATACGTGTGGAAGGAAGTGTCAGGTGGGATGTCAAGTGGCATTTTTATAAACTGGTGCTTTATAACTGGCCTTGATCCCCACAAGAGTAATTTTTTGAGAGAAAATCCAGAGTGTGGATTCCCAGACATGCCACCAATCTCTGAAAGCTGACAATGGCAGTTTGGTATAATAGGAGACATAATGATCTATACTTTAATGCACAGACCTGACTGAAGAATTCAAATTGCCTCCCAACAGTTAAACCATTTACAGCTTTTAGGTTAGCTGGGACTGCCTCCCAGACCACCAAGTGGAGCCTACAGCACACTCACCTTAGCCAGTCCTGCTCTGTGAGCACCTTGGGATTCAATATAAGCAATGTACTTTCCAAAATCCTGGAATTCTTTTAGCGTTGGATGGAACGTCATAATTTTACAGCTGGGATTTTGCGGGCTTGGGTTTTCTGACCCCATCCTGCTGAAGATGGTTTAGCACTTATGCTGCAAAAAAGAGACAGAAAGAAAGAGAACAAAAAGAAGAAAGGGAAGAACAAAAGTTAAAACCTACCACTGTATCTTTCCATTAATAAATGTAAGAACATTTTAAGTACTATTCAGACTGAAGTCCAGCTGGTACAACTTAACTAGGTAAGTTCTTTTATTGGGGTACTTCTAGTATTTCTACAATCAACTAGTATCATTATGTTGTAAAAATAACACTGATAATCATGAGAATCATAATCACTATTTAAGAAATACACGCTCCACCCCTTTAGCACATAGCCCTTAACAGAGCTAGCAAGTTATTTTAAAAATTGCTATTTAGAGTTACTTGAGCAGAAATCTTCTCTCACTACAAGGGAATGCCAAAAACTGATAAAGAACTTGGGATGCCTTTTGTTTCTGTATTTATTCGACTGGTATTTCAAATTCCGTCACCACCCATCTCACTCAAGAGCGACTCTGTTAGCTTCCAAGAAATTCTAAAACAGTTTGTTCCAAGCAAGATGCGCAATTGTTAGGAACTGTGGAAGTTGTAACCCAAAAGATTTAAAGGGCACAATATTCGGGGCGGCTGCTCTGAATTCTGCCTATGGAGACCATCAGAAGCACTTTTGCTAAGCCAATAAAAGCACACAAGCTTATTGCGTTAAACAACTGATAGGGTTCCTACTGTACTAAGCCAGGAGTCCTCAGACTGTGGGTTATGACCCCTGGGGGGTTGCGGGCAAATCTGAGGTGGAGTCACACGTTTGGGGGGTTTGTGCACACAAAGCTGTTATCACTGAAGAATTTGCTCCTACCATGCCTCGAGTAGCTGACAGCAAACTTGGGATTTTCTACAGTTGCTACTAGAGTGAGTAGCCATTGACCCCAAATGAAAGTGGAGCAAGAAGTGAAGTGGTTTCAAGAATTATGAACAGCTAGGCAAGTCGATCCTACCTATTAAAAATACAGTTTTAACTCTGATTGTTTCTATGGCTTTATTGATAAACACAAAATTTAATCATTACAAATGATATATTTATTCATCACTAGTTTTATCGGGGGGTTGTAAGACGAATTCGTTCATCACAGTCATTGCACCAAGCTATAAAGTAATTTGTTTGGCTTACTGTTGTGTGAGCCCAGCCACTGTGGCTTATTCAGCAGTTAAGTAAACCCAACACTGAATGATTTTCCTCATTTACTGACCCCAGATACTTCTATCACCCTCTCATATCACCAGGATGATGAAATACAATGAGAAAAACATTCTCTAGCATGCTTAGCAAGCAAGAACTTTTGCTGTTCTGGGGCTGGCTTAGCTCTCTGCTGGACGAAAGAAGCAGAACAATACGAACTGCAAATTCCAACAGAAAAGTAACTGTGGGAGAAGTGAGAAAGAAATCTTTGTCCAGCTGAAAACAGATGAAAAATTACAGCTTTAAGGAAAGGAAAATTCACCAAGGTTCAAAAATGAAGCCAGATATATGAGGGAAGGAGGGAGGTGTCAGGACTTTACATTAATACAAGCCCATTACATGATTTGGCCAACTTTTTCCAGCCCACCAGAGAACCTCAGCTTTTATTTTTATGCCATCTTTACTTAAAAAAAAAACAACCCTAAACCAAAAGACACCTGCGTGCATTAGAAGAAGAAAGGAGCCTGGAAGAAAGGCCTAGCAGGAATGGCAGGAGACCCTGGATATGTTTAGCCTGGAGAAGAAAGAACTGCTGGAGGTAGCTGTCTTCAAAGACCTGAAAGGCTACCAAGCAGAATGAGGAAAATTACCCCAGAAGATGGGACAAAAACACAATGTTTTGAACTAGGAGGAAGCAGGAAGAATTCCGAATGGTAAGAGCAGTTTGGCAACGGAACAGACTGCATGGTGAGAAGTGGGGGTTGGATATGTATTTTGTATATGACAAAATCTGGCAACTATAAAACCAAATGAGTTCCAACTTGTAATTACAGGTTGATCCTTACATGACCCTGGGAACTGCAGCTTGTATAAAGTAGATTGTCACTGCTTTATCTTCTACCCATCAAGAACTGTTTGTCCAGAAAGGAATATATACAATTCCCATCTGGAGGTCCCTCAACCTTAACTTAGTCCGGTCCCACCACTACAGTGCTAACTAACGGTGCTTTTGTGGACTGAACAGCTGCCCTACATAACAGGGCTGAGCCAAACTTGGCTGATCTCGAAAAAGCTAAGTAAGTCCAGGCTTGATTAGCGCTTGGAGGAGAGACCCTGTTAATCTCATCAACAGGCTAACCACTTTTCCAATGTCAGGGGGAAATCCCATTCCCCTTACTTAAAAAGGCACTGCTATACGCAGCCCTCCATACCAAAGCTCTCCCTAGCTGCACCCTCCCCTCTCCATTTCCCAGAGACAAACCATGCTTTCCTGTAGACGTCTGCTCTCTACATGAGTCCCAATCAGTGGACATTTTTTAACCCTGATTGAAAACCATGATTTAATTCCAATGTAATCCTTCTTCATTGTTTTCCAAGGGAAGTAAACGCAATGGAATTAGTCTGGATCCCAGAGGAGTATTCTAAGGTTTTAACAGGAAAATCCTATTAGATTGGGTTACTTAGGAAAGCTTGTTTGTTCACACGTCTTTGAAATAGCCAGCTTTGTTCCTTTCCTTAGGCTGCCTTGATAAATTACTTCAACAGCCCACTTTCTCCCTGTATTTTAACAGCTGCTATGATTATTGATACAAAAGGGTGTGGTGATGAAAAAGAGCTGGGAAAAGGGCTCTAATGCGGAGGCCAGGCTCCAGATTCCTTCCTTGTCCTCTCCTCACACCCAGGAAGCGGGCCTTCCCTGTGGCGGTGCCTACCCTTTGGAATCATCTTCCCTCCAACATGCGGCTAAGCCGACCCTGCAGGCCTTTAGAAAGGCAGCTAAGACCTGGCTCGTTCGTCCCTTAGGAGCGTGGATCAGGCTGCGCAGAGTTCCCATCTGGTGTGATATAACAAATTTGAGTCCCTGATCACCAGTTACTCACTTTGTTTGTTTCATTTGAATTTGCTGGGGGTGGATTTTCATTTACTGGGTTTTATATGCTCCCCAGAGTTGCATTGCTTGAGTTGGGCAGCCATATAAATGCTTTAAAGAAGTGAACAAACAATTTCTTTAACCTTCCCAACAGGATTCAGACTATTAACATAAACATAAGTGCCTATTTCAGTCACAGACCCAGATTCGTCACAAGTTAGTATTGTTTTTATTTCGTAACCGAGAGGAACAATAAAGGCACTCGGGAGCTTAAGCACCCTCCACCAACTTAAAAAGGAACCCACACATTCACTGACTAAGCAAGCCAGTGTCGACTCTTAGCGACGCCACAAACAGATTCTCTTCACACACGAGAGGAGGTTTTTATAAAATATTCCATCAGATGAAACACTTGCGGAACGAGTCTGGCACAGAGGAAGCAGCGTCTCGTTCCAAAGCCAAAAAGCTATGAACCTCACACGACACCAGAGGGCAGCAAAGGGCACTCGAATCAGCCTCCCAGCAACGCCTCAGCTCCTCTGCAGAAAACAGAAACCGCAGCCAAGGGATAGAAGCGGGGCAGGCACGGCTTCCTGCACATCTGCTCAGGAGCAGAGCTGCTCCGGCTAAAGCACAGTCAACGGGCCAGTTTGTATGTGACGAAAGAACATCTCTCCGGTACTGAGTATTATCAGGATTGAGCAAAAATGCAACTGCGTATTTTCTGCCGGGCCTTAGGGGAGGGTGGCTGCGGCCCGTCGGGTATGTTTGTGTGGGGGGGCGTTGTTGGCCAGACTCGCCATCTTGTTCTTTATTTCTTTTTAATTTTTTGCTTCATAATCCTATTTCTCTTGTGCTTTCTACCTGTCTGGTTTTATCTTAAGCTGCCCAGACTCAGCATGGAGTTGGGCTGTGCCTAAACTGAAGGAATGAATGAATGAAATGGGCTGCTCTGATTGGGAAACCTCTGTGTGTGGTTTGTAGTGTTTTTTGTCTGAACTAGGAACACTAACTTGTTGGTTTCTTAACCAGGCAGAATCAGAATCCAAGAACAAGCCTGCATTTCAACTCTGGTTTGAAAAAGCAACAAGCCACGGATTCTAGCTCAAACCCGTCAAGCTGCTCCGGCTGACAGAAGCCGTCAAACGAGAATAATCAGGCAAAGTGCATCAGCATGCCTGCTTTGTCATGAGCAACCAAGCTGGGCTTATTGTTATGGTTCAGCAAGGCCAATGTTTAACGCTGGCCACAAACTAAAAGCTCCTTAGCCATTGGACAGAGCCAATCAAGTAGGTCACACTGCTTGTACAAAGTTGTAGGAAGAGAAAACAATCGCAACAACCGAAGTGTGTTTTTCTTCTTCTTCTGGAAAGCAAGACGTGATACAAGTGTTCCACAGAATCTGTCCTGACTTAAGCAAAAAACCACGCTGAGACTAGAAATTCAGTCTCTAGTGTTTATTACCCGCTATAGTAGACAGAAGATCCTGCCAAACGGAAGGGGCGTGGGAAACCCAGACAGGTAAACCCCCAAACTCAAGGCGGGTCTGCTCTGGGTTTCTTCGAGGGACGGTTCAAAGCCTCTGAACTGCGCGTGCGTTTTCCCCCTGGAGAGGGGCCCCCTCCTGCTCACCATCCGTACTCATGACAGAATCTCTCCAAAGGGAAAATGAAACCTGCCATCCAAACTCTTCCACGTGCAAGAACCTGAAGCTGAAAAACGGCTGCTTCTTAATTTCTTCAGGGTGTACTGCAGATTAGGGTGGGAGTCGAAGCGTATGCAGGAAGACTTGGGCGAAGAGAAGGGCAAAAACGACGACGGCAAACCGAATTCGAGGCTCGCTACGAAGCCAACTCGCTATTTACGGACCGTTGCTTAGTTCAGTCTTCTGACGTAAAGGAAGAGAATTGACTTCTTACACGCTACGAAAAGCGAAGTAGAAGAACGCAAGATCCGCCATCAGTACATCCTTGTTTCACCCGGATCCGTTTTTGGAGACGGAGCCCAAGTAAGTTTTGCAGAGCAATTCTGAAACCATGAGCCAACGAGGGCGTCCTAGTGAAAGGAAAAGGTGTGCAGGCGAAGCCCGCCAGGAATGCTTTTAGGAAACAAGTGAACGCATTTTCCAGAAGGAAGGATTCGTTTCAGTTAGAACCACAGGGAAACACTTTTCAGTACATCCATGCTAACCCTCAAATATTAAGACACTGATGGCTCTAGAGCAGTGTTGCCGAACCTGGGGAACTTGAAAATGTGTGGACTTCAGTTCCCAGAGTTCCCCAACGAGCCCCAGCCAGAAGTCCACACACCTTCAAGTTCCCCAGGTTCGGCAACACTGCCCTGGACAGCAAAGCGTGAAAGCCAAGGGACGCTGTGGCTTCTCGCCTATAACTTAGCAGGTTTCCCGTAACAACGTCCGAAGAGCTCGTCTTCGTCGCTAACGTCTAGCACAAGAAGAAAGGTACCGTCAGAGCGCTCTCTATGCTGTGGAGTTTGGATTCATCAGGAGTGTTTATGGTTTTTCCACTGAGAATGAACATTGCTTTCGCTCGCTAAAAAGTAGACAGATACTTCGACGTCCCGAAAAATGCGAAGCGGAGAAAAAAATCAACCAAGGGATCTTTTGTATACAACACTTTTAAAAACATAATCTGGAAAACTTGTGAATCTGATGAGAAAAAATGTAGGACTGAACTTCTGAACTAGGCTTCTTTTTTCAGAATCTGGTAGTGTCTTTTCCGACCAGACCCTGATTTTTTTTGTTACTGAAGACCAACACGGATCTCCTATTTTTTCTTGTTCAGTCACTGAATCAGAATTTCAGTAACTGCTGAACTTCTGCTTTGTCCCGACAGAAATCTCTGGCTAGTGATTTCCTTCAATGTTTCCTTCAACTGTGACACGGATCTAGTTGCTCCCTTAGCTGTTCATGGATGGTGGGCCTGAAGAGCAAATCGATCTCCTACACATAGGATTTCTGGGCTTCTGATATGAGAGTTCGGGAAGATCTGAATTATTATGTGCCATGAAGTTGGTCCTGACTCTTAGCGACCATATATAGACCTCCTTCAGGATGAGTTTGAATTACACATCAAAGAAAGAGCTGTGCATATTTTGCACTGGTAGGATAATCCAAATAAAAGCAAGCCACTGAAGAAGCATAGGTATCAAACATACTGATAGCCCTGAGATCCAAGTCTCCTGATGATCTCCCCCAGAACGTATGCAGACATTGAAAACGGAGGCAAATGGAGTTTAAGGAACACCAAATAGTAGCACCCATTTCAAAGAGTGGTTTACTCCAAATGGCACCAGCTGAAATCTACTTAAGAGATAGGAATAGAGCCACTGCAAATCCCTGCCTCCTATTCCCAAGTATCTCAGGTGATCCAGGAGGAGTCTGTGGCCAATAGTGCAGAAAGGTCCTAAAGGGGCAAATATAACTAGAGTGACATTTTTTTAACCTATCTCAGAACAAGAATCGTCTCCCAGACTGACCAAAGCAGTCTCAGTTCAGTAGTCTGTGCTGAAAATAGTTTGAAACGAACCAAGATAATCTGCTTCAAGATTGCTCTGCAGCTGAGAAGCCATCGGTGTCTCAACAGGTAAGAGACTGGCCTATAGTTCCCCATCTGAACGATCAGGGCAAGCTTCCTTAGAAAAAGTCTAATTATTGCCTTCTTTAAAAAAAGAGTGAGAGTGAAGTACGCACACCGGAGAGAGATCTGGCCAGAAGCTGCAACGGAACGAGGGCCCTGACACCACAGAAGCCCAGGTGGCAAAGGACAGCGCCTCATACGAACATGGGAATGTAGCTGCCTGGAGCAAGACTGAAGCCATAGGTAAAGGCAGTGCAATTTGCTCATGGTGGTGTCATCCCAGTTCACCAACTTGGGCAACAGGACCAGGATCGGGCTCATTGGATTGCCCGCTGTCATCTTGCCTGAGCCCTGTAACTGTTCTGGCTGGGTATATCTGTCAGAGCCACCACTGTTTTGCCACCAGGGTCTTCACAGCAGGAGAAGTGGAGTACACGGCCATTCCTAGAACGTGCTTCCAGACTAGCGTCACACCACCAGCGAGAGACAGGCTCAGGAGAGTGGCAGTGAATGCACTTAAGACTATTAAGTCAGAGAACGCCACCACCTGGTTTTGGTGGTGATCCCACTGGTTGTTCTGCAACTCACTGGAGCCACTAGGGGAAGGGACGTACTTGATCAGTTCACCCTAGCGCCTGACGGATCCACTTTGTTTCCAAAGAGCACATGGGGGATTTTTCGCACCCTTGGTGGACAGTTCTGTGGCATCTTTGATTGCTTATTGGAATAATCTTTTAACATCTCCAGACTACCCTTAGCAGCCCTTTTTAAAGCGAGATGGACACCTTTAGGGAAGGATGGGCCAGAAGAACAGCTGTCTGCGAAGTTATCTGGGAAGAGTTTGATGGTCCCGAGGAAAGGGACAGGGTCTTCCACGATATTAGTTCCACCTGCTATGGATTAGATCCCTACCCTTCCTGGTTGCTGGAAGTTTCCAGGAAAAGGACAGTGTCATGATCACCGTTGCGATGCTTGTGACATCGCAACGGCTCGCATGACAATGCAGGGAAATGGGTACCGGGCGGATTAAGGGAAAAGGCAACTAGCTGACAAAAGAGAGCAACAGGTGCTGGCAACAAAGTATCGACTCTAGCCGAGGCGCGGAAGAGAGAGATACAATGTTGCAAAGAAGGTAACTGACAAGACCAGACCACGAGGCGCACCCGAGCTGTCAAAGAGATTACGAACCTGATCGCCTGGCAATGAACCATCACCGGCCAGGAAAACAGTCAAGGAAACGCCCGGAGTACAGGAGGGGCTCCACGACCCCTCACCTACCGGCAACGCAACCGACAGGGCTCGGGGCGCACCCGGAGTAAGAAGGGGTGGAGCGCTGACCGGCGCGGGCTATTTAAATCCCGTTCCGGCGCGCTCCACTCACTCTCAGCTTTCTCAAAGGGCACGCATACTGTTACTCACATAAAACCAGAACCTAAGCCTACGCTAGCGTCTGTGTTTTTACTGGGTAGCAGGCAGAGCCTGACATAAAGCTGAGAGTCACCAAACCAAAGTCGCCAAGCTCCACCAGACGAAAATTTTCCGCGGGAGAGATCAACTGGTGAAAACGGAACCGGGGACAGCAACGGAGCCAGCACTTCGCACCAGAGGCGTGAAGGACGGCCCGCAAGAGGCAGAGGCGACCCGACAGCTGCTGGAGGCGGCGCACCCAGAATGGGACACAGACACCCTCCCTGCCCACACCGCACCCCAGTTCCAGACCTGGAGCTCCAACCCAGACGGGAGAGCCCCGACGGAAGACGAAGCAGCGCCGCTGGGCAGGTGGTGAAGAAGGGGCGCAACAACCCCAGGGTGAGTGGCGATTGCTCCATCCTGGCAGGGACAATTAAACTCTCTTATGGCCCTAGAGCCATTACGGTTGAAGCTCTGGTGGATTCTGGGTGCTCCAGAAATCTGATCCACCCGGACATTGTCGCCGCACTAAAACTGCCCTGTTCCCCCCTCTCTAAACCACTGGCGTTCCAACAACTAGACAGCTCTACAGCGGGGGGGGGGGACCGGCCACCCAGAGGACCGGAATGGTCACCCTGACAATGGGCACCCACAAGGAATCCATAGACTTTGTGGAAACCCAGATAGAGAAACCCATAGTAGTGCTGGGGATCCCCTGGCTAGCACGCAACAACCCACACATAGACTGGAGGACACTCTCCATCAAGTTCAAAGATGGGGTCTACCAGGCACCAACACCGGACAAACCATCTGCTCCAACGGTGGGGAGGGCAGAAGTCGTCGACCGATACCCATGACACCCTCCCCCCCCGAAGTACTACCGGAGCAATATGCAGACTTTGCAGATGTCTTCGGAGAAGAGGAGGTGGACCAATCACCCCCCCCACCGCAAGACGGACTGCACAATTAAACTGCTCCCAGACGTCCCGTTACCCAAGCCCAAGATCTACCCCATGACCCAGAGAGAATTAGCGGCGCTGCGGGAATTCTTGGACAAAAACCTCTCCAGGGGCTTCATAGAACCAGCGAACTCGCCGGTTGGAGCACCCGTCCTATTTCGGGAAAAGAAGGACGGCACCCTGAGACTATGCACCGATTACCGCGGATTAAATTCCGCTTCCCTATCCAACAAATACCCCCTACCCCTCGTAAAGGACATGCTAGCACACCTGTCAAAGGGAAGGGTGTTTTCCAAACTCGACCTCCGCGAGGCGTATTACAGAATCCGCATCAGGGAGGGGGATGAGTGGAAAACGGCATTCAACTGCCCCTTGGGCTCCTTCCAATACAAGGTACTGCCATTCGGTCTTGCGGGGGCCCCGGGGGTCTTCATGCAACTCATCAACGAGGTACTGCATGAACACCTATTCAAGGGCGTACTGGTTTACCTGGATGATGTCCTCATCTACACGAGGACGCAGAGGGAACACGAGAGGTTAGTGAGGCAAGTCCTCACTAAGCTCCGGAAAGCCAAACTCCAAGTGCGAATTCCACAAGTCGCACTTGGACTACCTAGGGTACAGAATCTCTGACAAAGGCGTAGAGATGGACCCCGCGAAGGTTCAGGCAGTCTTGAGCTGGGAACGCCCACGCACCAGGCGCCAGCTTCAAAGCTTCCTCGGGTTCACGAATTTCTATAGGTCCTTCGCGAGGGGGTTCGCGGAAATCGCCCTACCCTTAACCAATTTGCTCAAGACCAAAGGCGTCAGGGAGACGCGCAAGGTAAAAAACCCGGGGGCCGTACATAATTGGACTCCTGCCTGTCAAACCGCGTTTGACAGGCTAAAAGCGCTGTTCACAGCAGAGCCAATTCTAGCTCACCCAGACCCTGAACGGCCTTTTGTGGTGCAGGTGAACGCCTCTGACTTCTCAATAGGCGCCATCCTGCTGCAAAAGGATTCCGCTGGAATCCTGAAGCCATGCGCCTATCTCTCGAGGAAATTCTCGGAGACAGAGAGGCGCTGGCACGTGTGGGAAAAGGAAGCATTTGCGGTTAAAGCAGCACTGGAGGCTTGGCGTCACCTTTTGGAAGGGACGACTTGCCCGTTTGAGGTCTGGACAGACCACCGCAACCTCGAGGTGCTCCGTACGCCCCGGCCCCTCAGTCCCAAGCAAATACGCTGGGCTCAGTTCTTCAGCCGGTTCAACTTCCAGCTGAAGTTCATACCAGGCAAAAAGAACTTCCTGGCAGACACACTCTCCCAACTGCCTCAGGATGCGGAGCCTATCTCCGACATCATAGGGACGGTGCTTTCCGATTCCCAGCTGGGTATGGCAGCGGTCACCCGGGGTCGCGCTCGGGGACAGCCTGCCCCCCCCTCGCAAACAACTACGACGCAACCCGCCCCTAGACGCAGGCAACCTCAAATGCCAGGTGGGCTACGGGCAGATTTCATAATGGCATTGAAATCTGACCCCTGGCTCCTCGCCAACCCCAACAAGGTCACCATGGACCAGGACCTCGCATGGGCGGAGGGAAGGCTATATGTACACGACTCACAACGGCAGGCGATCCTCAACAGATCGCATGACAGCAAACAGGCTGGTCACTTCGGGTTCCTGAAAACCCTACACCTGACTCGGAGACAGTTTTGGTGGCCCTCGCTGAGGAAGGACGTCAAGACGTATGTGGCATCCTGCCCAGTGTGCGCTATGGCCAAGTGACCGGCTGGCAAACCCCAGGGGCTACTGCAACCCGTAGCTGAACCCTCCCACCCTTGGGATGAAATCTCAATGGACTTCATAGTCGACTTACTGCCCAGCCAAAAGAAAACGGTCATTTGGGTGGTAAAAGACTACTTTTCAAAACAAGCGCATTTCATCCCCTGCGCCTCAATCCCGTCAGCCCAACAACTGGCGAAACTGTTCCTAGTCTATGTGTACCACCTACACGGATGCCCCTCCCACTTGGTGACCGATAGGGGCACACAATTTACCTCAAGGTTTTGGCGGGCTTTTTTGAAACTGATAGGCACCCAGCAAGCCCTGTCAACCTCCTGGCATCCCCAGACGGACGGATCCACAGAGATCCTTAATGCCACACTGGAGCAATTCCTCCGCTCCTACATAAACTATCACCAAGACGACTGGGTGGACCTCCTCCTGTTTGCAGAGGTCGCATACAACAACGTGATACACCAAAGCACGGGAAAAAACCCCTTTGGGGTAGTGTCGGGTCGGGAGTTCGTCCCCATCCCTGAACTACCTCAGCCTCTGTCCCCAACAGTGGCCGCCTGTGATTGGGGTGAGAAACTCGCAGATTCCTGGCCGGTCATCAAGGACGCGCTTAAAGAGGCACAAACGGCATACAAATTACAAGCGGACAAACACCGGCGCCAGCAACCAACATTTCAGGTGGGGGACATGGTCTATCTATCCACCAAATTCATAAAATCGCCGCAACCGTCGAAGAAGCTGGCCCCCAAGTTCATTGGACCATTCCAGGTGACACAAATTGTGAACCCAGTCACGGTGCGCTTGGACCTGCCCCATAATTTAAAGAGACTGCACCCGGTATTTCACTGCAGCTTACTCACGCTGGCAAGTGATCCCTCCCGGTGGCACCCACGCATGCCCCCCCCCTCCACCAGTGATGATAGACGGGCAGCAACACTTCGAAGTAAAGGAGGTACTTGACTCCCGCAAGCGGCGGGGTTCCCTCCAATACCTCGTAAAGTGGAAACACTTTCCACACCCTGAGTGGGTCGCTGCCCGTGACATCCAGGCCCCCGACCTGATCCACACCTTCCATACTGCCTACCCCTCCGAACCCGCGGCTTAACCTTCTCAAAGGGGGGCAGTATGTCATGATCACCGTTGCGATGCTTGTGACATCGCAACAGCTCGCATGACAATGCAGGGAAATGGGTACCGGGCGGATTAAGGGAAAAGGCAACTAGCTAACAAAAGAGAGCAACAGGTGCTGGCAACAAAGTATCAACTCTAGCCCGAGGCGCGGAAGAGAGAGATACAATGTTGCAAAGAAAGTAATTGACAAGACCAGACCACGAGGCGCGCCCGAGCTGTCAAAGAGATTACGAACCTGATCGCCTGGCAATGAACCATCACCGGCCAGGGAAGCAATTAAGGAAACGCCCGGAGCACAGGAGGGGCTCCACGACCCCTCACCTACCGGCAACGCAACCGACGGGGCTCGGGGCGCACCTGGAGTAAGAAGGGGTGGAGTGCTGACCGGCGCGGGCTATTTAAATCCCGTTCCGGCGCGCTCCACTCACTCTCAGCTTTTCTTAAAGGGCATGCATACTGTTACTCAAATAAAACCAGAACCTAAGCCTATGCTAGCGTCTGCGTTTTTACTGGGTAGCAGGCAGAGCCTGACAGACAGGAGGCTAGGGTACACCACCTCAAAAAGCTCATCCCAACTGTTTTGGAGAACTGCCAGCCAGTTTCCAACCTCCCACTGGTATTAATTCATAATAACTATATATTAAAATATATTGGCAATCAGAGTTTTTTCTCCTTCTTCTACTAAGTATTCATACTAAATGTGAAAAACTCCAAGAAGCATTCAAGTCTTGAAATAATAATTAGTTCCAAACAAGATCTCTGTTTGCCTCATCACTTTCCCAACCCATGCTGGACAATGACCAGGTTTGAGCAGCGGCTTAAATAGATTAGAAGGCCAGTGGTTACTTTATAACAATGTGCTGGAACTGAAGATGCTTCTGATTCAAGTTGTAGGTCAGGAAGTATAAAAAAGCAACAGAGTCTGTATGATATAAAGGCCAGCTTTTAAACCTCATTCCAAACTAATCTATTTCTCCCTGCTTTTCACTCTACAGAGCAGTTTGTCTATTTATATCAATTTATGCGACTGTGCATCTCACCAGTGCAACTCTGGATGGCTAAGAAGAATTTAAATACTATATAGATACTATCCACCTATACACACACACACACCATTCCCAACCGACCAACACAAAGTGAAAACACCATTCACCAACAGCATAGGCTCAATTACTCTACTGGCCCCCGCACATGGGGAAATAGCTGAGTCTTCCTGAAAAGTGAGCTGAGTCGGGGCCAGCTGAACCTCAGGGGCTACTGTGTTCCAGAGGACAGGCGCAGCTATAGAAAAGGCACACTTCCTGGGTCCCAACAGATGACAGGACACGGGCCACGGCCCTCCTGCCCGACCTAATGGGACAGGTAGAAACAATGGGGGCAAGGCAGATCCTCAAATACCCTGGTCCCATGGACAACAGACAAACAACAAAGATCCATTTGCGTCCCACTCAGGGAAGGCAAGGGTGGTCCCTGACATTTCCTTTTTTAGAAAGGATCACTAGTTAAGGAAGTTAATGCGTCTTGAGGGTTCCCAGATACAAGGAATATTTTCTGAATGCATTCTAATGATTAAGCTGGTCAGCCTGAACATTTAAGGGAGCATTTCAAGTATCCTGTTTTGGGTGACTGGATGTGATTCTGTACCTAGATAAACGATCTCAAGGCCTCCTTTAAAAACACTTCTTGTTTATGGAACAACATATGGCCCACCAGCTGTGGAACAAAGGGAAGGAGTGTAAGGTTAAAAGTTCTGTGCTGCAGCATGTTAGTGCTTTATTAGGTGTGCTAACTGAGACCTAATGAGCGTGAGACCGCGCACTGGGCTCCCAACCTGTCAGTTGGTGCCCGACTTCAGGATGATTTTATCTGATGCCTAACAAAGGAAATTTCCAGCCTGGAATCTTATCGATTCTCTATCCCAGGAAATACTTCATTTCAACAGGAATGGTATCAAAGCTAGGTGAGTTTTCCATCCAGAAATCTATCAACAGGACCTTGGAAGGGGCTGGAATGCAGCTTTACCAACAGGAAGGGGTTCAGTCAAGACAACACTGACCACAGAAGTCTTGCAGGAATTCTAGGCAAGCCTTCTTACTCGACTGTAGGCCCTGTGCAAGATCTGACTTCTGGAGACAGGAATATTTTGCCTTTGTCCCAGATGTAGGAGTGACTGCAAAGTAGTCAGGGTATCATTACCAGGCAAAAAGTGTGCTATTTTAGTTCAGCTGCTCTTGCATTATTTGTTGCCCTGCATACATTAACATATTCAAGAAAATATCCTGGTGCAACTATAAGAAGGGCACTTCTCCCAACACAATAGGCATGGATATACCCTGCGGCCGTAACCGTGGCACTTCCCACGAGCTCTTTGTGCCCACAGAAAGGAGGGAGACGGCTATGGTCATCCCAGTGCTACCCTGGTGGAAGCAGCTATATATGGGCAGCTCAGAGGCAGCTGGGTTTCTCTCTGCCACCGCCCAGCGTCCACATTTCACTCACGTCTCTCTATTTCACCCTGTTGGATTGGTTTTTTGGTTTATAAGTGTATAAGTCTGTCTTTGGGCTGCTTATGGTTTCTTTGCATTTTTTGCGAAGAACACCTGGCCTCGGGAAGAAGCCGACCATTTAACCTTCTTCTTTTCATATGAGCATCAGTGAGTTCCTTCAACTGCCTGAAGTACTTGAAAGAAACATTTCTCAGTTACTGGGGTGGGGGGTGTCGGTTATCCTATGAGATTTCATCTGTCCTTTAATGTATAGGCAAGGCTGGCTTTAGGCTAAGGCCTAAAGGGCACCAAAGCTTAGTGGGCACAAATGCTGCCCTTCCGAATAATTCTAAAATGCCTCTGTTCACAGTGGCAGGAGCTGGCGCCATCGATCAGAAATAAATATATGTCTGTGATGTATTTGTTTTTATGTTTTTAATCTCGTTATTTTAACTGAATTGTAAACCGCCCAGAATTGCTTACAAGATGGGCAGTGCAGAAATGTGAGAAATCAATCAATCAATGTGACCAAGGGGTGCCATATACCCTTGAGCTGGCACTAGTTATAGAAATATACATTTCATTTACTAAGCTGTCTAGTTTGCTTTGCAGCAGAGACATGCATTTTGAGGACCACACGTGAACTGCATGCTATGGATTGCAACTTAAGCATGTGGAGCTAGGGATTGTCTTGAGAAGGAGTTTCAGGATTTTATTTATTTACTTGTCACATTTGTATAGCCGCCCACCTCACAAAAAAGTGACTCTGGGCAGCGTACAACACTCAGTTAAAAAGAAAACCAATAAATACTTATAAAACACTAAATAAAAAAAACTATTAAAAAGCACAGGAACAAGAGAGGATGATGTTAACCACCGTAAGCGAGCCGTCACAAAATCTCCCCGGTGAATTGATGCCATCAGCATTTGCAAGACTTCTGGTGCCTCTTAAATCCCCCCAAATCCAAAGAGGTCCTCAATTTTTGGCCCCAACCACTCTGGGCCACAAAAGGGATGGTGAGGCACATCCCTGCTTTATGGAAACGAATGAGGAAGTAAACCTACTAACAGCAAAACTAAATGGGTGCGTATCACTCTTCTACACTGTTCAAAACTGAAAAGTGAATGCCTTATCATGTCGCATCTCTCAAAGGCTATTGGCTTGTAGGGAAAGGAAATCAAGTGGATTATGGTAGGAGCGGTTGACTTACTTCCTTTGACAACAGGAAATTCCCTCCACTTGCCGCAAATTCTTCCTCTTCAGGGAATTATCAGGTGATCACACAGTGCTGCACATCTCATCTAAAAGTTAAAGAAAAACAGCGGTGGTTGCCTTCTTCTGCAGAAGAGTCTGCTGATGCTTTCATTTTCTTTTTACTTCCAGAAAAGAACCCACCATTCTTGCATGAGCACTTCAGAGCCCAAAGCTAATAATTAAAAAAGCACCGGAAAAACTGCTCTCAACTGTTCCTTTGGAGGAGGCAGCTGCTGCAATTTCTACCTAAGTTTTAGGAAAAAAGCATGCTGCAGGGAGTGAGCACAGACCCATGTAATCTGTAAGTACACATTTTTTCTAGTTGTGCCAGTTCGAGAAAGGAACAGTGGAAAAGATACCTGTGCGTACACGTATATAGAGCCCTGTATGGCTTTGCTAGATTCAAGTATAAACACTTAGTTTGTTAAGAATTGTGAGATTTGAATAACATGCCTAATTGAGTATGCACAGTTTTTTTGGCTAATTTATTTATAAAATGTAAAAAAAGCAAGGGCTTTTGTCCTGGAATACCAGAAATAAAAACACCGATTAGAAATGCCTCATATAAAACAAAAAGAACCGCTCCGGCCAATGGACCTTAACCCAAGTGAACGTACGTAAGACCGTCGCATCGAAACCACGCCGATGTTCCGTAGAGGCAAACGCTCAAACGTACCGACGACTGAGAAAAACAAGGCAGCAAATTGCTGCAAAGGGTTCGTCCCCACCACTCGCTGCGCCCCCGTGGTTTTCAGGGTTGCATCTGTCACAGTCCTTCGAAGAGAAAGATAAGAAGACCGAGCAGCAGGGAGGAAGGCAGAAAACGCCGAAGCCCAGGGCAAAAGACAGGAGCAGCTAATGTTCCTTGTGTGCGCCTCTCATGAAGACAGCAGCACTTTCTGGTTTCTAAACAAAGCAATGAACATCAGAATTTTAAGTGATTATGTCATGGATACATCCATCAGAGGTGTATAAAATGTTTCAAATTTGAAGCCTTTGATTCAAAAGATCTCCTTCCCAGTTTGAAGCACCTTCTTCCAATGACCCTGGAAATGTTCCATGATCAAAATCAGCCCGTTTGACTGAAAACACCTGTTTTCAAAATTAAAACAGCTGTTGCCAATTTGAAAGTTCCGCAGTGGTAACGACCAGTTGTGTTCAAAATAGCCCATGGACTCGAAACAACTTCTAACTCGAAACAAGGCATTTCAAGCTTTAAGTTTCAAATTCAAAACATGTTGTGGGCATCTAACGCTCAGTAGTTTTCTTGGCAACAATACAGAAGTGTTTTGCTACTGTCTTCTTCCAGTATGTGTTTTTTTTTTCATTCCTTAGTATGGCTTTGCTAGATTCAAGTATTAACACTTAGTTTGTTAAGAATTGTGAGATTTGAATAACGTGCCTAATTGAGTATGCAGTTTTTTTGGCTAATTTATTTATAAAATGTAAAAAAGCAAGGGCTTTTGTCTTGAAATACTAGAAATAAAAACACCGATTAGAAATGTCTCATGTGAAATAAAAAGAATAGGCCTGACATTTCCTGGTCATCTCCCATTCATGAACCAATCAGATCCTATCCTACTTACCTTTTCAAACTTGGCTAAGAGCTGCTATCTAGTTGGGCCAGGTGAAAGCAGACAAACAAAAAACAAAGAACCCTGAACTTAATATTTTGTATAATTGCCCCTCTGACTGTAGTCCCACTATACCCAAAACCATTAAGTATAGTCCTTGCCTAACAAAAGATTGCTCATTCCTGGAAAACACTGTGCAGAAAGTATTACTGGTTGAAAAGATAGCAAACATGAATACAGGAAGTCCTCGCTTAACAACTGCCTTGTTTAGCAACCATTTGAAGTTACAACAGTGTAAAAAAACAGCTTTGCAACCAATCTTCACATTTATGACCATCAGAGCATCCCACAATCTCGTGTGTTTGCCGTCTGGGCGCTTGACAACTGGCACACATTTACAACTGGTGCAGTGTCCTGTGGTCACGTGATCATCATTCGCATGCTTCTCAACTGGCTTGCAATAAGCAGAGTTAATGGAGAACACAGAAGTAAAATCGTGCAATGCAATCGCACTGGCAGCCCAGGGCTGGGAGCTGTGGGTGTGCTACACAAACAGCCTACTCCCTTGAAATCCCTTCCTCTCCAATCTCTCTGCTCTGCAGGGGGAGGGAAGAAAACAGAGATTTCCGTAGGCACTCTTTTCTTTGCCTGACCCTTTCCCCCTCCTTACAGAGTGGAGAGATTGAAGAGGAATAGATTTCAAGAGAGTACAGGTAGTCCTCGTTTAACGACCACTCGTTCAGCGACAGTTCAAAGTTACGATGGCGCTGAACAAGTGGTACTTATGACCAGTCCTTGAAGTTCCAGCCAGCCCAGCACCCCTGTGGTCATGTGATTGTGATGTGAGTGCTTAGCAACCAGCTCACACTTACGATGGTTGCCGCACCCCGCGGTCACGTGATCACCATTTGTGGCCTTCCCTGCCAGCTTCCCAACAAAGTGAATGGAGAAGCCGGCAGGGAAGGTCACAAGTTACTCTGGTAAGTCTCCCCTGACCCCAACACACTCATTAGCCACCCCTGGCCCCGACACACTCATGCCACACCTCGCCAACCACTTGCACATACTTGCACTGGCCACCAGCACACCCTCCCGCACCATCTCCTGCCAGCCTGCTTGTGAGCTACCTGGGACTTGCAACTTGCTGATGGCTTCCCCACTAACTTTGTTGGAAGCTGCAGGAAGTCCTCACTTACCAACCCACAAACTTCGCTTAACAATGACAACAGGACTGCCGGGATTACCGTCACTAAGCAATGCGGTCAGTGATGTCATCGTGCTTTATGACCACATCGCTTAGTGATGGAAATCCTGGTCCCAATCAACGTCATAACCTACCTTTCAATCAAGAGTTCAAGGCAATGTGTAACCTAAACTTACCCTGAGAGTTTCTGTGACTGAGGATGGTCTTGAAGTGGAGTGTCCCGATCATTATTTATTAATTTCTTCAATGTATATGGCCACCCATTTCAAACAATTCTGGTGGCTTACAATAAATTTAAAAACAAAGATAAAAAACATCTGCCTCAAAACAGAACATGTAAGAACTGAGAGCTAACATTCGTCTCCACAAAACTTCTTTCAGAGAAACTCACTCAGTGCCCTGCCCCAATGCCTCAATAGTTTTCAAGAGGCCAACATTAGAGACATCTGGATTTCAGGCATAAGCTGTTCTACAGGATAGGCACTGCAACAGGAAGGCATGCTTCCTGGGTCCCATCAGATGGCACTGCTTGATAGAAGGGCCTGAAGCATGACACTCGGCTGGAGCCGGTTGGGCAGGCAGAATTCATGAGACAGGCAAATAACAGGATCCATGAAGAGCTTTATAGGTGATAACCAGCACCTTGAATTGCACCCGAAAGCCTATAGGAAGCCAGTGCAGCTCACAGAATAGCAGTGTAACAGGGGTTACGGTGTGACTCACAAAGTAACTGACCAGTTGCAGCTTCTGTGTTGTCTTCAATGTAGAAGCATATTTCAATAATCCAAATGGGAGCTGAATAAGGTGTGAGTGACTGTGAGTACTTTCCCACTCCAGACAGGTGCAATTGGCACACAAGATAAATCTGTGCAAAGGCTTCCTTGGCCATAGCTGCCATTTGTTCCTCACACAGGAGCTGAGTGTCTAGGAAGATCTCAAATTGCACACCAGTTCTATCTGGAAGCACCACCCATCTGGAACCAAAAATGCTCCAGGGGTTCCTCAACTCCACGGCCACTTTGTCTTACTAAGGTTGAGTGTATGCCAGACCCACAAAGGCTCTACACACTGAGAGAGAAACTTGGAGGCATCACTTGCTCGATCAAAGGCAGAGATGTACAACTGAGGATCATCAGCATGTTGATGAAACCTCACCCCATGCCAACAGATGACCTCACCCAGCAGCTTCAGGTAGATATTAAACAGGAATGGGAAGAGGGCTCGGCCCTGAAGCACCACAAAGCAGGGGCCTAAGGCTTGACCTCCCCCTCACTTCAACACCAGCCCTGAAGGAAAGAGAGGAACCACCCCTTACACGGATCGCTGATCACCCTCCTACCGTGGGTGTGACATACAGACACAGATTCAAAGCTTAACAGAAGTCAAATGCCAAAAACTGAACTGATTGAGAGTATAATCATATAAAGTAGCAACGAAAAATATCCTGAATGCCTTCATCAATGAAGTTATTGTAAAGTAACCTTTAACTATGTCAAGAAGCACAAATTTATTTGCCAAGATAATTAAATTATTTAAAATGTACACCTACTTAGTGTCATGTAATTCTACCACTGGTCAAATATTGGGAACTAACTACCTATTATTTAACCTCAGCCAGATATTCCATAAACCTTTGAGAATGTCAGTATAAGAGACAACTTACCTTTTATTTATCTAGTCATTGTGTCTAGAAATTATTGCTTCCCCACCACCTTTAACACTGTAAACTATACATTATACTGGAATAATTCATACCCTCAGAATAGTAAATACTTATGTCCATGATTTGAATAAGAAAGGATAATCTCCAATTCATTTGTTGTCAAATACTAAGTTAACTTATTTCTCCAACTTTATTTATTTGTTTGTAGGTTAGATTTATATCCCACCTTTCCTTCACAAGCTTAAGGTAGCATACCAAGCACTCCCTCCTTTCATTCCCCCCTCCCCAATCAATCCTGTTATTACAACTGTGTACCAGAAAATCTGCCAGGATTTCTTTAAAAAGTTGTGCAGTGTTCTACAAAAAGCTGACAATTGACAAGTAGGCATGAAAGCCGGCTGGGTGACCTTGGGCCAGTCACTTTCTCTCAGCCCAGCCCACCGCAATTTCTGAGAGGAGGTGGAACTGTTCCACAGGACCAGGGCAGTAAAGGGCAAATTATCTCCTAGCCTCGGCACCTCTTATTTGTTCATTCCACTTATATCCCTCCACGATCCACAGACGCTCAGTGATTACATGGTATGTAAACATACCATTAAACGATTAAGGATTGAAACATCCATGGTAGATCCAACATGAAAATTAAATATCGAGATCATAAACCAGGTACATTAAATGCTCTTTGAAACAGTTCAGTTTTCGATAACCTTCTGAGAGCCGTAAGGGAGGAGACTAGTCCAATGTCTCCTGGGACACTATTCCAAATCGCCAGGGCTGCCATGCAATGCAGGTGCAAGACTGAAGGGCCTCTCGCCACAGAACTTCATCAGCTGGACCCTTTCAGACAGGAACAGGCGCTCAGGGGCCAAGCCACAAAGAGCTTCAGAGGTCAAACGCAGCATTTTAACTGAACCCAAAAATCAACTCTTGTCATGGAAGTGGTACAACCAACCGTTTTTCCCAGGACCACTTTTACCGGACAGGTTGATTCTGGGTTGGAGAGGTCAGTCCTATAAGCCATTAGGGGCTTTTTAGGCCAAAATCAGAACTTCAAATTGTACACAGAAACCTGCTAATGGCTGGTGCGGGGCCCACAGCACAGGTGCCGTGTTCCTGGTGGGCAACACCTGTCAGCAAACATTTTGTACCAATTGCAGGTTCTGAGTGGTCTTCAAGGGCGGCCCCACTGCAGTAATTCAGTAGTAAGAGCATGAGTTACTACTGCAATAACCTCACACTCCAGGTGGGACTGCAGTTGGCTCAACCCCAGTTCCACTTGCCCATCCGGCAGGAGCCTTGAATCCAGAAGACTGCCCCTCCCCCCCAAGCCACAAACCTGCTCCTTCAGAGCTGTGCCTCTTTCCTCAGAGACAATTCTGGAACAAACAATAATCTCAATGAACAAGCAATCGTGTCTGAGTCTAAGTTTAGCCTGTCTTATCCAACTCTGATCCTCATAGCCTCCAGATACTGGAGCAAGACCTCCATAGTATCACAAGTCAGCCCATGGTAGCAATGTATGGTTATCAAGTTACCGATACCACACACCAGATGACCACTCGCAACGCTTTCATGTAGATATTAAATTGGTGGGGGGGGGGGAGAGAACTAAACCATGCAGTACCCCACAACTGAGCTGCCACATGCCAACCTCTACTCACTATAACCAAGGGGAACTGCCTACCCCTGCAAAACAGTGTCGCTAATCCCAGACGTTACAGATGAACTGTAAAATGCTACCTAACGCCAGTTAGAGGTCAAACAGGACCAGAAGGGTTGCACTCACTCCATCCAGATCCTGCAAAGGTCATCTGCTAATGTTGTTTCAATTCCACGCCCAGGCGTGAATCCTACTGAAAAGGATCCAAATAAATCTACTTCTTCAAGAGCACTCCTCACCACTTTTCTCAACAACTTTCTCCCAAAAAGAAAGCTTAAAAGATCAGCTACTTGTTGTGAAAAATGGCTTGATCTAAGGAAGGCACATACCACAGCATTTAATAAGGCCAAGACATCACCCACTCCTGCAAAGAGGTGTTGACAACTGCCTGGATCCAGCCAATCATGCATCCCTGATCCTGAATCATGCTATCTAATTCATCAAAGTCCAGAGGCCAAAAGAACTTCCAGAGTCCAGACAGAACTTCCTGTTTGTTCCTCCACAACAGGGCAGCCCTTAAAATGGTCACTGACCAGCAGCCCTCTGAGAGAAGGGAAACAGAGAAATCAAATCAATCAATCAAGCTGTGCCTCACTCATCACCAATATGTATGCCCATGCTTGGGCTCATCCCCATTGCTTGATCAGATTCACTTTTCTCCATTGATGCTCCAGGCATCACTTCTGGAAATTCATCTCCCAGAGTTCCTCAGTAAGTGAAGGAACTAACCAGGATTGGCACACAAGAGAGGCCACTAAGGAGCGATCACAAGAGCCATCATTGCCTTCTACTGCCAGCAGCTTACCAGACAATCCACAGACCCACATATCACAGCACTGGGAATATTTTCACACATCCCCTGGAATCCATCAGGATCCATCAGACTCTTAGAGCAAATAATTCTACACCCCATGGAGAACCTGAGTAGCAGTTTATTTCATTTAATACTTTTGTTTCCCAAAGTGATTGCCAGAAAAACAAATTAGCCCATCAATCATTATATTCAGATTATATGAAGTTGTTCTACACTGGAAATAATGGAAATTTGTGCTTCCTTTTTAAAAAAAAACACATTTTGACCCCTGACTCTGAAGCAGCTAGGGCAAGCCTAAGAGCATAGTAAATCTTTTCCTATTAGCCACCTGATATAAGTATAGGGACCACCAAACAGAAGCAAAAATATAAAGCAACAGTGAAGATCGCTATTTATAATATCTAACTACGTATATTGAAGGACATTCCTATATACTCGAGATGTCTTATTATCTAGTCAAAAAAAAACAAAGCTTGTAAAAAATGTAAGAAACTGCTAAAAATGCGATAATCATTAAGGAGTTCTAAAAAATTAATGTTGTACTGCATGCTAACAGAACTGCTATCCTAATCAAAATAACTATAAGCTTAAAGATGATAAAATTTAATTTACATGGCTCAAATTAAGTTACCTACACTATCTGGCAATGTTTTACTGGTCCAAAAAACTGAACATTTGGGTTTCATGGTGCAAAACAGCAATCCCAAAGCCCAAACAGCTCAGGCAGTTCAACTGGTAATTTTTATAGGCTTAGTGTATTTTTTTTTTCTTCCTAACGTCAATGAACCGAATGCTGATCCATTTCGTTATTAATATAATTGCTTCTCTTTTAAATGAGTTAAAAGTTATAGACCAAACCAGGATAAAAAAAAGGTAAAACCTCTGTCCAGTCAGACTGGCCTCCACCACCCCTACTCTCTGATATTGCAGCCCACAGGCTTGGGACTTCTGATGGTCTCCTATCCAGGCATCAGTCAGGTTCAGCTCCACCTAGCCTTCTCAGGATTAGCCAAGGGAGCTTACAAGAATAGGACTGGACGTAGCTGAGGCAGCTACAGTTCGTAGACCAAACTGCTTTACTGATTACTACTTCAGCAAATGTTACAGTATTTTTATGTTGTGTGGGGGGAGAAGAATGAAGGAAAGCTACAGCTGGGTCTGCACACCACTAAATCATACTGTATTTTTATATGGCCTCGGCATAGCACGTTCTATGAAGCAAGCTATCTTTTATAAAATCACACAGGCTGCAAGCCAGCCATCTGACCTCTTCAGCATTTTCTGACCTGAGCGACTTCCAGATGTATGGACTACAACTTGCAGAATTCCCCAGACAGCAGGGCCACTGCTGAGCATTCTGGGAGTTGAAATACAAACATCTGCAAGCGGCACTAAGCAACAGGCCACAGACCCCATAAAAGCCTAGACTGTTCCAGGGGTTTTAGGGAGAGGCGGGGACACGTTAAATTTTAATAATTTTTATTCAATATCTGTAAGCCAAAACCAAACAAACCACACTACTACTCAGCACGATGTGTGAATCTGATCCCACAGTGTCCTGGTTCACACGTTCACAGTGTTAAAAACTGGGCTGAAATGGAAGCATTCTATGTGCGCTTATCAGTCTTAATGAGGTGTAAACTCTGAGTCTAATTATGACCTACTAAATGCTATCATCCGGTTTACAGCATCACAGCTGAGCAATCTGCCAGAAAAACATTATTAATTGCACATCTGCTGCTACTTTTTACTGAACAATAAAAACACAGAAATATAGACAGAAGGAACGTCCAGCAATGGCAAGATTTCTCAAATCAAGAAAAAAGTAAAGACTTTTAAGGCTGACTATAGTTAATAACAAACATTTGGGGAACTGTATGTAACAAAGCTCAGAAACTTCTATCACAAATTCTAATTAGATGTTAAGGTCACATAATTATTGAAACATATAATAAAGGTCCCAGCACAGTCTCCCATGATGGAAAGCCAGTGCAGCTAGCCTGCACATTAATAATTAATCAGATCACTAACAGGGATGCTGCTGGAATTAAATATTTTTAATTTGTGCAATGGCAAAGCAATAGTTATATATATGATGTAAGATATATAGATCTTTCCAGAGATCAGCTTTGCAGATACAGTTCCCATCATCCCCAGCTAGCAACACCCATCGAATTATAAAATGACAGGAGTTGTAGCCCATCAAATCTGAAAGGCACTAAGTGGTATTATCCCACATATTCTGTTTCCTAAAAGTATATGAGATAGCATTCAGTGTAGACAAGGCAATAGGATAAAAGGAATAAATTTCTGTAAGGAAATAATATAAACTACACTGCATAAATATGAACCCATCAGAGGAAGGAAATTTGGCATAATTATCTCTTGAGCCAAAGTATATGAGACAATACTAAAGGAGGGCTGTAAACAGGCAGTTGCCTAGCTACTTGTGCAAGGAAAGAACTGCCTTCTTGCGAAGTAATCATAACTGCACTCATCATTGGAGCCCCATTATTTTCAAAAGCGAGACGGGATGGGTCTTGAGGAAAGGCTTTTTTATTACATGACCTGGTTCGTACAATTTTCTCCCCAAAGAAAGATGAAAGAAAACTTTTAAGCCTAGGCAAGTTGCTGTAAAACAGTTTTTGTCACTAAAGTCACTGTGCAGATTTAAATTCTTCCTTCCTGTTGTTACAACGAACTGTTCTAATCTTGAACTATGTACAATACTTAATTTAGAATTTTAGTTTCTTTTCTGATTTTATGTTACCAAAAACAGTGTTAATTTAATATAAAAATATAGTTTTTTTAAAAAATAACATACTACTGAATAACCAAGAACAATTTTAAAAAGGTTGATCCTCCATCTAAAAGGCTATGCAAATATGATGCTGGAAATAACATACAGTACTGCACTAATTTACATATAATGTAGAACTGCAAAGTGGTTCCAGAGTTTTGTTCTTCTTCCAAAGGAGTGCTTTAGAGATTCTTTTTCTTTTTTACAATTTTCTACAGATCAGAAATATTTTAATTGGAATGACACTGCATAAAGACCACCATATGTCACAACGCCTACATTCATATCTTCCAAGCTTACTCTACTTTTGAATATGCAGGGCTAGAAATCTGGCTGAAATAAAATCTCCTTCAGAAAACACTCATTTATATGAAGATCTTGACCAATGATGACTCTTCAAACATGCATTTTACTTCCTCGCTGTAAACTTTATAAACATCACATTACACTACACTACATCTGACAGTGTGACCACCATGTTGGTCCAACAAAAGCAAGCTACAGGGATTACAGACAAACCACACTGACTCAAAAGAAGTACCAGTAAAACCTCTCAAGCACACACGTTGAAATGCTGGTCAGAGAGAAGCATCTACGCAGGCACAGCATTTGGCTCCCCTTGCATCCAGCCCGACCCCTCTGCCCCTTTGAGCCTTAAAGATCAGTCGCTCTTCAAAATTAGGAGAGGGAGTGGCGCTACTCACAGGACAACTCCCAGCCTAAGAGTCCAGATGACCCATTTGATTTTTAAAAAACCTCAACCCGTAAGAGGAACTGCACAGGGAACTCGTCTAATTAATCAGTGTACCTGGTGCCTTAGCAGCCATCCAGGGCAATAACAACTGCCAGACTGAGAAAACCACATTCATTTACAGCACCGTATTGCAAAGACCTTTTTTTTTGCAATAGATCAGACTTCTATAGCCTGGCTCCCTTCAGGTGAATTAGGACTGCGGCTTCCCACAATGACTCAGACCCTAGAGGGATGCCCGGTCAACTCACTTAGAATGGGCAAAACTGGAGAACACTGAGCCCATCAGGCATAAGTGAAAGGCATTACGGAGCAAAGTCAACTTACTCAGCATGTTTTGAGACTCAGAACCCACTTCTGCTTTCTGTTTGGACTCTTGGGTATTTCTTTTTCTGTACGCTATCACCATCAGAGAGCCTTTCTGTGAAATGGGTTTCTGCTTCAGTTGAACACTGTGGCTTGAAAGATGTAGATCAGGGACTTAAATTCACCTATGCCATATATTTATGGACAGGTGACATTGCTGAGTAAACAGGATTTTAAAATGGCTATTCTTGTAGAAGTAGAAAAACTGTGTGGCTTTGTCTTCTGAGACTTCCACCTCTGCCCCGTTCTTGCACAAGTTACTTCTCATTCAGCTCCAAGAGTCTCACTTTCTACGAACTGGATATTCTGTGGCTGTCCCAACTTCTACAGAAGTTTTCTGAATGGATGGCCTCAGTGAGCCATCATGTAATGACGTGAACGACATTATTTTTACAAGCCCAAACAAATGTCTCCAGCCTAAAAGACTGAGACCGCAGTAGCATGATATCTACAATTCATTTAATGTTATGAACAGAAGCTAAGATTAAGTAAGACTTAATTAACGGTGAATCTATTTCGCTACATATCTTGGAAGTTGAACATCACTTCAGTCAAAATGCTTTTCCTCCATTTGATTTAAAGGGATTCCTTAAAATCCTGTTCTATGCATACGACGTAATAGGAAGGACAAGTATTTCTCCATCCTTCCCGTACAATGCCCCTTCTACACAAAAACGAGGAAGAAAAATGGCCTTCTGTAAAGCAGCCCACAAATTGCCCAAGTCACAGGTGCACTAAGGGAGGCTGCACTTCTGTCAGAGATTTCCTTTCTCTACCATCCAAAGAACCACCAATCTCCAGTTCAGGGTAAGAAAGCTAGTGCCCAGCAGAAGAAAATTTAAAATATCCACAGCCAGCACAGCACTTCTTTCAAAGGTCTGGGTGCTATGACATCTGTGTGTAACCTTCCTTACCAAAGTCTGTTTTGCTACTCAAATACAGTATTTCCTCTATATGCAAGACGTTTAGACTGCATGCCCACAACAAAATATCTCAATCCTTTCTGTAACATGGACATTAAAAACTACACCTTCCGTACAGGAAGTATCACAAAACATCCTCCATCCACCAGTCGTAAGCAGTTATTTCTGACTAAAAGTCCATGTATCTTCCCTTCCTGATAACATGCATAGAGTAACACACACACATACAGCATATACACACAAACATCCTTTATACACTATAAATACACCAATACACCACTTGCGCCTAACATGCTCCAATTGATAAATTCCCGCTCAGCATTCTGAAGAATCTATTGTTCTCTATTGTTAACAGAGATAAAAAAACATGTTGGGGCCAGAAAAATTGGGGGAAAACCGCCTGATTTTTTCCCCAAGCCTTTTTTTAACAGTACATACCTCTCAAAGACAGAAGTTGCCCACAGGGCTCAAGCTATGTGAGCCGCTTCCTATCTGCCCACTGAAGAAGGGGCCATTGATGAAATAAAGCCTTCCCCCTACTTTCCTAGGACAAAGGCTCATGGGATACCAGGCAAGACTAGAGGAAGTAGGGAGTCCACAGAATGTAAAATCGTGTCTCTGGACACAGCTAGTGAGGAGATATGATTAGGTCAGTAACTGACTGCTGTAGTTAAATGTGTTGTGCAAATAGGGCCAATAAAGCTACCAAATTGGGCATGTTTTAATTTTTCCTAGAATTTCTGTCCCACTTCCCAAAATGGAAGAAAAAATTCCCAACTGCTTCAAAAATGTGAAGAAATGCTACATCTGTCCTAACCATACCCAACCACTTGCATTCGCCCCAAAATAAATGAAGGGATATCTTTAGAGGAATGTCAGAAGCCCAGGCCTTCCTCCCCGTGTTGGAAATAGGGCACAAATCATCGCCAGAGTCCTGGACCATTTCTTTACAACAGGGATGATATTGTCTTCAGCTCCAAGAGAAAGGCAGGAATATCCTGCAAGCTCATCTGGGCTGGGGAAACAATACTGATTTGCCAAACAAGGTGTCACAGCGACTATTTATATAGCGTATGCAAAGTTCTATGAAAAACCAGTAACTCTCTCTATACACCGTTGAGGGGGGCAGGGCTTCAGGTCAGTTTCAATGCCTGGATACTGCCGGGAGGAGTCCAGTTTTCTGGACACCACTTTTGGAAGTGGTTTGTCACTGTCTGTTTCCTAGGTCTGAGAGAGAGGGACCAACTTGGTGTCAAGCGCCCAGATCACGATCAGGTGACCACGGGGATGTTGCGACTGACGTAAATATGAGGACTGGTCATAACTATCACTTGTTCAGCACTGCTGTTAAGTTCAAACGGTCACTGAACAAGTGGTAGTTAAAGGAGGACCCCTGGTACAACTCACATCCTCTCAGTTTCTAGTCTGGTGCTGTTAACCACTACACCCAACTGCCTCTCTATATGCTAGTTAGAATGTTCCATATTTTCACATTTTATCTGAACAAATATCAGGGAATGCATAAGCAGCATTAAGATAATAAACGCATCCTTATTATACCGAATGTATCCATTGTTATGGCTGTAGGGAAGTAGCCATTACGCGCAAGGGCCCCTTGCAAGGCATCGTGAGAACATGAGAAGTGCCTTGCTGGATCAGGTCCCTGGCCCATCTAGTCCAGCAGTCTCTCTCACAGTGGCCAAGTGCAATCACGTCTCGCTATTATATAATTCATCCTTAAGTTTGTTTGTTTGACTGATTTCTATCCCGCCTTTATTATTTTTATAAGTAACTCAAGGCGGGGAACATTCCTAACACTCCTTCCGCCTCCTCTTTTCCCCACAACAACAGCAACCCTGCGAGGTGGGCTGGGCTGAGAGGGAGGGGCTGGCCCAGGGTCACCCAGCCGGCTCTCCTGCCTCAGGCGGGACTGGAACTCACCGCCCCCTGGCTTCTGGCCTGCTGCCTGAACCACTGGACCAAACTTATCATCCCTTCCCAGGAAACTCAGATTCCTTCTTTTGGTCAGACAAAATTTTGATTTGGAAAGGTAGACTATGGTTCTATGTCCACAACATAGTTACCCATGCTTGACATTATTTATTCAATCCTATTCTATTTATCAAATTTCTAAGACTGCTTGACTCCATAACAACTCAGGGCAGCGTACAATATTAAAAAGTAGAAAACATTACAGCCAACAGAGAAGGATGAGAGATGTCCACAGAGAGCAACAAAATCATAACCCCCACCATCACGTACTCCCCAAAAGGGGCCTGCCATGCTTCCTGGCCCCAGGTCTGGGGGAAGAGCCAGGTCTGGAAGGCCTGCTGAAACATCAGGGTAGCAGCTGTTCAAATCTCTGGAAGGGAGCTGTTCCAGAGAGCAGAAGATGCCGACTTTCCGGGTTCCATCAGGTGATGCTGATTTAATTTTCTGGGTTTGCAATAAATATTGAACAATAAACCATATTAAAGCGTCAACCACCAGCTTGGTTTGCACAGTTTGTTAGGCTAAAATGTACTTGATTCAATTCAGTGCTGTACAAACAAAACTTTTACCAGGTCAACCTTCTTCAGAAGAATTTATTCCATTCTCCTTCCTATGGTCATCTCTTTCCCTTCATAATACACCCCATTACTGGAGAAAGGGAGGACAATAAATCAGCCTGCCTGATATCAACCCCATTAAAACTTCCAGCCAGCATGACCAACACTATGCACCCGTGGGATAATCAAAGATGCAGCTCAACAGAATACAACACAATACCATTACAGCAATGTTGAAATACAAAGATCACATAACACTCTGCAGAAATGAACCCAAACAGAGGAAAAAAGAAAAGGACCTAGAGACCAACAGATCAGCCACTCTGACACGAATCCCTTGGGGATTCAGAGCAAATCATAAAGCGTAAACACTATGAAAACAATGCAGTGACATATCAATACTAGCCTAGATTTATTAACAAACTCTGGCTAATCTCATTACATTCCTTTAATCTATTAACTTCCTCAGCCAATTGTGGGAAAGTTGCAGATATGCGATACCTTGACTTCAGCCAAGCACCTGATAAAGCACCCACGAAATTCTCATTAACAAGCTGGGTGGATGGTTTGCACAGCATGTTTATTAGGTGGATCCACCACTTGAAAACCACACCAACTTAAATGAGCCCTGGACTGCACGCCTGGCAACATTTTATTAATGCTACAGAAGAGGAATTGGAAGGAAGAATTATCAAATGACACTAAGTTAGGACAGCTAACACTCTAGAAACCAGAGAGAACATTCAAAACGATCTGGTAAAACAGAGAAGTGGGCTGAAAGTTAAAAACCTTTTTTTGTTTGTTTAAAGGAAAAAAAAAAAATCAAACGCTGAAGTCCCGGAGACGGAATAACTGAAGTAACAGCATGTGTGAAAATAGTGTAGAACGCTGATCCCTAACAAGCTCGATATGTGAAAGCGCGCAACTTGGCTACTAAAATTAAAATGGAGCTTTCCGGGATAGGATAATTCTGAAATCCGAAAATTATATTCTGCGTCGGCCAGACCTCCATCCTAGCAAGGAATCCATTTCAGGACAGGTGCAAAGAAGGGCAGTGAGAACCACGGAGGAGTCCAGAAACTATACCCTAGAACAGTGTGTGTCAACCGTGGCGGCTTGGAGATGTGTGGACTTCAACTCCCAGAATTCCCCAGCCAGCACAGCTGGCTGGGGAATTCTGGGAGTTGAAGTCCACACATCTCCAAGCCGCCACGGTTGACACACACTGTCCAAGAGAGACTACATTAAGCGCGTATGGGCAATATAGTCGCCCCCTTCGAAGGCCCGACCTGCTCCCCCCCCCAAAGCACAGGAGGCGGAATAACAGATTTCAGACGCAGGAAGGCAGACTCCAAGGGAACGGCACAAATTTCAACCGCGAAGGGACCTTCGGCAAGCGGAGGCTGGACCTCCTTCGGCCGGGGATGCAACGCGACGGGCGGGGGGCGGACTAGATGGCCTCTCGGAGCCCGCTCCGGGCTCTTCCCGGCCCAAGCCGAGCCAGGGAAGCGAGCTGGGGACCCGGGGTCGCGTCTTCTGCACCGCCGCCCCTCCTCAGAGCCGCAGCCGAAGCAGCGCGCGGCCTTGCCCGGCCAGAGATGCCGCACGGGAGGAGGGGGACCCCCCATCGCCGTCGGGCCGCGCTGGCGTGCAGGAGGAGCCGCTGCCCGTCGCGGGCGGGAGGGCGGGCGGCCCGCTCTCCTCCGCCGGGCCTCGGCGGGGCAGCCGGAAGCTCGACAGCCTCTGTGGGGGTCGCGGGCTCCGGGTGCCCCAGTCACGCGGCGACGTGACACCCGCAGGGTGCCCCCGCCCGCCGCGAGCGTGCGGGGGGAAGGGCCTCTGCAGCCCGCAGGAGCCGCGGCCCAGGCCGGGCGGCGACGGACGGATGGACGGACGGACGGCCCGCGGGCTCCCCCGCCCCCTCCGCTGGGGAAAACCGCCCAGCCCTCGTCGCAGCCGCCGCCAACGCCGCCGCCCACCCTCACCGGTCGGCGGCTGGTCTCCTCGCGTCGGCTCCGGCCGCCTCCCCGACCGGGCGCTGAGGGGAGCGGGGGAGGGGCGCCTCCGAAAACAGCCGTTTGCTTCTCCTCCGCCTCCAACGGCCGAGCAGCCCCCGCCAGCGGCCCCCGATTGGTTGCGGGCGAGCGCGGAGCGGCAGCGCGGCCGGCCAATCGCAGCAGGGCCGCCGGGCGTCTCCACCAGTCGCCTCCCGCGCGCGCCGGGCCCGCCTCCCTGCTTGTTAAAGAGCTCCGGGGACTCGCGTCGTCTTTCTTTTCTTCCGCTCCGGCCCTCGGCATTGGCCGGGCTGCGCTTCCGGCTCGGCCAATGAGCGGACGTTTGAGGGAGGAAGTGGCACCGCCCGATCGGGAGGCGCTGGATGGCAGCCGCACTCTGATTGGAGGGAGACGAGGAAGAGACGGTGGGCGAGGCCAGGCTGGCCCCAGCCACGCCCTGTGGCCTCCCCGCGGGGAAGGGGTGGCGAAGCGGCGCGGGCGGCCTACGTGAGGACGTGCACAGCAGCAGCCGCGGGGGGAGGGGGAGGGGCTGCGGGGCCTCGCGCACCAATCGGGGCGGGGCGGGCGGCTTCCCTCCCGCACGCCCCGCCTTGGCACGTCCCCGCCCCCCCCGCGAGGTTGGGTGCACGTTGCCCGGAAAGCCCGGTGGGCGCTTGCAGAAAGGAGGTGACCCAAAGGGTGGGGGTTCAAATTCTACCCCCACTGGGGGACTGTGGTCCAGAGTACTTTGCAAGAACAGCCGAGTTGTCATTCTCGTTCTCTTTATAGTTAGATTTTTATCCTGCCCCCCCACACACACACAGAGTATACATTTTTCATTAGATTTTTGTCTTGCCCCCCTCTCTCTCTAAATTCTATATATTATTCTATATTTATATTTTAACTTTATATAAAGTTCTATATAGAGCCAGTTCAGTGTGGTGGTTAAGGCACCAGGCTAGAAAGCGTGAAGCAGTGAGTTCTAGTCCCTCTTTAGGCAGAACGCTGAGTGACCGTGGGCCAGTCACTCTCTCTCAGCCCTAGGAAGGAGGCAATGGCAAACCACTTCTGAAAATCCTTGCCAAGAAATATATATGTATATTGTACTGGTCAGTGACCATAAGAAAATCAATTGAATTGAATTGAATATATAAATAGAGAGAGAGAGAGAGAGATGGAATAATATATCAATTTTTTTTTTTGATCAGTTCAATAGCATCCGATTCTTGGAGACTGCCTGGAAAAATCCCTGCAGTTTTCTTGGCCAGGATTTTCAGAAGTGGTTTGTCATTGCCTCCTTCCTAGGGCTGAGAGAAAGTGACTGGCCCAAGGTCACCCAGCTTTCTGTCTAAAGTGGGACTAGAACTCACTGCTTCACCATTTCTAGCCTGGTTCCTTAACCACTACACCAAACTGGCTGTATGTAGAATATATATATAGGATTTTTATCCTGCCTTTTTATATAATAGTGTATTAAAAGTATATGCCACCTGACTCCCAATGACTCTGGGCAGTTGTATTTGGTCAAATCAAGGCAGTGAACATACCTAATCCTCCTGCCTCCTATTTTCCCCACAACAACCCGTTGAGGTGGGTTGGGCTGAGAGAGAGGGGCTGGCTCAAAGTCACCCAGAACTGAAAAGCCCAGGAAACAAAACAGGTCCAGAATGGCTTCAGGACAGCCACAGAGGTATGTTCCTTGTTTGATTGACACCTTGCCTTTCCTTCAGAAGCTTGAGGCGGCTTATATCTCTTCCTTTCATTTCACTGCACCAACCCTGTGAGGTAGGCTCGGCGCAGAGTGACTGCCCCAAAGTCACCTGAGGAGCTTCCATGGCTTGAGTAGGGACCAAACCATCAGTCTGCCCAGTCCTGGTCCAACGGCTTTAATCTCCACACCAGGCTGGTCTGAAATCCTAGGAGGATTTTCAAAGTCAAACAGAAGAGCATTGCTTTGGCTTGTTCTCTAGCAAGGCAAAGCCAGATGTGATGGGCTCTGGGGTGATTCTGTTCAAGGGACTAGAGCATTACCAAAGTTGGTTCCCCCAAGCCCCTAAAGTTTAATCAGAGATCATCTTTTGTTTAAAGAGACGTAGCGCTGACCATTAAGTCTGCAAAACTGGGCCAAACAATTCATGCTCAAGAAAAATGCGGGTTGTTTTTTTTTTGCTTCTAAATAAGTATACACAAAACCAAAGTTAAAAGGCAGACACATGAAGGCACATAGCTTTAGAGCAGATGCCCCCTTTCCTCCTGCCGGTCCCCAAAATCTATTTTGTTAATTAAAGGAGACTTACAGTTAATTATAGGTTTCTGTGAAGGAGGTGTGGATGTTGCCTATCATTTTGTGAATTGATTCTAAGGGTGTTCTGTGCTCTGGGGAAGGGAAAAGAAATGTGGTTTTAAAAGTACAAAGCAAGCCTTTTCCTCACTTTAAAAGGCAGTTGGATAAATTGATGGACAAAGTCTAAAAAGGGCAATTAAATTTTGAAGTCACAATGTTACTTCCAATGTTACTTGCCTGGAGCAGTCCCTGCAGTTTTCTTGGAAAGATTTTTGGAAGTGGTTTGCCCTTATCTTCTTCGTCCCAGGGCTGAGAAAGGGGGGGCTGGCCCAAAGTTACCCCACTGGCTTTGTGCCTTAGGAAGGATTAGAACTCATGGCCTCCCAGGTTCAAGCCTGGTCCCTTTAACCACTGCACCAAACTGGTTCTCACTCAGCCATCTAGGCCAGTGTTTTCCAAGCTTGGCAACTTTTAAGATGTTATGCTGGCTTGGGAATTCTGGGAGTTGAAGTCCACACATCTTAAAGGTGCCAAGTTTGAAGAACACTCATCTAGGCCACATTGTATAGAAAGCTTCTGGGGATAATTAATAGCATAAAGATCTATAATTGAAAGAGAAATTTAAAAATTCTACTGGCGTTGCTCAAGTATCTGAAGACAGTTGGAGTTGTTTCAGGAATCCCGTAGCACGTTTGTTTCCAGTAAATATAAACCCAATCTGGAATTTGACCATTAACGTCAAATGAATTGCAGATTTAACCCAGAAAACCTCAGGGTACAACACTCAACTGTTTGGCCCGTGTTTCAGTTAAGAGCTAAAGCCGTCATTCATCATCTGGTGGTGTGAATTTCATGTTTTTCACCTTGTGGAGGAACAAAACATGCCAATAGAAGAGAATCTCTGTTGCTCCGGGTTGAACGGTGGAGTCCTTGGTGCTCTCTGAGCTGGGTGGTTGGCCTGCAGACGTTTCATTACCCGGTTGGTAACATCATCCGTGCTGGTGAGTGTGGGGTTGGCTCCGTTTATATACAGTAGCTTGCCCTGCAAGTGTTTGTGGGGGTGTCGTCTTCTCCTTGGTGGTTCCTTGATCGGGGGGGTGGTTCTCTGCCCGCCTGATGGCTTGGCTGCTTGATTACATATCTCCTTGGCACTTGACCAGGGCACTGCTTGTCTGCTTGATTGTCTCCTTGGCAGCTCTTTGATTAGGGCAACCTCTTCCAGATGGTGAGTCCCAAAAATGTGGTGCCCAGAAGTAGACAGTCCTCCTGGTGGGATCTGGTAGATGCAGACCTCCAATAGAAGGGAATATATGTAGTTCAGGGTCGAACTGTGGAGTCCTTGGTGCTCTCTGAGCTTGGTTGTTTGATTGCGATGTTTTATTACCTGCCTAGGTAACATCAGGACACTAATAGTGTCTATCAGAAGAGGGTCCATTATTTTATTGGGTCCTTCTTTCCCTCTGACCCATCCATTATGGGCTAGCCTCCACTGAAGCCCTTGGCTGGCCAGAAGATAAGGTCTAGGGAGGACTGGAAGACATTTTCTCCTAAGGGTAGCTTTTCCTCAGCACACCTTTTCAAACAGCTGGTTGTTTTATCAAATTTCTGAGCTCTTTTTATTTTAAAAAAAATAGTCTCAAAGCTCAGGAATCATTTAACTAATTTCAGCAGTGCATGAGGATGGATGGAAGATGTAGCAAGCAGTGGTATAGAGCAGCCTTTCTCAACCTTTTGACCCTGGAGGAACCCATGAAATGTTTTTCAGGCCTCAGGGAACCCCTGCACATTCAGGCTCAAACAGAGGCCAGAAGGTACAAAATGATTATATTCATTTCATGGGTAGGCCTGTATAAAAGCATTAACAGCATTCTTAAACTAAAAATAAAAAATGAATAAATTACCTCTTTAATGTGAAGTTGCCAGAATTGGAAATAATATTTTAAATAAATCGTGGTCTCCCAGGGAACCCCAAGGGTGCCACGGAACCCTGGTCAAGAAACCCAGTTCTGGAGTCTTGTGTTCTCTCAGTCTGCCTTGTCAGTAAATCAACCAGATGTGCTTGCTCAGCCTGTATACAGGTAGTCTCCGCTTACTGCCTTGCTTAACGACTAATCAATTACAACAGTGCAAAAAAAATAAAAACTGTGCAACCAATCCTCACATTTACAGCCATCGCAACATGCCAGTGTCACACAATCACCATTCAGCCACATTTATGACCAACATTTAGGGGACCAATAACAACATTCTTACTTGCCATCTTGAATTTTAAATTTTACTGTATATTTTATATTTTTGTACTTATATATTTGTATGTATTTATATTGCTTTATTCTAACAATATGCTAATTCTTTATTTTTAACTGTTGTAAACTGCCCAGAGTTGTCATTGCAAGATGGGCGCTAAAGAAATATGAAAATAAATAAATTCAGGCACATTTACGACTGTCAGTGTCCTGCGATCACCATTTGTGTGCTTCCCAACTGGCTTGTGACAAGCAGTTAATTGAGAAGGCAGAAATAAAATCAATTCTAAGTCATGGTCATGTGATGTTCCGCTTAATGACCGAAGGGGAAATGAGATCGTAAGCCCATCGCCGTCATGTTTCATTTAGTGACGGGGGTTGCCAGTCCCAATTGTGCTTGCTATGCAAGGACAACTTGTACTACGTCCCCAGCCTTGGTCGCACACCAACAATAGGCCGCATTCCCTGCTAACGGTAAGGACAGTACTGGTCCGTTTGGACACAATTTGGCCCTTATGCCACAAGCCCAACCAAACCCGTTTACTGCAAGCACGGTCGCACTATTCTCTGCGAACCAGCGCCTCTCATCTAGAGGTTACCTTGCAATCCATTATACCGCTGCCCATCTCCCAGCAACTAGATTTGCGCAGCGTGCTGAGAGGGATAGGATGACCGATCTCTGCGTTTAAGAAGGCACATGCTCTTTTTGATATGAAATGTATTTTATTTTGAGAACTTCTGTTTGTACAAAATTGGCATAATTCAGAAAGATAAAAAAGTTACTTTCTTTTGAACATTATTATATATTTATAAAGAGGCAAAAAACAAGTACGTTTGTTCCAGTCTGTTCAATGTGGAGAGTGATTTATTAGCAACCCTGGCCTTTTGTTTTATGCTGAGGTATTCGCTGTAGTTTTGGGACTGTTGAGGTGAGAACCAACTGACCATTGAATATACAGTCAAGACTTTCCGTTTAAAAACTAGTCACATACCTAGTTTTCCATTCTAAGCAAAACTAGAAGATTCAGAATTAGCAGGAAAAAAACACACATGCGGACTGCAAGATGATTATCTAAAACTAATGATATAGAATGGTAATATCACATTTTATAATTCCATAAACAAAAATTTTCCGGCAGCTTGGAGTACGGTATATTTTTAATGGTCCAGAGAGCAGCCTTATCAGCAAAGAGGACCGTTAAAAGGCCCTTCCAAATGGCTTTTATGCCTTCCCATATGGCATCCCAAAAAGAGGAAGCAGCACCTGGCTGGTAAATGCAAAGGCGGAGGTAGCCATTTTGCGTAGAGGCTCTTAAGGCAGGCTGTCGACAAGGAAGAGTTTTTGTTTTTTTGAAACACACAAACACACACAAAGCCAGGGACAGCGGGGTCTTAAGACAGCCCGGAGAGAACGCCTAAGCCAAGCACCAAAAATGCTGCCTTAAAACAATTAAAACACTTCAAACTTACAGCCCCGAGCCCTGTGCTTCAGAAGATTGTTCTAGCAACCAAGCTACATACAAGATTTCTGTTCAATGAGAGAATGCTTCACCCCCTTGCAGGCCAAAATTCCATCCAATTTAGTAGCGCATTTATAACAAGCAATTTAAGGTTCCCTTCAACCTATGCTCTCACCAATATGTATGTTAACTGACAAGGGAAATGCTACCAAAAATATATATAAGCAAGTTCCTCAATCTTAGTATTCAGGGGCTAGGGGAACGGAGACAGAAGTTTTTCTGAAAGGTTATTTATTTAAATAAAACCCCACCAAAATCACAACAGTTTTTTTTGAAGGGGCAAGACAAAAACATAACAAAAATCCAACGGAAATTAGAAGTGCTTTTCAGAATCACCGTCCGTTGCCGTAACCTGGAAAGAGCTGACTTAGAAGATCCTGCAATGGTTGATTCACTTCCATTGTATAGTTTTTGCCGAGATCGTAGCGGCATGCCGGGCAGCTGTACACTTTTGCTCGAAAAGATCGATCCAGGCAATCCTAGAGGAAAACAGACAAAAGCTAACAATGGCATTTACGCTTAAACAACTTTTATAAACATAATCCTCCCAGAGAAGATTTGGTATAAAGCAGATTAAAAACGTAAATGAAGTGGAACAAATCTATTTAAAGTTTAATTATGAAGGTTCTACATAAGCTGGAGAAGCTGGGTTGGAGAGCGCAGGATTAAGTTCTGAGTACCACTTGTGCGAAACATTTACATTCTGCAGAAAAAAGATGCTGAATGCAAAACAAAAGAAGCTACCAGTATATTACATGTTTTGGGTGGTGGAGTTATAAGCTAAACCTTTTCTCCACCTTGTTATATGTTCAGATTCCAATACTTTCTGTAACAAATACTTCTTATTTAGTTGTCAGATTAGCTCCACGTAAAACCTGTTCACCTTTATTCTAGCAAAACAAATCAGAGACGAAAGGGGACCATCCGCCTGGCATGCTGTTCTGATTCAAAGCATGGGCTGAACTTCTGTCAGGCTGGCTTTCACACCGTTTGTGTGTATCAATACTTCAGGGACACTGAAGATTTAGGTTTTGAAGTAAAAAGGAACAGAGAAACAACAAGCACGACAGTATTTCATTCAGGCTCTCCTGCAACTAATTTAAATGAGACATATTCATCTTGTGACTGTTTATAGGCTCAGTTCTCCCAAGATAAATAGCTATAAATCAAGGTCTTCCAGCTTTCTTCAGCCACTAATTAATTCCTTAAATAAAACAGCACTGGAATAACTTCTACGGCTGGCATACTTGTTAAATGATTCTGTTAAGCCTTATTATTATTTCCAGGATCACAACTTGGATTAGAGGTGGCTTATCTCATTTCCCATCTAACTATTATATTTTAACCCATTGCTACCTTCCTAATCTGACTTCTGGTAACCGGGAATAGGGTTAAAGAAATGAAATACCTTAGGATCAAATAAAATACCTTAGGATCAAAGTAATAAGATACACCAACAGCCAGTTTGGCGTAGTGGTTAAGGTATCAGGCTAGAACCCGGGAGACGTGAGTTTGAGTCCCGCCTTAGGCACAAAGCCAGCTGGGTGACCCTGAGCCAGTCCTGCTCTCTCAGCTCTAGGAAGCAGGCAAGGGCAGACCACTTCTGAAATTTTGCCAAGAGAACTGCAGGGACTAGTCCAGGAGGTCACCAGGAGTCAAGACTGACTCGAAGGCACCATCCCAGGTTCTTGGAAAGAACTTGATGCGAATGAAGGCCAACACCAGCTAAAGAACTGGCAGCTGTGATTTCACGTTGTTGTGTATATACTGTGCACAGTAACTGCAATGTCCATCTCTGAGAAGATGGAATAACAGAATTGAGGGGGAGCAGCCAACCTCTGAACCCTGAATTCAGCACATTGATGGGATGATTAAGGGGCTCTTAAAGATCAGAATGGAAAAGAGGAGAGGGCACTTAAATTTGCTAGCCCGGCCATTAATACCTCTGCTGAGTTCTTCCAGTAAAGAGCAAGAGGGTTAAGGTGAAGACTGCATGCAGTTCATTTGCTCTGTACTGATACTTATCAAGGCTGATACTGATTACCGTCAGAACGTTCTCCAAACCTTTTATCAAGTCTCTGGCATTTATAATTCCACAAGCCGTGTTCTGAATCAGAGACAGCCAACTGCGGCGGGATGAGCTGCCCTGATGGACATGGAAAGTTGTAACCTGGTCAGGGTTAAAGGTTTTTTTTCCTGTTTGCCAAAACCACGAGAAACGTCACATAGACTCCAAGAAGCTTCCTGCCTAATTAAGACACTGGGGAGCAGGCCCAGGCTCCTTTGATCAAAATATACGAAGTGCAGCTCTGTTAGGCAACGGAGGAGATAGTTGGTGGTTGCTGGACACTGCTGGTGTATGTGTGGTGTGCGGACTGGATATCCTGCGCGAACCAGTGCCAGCTGGAGGAGGCACCTGCAGCTGAGGACTCCGCGGGAGCAAGCAGGATCTCAAAGAGAGATCTGCTGGATGAACCGGCTGATGGAAAAGACTGCCACATTTGAAAAGAATAGACCAGGCATGAATGAGAATAGCTTGACGAGGGTGCTGGGATTTCAACAAACTCAGGAAAGATCTATGCTTGCCTGTTTTCGTTCTCCTCTCTAGGCTGAGAACAAGCCCCAAAAGGTAGAGTACTGAAGTTGTAATAACAGAGTAAGCGTATCAAAGTTGAGTTAAGGAACCCCGGGAGGGGTTAATCAGGGAGGGAAGGAGATAGTTAAGAAACTGTCAAAAGTTGTCTGTATTGTTTGTTAAGCTATGGCCACTCTGTGTATTAGAAGCAAGCACAAATTATTTAACGAAAAGCACTGTAGCAATAAACACCACTGTAGCTTAGAGAACACTGTGTGTGTCTAGAAAGCCTCTGTCCTCTTTCCCACCCTCTAACACCACGATCGCAGGAGGCCTACAAACTGTGATTGCTGAAAACAGCCAAACCATCCAGAGGCATAGTTATTAAGATGAAATAAGCTGATACCATCATAAAAAGCAAACAGCAAAAACATGCACTGTCCCTGACCACAGGCAACGTTATCAGAAAACTCCCGTCCACGTCCATGATGTTCTTCTGCCTACTTTCTATCATCTGCTGCCCTGCCTACCCAAAGCAGCTTAACCAGAGCCTTGGACCACCTCAGGTTTGCGCACACACACACACACACACACACACACACACGTGGAAAATGTCAGCTACTCACCTTACATACGTTGTGCTGGCACACCGTGGTGATTGGTCGAAAAACCACCTCCTGGCAGCAAATGCACAGAAAGGTTTCTTCCACTTTGTTCAAGAATTTCTGCCAGGAGAGAGAAAAGTGCTGCTATCACCATCCCCATCCCCAATACAGGAAATATTCCACGCCGCATCCTTTCTGAAGAAAGCAAATCTGGCCAAGGAGACACGGGCCTTCGTGTCCACCACCGCTGCTGCAATGAGAACTGTTACCATCAGGGCGACACTGTTTTCTGCAGAGCCTGGGTCTTTGGGGCCATTTCTGAGCCATGGTCTGGGGCAGGGTTCCTCAACCTTGGCAACCCTAAGCTGTGCGGACTTCAACTTTGCTGGCCGGGGAATTCTGGGAGTTGAAGTCCGCACAGCTTAGAGTTGCCACGGTTGAGGAACCCTGGTTTGGGGGAATGGGTGAAGGTAAATAAGTTGGGCCATCAGCTCACGGGGACAGTACAGCAGAAAAACTGACCACGCAGCAAAGAGGGTTGCATCTTGACTCAGACGTGGTTCAACAAGCACTGGACCTGTTTGTTTGGAAAACTGGGCCGCTAACAAACAGTATATAAAAACAGTATCACTTAAGATGATGTAAAACCCTGCAGTGCAGAGTACAGTTAAGACGACTGTACTATAACCAAGGGATAACGGGCTCCACTCATATCCTAGCCTGAAGAAAGAGCCAGCTCTTCCCAGCATTCTGGAAGGTCAGCAGGGCTGAATTTGTTGCTAGGAGGGAAATTCAGGTGGGGCAGCAGCTAGCGTGCTTTTCATCAGCCAAGACGGCACATGTGCTGCGGCCTCCTGCTCTTCCGCCGATGATCACCACGGATTTCTTTTACACGCACAGTAATGACCTCCAGGACAGAGCTGCTGGATCGGGACTGCCTCTGAACGTGGAGGAACATGGAGGCAGGCTGGCCCTCCATTTGCACATAAGGACCTGAGAGATCTTGACTAAAGAGCACAGAAAGCCCCTTCAGCCTGGGAGGGGATGAAAGAGAAGCCAAGCAAGCCGCCCAAGGCAGAAGAGCAGAGCCACCTCCCCGAAGCAAAAGAGCTGCCTGCAAGCTACCTGGAGTCACTGTGAGTTGGGCATCCAACTAAATTCATAAATAAACAAACTCCCCCCCACCCCCGCCACGTACCGGTCCATCCTTAAGGGCTTCTAGTGCTTCGTTCCACAACTTTGTATTGGCTTCGTCATCTTTAATAAGAGCCTTCTGCTGGGGTGTAAGTTTGTAGACCTCCACTTTAGTTTTCTTCAGTGTGGCAGCAGGAGACACACACAGATCCAGTTCATTTCCTGGAAAGTACACAATCACACAGAGCTTATTCATTCATTCATTCATTCAATAAAGGAAGGCTTTAAACAGATGTGCGGGCAAGTCAATTAAAGAAGATAGTTTACCAGATTTCCTTTTCCTCTTCCCTTGTCCTGGGGTTTCTACTTCTATTTTCTTGCTGTTTTCTTTATCTTTGTTCGCAACAGCTTCCAGATACCCTTCAGGATACTAAATCAGGGGTTATGAAAAAGTTAGTTTTGACGCAGCCCATATCCGTTAAAATGGTGGGTAATAAGGGCCGCTCATCGGCACCCTTGGCAAGGCAATGCTACCCAGCTGCGTACCTGCATGGTGAGGCCAAGTTTCTTCATCCTCTCTTTGCCTTCTCTGGTCCAAGGGGCTGGCTCCTCATCGTCCCTCCTGAGCATGTAGCGCCAGACCAGGAAGCCAGATTTCCCTGTTTCAGGCCAATATTTAACTACCTTTAAGAAGTCAGAGGAAGAGGTTTCAGTTCCATGCATGTTCTCTTAAGCATCCCCCTGGCGAGGCAACCCCTCTCCTTTCCTCCAGCTTTGGGCCCATGTTTACAAATCGACCCAACCTCACCTTATAGATCCCATCGTAACGGTTTCCATCTGTGGGGGCATATTTACTGTATCTGCCGCCCTTCACATTCCGCACCACCCGAACTGGTCTTCCAGCTCGCCAGTCCTTCGCTTCGGCACCCTCTTTATCGTTAATTGGAGCGCTGCAGTTCAGGGCCAGAGCTCTGCAAAAAATGAAAGCGCAGACGGGCTGAGGGGTCTTCCCTGGGGAACCCAATCTTTCGTTCTGTTACAGGGCACTGATGTGGCAGGGACGGCCAATTTCTCCTCCATTCCCCAGTACGTATCACTGAGGCTCAGCATCGAAGAAGCCTGTATAGTTCACTGCTGCCAACAGTATTCCCAGCCAGACATCTCTGGGAAACCTGCAGATCAGATGTCAGACTCACAGCCGCTCCCCAGCAATTAGTACCATTCACTTCCTGAAGTCTCCTACTGGGAACAAATTTTGTAATTTGAAGTTTTATAGAATTACATAATTAAACATCATCTCTATGCAGAATTTTGCATTTCCTGCATGGAATATCCACAACCTCTTGAGCTCCAAGTGGAAAGGAGAAGTGGGCCGCTTAGACGTGCACCTCTGAGGATCTGCATCTCCAGAGGACAATGCCCACTGACAGGACCACAGACCCCCACCCCTCACTTATCCTGATGCGCACGTGTGAATCTTACATCCTTCAGAGAAAACACCTATGGTATTTTTCAGATGTGCACACTTCTCCTACATGATGGGAGGGAGGAAGCTACTTCTGAGAATAATCCGAAAACACAACAACATTGTGTTGCTGAACACAAATGACAGTAGCCAGAATTTCAAAGAAGGGAAGGGAGACGGTTGCATTCAAAGACAGAGAATCAGGTTCCTGGATGGGAAGGAGTTACCCAGGCCCAAGCCATGCAGCAGGAAAAGGCGCCCAGTCTTCTTTCAAGAGCCACCAATGATACCACCAAAAAAACGGGCTGTGAGCAGAGACTCCTTCCCACCAAAGCAGAGGACAAATTACAGGCGGTCCCTGCTTAACCACCACTCATTCAGCAGCAACTTACTATGGAGCTGAATGAGCAGTACTTAGACCAGTCCTTGTACTTATGACGGCTGCAGCGTCCCCACAGTCACGCGATCGCCATTTGTGACCTTCCTGGCTGGCTTCCTACAGGCAAAGTCAATGGGGAAGCCGGCAGGAGGCTACAATTGGAGACCATGTGACGTCACGCTTAACAATGGTGTGGGATTCGCTTAATGATGAGAACTGGAAGTGCCCAAATTTCCGTCACTAAGTGGCATAGTCATGTGACCTCATGCTTTACAACCATGTCACTTAGCGGCAGGAATTCCAGTCCCAATTACTGTTGTTAAATGAGGACTACCTTAGGTGAAAGACAACTGCCAAGCAGCAAGCAGGGGTCATCCAAATATATCACCTTTTATTACTGGTCTTTCTGTCTATGTGTCGATGAAGATCCTCAGTCATCCAGGTGGAATTGTCTGTGGGTTGAGTCATGGCAGCTGGATTTCTTTCTTTTTGGTGGAAACATTTCACTGCTTGTCCAAGCAGCTTCTTCAGTCTGGGCAAAGGTTGGTGAGGGGACCCCATATATGTCTTCCAGGGTGGCTGCGTTGTCCCTACACCTGAATGGCTGTTAATTGTGCCATGGAGGTGTGGATTGCCTTTGGGATGTCTTATTCCTAAATCCCTCGCTCCTCCCCAAGTGGATTGTTAAGAGTGGCCTTCCTGGTAAACTTGTGAAGTGGTCTTAATCTTCCTGGGGATTGATGAAAGAGCAGCATGAAAAATGGGGGACAAGTTGTGTCCGAGGCCTCCGCCTCTGTCGAGGGAAGGATTTCCCACTTTGGCATGAATGGATTCCTGAACCCCTCTCTCAAACCACCTCTCTGCTCTGTCCAAAATGTGAACATTGCTGTCCTCAGATGAGTGTCCTTTTTCTTTTAGATGAAGGAAAACGGCTGATTCTGGTCCTGTGGTGTTGCTCCTCCTGTGCTGGGCCATCTGTCTATATGTCATTACACTTGTACACTGATGAACCCAGAATAACTTAAAATAGGTTACAGATGTCAAGGTAATTGGTGAAGAGAACCACGCTGAGTCATATGCGACTCCAGTTCTTTTATTATTCTCTACCAAACACAGAATCTTGCCAGACTAAAGGTTCCTTAACTGAGCCAAAGGGAAAAATCCTCTTAGGAAATCTAGGGCAGTGCTAGTCTAACTTTCTTCCTCAGTCCCTCCCCACTCCCCAAGGAGCGCAGACTGTGAGAATCCTTTTCAGCCTGGAATACGCTCTCTTCCCCCCCACATCCCCCCGCTCTGATCTCCATCTCATCACCCCCCTCCTCAGGGAGACATTCCACCACATCAACTTACAAAATATGTAGTAGCTTGCCCTGCCAGTTTTGGTGAGGGTGTGGTTTCCTCCTTGATTAGAGTATTGTTTTCTGCCTGACTTTTTGTGTGGTGTTGATCCTTATCTGGGTGTTGGCTGCTGGAGGCATGTGTTCTAGCCTTTCTGTTTCCTTCCTAGGTTTTTTATTCTCTCTTTTGAATGGTGTGTAAATATGGCTTATCTCTACCTGTCTATTTGTCTGAGTGCCAAGCGTCCAGGAATTCCCCAGTGCTTTTGGATTTGGCTTGGTCTAGGATGTGCAGTTTCCCAGTTGAAACCGTGGTTGAGCCTGTCCCTGTGTTGCGAGATTAAGGGGTTTCATCGTGTCTTCTGACTGCCAGTTGGTGGTCATGGATGCGCCCGGCTGGTCTTCTGCCTGTCCGTCCTACGTAGTGGCTGTTACAGTCTTTACACTGCATGTTGTAGTAGATGACTTCTGTTTTTTTCTTCTTGGGCTACGGGGTCTTTTGGTTTGCTTAAGATGATCTGGAGGACCTTAGTTGGTTTGTGTGCTATAGTGATGCCATGTGGTTGTAACAATCTGCTGGTTGTTTCTGAGATACAGCAGTGTTACCCTTTTCATAGCTTGTCCTGTAGTGGGTTGTGTGGCCAGGCGCTTTTTGATGAAGTTGAGAGGGTATCCATTTTGCTGGAAGATGCTGTACAGGTGATCTTTTTCCTTTTTCTGGTGCTCTGGGTTGCTGCAGTGTGCTCGTCTGAATAATGTCCTTACACAGCTCCTCTTGTGGAAGTTTGGGTTGGTTGTACTCTAGTGGAAAACTTGGTTAGTGTAGGCCGTTTTCCGATAGACCTGTGTTTCTACTTTACCATCATTTCCTCTGCTGATAAGGATATCCGGGAAGGGCAGCGTGTTGTTTTCTTCTTCCCTTGTGAATTTTATCCCTTTGAAGATTCATTCATTCATTCATTCAATTTGTATAGCCACCCATCTCAAACCAGTGACTCTGGGCGTCAATCATAAAAACAATTAAGACAGTTAAACACAATACAAAAAGAAATTAAACACAAATAGCAGCCAAGAGATATTATAATCCGTCGGTGTCAGCACAACCAGGAAACGGGGCCCTTCACACACTTAGTTGTTGACTGTCTCATGTGTCTTCTCCAGATGTTCCTTTTTTATGACTGCGAAGGTGTCATCTACATACTTTTGGTTGCGCGTGTGGGAGTGCTAGAGTTTCTGGACGCTGCATTACAGTCTCTGCTATGAGTCCCGAGAGGTGATCCCGTGGGTGCTCCTCCGATTGATCGGTATGTCTATCCATCAGACCGAAAGTAGGCGGTGAGGCAGAGGCTGATGAGGTCCATGAGTCTGGGCATTTCAATCTTTGTGTATTTGGCTAGATCAGGTGTGTTGCGCATGCTGCTGCCATGGGCTTTGCTAGTTCTGAATCCATGGACGCGACGAGTGCTGTGACGTCAAAGGAAACCGTAATTTCATCTTTTTATATTGTTAGATCTTTGATTTCTTGGAGGCAAAGTGGTGGAGAATTGATACAATATCTGCTCCCCTCTATGCGACGTCCAAGACTTTTTGCAAGTTCTTTGGCTATGTTGTAAGTTGGGGTCCCTGGCAATGACACGACTGGGCGAAGCGGTCTATTGGCCCTGTGTGTCTTGGGGCGCCCAGAGAAGTGTGGGAGGACAAGTGCGCTGCTTTTCATCCGCCACTCCTCCTCTTCTGTGATTTGACCTTACTTGGCTAGGTCACTGGGGGTTCTCTTGAACTGGCTGTCCAGCTTCCATGTGGGTATTCACTGGGATGTACTGTAGGTTTCTTTGCCCCTCAGTAGTTCTTTGGCTTCCTGTACACACAGTGTTACGTTCTGTCCACAACAGAGGTTCCGCCGTTGTCCACCAGGAGGACAGTGACAGCTTGGTCCTGCTTTAGGGTCTTGAGGGCTGCTCTATCTCCTGCCCTGAGCTGGTTCCGGTTCTCTATGCCTCTGGTCGGTGGCATAATTGTCTGCCTTGCATTTTCTTGGGTCTCTGTGGCAAGCCCTGCAGTTCTGAATGCGGCTTCCCAGGCTGCAGAGAATTCCAAAAGGCTAGCATCTTCTGTGTCATAGTTGGGACCTTTCTGGAGGATACAGGGAGTTCTCGTTTAGCAACTGCCTCATTCAGCAATCGTTCGCAGGGATGAAAAAGTAACTTTACAACCAATCCTCATGTATACAACCTTCGCAGGTCCGTAAAGCAAAGCTGAAGTAAGATCGTAAGTACAGTCATGGTTTCACTCATCGACCGAATTGCTGGTCCCAACTGTGGTCACTAAACGAGGGCTGCCTGTACTATGTTCTGCGGTGGATAGTGGCCGGCTGGAAACGTTTAGCACCCATTCTGCTTCAGTTGCCTCTTTGCTTCTGGGTTTAATTTTGTTCTTCTTTTGCCGGCTTGTCTTAGAGACGTAGTCTGGATGATGTTCTGGGATTGCAGTTTGTTCTAGCTGCTCCTTGAAGTTATCTCTGGTGTGCTGGTATTTATTTAGTCTCAGGTGAGCATCCATAATCATTAGACGTACAGTTCTTGGGCTGCTTTGTTGAGCTATTTTCTATCTAGCTGCACATGTTTATTGGGGGTCTGCATCTGATACTGGTGGGCAGGGCATGCTGTCCTAGGCATTCATGCAGAAAGAATAGTTCCTTGGCAGAGGTTTGCCTCCATGCAAATTTTTCCCATTTATGTGCTTTCTGAAGGGTTTGAGGCCCATATGTGATTCCAATAATATAAAGCAGGTGTGCAGTGACACAGTAAGCTGGTACATGAATGCATGAGAACATAAACTGCAATAATACCCCATCCACAAACTAAATATGGTCAAAAAGATATGAAGGTCTAATAGACACTGCTGCAGACAAACCGTTAGCTACCCACTGAATTATAAATGCTATTCTAAAAATTGCTCACAGAAATCAAACTCGTTGAGTTTCATTAACTCCCCACCTTTTGCAAAATCCCTTGGCATTCTCCTTACCTGTTCATTTTTGTAAGTTTTTGATCACAAGACTGTTCAGCTGTACGTTTGTTCCCAGAAAGATCACGGCCTCCACTTCCCGTGTAAGTAAAAGAATTTCCATGATCCTGAAATATATTCAGACAGTTCAGTCCAGGGCTGGAAAAATCCCAATCAGCTGGTCACTCGAGCACCTGAATAAACTGATTTTGGCACTTAAAAGACTTGGATGTTTGCTTACCTTTATTAACTGGTATGAGGTTTTTAGGATGGCACCTATGGAAAACTGAAATGTTTCTCCAACTCTGTCTAAGCCCTATCCACAATTTGCTTGACCAACTGCTCTGAGTTCTTCCAAACGTGAACATTTGCAAAGAGGGTTTTGACTCAGAATTCTAGCTCTGCCACACGGCAGCTTAATCAATATATAAAATTATCGATTTTATATATCAATACAAATAAATAGCCTTTGGCTTGAACACCAGTTTGTATCTCTTAGGGCCAGCACAGATGATCAATTCTATTATACACACACATACACACACACACACCCCACCACTTTATTATGCATTGTAAATCAAATCAAATCAAATCAAAACAAAAAGATGCAACAGCACCACATGATACGTTCCTTGCACTCAATTAGCTTGCACCCAGTAACTGTACATGCTTATTCTTGATTGCTTGTACCTCGTTTGGCCGCAGAGGCATGCTAACTTTTGTGCCTCAGCTGTTCATTTGTAAACAATTAACAAGAAGTACTGCCACCTCCCACACTGGAAGACACACTCCATGCTGCTCTGGTCTGACTCCCCCAAATCTGAGCTAACTAATCTAGGTCAGTGTTTCTCAACCTCAACAACTTTTAAGATGTGGCTCTCAGAATTCTGAGCTCCCAGAATTCCCCAACCAACGTGATCTACAGCAACAACTGTGGGGGGCCTGTTGTTTCGGACTTGCTCCTAGCTAAGTCAGCAGTATCCCAAGCCCTGGGATACTGTTTTACATCTATATTTTAATCCACATACCATATCGCATACCTGCACGGCTCAGAGGCATGAGCAGACTCTAAGCCCAGTAAGCAAACGAACAATCTTGCTCCATGAGGAGGCAATCCTGCCTCACCTCCATACTAGGACAGACACTGTACAATCTGGTTCCAACTAATGCAGAGCTGAGGTGTGCTGAGCAGCCCTCCCACGTGAATGAACTCACACTAGCCTTTAACAGTTAAATCAGTTTTTCTTGACCAAAAGAACCAATTTAAAGATTTCAATGTACACTAACCAAAAGCTCAGGGGAAATGGTATTGGTTGCTAACTTAAGAGACGCTAAGTGGAAGAAATGTCGGCAGAAGAACCACAGGCCAGGTTATCTAGGGATACTCTGTTAAGGTAGGGGATCTCAAGAAGATGTGGGTGAGTCTTCTTTAGTTTTCTTTGTAAGAAATGTTTAACTGAAACATGAACATTAGTAGGCCTTCTGGTAAAGAGGAGGGCAGCACTGAGAGAGACGGCGATGTCACTTACTACATCGTCTTCATATCCACCTGCCAGAACCAGAGAATAGGCTCCATCGTTGCTTCTGCCGTGAATACCTGCGACGTGGGGCCTGTGGACACCCGACTCGCTCACCTGAGAGGAGAAAGGCAAGGCCACGGGTCAAGGCTGCGCTAGCTGCTGCGGAGTGCCTCCCCCAGCGAGGAGCCCAAGAACCCCAGCTGCGGCATTAAGCCTGCCATAACCCCGTCGGTAAAGAGGGGTCTGCTGCCCTCGCCCTTTTCTTTTTAGACATCTGAACAGCATGTCAGCAACACAACAATAGCAAAAGTACAATTTGCCATCCACATAAAAACATACCGGGACAGCAGACACAAAGAATATGAACCAGGTGCATATCTGGCCCTCTGTGGAAGTTATAGTGCTAGCCAACAAGGTTAAGAAGTTTCTCCCCTCTGTTCCCTTTTCCTTCAGGCTCAAATACAGGTAGTCCCCGCTTAACAGCCACAATTGGGACTGGAATTTTGGTTGGTAAGCGAAGTGGTCATTAAGCGAATCTGACCTGATTTCACAACTTTTTTTGTGGCAGTTGTTGAGGGCATCACTGCGGGTGTTAAGCAAAGCATGTGGCCATTAAGCAAATCAGCCAGTTCCCCGTTGATTTTGCTTGCCAGAAGCCAGCCGGGAACGTCAAAAGTGACAATCGCGTGACGCTGCAATGGTCATCAATGTGAAGTGGTTGCCAAGTGCCCAAATCGTGATCACATGACTGTGGGGACACTGCAACGTTCACGTAAGGACCATTCACAAATCATTTTTTCCAGTACTGTCGTAAGTCTGAACTGTCACTAAATGAATGGTTGTTAAGCAAGGGCTACCTATAAGCTTTGCTCACTGGCGCCCAGCAAGACCTCCTGTACCTCCTCACTGCTTGCCCATTTCTTACCCTTCATTCCTAGGAGCAGCATCTCACCTGCACTCTGAATTTCCACATGGTTCCCACTGGAACTCCAGGGATGGGCCCGTAATGGTTTGATGGCACAATTGTACACTCCCTTGTGCGGCCCACACACGCCATGCCCTTAAAAAGAAAAAGAGGGGGAAGCGCTACATATCTATCTATCTGTCTGTCAAATATTTATCACTGCCCATCTCCCCCTCTGGGTGGTTATTTTAAGCATGATCAGCACAAACCAAGCCATGGATGCATGCAAAATAGCCGAAGTAAGGACTGGCACCTTAAGGACCCCATCACTAAAATCACCAGAACTGCAGTGTATTCTGTGATGGTTAAGCCATGTGAGCGGGCATCTTTCTGTCTTCAAGCAACAAGCAAAACCAGACTTCCGGTACCTTGCCCCAATCCCGCTGAGAAGACGAGTTAGCAGATGCCATCTTAGATTTCTTTTTGCTTTCTTTCAGCTTCTCACCCGCCAAAACCACTTCACTTGCATCGTTTCGGCATTCAGGGCAATACCTAATGTTTAAAAAAGGAGGAGGAGGAGGAGGAGGCATTCATTTTCTCAGCTGATTTTTATCTGCAATACTAGAGAAGTATATATTAAAAGCTACTTGCACCACCTCAAACTGTGCAGTTACAGCAGGTTAGAACTCTCCAAGACTGCCCAAAGCATGTGAAACAGGAACACCTCACGAAGAGATTCAACGTTAATCACAATAAAGGTAATTGTTTCCCTTCCTGAAAAATGTTGCTGCTGTTTTTACTTATTTAACACACACACACACACATCTTGTACCAAACTCTGGGCAGCTCACAACCTTGCCAATTGTGCATGTTTTTATGAAGACGTAACACATTAAGGAGAGATACAGCTCAGTAATTTAATAAAACTTTATCTGTAGACATGCTTGGATGTTGCCCAGAGAAGAACACCTTACGACAAATTTATGAAACCACTCTCTGTTTGCTCACACTGTTGCTCCTTCTTCTACCCTTCAGCAGGGTTCTTTCCAAAAAGGAACCCTGCTGGAAAGACCAGGTTTTGTGGCAAGAGCCTCCTCTGGGCAGAACAGCTGCTCCTGCACTTTGCTGTACTCGCTCCCCATCATTACCAGACAGGAGGAGCAAGAATGAAACCAGTCTGAAGCTCATAATCTACATCAGGGGTTCTCAAACGCTGGCTGGGGAATTCTGGGAGTTGAAGTCCACGCATCTTAAGCTGCCAACTTTGAGAAACACTGATCTACGTGGTCTGAAAAAATATCCAAATTCTTTACAAAAACATCCTCGTGCTGAACAAGCGTAACGCTTGGCAAAGTATTTTGCATGCCGAGTTGAATGCTCAGGAACAATACTTTCCTCTTCACAGATTGGTCAGGCTGGAGGTCACAAAACACTGTTTTGTGTTACTCTGAGGATCACAGAGAAGTGCTGAGGAAGCATGGATTTTGAATCCCTGGTAATGACTGTTCCACATTAAGCCAAACTTTCCCCTAAAGCAGAGACAGGCAACCTGCAGGCTGCAAGTGGATCCCACGGATACCCCGCAAGCTGGTTTTTCATCTCTTCTGCATATGAAGGATGAGGGATCTTGACCTGGATGCCCTAAATCCCCCCCAAAATGGGTAACATTCCCCAGTGTGAGGAAGTTTAAAGGGGCAAAATGAATTTGCCTGCTCATAACAAATTCCAGGAACTAGGCTGTCCCACCAACAAAGGTGCTCTCCTGATATTACCACTTATACCCTCTGCGGTTTCTCAGAAGCCAACAAAATATTTCAACCCAGAGCTTGGCTCTAAAGAAAAATGAAATGGTGCCATCTTGGGATCAGCAAAAAACCAGGGTCGCAGCCTCCTCACTCCCAATATACAATAGCTGATGGGCTGAGATAATTGATGAAAAAGCAGGGTTTTTAAAAAAAAAATAATTTATTTTTTATTATCAAATTTTTATCACCGCCCATCTCCCCCAAGGAGGGACTCTGGGCAGTTTACAACAAAACGGATGGTGAGCAGGAGGGGGCCCCTATCCAGGGGGAAAACGCATGCGCAGTTCAGAGGCTTTGAACCATCCCTCAAAGAAACCCAGAGCAGACCCGCCTTGAGTTTGGGGGTTTATCTGTCTGGGTTTCCCACGCCCCTTCCATTTGGCAGGATCTTCTGTCTACTATAGCGGGTAATAAACACTAGAGACTGAATTTCTAGTCTCAGCGTGGTTTTTTGCTTAAGTCAGGACAAAAACAAAATTTAAAATTCAATGCCCGTATAAATACAGTGAATATAAGCTTAAAACCAGTTGTCAAAATCTCATTTATGGAAGGGAGTATAAAAAAAGGTTGAATTAAAGGGGTGTTTTGGGGGGGGGCTGCTTCTCATCCCCCAGAGATGACGACTGCCAAGCCTAAAAGCAAAAAGTTCCATAGGACAGCCCTGTGTCTTAAGACTTCGTTGTGACCTACCAGTCCTCATCGTCAGGTATCCGGCTAAGCGGGGGGTTAAGACAATAAATGTGGAAAGCCATGTCACACTCGTCACACATGAGCTGTTTTTCTGGGTCTTCTTTCCCACCACATATGTGGCAGGCACACATCCGGCAGGTTTTGTTCGGGTTGTCTTTACAGTGCTTGCACACGGGCCCGCTTTGCCCTGAATAAATTTTAAGAGAAGCACACACAGATAAGGACCTCACAGAGAACAGGCAAAAGACAGACAGTCACAAAAGATGGGCCTCAGGCAAGAGATACAATTTATGGCATTCACTAGTGTAATTATGGCACTGGCTTAGACAGGCTTTTTAAAAGGTGAGATGGAAACTTTTTCAGGACAAGGATTTATGAACATTTATTAGGTGCAATGTTTAGAAAGAACTTCCTTATCTAATTGTAGTCTCATGCACCGAGGACCAAAGGCAACTGTGTCTTCACCCAGCCCTCTGCGAATATATTCTCAGCAAAAACTATTATTCGGCGCTAAGCAGGGCAAGCCAATACGAAGGCAAGTGACGGAACTCACTCTTTAGGGGACTTTCTGCGGTAAGAGGAACTGCACATCCTGGTTCTTCAATCTTGTAAATCTCGTCCACAAGAGCAATTCGGCAGTCATTCAAGGTATCTCCACCATCGCTGCAAAACAGTGCACCAGAACAAGCTATGAAGAGGAGGAAACAATGGGGATTTCTCCCACATAATTCCTTCCTACCAATGCCACAGGAAAAAAGGACAAACAGGTGACTTGCCAGATTAATGCTCCTGCTTTGGATTTACATGGCAATCCTTCCCTTTCAACTTCTGATTGAAAACATATCTGGGTTACATTATCATGGACTCCAAAAGGTTGGGTGAACCACGGAATAACAGTTTGCTTGGCCACTTAACAGACAGATTTCAAACACGCTCACTTACCCAAGAACTATCTTGGCATATAACTCTTTGTAAGTCCTTGTTTCCCGCTTCTGTAGGATCTCAGCATCGTACCAAAACCCCCGCTCTTTTGGATCATCAGGATTATAATTCAACATGACAACATCTCCAATTTCTAACTCTTCCCATTTGAGAATCGTCCTGGCGCGAGCACGCACGTCTTTGGAGTTCAACTGGATGACACCATTCTCTGGATAGCTTTATTTGGGAGAGAGGGGATTAAGAAAATAAAATAAAGGAAGCCGTTCTGTCTTCCCAAAGCACTTCTTTATTATTATTACCATTACTCATAAAAGGATGGTAATAATTTAATCCCCATACAGAGATTAAAAGACACTCCGAGTCCAGCATTTCATATGATAACAATACTAGATAAGCACCTATGTTTCAAAGTGGATAGCAAAGAAACCCGACTATACTGATGGCAATTTCACCTCACCTTTTCTGTATCTAGTGAATATTCAGAAATTTAGCAGGTTTGGTATAAAGAAAAAGGAGAAACAAAGCATTTCTGCAGGAACAGAAATAGGAGCAGCAAGAACATCCTAACAGCAATAAAAAGGCTCATCTTAACAAGTTAACATTTGATGACAGCCAAGGAAAATCTCCTCCTTTCCCACAGAAAAGGAAGTCAAAGACCTTGCCTATCTGGGCATCCTACATAATATAGCCCACTGTTTCCCAACCCTGGCAATTTCCAGATGTGCGGAATTCAAATTCAGGTCCTAGAATCCCACAGCCAGCACGGCCACTAATGAGATTTCTGAGTGCTGAAGCCCACCCATCTGGAAGGTCAGGAAACACATCAGCCAAAGCAGCCCCCCGTGTCTCCCTTCCGCAGAGCTCAGAAGAGGCACGCAGCTTGCCTGCTCGTTCCATACAGCTAGAGGAGCCAGGAGGCCTTTCTCCGAGCCCCGCGGCCACAGAAGAGGCAGGGACCGCTACGAGACTGTCAGGGTAACACCCAGCCACCTCTTTCCACTGAAGACGACAGCCCTGGCTTACGGGGTGGGGAGAGAGTCCTCGCCGGAGCAAGCAGGACGATGGACGCCCGAGGGGATCTAAATCCTAACAACTGCTGCAGTATTAGCACCACCTTCAAAACCAGAGGTGCTTCCTGAACAAGTGCTGCTGCTCCAAAGACACTAGAGAAAAGCAAAATACTCACTCCTCGTATTTCACATGATACGTGATGTCCTCTTCAGGAACAGCTTCTTCCAAATTGGATTCCTCATCGCTTTCGCTTGCCTTGTTTCCCGATTTTCCCTTCCGAGTCACACTGACCACCTGCGCTTCAAACCAGGCGCCCATGCTTGTGTCACGAGCATCCACCAACTCGTTAATCTAACGAGTAGAACCCCAAAAGCAAGATATTTATTTTTAATAAGCTAATGACCTGTAAGTCAAGCTTACTACTGCATAGGGTTGGTCGCTAAATATGTGATGATGGTTCCTGAAATGCTGGCTTTTGGAAATTATATGCAAAGATCTGCGCTATGTATTTGCATCCCTTTTTAACTATCCAGCCTAAAAACCTCTTCTCAAAAAGCAAGCTATGCTGTTGTTTGACTTGACATATCCAAACATGGATCAGATTAAACTGTGGTTCAGGAAGACTGATAATTTACAGTTAAGCGGACATTACTCCTCACACAGCCATTACTCTGCCGCTCCAGGCTCCCCATCCCAACCAGTGCATGGAAGGGGGTTATTCTTCCAAAAGAAAGAGACCGGGGTAAGAGTTCAGCATCCCCCACCGCCGCGCTCTCTTTGTTCGGGACGCTGCTTGCTTTATTATATATTTATGTATATACACAGCAGCAACCAGGATGTATTAGATGGTCCGGTGGTGCAAAGTTTGCTAGGATTTCAGACAAAGGTAGGGGGAGTTGCCAAACTGTGGCTAGCTCTATCACCTGGGAAGCATTCATTGTCTGAGTCCCTGTGACTAACGTTAATCCTGGCTTAGTGTATTCTACAGATATGCTAATCCTTTGAACAGTTTTCCCAGAACTTAAGAATATCGGCTCTGCTGCTTAAAAATGTCTTTGTATCTTAATATTCCATCTAAAACAGTCGCACCTTGTAGAATCCAAAGCCGGGGTCCACCAAGTCAGTCCGAACCGCAGTACTGGATTGTCCCTCCATCTCCACAGCCCCTTCCCCATTATTGGAGCTTTTATCAGATTCACTTTGGCCTGAACCACAGCCAGAGTCTGTGTCCGAAAGTTCAGAGTCCTTCTCTTTGTTCACCAGGGGCAGGAGAGCAGGGCTTTGTCTCACTAACAGTTGAACAATGTCATTCAAGTTAACACTGTAATCAAAAAGGGAGTGACCATCTTCCATCTGTAAATTGAGAGTTAGAAGATTACCATCACAAAAGACAATCAACAGCTACCAAGAGATTATATTAAAATATTGGGTCCATACAGATACTAATCTATAATTCATTGCTAAAGAATTTCCTTGCATGCAGAAGGTTTCAGACTGAAGGCCCAACCACTCCGGACAGGGAAGACTCACTGGAAACCTCGGAGAGCCATCAAGAATAGGAAAATAGGGGGCTGGATTTCCAAATGAGGAAAGTAACACCAATATTTACATCCTCCTCCCCTCCCCAGTTCCCCGCAATCTTCCCACCCCCTTTCCTCCCCATAGCTGACAATGTCCTTGGCTTGGTCCTGGTTCTCACTCCTGAGCCACTTCTGCCCAGATCAAAACCACTCTGTTTTACCTTTTGGTTTAGTGAGGGCACTAACTACCCAGAATAGGCTGTTCCCTGCATGGGACGATATATGCATGGAGTATTTCAAGTCTGTTGGAGTTGGGCAGCTAATACATTTAAATAAAGAAATAAAATGTTGCCTGTTTCTACTATTGCACAGGTGAAATCTGCCCATGAAGAGCGTTTCCTGCTTTCCCAATCCAAACACTTATTAAATGGCATTATTAGTTGCATCTCTGGAGCAACCAGGCTATATTTGTGGTAAGGCAGGCACATTTCATTATGATTGCTTTATCTCCAGATAGAGAATATCTTCAGAGCAAACAACATTGGAGGAATGGCTGCATTGTTTGTGGGCTAAAGTGTTTCTCAAAATTAGTTGTGCACTTCCCATGATTTTGAAGTACAAGACAAACAAAACCTGTTGTTCATAATATAACCACAGCAGCAGCAGCAACCTCTGGTAGGCTTAAAACAGTTGAAAAAAGCCACCCCAGAAATAAAGAAGGGAAAATCCTGGCCCCACCCAGATGCACGAACAACCCCATATCTTTGCATGTCATGGCCTTACAGATTGAGACATCCAAAATCCCCTTCACATCAAAGTTCCACACATCTGGCTTAGCACATTGGTCAGATGAATCCATAGATTAAAGCAACTACTCAGATTTCTATTCTGGGGATATTCTAAGATAGGATGGGAGATCTTTCAATGGACAGCAGCAGTACATACAACATTTTTAGGAGGCTGATGGCCAAAGTTGGTGGCTTATGATAAAAAGGGTCCATCTTTCATGAAACGTGTCTAGAATTATTAGCATCTCAGTAAATCACCACCAGTGTTCCTTGAATCACAGTTTGAGGATCACTGGTTTAAAGTATTTTTTTCTTACATGTAAGCTAAAAAGCTAGAACAGTTACTAACAAGACTGAACATAAACATTAAAAACTGAAATTATCTTGAAATATCTTGAAAAGGGTTACAGCTCGAGAACTCTGAAGTTTCTCTTCATTCTCCAGCTATTTCAGTGGCACATAGATGGTAAAAACCGGCATCATCATCATCATCCTGTTAATAAGAACCAAGAGCCACTCAGCTGCATCAAACCAGCCCTGGGTTCTGGCCATAACAACTGGAAGCCAGTAGCCTGCTCTTCTACATTCCTAAGCCACCAGCAGAGTGCTCACAAGTTGTGCAGAATCAAAAGGCAACATGGCCAACGCGTGGACCGCTTGACCAGGATGAACATTCCTCTCTGCACTTGGCAAGAGACAAGTCTCAGAAAACCAAGCACACCGACGGGTTTGCATTTTTGTTTTGTACACACCATTGACATTTCTGCATTCACACTGGAGCTATTTCATTTATTTATTTATTTTTAAATCCCACCTTTATTATTTTTATAAATAACTCAAGGCAGCGAGTGAACATACCTAACACATTTCATGTTTACCAAAAGGAAAAACCCTCAATGTAACAGAATCACATACAGACATGAAGACAGAAGAAAAAACTTACCTTCATGGCTAGATTCACAGCTAATACAAAACCAGCATCCCATAATAAGAGTAAAATTAAATTGGGAAAAATTATCTTCATTTCAAGTAAATACAGCAGGTTAACTCTTTGAAGGGACACAGTACCTTTCACAGAACACAAATCAAGCAAGCTTTACCTGATATTACAATGGGAACAGTAACTCAGCACTTTATAATGCCAAGCTAGTAACACAACACTGATTTAGTAAAGCTGTACCAAAGGGATTGCCAAGAAGCAAGTAAAAGTGCATACAACTTTTTCTGGGCTCAGAAGCTAAGGAAGGCCAGCCGTAGCTAATCCTTGGAAGGGAAACCACCAGAGAATTCCAAGATTGTTGGCTTGAGTGGGAAGTTGGAAAAACATCTCCAGAGAAGGAAACAGCAAACTCATCTGTCAGTTTAAGGAAACTAAATGGACATGACATCAGGACATCTTTACCTTTTTGTTTACCATCAAAACATTGTGGGAGCGTTATCACTAGAGGGCAGTGCAAGTATTTTCCTTTTTTAAACCAAATTAATAACAAGCCGCCTTAGGAAGCTTTTAACCAGTTCAAATAAGCCATTTAAGTAAGGGACTCACAGCCAAATTCATTCTAAAACCTAAATCTCAGCCACTGAGCTAGATTCCTCAGTCTCCGTTAACCAAGCTACTGCTTGCAAAATGAAATTTTATGGTATTATTTCCACAGTCTGAGACTTTAACAGTTTCAATCAGTTGGCACATACACTACAGATAGTCCTTGGGTTACGATGGCAGTTGGGACTGGGACTGCGATCATCCCGTGACCGCAACTGATCCCAGCTGCCAATCATAAGCCCAAGCCACATGGGTCATTAAGCGGAAGTCACAGGTAAGGGGGGGGGGGGGAGGCCAGGGAGGGTCGGCACAGGCCATGCATGAGTTGGGGGAGGGCTTGGGAGGCCCCACGCAGGAAGGCCGGGGAGGACTTACCAGAGTGACTTACGACCTTCCCTGCTGGCTTCCCCATTGACTTTGCTTGTGGGAATCTGGCAGGGAAGGTCACAAATGGTGATCATGTGACCGCAGGACGCTGCAACCGTAAGCGTGAGCCAGTTGCCAAACTCCCAAATTGCGATCACATGACTGCGGGGGGCTGCAACAGCCGGAACTTCGAGGATCAGTCTTAAGTACTGCTCATTCAGTGCTGCCTCAAGTTCAAACAGCCGCTGAACGAGTGGTCGGTAAGCAAGGACTACCTGTATTAAGAGAAACATCCGTAGGATATAATACACATCAGTAGCATGGATAGAGCACTGCTGTTCACAGCAACTCTTTTTGGTATCTTGCCAGCTCACGCAGCCTTAAGATCACTGGTATGTACAGGGTTCATGTGTGTGTGTGTACACACACCTTTCTAAGTCACTCTTGAGATTTGAATTATGCGTTTCCTTGATTTACACAACAGAAATCCAGGAACAGGAAAGGGGAGTTGGGGACTGATTAGTAAAACTATGCAAAGGAATCTATGGCAGTTGGTAGGTACCTAAGTGCCAAAACACTGATCTCCAGTCCCGGTGACAGCACAAACGCTCATCATCCCAACATGATTTTAAGGCTTAACAGAGAGAAGAATAAAAGGGAGGTACCTGTTTGCCTCTATAAAAGAGCCTTTGTCTATCAGGTACCACCCTGAAAACTTCATGGATCCTCTGCCGGAGCTCTTCCACTTTCGTTAGCTTGGAAAGGGAGTCCACTCGATGTGTCTCTTTTCCGTCCATGGTGCGCACTTGGATCCACATTGTGGCTGTATCCCTATGGAAGGACATGCACATGAAGGAAAACAAGGAAGGGGAAACGGGGGGGCCACCCCTCCCCGTCAACCCAAATTTCACCAGAAAACGCCCCCCTCCGCAAGTCCTCACTCAGACTGGGAGCGCCGCCATGCCTGCGCAACGGATCGTTCTCATTTTACATCCTTTGTGTTAGTCAGGCCTCCCCCCCATCCCAAAGACCCCCACCCATGGAGACCTCTGTATCCCCTCCCCTCCCCACCCACCCACTTTCCCTCCTAACTTGATACCGCTCCTTTCATCCCGCTGAAACAAACCTCTGATGCTTTTATGGCCAATTAAGTTGGGGGGAAATAATTTATCCTAGGATGACCAGCCAGCTTGGATAAACAGAACAGACATACTTGCCGGCAAGGCGCGCCTTTCATCCAAACGTTGGCTGGCTTCACAAAAAGTGGGCTACAGTAATGCATGGGGCAAACCCCCGGAGTAGGAACCATCACTAGTACTGTTGTGGGTGTTGTTATCGTTTCAAAACAGCCCACCCCTTAGAAAAAGTTCTCCGGGGGACTAACGTAAAGGTTACACAGCCCTCCTCCCCCAGTTTCGCAACGCCCCAAATGAAAACAGCAAAACTTGAGTGACAAATAAGTAAAGAAAAAAATGAAAACAAAGGCCCCCGAGCCAGCCGTTGCCCTATGTTCCCTCCCCAAGCCCCCCACACCGCTTCCAGAGCCCCCCTCCCCTAAGTCTCCCCCCACGAGCCCCCCCCAGCTTCCCCTTGTACCCAGGAGCCCCTACAGCGACCACCCCCCCATATCTGTGGGCGGCTGGGACGCCCCCCCCACATGCCCCCCAGCCCCAGCTCACCCCAATTCACGAGCCCGCACATATTAGCCCACAAATGAAGCCTGGCCCGCCCCCGCGCTCTGCGCCCCCCCCGGCTCGGCCCCCCCGTTCCTCGCCCCGGAGCAGCCCCTTCGGGGTCCCCCATCCCGCACCTCGCTTGCGGGTCCCCCCTCGGAGCCGGCCGACGACCCCACAGCGCGCCCGCTCAACCGAACTACCTGGCTGTTCCCCCCCCTTTGCGCTCCTCCCCCTGGGCACCGCCCCCCTCCCCGTTCCTCGCCTCCCATTGGCCGCGCGCCGCCCACAGCATGACGCCCATAAGTCGCTTTCCCTCGCCCAGCCTCCAAGCTCCCGCCTCCCCCACAGCACGTTCGTCTACGCTCCTCTCCCATCCGAGGACTTGCCTGTTCCTCCTCGCGGAGTTCAAGGCGCGCGCCACAAATTGAAAAAAAAACCGCCCGGGCGCGAGGATTGGGAAAGCGAACTCTCGCGAGATCGTGCAGAACGAGGCCAACGGAGGAGAAAAACAAACCCAGGCTGAATTAAACGAATGCAAAGATTTAAAGCGACAGGCTGCAAACTGAGCCCTTTTCCATCACTCGCAACACCTGGCGCGTTGTTTCGAAAATCAACGTGGCGACTTTCAGTCGGGTTGCAGCGATTTGGGCGGCCAAAATTACAACCCCGTCCGTTTTAAAGCTGTAATGTTATCCCCGGGAAATGCTTGCTTAAAAGACCATGATTTCCTATGCAACTTATTTTTCAAGAAAGCAGCCGTAGACACAATTTGCTTGCAAACGCGTTGCATTACAGTCTTAAAGGGAAAACGTGCAAAATAATAATAATAATACGCACTTACTCAGAGTAAACTTTGCAGCTCAGTGAAGTTTACTCCCAAATATTTACACCACCGTATACAAAGATACCCAACCCTGTTTGCTTGTTGCAGCAAGAATCTTGAGGCACCTTTTAATGCCTGCTAATTTATTGCAGCAGGAAGCTTCCCCCAGCTTCGCTTGGAGCAATGGAATGTCTGTATTATTATAATTATTCAGTTTACCAGATTGCCGGATCTTGAACTACTCAAGCTGGCAGGCTGAAAAGATTTAAAGTCCCACCAGAAAAGGATAGACAGAGAAACAGGGAAAATATCCAAGTCTGGAAAATGCAAAAAACTATTCTAAAGTGCATGCAGGCTTGCAAATCATCCTGGCCCAGGGCCTGCTGGAGAAACCAGATTTTTAAAGCTTTCCTGAAGGATTGCAAAGCACAGTAGCAAAACTAAATAGAAGTCTGAGTTAAAGACAAAGAAATGCAAAGAAAAATGGGGGGTGGGGGGATACAGAACAATTAAATGTATGTAAATTAAAGGGAGATCCTTTGCAACAGCAGTAATTGGAAGCATCATTGCCTGAAATTAATGGAGTGAAAAACACATGGCAAATCCTAAGTGTCTCGGGCTGCAAGATTGGCTGGAAAGTGTCTTATCTTTCTACCCGCATTTCAGGAACCCCACGTCCCCATTCACACACCAATGAATAGTAACTAACTTTGTTTTTCCCTTTGTCATCCAGCCATTTCTTGTAAGCCTGTTCCACCCACCTTCCAATTGTCACCAGTTAGGAATGTCTCCTGCCCATCCAGTCCAGATCTTCTACTGCCTTGATCCTGTTTGTGGATCCCTCTGTGATCCACCATAGGAAAATACAACTGAACCCCCCAGATCTTTTTCTGGCCTTGCTCCTCCACTCTAAATTGCTTTTGTTTCAGAATTGAAAGCATTCCCTGGTATTTCGAAGACACGCCAAACGAACGAGGCCACCAGCCCGAGTTCCTGTGCTAAATGGGCAGCTTTGGGGCAGGAGCTGTGGGGTCACAGCAAAATAATACCGAGCTTGCAACCTCAAGAGGTTACCTTAACATCCACAAAAAACTAAAGACTTCACAGGCCAGGCATGACTGTAATTCAGGAATCTGAATTTGCTAATGCTGTGTTTGCTCCATCCTCTTTGCTTCATTCTTCCCCACCCTGAGCAACTGGGTGAAATTCAAAGTAAAAAAAGGTCAGTGGTACTTATTGATTTGGCTTATATCCCAGCTGTGGAGTCCTTGGGGTGCTCTGAGCTGGGTGGTTTGCTTGCAGACGTTTCATTACCTGACTAGGTAGCATCAGTGCGAGTGAATGTAAAGGACAGGAAAGGAGATGTAATGGTATGTGGGAATGACCTTGGGAGATGGGATGAAGAGATGCTGCCGAGGGAACAGTCAGATAAGAGAGGACACAGCCCACAGCTGCATGATGGAGGGAGAAAGAGGCTCAGAAGGGACCCTCCCTCGTTTTCCGGGCTGTAAAGGAGACAGCAGGAGATTTGCACTTTCAGAATTGCAAGATTCTGTCAATGTAGCTTTAAGGTAAAGAAGAATTAGCTCATCTGATCGAGTTTCCTGTCTGGTCTACCTGGGAAGGCTGACAGAAGAGGAGCAATAAAAGGCACCAATAATGTTGGAGAGGGATTCAGAAATGGGTTCCCTGAAGATGAGCTATTTTTCCATTTACGCCTGAACAACCAAGAAGTGAAGGGCCAGGCGTGCATGATATCAAACTGCTCAAGGCAGTAAAATCAAAAGATAGGATTATGAAGAGCTCCCCAAATAACATGCAAACTTGAAGGAAAGAAAACAAACAAGAAAAACAAAAGAAAACAAACACAAGGGTTTGTTTTCTTCATGAAAGCAGTACAGATTTTCAGAGGCGCTGGGCGTGCACAAGGGCCAAAAATGGTCCCTCCAATGATTTCTGAAGCAAGCCCATCCCTCTGGCCTTCTTTAGGGATAAGCTTCCATCGTTCCAGTTGGTGCCCCTCCAAAAATGAACCAGGCCCAAGCCTGCTCAGCTTCCAGGCCAAGAGAAGGTTGGGCAGATTCTCTCCTAAAACAAAGGAATGGGCTTTCAAACCGGGTAGAATTGTTTCTGCTTCTGTTCTTTTTATTAGTCTGTGTGAACCGCCTAGGATCACTAAGTGAGATAGGCAGCCATATAAGTTCTTTAAATAACTAAATACAATTCTACAAGCAGGAAAAAAAAATCTTAACAGGTGCTTCCGGTCGGCGGAGGACTCTCCATCATAGGAGGTGTTTAAAAAGACGCTGGATGGCCATCTGACAGTAGGCATGGGGGTGGACTACAGGTAGTCCTCACTTAACGACCACAACAGGGACTGGAATTTTGGTTGCTAAGTGATTTTACTACCTTTTTTGCAGCAGCCGTTAAGCGAACTACGTGGTCCCCATTGATTTTCCTTGCCAGAAGCCAGTCGGGAAGGTCGAAAATGGCAATCATGTGACCATGGGATTCTGCAATAGTCATAAACGTGAACCGGTTGCCAAGTGCCTAAATTGCAGGGACACTGCAACGGTTGTAAGTGTGAGGACCGGTCATAAGTTGGTTTTTTTCAGCACCGTTTTAAGTCCGAACCGTTACTAAACGAATGGTTGTTAGATGAGGACTATCTGTAGATGATCTCCAAGAACTCTTTCAATCTGCCCACTCTGGGATTCAGCCATGGAACAGGGAGGTGGTGGCTGGAAAGTTTCCAATGGAGGCCAGAAGACCATCTGTAGTGGTGGATTCCTGCAGTGGATGGGGGTTAGACTAGATGGTCTCCTAATTCCCAACCCTTACATTCTATGGCAATAATGATGAACAGTGTACAGAATACCGGTGTACAAGAACATTTATGAAAGACAAGAGGAAAGATTCCTGCTCCGAGTTTATAATCTAAAATTCAGCACGGGCCCACCAAGGAAAGTCCTGGAGAAGTCATCAACCAGCAAAAGACAACCACGGGTTCCCTTATCCTGTTATTCACTCAAGGCTTATGGTCCTTGGAACTAATAGCACCTCTGACTCAGAAGGGCCGTAACAGCTAAATGTTGTCAGGGCACAACTCTTCAAGGACTTTGGTGTCTCTAGTTGGTTTTAAAGGAATGGGGAGCAAGTCATGAGAAATCTCTTTCTTGGGACCCCCTTCTTACCAGAGGAGTGAACACAGAAGTAGAGAAATCAATTCTCAGTCTCAGTATCTAGCAGCTTCCATGCCCTGGAAACTTAGCACACCTTGTGGCAATGCGTTCCACAAGTTAAATTATATGCTTTTACACTGCGTAAGCCCCACTGGAACTTACTTCCATACTGCTATAAAGGATTATATGGTAACTGTTATGCTTCCGCCCTTCATAATCTGCAGGAAAGAATTCATAACTTGGTCCATGCTAACTAGGGTTTATGGGAACTGTGGTCCATTCAGAAGGCACAAAGTTAGGTAGATAGACAAGAGATACACACACAAGTCTATCTCTTTTAAAGCTTATCAACTATGGATTAAAATATCATTTCCAGGGTAAGGATTTCTATGACCTAAAAATGTTAGAAATATGCAAGCATTTAGGACAAAGCCATTTAAATACGACCAATTAAAGCAAAAATAGGACTTTTAAAGCAGAAATACGACTTTATAATTTTTCTGAAATCAGCACCCAATTTTTAAAAATCTGTGCTTACACACACACACACACACAAATTAAAAGGTTTATTCTTCTTCATTTCCAGTGCCGAAGTGCTAGTACTGAAGGAATCCAATGAACATTTTGAGAGTAAAATGCTCATCCCTGGATTAGTTTTCATTAACAGCAGAATTCCATTGGATGACCGTGTGCATCTTGAGGTTATCCAACTCCTTCTGTTGTCCACCAGCATGTTACTGTATCTGGAGAAACTCCGTTCAACATCACAAGAGGTTGAACATAGGAACAAATTGGAAAAAGCAAACTCATCTGGAGAAAATTCTGGCTTGAAGTCTTCAAATTTTGCTTCGAGTCCATTTAGAACGTTACTTATTTTGCAAAATGTTGAATGACCCAGATTAGATTGCAGCACTCTTTGCAGTTTATCACTAACCTTTTTTCAGCCACTTTGCTTGCTTTAAATCACTCTGTATGTTTTACAATGTTCAGTGCATCACTTAGTTCCATTCCTACAGTTTCAAGGCGGGTGATTGCTCTTGATAATCCACTGAAGTTAGATCCTATATATGCTAAGTTTCCAGCCAAGGTTTCAGAAAAGGAATCTTGCACAATCTTGATGGAGGAAGATTCACAACAGTCAAATTCTTTAACTATCCGCTGCATGGAAGCATAATTTGTGAAATAATACATAGCCGCATCCGGCCAAGTCCCCCAGCGTGTCACAACAGGTTGGGGAGGGAGAGCCAAAGCAGGAGCAATTTCTTTGAACTTTTGTACTCGAAGTGGAGCTTTAATGAACATTTTTTCCCCATTCGAAATTATCTACATCAGGATAGTTGCTTTGAATCTCTTCGGCCACTCTGTGTAAACCATTTCCAAGGCATGTGATATGGATCATTTTTGGATAAAGAAGTTTAAGTCCCTTGGCTGCTTTAGTCATGTATGGAGTGGCATCTGTTACAAAGAGAAGGATATTTCCCCTTTTTACACCATCTGGCCAGAGTAGTTTCATAGAATTGTCAAAGAGCATAGCAATAGTGGAATTGTTTACTTTTTGTAGAGTTTCACATGTTAGAAGAAATACTTCATCAGGCTTGTCACATTTCAGAGTGCCAATAATAACATTGGCTACATATCTTCCGTTTACATCACTTGTTTCATCTATTGAAACTCATATCTTATTGTCAGCAGCAGATCTTATCTTTTCTAACACATCTTCATAGCAGGCAGAGATGTAATTTTTCCTTACAGTTGATTCATTTGGAATTGGGTGACTGGTGTACTTCTCCAAAAAATGTCTGAGGCTACCACTACCTAATTTCCTTAAAGGAATATTTGAAGTAACCATCACTGTACAGAGATCCTTACAAAATTCTGACTGGGTATTTGATGAACCTGCAGTTGAGGAAGAAGCTCTCTCGAAAAGGAGACGCCTGTTCTCAGTGAAGGTAAATCTCACTAAACAACTCTTGTGTTTTGCGGTGTCACAATGTTATTGAATATTGTAACGCTTTGGGGCCAATACCTTAACTTCACACAATTTACAAAACAAAATATCACCATCGCTACTGAAAATCTGCTCCCCAAATTCTTGAACAAGATGCCGTAATTTCACACTCACTGAACATCTACTTTTAGGCATGTTGGAATCAGATTGCAGTTCTCATGTGACTCCACCACCTCGAACACACACACACCTGAGTTGGGGAGCAAATGAGAAAAAGAAAAAAAAGAAAAGGCAAATTCTCACTCTTTTTTTCATGCCTGTTCAGGGGAGAAGCCTCTGTCTGCTGAAGTCATTTTAAAAAAGGTTGCTCTCCCCCTCTTACACACACACACACAGCCCTGAGTTGGGGAGCAAATAAGAAAAAGCAGGCAAATTCTCACCTTTTTTTCCAGGCCTGGTCAGGGAAGAAGCCTCAACAAAGCCTGGGCCTTTGTTCCCACCTCTCTCTCTCTCTCACAAACCCCTCCCTGAGTTGGGGAGTGAATAAGAAAAAAGAAAAAAAAATCAGGCAAATTCTCACTTTCTTTGCTGGCTCGAACTTGCTGGCTTATCAGGAGGGTTGCCAATGACCAAAATATGATGTTTGTTACAAAATTAAGCAGAAATATGGCATAACCCCCTTAAAAAGTTAAAATATGACTTTTCAGGCAAAATAAAAAGCATCTAATTCTCACCAGATTACTCTAAAATATGTTTTAATTTAGGTTCCAGAAAAAATGTGACATGTCATAGAAATCCTTGCCCTAATTCATTTCTATTTGCTTTTCTCCTATTAGGGATGTGGCCTTCCTGAAATTTTCAAACTGGAATTTCTTTTTTTCCAGCAAACGTGGTAACCCTTTCCCGATGCAAATTAGACTAATTTGCCCACGCTACTTCACATCATCAGTGAGATAGGCCAGCATGTTTCCCAAGGAAAAATAAAGCACCGAAAAGCCATTGAAAACTATTCCTTCACTGTCAGTGCTTGGGATTAAGAGTAAAACGACAGATTATAAATGGCTCTAATCAGCCTGAAAAACCACTGATTTCTTTGAAGAACAATAATCTAAAGGATATCAATAGCAAAAGATGCCAGCTTCTTCAAAAAGGCGCTTCTGTCCCTGTTAGGCTACCTGGCCATGGAATCCCTCTGATTTACATGAAGTTGTTCCTGGATGATTAAATTAATGGAACAGGCACAGATGGATAAATTGACAGCATTGATAAGAGAAAATACTGTGACTGGATTTGCTTCTACTTGGAAACCGCTTTTGGACTATTTGCTCACACCTGAAAAAAATGAAGTTCTGATTTCGGGTTTTGATGATTAAATAGTTTGATTTTATAGAAATCCTGTCACTAAAAGTTTAATGAATGTTAAGAGATTAAATCTGTATAACGTGCATTTATATCTGGGTTGGAGAAAGTTGGAAGTCACCTACTTTTTATGTTTTCTATCTATTTCTGCACTTTCATAGTTTTTCTTTTTAGTTCTGTATTCTACCTCTTCTGTATTTTATATTTTGTATTTTAACTATACTTCAAAAAAAATTAATAATGTTCTAATAAAAAAATGAATAAATGAAGTCTTTCCCAGGATCACTGCAGGGTTATCCAATAGGAAAAGAAAGAGAATTAGTTCCACCTGGTTTGACCAGGAGGGGGGGAAAAAAACCTTTTTCATTGGGACTTGCATTCTTCACACTACAGTAATTAATTGTTCCTTCTTTCCTTGAAGCCTGCACGAGACAACCTCGAAAGACCAGTTTGCCTGCAAGCTATTCCAAGTTGCCACCTTAAGGGCAGCCACTGAATTTGCCAGCAAAATTCAGCCACAGAAACGAAAATCATAATTAAGTAAGTAGAAGATATACTTATTCCCAAAACACAGTAAATTGTCCTGCGCTTTATTCCATTTTGGCTAGTCCGGTGTTTCTCATCAGCCTTGGCAACTTGAAGACGTGTGGACTTCAACTCCCAGAATTCTGGGAGTTGAAGTCCACACGTCTTCAAGTTGCCCTGGCTGAGAAACACTGGGCTGGGCTGATGGCTTGGCAAACACTTGATGGTTTACATTACTATAGAAGCTCAGCCATGGCAGCTTGGTCAGCAAACAGTGGCTTAAAAATTGGGTTATCCTTCTGCATGCCTCACTTTTGCAGATGTCACAACTGCAAAACTCAAACCACATGGAATGAGGCTTGATTGCTTTATTCTGCTTCCAAAAGGCTCAGTGCAGCTCTAATGAGACAACAGCTTTGCAAAGTAGGTGGCTCTTTCCAACCACCAATTATCTAAGTCATAAAACACCAGCTAGATTCAATTGGGGATTGTGAAAGTTAAAGACCAACACTTTTAACAAGTACCCAAATGACAAATGTATTTTTTTTCCTGAGCATGTGAACCTATTCCCCTGGAGGGCATGTCTGAGGAAGTGACCGTAACAATTTTCTACATTTCAAAATCCCTCACCACTCTTCCATGGTTTATCTTCCTTTGGGGGACAGACCAGGAAATGCTTGCATGCCCGGGATGGGGGAATATATACTCAGCCGCATCCCCCTTCTTCAACTTGGTGCCCATAGGACGTGCCTGCAAACTTCAGAAACTCCAGCTGAGCTTACAACACATGAAGGAAGTGCTACCAATGCCCCTTTAAAGGTGGGATCTGTTTATCAATAAAAATAAATAAAATAAGTGAATTACGACACATCTGGCAGGCTCCAGATTGGGGATCAGTGTGTTGGCAAGATGGCAGAGCATCACACTGTAAGCTCTGCAGGTGTGGGGTGTGGATGTTGCACCCACATTCAAAAGTTAGGCATTGTGATGCTGTTCATCGTGTTGCTTACTTTACACACACACACTCACCGCAGACACCACAATCTCATTGCACACATAGGGAATTTAGTCCTGGAATGCCCAGGAAAGAAAAGGGACATGGAGGGGGGGCAGCAGTGCCTACCCTGTGAAACTGTAACCCACAGAGATCTGTACAATTTCCATGCTGATGATGCTCAAAAAGTAGTTGAAAGCCTGGGGTAAAGTGGGAATGAGCCCCTGTAGGATTTTGATTCATCATCTTTCCTTCCGGATGCGCCTAACCTTTGTTCTGATTGTTTTACTGTTTTCTTGCTTTTAACACAGTGAGCTGCCCAGAGGCTTGTAGGGATGGGTGTCCTCAAAACTGAATGAATGAATCAAATCTCCTAAGATTGCACCTAGGCGCGCATGGATGCACACAATAACCGCTGCTTTGCCGTTCTGTATTGTATCACCTCCTTCAACCCAACGTCTGGCAAGACACCTTGAGAGTCATTTTTATAAAAAGAGCAAAGGAATTTCTTCTTCTGCCCAAATTCTGGGAGTTGAAGTCCACGTGTCTTAAAGTTGCTACATCTGAGAAACACTGTCCTAAAGGGACTTTAGTCCAGGGTCTCCGAGGGACCCCTGTGTCTACAGCAGCCTGATATTTCTTTAGATCCCAGCCTTTAGTAGAGCCTCTAACAACTCCAAAGTTGTTTTTCTATTCTTTAGTTTAGTTTCCCTTTTAAACCTTCAGGGAAAACTGTCTGCCCGTCCAATGAATGCGTATTTTTAAGAGGGGCGGGACAGCTGTTTCTAGGTTAATAGATAAATCTCTTCTCGGTGGAGCCGTTGACAACTAAAACAAATTCAAGACCTCACTCAGCACAGGAGCGAAAAGGCTGAGACTGGAGAAGGCAGAAAGAGTCAAGTCCTGGAATTATCCTGCCTTGTCGAAATCAAAAATGCAGCTTATGGGTTCAGTAAGTGTCAAACTTACACACACATGCACACACACTCCAGTTAGGCACTTTATCTTCCCCTGGCTGGAATATGGCTTTCATGCCCTGATCTGGAGATCCCACATAATAGATTCTCTTACGTGCAAACTTTATTCTCCCCTGGATGAAAAGGTCCCAGTCTCCCTTCTTCTAAAGCAAGATATTACAGTATTCAAAAAGGAATGGGAGAAATTAGGATTTTTTATATAAAGGACAGGCTGTGTACTATCAAGATAATAAATGTTCTCTTATTTTAACTGCCTTTTTTGTGCCGTGCAATATTTTATTTGCTGGATTACAATGGTCTCACATCAAGATCCACAACCACCTGTGAGCCATTTAGAAAACAGCAAATAATAGTGGAAAAAACATGGTCCTATATATGTCCATTCCCAAGCCTTACTGAATCAGTACAAAGGCTGTGCACACTTGGAAAATTATTCAAAGGAGTGCTTCAGCTGCAGGCAAGCTTGAAAAAAGAGGTGGCTGCTTTCAGAAGCCAATTAACCATATAGCTGCTTTAATGAGACAATTCATTAAAGTAGTCACCTCTTTTTTCAAGCTCACACAGAGGCAAGAAAAAAGGCCCAACAGCTTTAATGAGAAGCAGGGGAGATGCTGTACTTACGCGTAGTCTAAAACACTTCTTCTGAATCATTTTCAGAGCACATACGGTAATAGTAAATACCCAAGAGTAATTTACTATTAGGCTATAATTATAGCGTAAGCATAAGTATTTTCAGTGCATTTATTCATGAGTCATAAGAGTTGGCAGGAACAATTTAGGCCAATCTATTGCCTGCTCAGCGCACAAACCCAAACAGAGATCTGTCAAGCCTCCAGTTGAACCCATCTGGTCGAGGGAAGCCCCCCCATTTCCCTGGGTCATGGGGTCCACCATCAGACCGTACTTTTGTCAACTTCCCAGTCTAACTGGAGTAAGTTCAGAAGAGGCTACGGAGATGGTAAGCGGCCTAGAGATCAAGTCCTACGGAACCGTTAAAGGATGGGGGTAAGTTTAACCTACGGAAGAGGGAGATACAGCAGTCTTCAATTGCTGTATAGGGGTGTCACAAGGAAAAGGAAATGGAGTTATTCTCCAGTGCCCCTGAGGGCAGGGCCAGAATCAGTGCCAAAGGAGGAGGTTCAAGATCAGGAGTGACTTCATAACTACATGGGCTGTCAGCCTGCAGAACAGGCCACCACATGATGTATTAAGTGCTGCTTCACTGGAGGCCTTCAGGTCGAGGCTGGGCAGTCATCTGTCAGATGCTGCAGGAGATCTGGAGGTAGCAGACTGGATGACCTCTTAAGATCCCCTCCCGTCTAGGATTTCAAAGTACATTACGCTTACTGATGTACAACTGCACGTAACTCCACAATTCCTTGTAAAGGCCTACAGGATTGCACTTTTGGCCTCCTGTCTCCTGCAGATTTCCTGCTTTCGGGGACAGCTCTGAGCCAGCACTCCTGCGACTGTCCCCTTTAGGGAGGCCCAGGATCCCCAGGTGAACATTACAGGAGTCACAGCGCACTACGCCTCCAGCGGCTGCTTCCTCTGATGCCATGAAAATCCAGAGCAGACCGTGGGCAAACCCACGTGGTCTGCAAAGCTGCATTTGTTCTTCTCCAGCTGAATTTGATAAAACCTTAGCTTTACGCTGCCAGGAGAAATTCCAAGGATCGCCTTTTGAGCCCACGGAGATCCCTTGATCGACCTGGTCTACAAAAACTTCCATCTGTGGTGTTGCAAATGTTTCTGGGGTGCAGGCTGTGATTTGATTTAACCCCTCCAAACAACTTAAATCCGGGCAAACTTACCTGGGAATCAAGCCCAATGAATGCAGCGAGCCTTGCTTACTTATGAGTAGTTATGCCCACGATTGCACAACCAAGTTAAAAGGCAGGATCTACATCTACCTATCCGGAGCTGAACTCCGCGGCGCTCAATCGGTTTACTGAGGAGTGCTAATTTTGCACGCCTAACCAGCCCCCCCAGCAGCTTTTAGCTTGAGAAATGCAGGTGAAGCAGCGCCCCAAACCCTGCAATTTTAAAAACGCGTCTTGGCATTGCCCTTCCGCACGGACAAGGGAAAACGGCGGTGCCATCGCCCACCCCAGAGGACCACCCACCCCCAGGCCTGATCCTTCAGTCCCCCGTGCAAACACCTACCTGGGAGTAAGTTGGAGCACCTTCCGCAAGCATTATATGCGGTCGCTTCTGCACGGAGGACATTCAAAGGATACTCACTGTGCAAAACGGATCCTACTCCCTCGGCTTCGCAGACCGTCCGGCCGATCCAAAGATTGGCGCCTTTTTTTTTTTTTTTTTAAAAAAGCGAAATGAAATAAAATGTTAAAAAATGAAAGAAAAACCGCAATCAGTCCGTTGCAAAGCTTATCGGTGCAAATCTCGGCGGGCGAAGGAGACTTTTTGAGCAGGAAGGAAGCTGGTCATTGATAACGACGCTGGAAAAGACCGGGCGGCTCTCCCGAAGCGCCAAAAACTGCTTTTCTCGCTCTCTCTTTTTTTTTTTACAACTCTCGGCTTTGGAGTTTGGCGGGGAAAATCGCCGTGCGCCGCTCGGAGCCTCGTGATTGGCCGGCGGTGGCGGGAATCCGAGAGAAGGGGCGTGGCTTCCCGCGTACCGTTCCGCTCCCCCTCCCACTTCGCCCCTGGAAGTCTGACTGCGCAGGCGCGGCGGTCCGCGGGCTGTATTTCAATTTATTTTCGGGGGACCTGTCGTGCGGTTCCGCTCAAACCCTTTCGGGAGCCCGGCTCGTGTTTCTAGCTGCCGTTCTTGAAAAGACCCTGCTCGTTTCCTCGGGTGTCAGCTCTGTGTGTGTGCTCAGGGGCACCCTTGTTCCCGCACATTTTGAGAGCTGCCTGTAAGGGAGAGCGTATTAGTCACGAATAACTAATTGTCTCCGCTGTGAGTTAAATTACAGTCCATATAACTTAAATCCGCCAAGCATCTCCCCGTGCATCGTCTTCGACCCTGCCTACATAGAATTTAAAAAATTAACTTAAGGTTGGGCCAGCTCTTCCCACGTATCTTGGACTCGAGGTCCCATAATCCACATTGGCCTTGCTGGGAATTACGGAATTTGTCATCTCACATACCTGGGGATGCCAGGCTGAAAAAAGTTTGACCGTTGCTGGAATTATTACAATTTAGTGTAATTTGGGAACCAGACCCCTGGCCTTTAACCCATAAAACCCTGGCTATATCCAGACATTACGCTCAGCCAGGTCAGGTAAGAATCTTGCATTTGCACACTATGCTAAGTTGGGTTAGTGTTAAAAAAAATCTCTAGTTGGGTTTATCAGTGGCAGGAACCCAGCCTGTTGAGTTAGGGGTATTGTCTGAATACAGAAAATGGGGGTTAATTCACTAACCAGGGAAGGCTGTTTTCTGAACAAGCAAGGATCTGAAGCCTACAGACATACAAACACATTAAATTATTTTTTTTAATCCATGCCTTTTTATGAGGGGCTAATGTTTGGGTTTGATACTGATTTGAATTTAGGTGTTACTGTGTTTTATTTTTTGCTTGACGTGGTTACAGTTACCAGAGTCCTTTGGAACTGGGTTGGACTATAAATATGGGGAAACAATAAATAAAATCGCTTTCCCCTGCAAACAAAGAAATGTGGTCTAGTTTTGAGCTGCAGGTGGAATTAAAGCTGAAGACTTCCTGAAGCTGAGAACAGTTTCCTTTTCTTGATGTGTGACGCAAGTGGTTCACCAAGGCCTTCTCCCAGGTCTTGAAATACGGTTTATTTGGTCCGTGACCAGCAAAATTTGAAAATATGCAACACGAAAGTAAAATCAAATGGATGAAATAAACTACTAGCATGACAAAGTGTCTCTATAATAAAAGCGTAACCAGTGCTATTATAATGGTGTGTTAATTACCTGTGCCGATGTAAATCTTTATACAGAAAGAGAGGTAATTTTTATTAAGTATTTTTAAAGAAAAATCAGTACAAACTAATATAAAGTAAGAAAAAGAAAAGAAAAAAGATGGAAGAGAACGCTAAAAGTGCAAGAAAGGAAGAAAAAGTAAAAGAGAAATAGAAAAGAAAAAAGATACCAAGAAGTAGCTTTTGATCCCCTTTACCGCAGTTATAAGTACAATTATAAATTTACCTCTTATTCTGTGGCTACAGCGCATCTCTCTTCTTTCTATAATCTATCCTGTCGAATCATCAAAACCATAAGTTCATTTTTTTCTGCTTCACGCAAAAAGCCCATAAGGGGTTTCCAGTCAGCAGTAAACGTGGATATTGTCTTTTCCCTGGTCAAAGAAGTCCGTTCAGCCATCTCAGCAAATTCCGTCATCTTCGTCATGGTGGGTAATGCCGAATCTTTCCACCTTTGCGCATACCATAATCTCGCTGCAGTTACTGGCAAGAGTCAGTCTAAAACACTCCAGCTGGGTCTTGTTTGGACTTCCCAGTCTGGAGCTTCTGAGTGGTCTCTTCTCCAAGGCCTCACCAAGTTTGTTCCTCCTTAGCTTTTCACAAGCAACCATGGTCAGCTATAGTCAAAAGTGAATCCGCTTCCCAAGAGAGGAGGCACACCAAGGTGCTGGAAGGTTCCGGGGACGGATCTCCACCAGGACAGCATTCCAGAACCGTGATGCTTGGTCCACCACTGGCCAGAGGCCAAAGCCTAAGGTGGCCTGCCTGGAAGAGACCATCTTCAAGAATTTTTAGGGATTTCCCTGCCTCCCAGGCTGTCCCCTGCCTATCCAGTAGCCATTTCCCCTGCATCAGGGGTGATGTCACAAAGCTGCTGCATTCAAGCCCCATCCTCTTCAAGAGAAACCCTTCAGGGCTTGAGGGCACCCTAGGGCAAACCAGTTCCTGAGCGTGGTGCCCACCCATGTCGGTGGTGAAGTCCATTGAGTTGGTGATACCAAAGGAGGCGTACGTGGCCGGCTCCACCGTGGAAGGGCAGCTGATTCTCAGCCTTCACAGCACGCTGGTGGACCCTCTGCTGAAGGTTGAACTGATTGGAAGAGGCTACCTGGAGTGGACAGAAGAAGCCAACATGGAGAAAGACTATATCCAGCCAGCTACCTGCGTAAACAAGGCGGACTACGTCCACAAGTTGAAGACCTTCAAGATTGAACGTGAGGCTGCTTAGCTGGGATTACCACCAGGCAGTTAAGCAGAAAGGGGGCTGGCATGGGGCCTTCATGGGGGCAGATGGATAAAGTTTTTAACCAATCACAGCATTCCCCACCAGGGCTCCCAGATCTCAAGTGCAAACATGCAGATAACCTGAGATAGCAACAGAGAGTTTGAGCATCTCTTTGTCCCCATCTATTGGCTAACTGGAGCTCTGCAAGGCAGATTGGTTAGCCTTACACCCTCCAGCTTTGTGGACTCCACCTCTCAGGATTCTCAGCAATGGCCCTCTTGGCCAGGGAATTCTGGGAGTTGAAGTCCATTCCTCTCAGATTGGGAGAGGCAGTATCACTTTGGAATCTTTGTTTCCCCCATCACTTGCTAACTAATGTTGAGAGCAGAGACTGAGTTGTTCAGGCACGGTTTAAGCCTCATGGTTTATCCCAGGCCATGATTTGCTTACTGTGACTTATTGGTTGGGTCCACATATCATGTCAAGCCAGGAAACAGAGTTTAAAAGCTGTGGCTAAGTTCTTTTTCATTGTTTATTCATTTAGTCGCTTCCGACTCTTCGTGGCTTCATGGACCAGCCCACGCCAGAGCTTCCTGTCGGTCGTCAACACCCCCAGCGCCCCCAGGGACGAGTCCGTCCCCTCTAGAATATCATCCGTCCACCTTGCCCTTGGTCGGCCCCTCTTCCTTTCGCCCTCCACTCTCCCCAGCATCAGCATCTTCTCCAGGGTGTCCTGTCTTCTCATTGTGTGGCCAAAGTATTTCAGTTTTGTCTTTAATATCATTCCCTCAAGTGAGCAGTCTGGCTTAATTTCCTGGAGGATGGACTGGTTTGATCTTCTGGCAGTCCAAGGCACTCTCAGGATTTTCCTCCAACACCACAGTTCAAAAGCATCGATCTTCCTTCTCTCAGCCTTCCTTATGGTCCAGCTCTCGCAGCCATATGTTACTACGGGGAACACCATTGCTTTAACTATGCGGCCTTTGTTGTCAGTGTGATGTCTCTGCTCTTAACTATTTTATCGAGATTGGTCATTGCTCTTCTCCCAAGGATTAAGCGTCTTCTGATTTCCTGACTGCAGTCAGCATCTGCAGTAATCTTCGCACCTAGAAATACAAAGTCTTTCACTGCTTCTACATTTTCTCCCTCTATTTGCCAGTTATCAATCAAGCTGGTTGCCATAATCTTGGTTTTTTTGAGGTTGAGCTGCAAGCCAGCTTTTGCACTTTCTTCGTTCACCTTCATCATAAGGCTCCTCAGTTCCTCTTCACTTTCAGCCATCAAAGTGGTATCATCTGCATATCTGAGATTGTTAATGTTTCTTCCAGAGATTTTAACCCCAGCCTTGGATTCCTCAAGTCCGGCGTGTCGCATGATGTGTTCTGCGTACAAGTTGAATAGGTAGGGTGAGAGTATACAGCCCTGCTGTACTCCTTTCCCAATCTTAAACCAGTCCGTTGTTCCGTGGTCTGTTCTTACTGTTGCTACTTGGTCGTTATACAGATTCTTCAGGAGGCAGACAAGATGACTTGGTATCCCCATACCACTAAGAACTTGCCACAATTTGTTATGGTCCACACAGTCAAAGGCTTTAGAATAGTCAATAAAACAGAAATAGATGTTTTTCTGAAACTCCCTGGCTTTTTCCATTATCCAGCGGATATTGGCAATTTGGTCCCTGGTTCCTCTGCCTTTTCTAAACCCAGCTTGTACATCTGGCAATTCTCACTCCATGAATTGCTGAAGTCTACCTTGCAGGATCTTGAGCATTACCTTACTGACATGTGAAATGAGTGCCACTGTTCGATAGTTTGAACATTCTTTAGTGTTTCCCTTTTTTGGTATGGGGATATAAGTTGATTTTTTCCAATCTGATGGCCATTCTTGTGTTTTCCAAATTTGCTGGCATATAGCATGCATTACCTTGACCGCATCATCTCGCAAGATTTTGAACAGTTCAGCTGGGATGCCGTCGTCTCCTGCTGCCTTGTTATTAGCAATGCTTCTTAAGGCCCATTCAACCTCACTCTTCAGGATGTCTGGCTCTAGCTCACTGACCACACCGTCAAAGCTATCCCCGATATTGTTATCCTTCCTATACAGGTCTTCTGTATATTCTTGCCACCTTTTCTTGATCTCTTCTTCTTCTGTTAGGTCCTTGCCATCTTTGTTTTTGATCATACCCATTTTTGCCTGGAATTTACCTCCAATGTTTCTAATTTTCTGGAAGAGGTCTCTTGTCCTTCCTATTCTATTGTCTTCTTCCACTTCCACGCATTGCTTGTTTAAAAATAATTCCTTATCTCTTCTGGCTAACCTCTGGAATTTTGCATTTAATTGGGCATATCTCTCCCTATCGCTGTTGCCTTTTGCTTTCCTTCTTTCTTGGGCTACTTCTAGTGTCTCAGCAGACAGCCACTTTGCCTTCTTGGTTTTCTCTTTCTTTGGGAGGTATTTTGTTGCCGCCTCCTGAACAATGTTGCGAACTTCTGTCCATAGTTCTTCTGGGACCCTATCTACTAAGTCCAGTCCCTTAAATCTATTCTTCACCTCCACTGCATATTCCTTAGGAATATTAGTGAGCTCATATCTAGCTGATCTGTGGGTCTTCCCTAATCTCTTGAGTCTGATCCTAAATTGTGCAAGAAGAAGTTCGTGATCTGAACTACAGTCAGCTCCAGGTCTTGTTTTTACCGACTGTACAGATGTCCGCCACCTTTGGCTGCAAAGGATGTAGTCAATCTGATTTCGGTTTTTGTCCATCTGGCGAAGTCCATGTATAAAGCCGTCTCTTAGGTTGTTGGAAGAGAGTGTTTGTTATGCAGAGTGAGTTGTCTTGGCAAAATCCTATCAGCCTATGTCCTCCTTCATTTTGTTCTCCCAGGCCATGCTTACCTGTAATTCCAGGTGTCTTTTGACTGCCCACCTTAGCATTCCAGTCTCCCGTGATGAAACTAACGTCTCTTTTAGGCATGTTGTCCAGTAGGTGCTGCAGATCCTCATAGAACTGCTCTACTTCAGCTTCTTCAGCATTTGTGGTTGGGGCGTATATTTGGATCACTGTGATGTTAGATGGCTTGCCCTGAATGCGAACTGAGATCATTCTGTCGTTTTTTGGGTTGTATCCAAGCACTGCTTTAGCCACTTGACTATTAATTATGAAGGCTACTCCATTTCTTCTGTGGTCCTCTTGCCCACAGTAGTAGATCTGGTGGTCATCTGATGTGAAGTGGCCCATTCCAGTCCATTCCAGTTCACTGACGCCCAGAATGTCTATCTTTAATCTTGACATCTCACCAATAACCACATCCAATTTGCCCTGGCTCATAGATCTTACCTTCCAGGTTCCAATGGTGTGTTGATCCTTAGAACATCGGATTCGCCGTTCACCACCAGCACCGTCGGCCACTAGCCGTCCTTTCGGCTTTGAGCTAGCTGCGTCATCACGTCTGGGGCTAGTTGAGCTCATCCTCGGTTCCTCCCCAGTAGCATTTTGACCATCTTCCGACCTGGGGGTCTCATCTTCCGATGGTATACCGACATATCTCTGGTTGCACTGATCCATTTAGTTTTCACGGCAAGAATACTGGGGTGGGTTGCCCTTACCTTCCCCAGGGATCGCATTTAGTCTGACCTCTCTGTCATGACCTTCCCAACTTGGGCGGCCCTTCACGGTTTAGCTCATGGCGTGATTGAGGTGCTCAAGCTCCAGCACCACGACAAGGTAACGATCCTTTGCTGAAGGGCTAAGTTCTTACGAAACAGTAAAGTTTTTGCTCTTCAAACGCATGGCCAATTTCAAAGAGTTGCAGACAGCTGGAGTTGAACTCTGGCCGTGAGGTCACAGCTGCTTTCTTGACTTTTTTGACACCCCCCCCCCACCTTAACCACAAGGCCACGCTGGCTTTTTTGGCTGAAAGAGAGACTGAACCAAAGACCCCCAGGGAGCCTCTGCAACTGAAGAGGGACTAGAACCCAGGTCTTCGCACTCCTAGTCCAGCTCCTTCTCCACCTGCTCTTGGTTGGGAGAGAAGGACTGTAACAAATTCTCCCTCTCTGGCGGGGTCTGAAGACTAGAACTTGGGTCTCCTAGTCCTAGTCCAACACCACTACACCACAGTGGCCCTGGAATTACCAAAAACGACTGACATGAAACCGCGTTATGTAAGACTTCAGAAAGTGTTTCCATTTATCCCCTGCCTTTGTGCACCCACGCAGGCAGGGAAGGCCCTGGCTCCTCTCCCACTGGGATCTAATGCTTCTCCACACCCAGTCTCATGGGAAATAAGCCGTAACGTCTCTTATCTTAATTATTAGAATATTTCCTGTTGTTTTGGAGCCTAAGGAAGTATTATAATAATTATATATTTCCTGCTATATAAACTTGCCTGACATGTGGCTTTCTCTGCAGCTGCACCCATTTATTCAGACTTAGACTTGGAAGCTAAGCAGGATCAAGGCTGCTCCCACAGGAATGGATGGGAGACCACTAGGAAATGTCTGGGCTCTAGGCTAGACTGGGAAGTAAAGGACTTGATGGCAAAGCGTTTCCATATTGAAAAAAACCTACATGGCCGTGTCAATTTGTGGGAGACTTGATTGAAAACCTGCAGCTTATTAAAGTATTTACTCTCTTCTTCTGCCAAAGTCTGGAATTACTGTATTATCTTAGCTCTGCCTTCCCCAACAAGGTGCCCTCCAGATATACTGCAGTTCATTTCTCCTAATTCCCCTAATTCTGGTCAGGAATTTAGGACCCCACCTATGGAGAAGGTATTGTTTTAACAAGTCTCTCTTATTTCACCCTCTGCCGTTTTAAAAGCCTTGTTTTTCTTTCTTGTGCTTAACACTGCGGAACGTGGCATTCCTGCTTTGCTGGAACACTTCAAGTCACCTCAGGGGATCTTTCGGAGTGGAAAGGTGCTCCTTCGAAGTGGTCTGCAAATAAACCTAATGAATTTCTTTGGCTCCCTGCTTTCTACAAGCAAAGAAGGGAAAATGGGATTTTTTTTTTCTCTTGGCTTGCAGGGAACTGGCTGGGCCCGGGCGTGCACACGTTTGACTTTGACTTCGTCTTACCTCCCAGCATCCCATCTACTTTCACCAGCCGAGTTGGGCGAATTTGCTACTTCCTCCAAGCCCTTTGTGCCACACGAGAGCTCATCCTTGGCAAGCAGAAGAAGTATATCTTGGTTCAAGGCATCTCCCTTCACAGACAGGACACGGTGGAATCCGAGGTATTTTCTACTTTAAAGCAGAACAGCCTTCCTTGAACTGGCAGCCCCAGATATACTGGGACTGCCGCACACCAGCATGGAACTTGCAACCTTATCCTATCTGGAGCCTCCCCAGGTTGACTCACCTAGAAGCTGTTGTGTCCCTAAGGCAGTGTTTCTCAACCTTGGTAACTTTAAGATGGGCGGACTTCAACTCCCAGAATTCCCCAGCCAGCATGCTTTAAGATGGGCGGACTTCAACTCCCAGAATTCCCCAGCCAGCATGCTTTAAAGATGCATGGACTTCACCTGGTGGCTGGGGAATTCTGGGAGTTGAAGTCCACACATCTTAGAGCTGCCACAGTTGAGAAACACTGCTCTAGGGGACATCTACGCAGGCCGACACTCACTCCACTTAGGTTCTGTGTTGTTTTTCTCCAAAGTTACCGCCACCTCCCAAAATTCCAAAAAAGACTGATTGGAGCAGAGGGCTGTCTTTTTCCAAAGGTTCAGGCAGGAGAGAACTAACAGTTCAGGCAAAAGGAAGGGGTAGAGCTTGGGAGTGACACTGTGATCTGTGCCATGAAAGATGGGCAAGGGAAGGCTACGCTTGTTTGCACTCCTCCAAGAAGTCTCCTGCAAGCAGAAACGTTACAAATGCATTCTAAGGTGTTTTAAGGTGTTATGGTGCACTTTCGCTTGTCCTGTGTTGTCAGATTTCTCCTGGAAGAGAAACAGGTAAAAAGGCACTCCAGGATATAAGAACTTTCCATGTGTAGATTTATTGCAGAAATGCTAAGAAGCCATGATGAAACAGTTCCAATGACTGCTATGTATTAAAGGTGAGCCCTGTTTATAGCGAAACCAAGATTCAACATTCCTCCTCTTCTCCGTCAAGTGATGCACAAACCAGATACTCCTCTCGGTGGGAGGGATAGTTCTCAGGCGTCTCTTGTCTCAGTAACAGACAGCTCTGCTATTAATCAATTTTCCCACTTCGTTTCTACTGGGTGCCTAGAAAGAAGCTATTAACGAGGACCGGTTATATACACGACAGCTCGTTAGACAAAACACTTCAATGCTTAATCTCTAAGCATGTTCATTTGCACAAAACAAGGTTGCATTGTAAAAAACACCATGATTCTGTCATATTTAGTAATAAATCAGCATTTAAAGTAAGAGTGCTGTGTTAATTGAGTCCATCTTCCCTGCACGTTGCTCACTGTTGTTCCTCTTCACAACAACCTTATAAGGTAGGAGCCTTTGGGTTAGAAAGGACCTGAAATGCTGAAACAGCATCTCCTGAGCCCCTAACAACATTCTTGGTGGCTAAATAGGAAAAAAAAACATCCACTGGAAAGCAATTTCTCAAGGGAGTCCATATGATGCAGCAAAAAATGTCAGTGCTTAGCCTGTTGGACCATGTCCTGAAGACACTTCTGCAATCCCTTATGCTTCTATATTTATGCATATATGTATTACATCTGTGTCCTGCAGGGGCATCCACAGGGGTCAAATGTGTGTCAGAAAAGTCAAGATGGTGGCGACAACCTCATGACAGAAGCCCTGCCCCCTGTTTATGTGCATCATTTCAAAAAGTTTAAGGCAGTTGTTCTTAACCTTTCTGTGCCAAGGACCCCTGCTTGAACCTGCAGACCCCCCCTCAAACAAATGCATTTCAGTGCATAAAACGAAATACATCTAGGCTGCATTACAAAGGAAACCAATTATGTTCAAACACAATTATGAAAATATCATGAAGTAACAAATATGTAAAATATATGCGCTTCTTTATTAATCCATTAAATCCGTAACCAGGGAAACTGAAATTCAGTAAGAGGCTAGTGAAAATAAAGTTGTCATTTTTTTCCCCATCCAAGTTCACAGATCCCCTGAATGAAATCTATTCATGGTCTCCAACAGGACTTGGTGGACCCCAGGTTAAAACCCCTGCCTTAAGGAACATACTTGGTTTCGCTTTCTCACTTCCCATTATTTATTTATTGGTTTGTTTTATAAATTTATTCACCGCCCATCTCTCCCCTATGGGGGGACTCTGGGCGGCTCACAATAAAACAGGATTAAGATATAAAGCCATTACATTACAAAATACAGTAAAAATACAAATATAATTATATTATATCCTCCAAACCAGCCTTTCTCAACCTTTCGACCCCGGGGGGACCTTTGAAATATTTCCCAGGCCTTGGGGAACCCCTGCCCATTCAGGCTCAAATATAGGCGAGGAGTGACAAAATTATTATATTCGTTTCACGGGCAGGCCTGTATAGATGCATTAACGGTGTTCTTAAACTAAAAATAAAGAATGAAACCTACCTCTTTAATGTGAAGTGGCCCTGTTGGCCACAAAATGTGGTAAAATATATAAGCCCAGAGATCAATCCAATAAGACTCTGGACCCGAGAAAACTTTTCTCCATTTTATTTGGTACCAAGTGAAATGGGATTCCTCTCCCAAAAGAGGAAGCCTAAACTTCTCAAAAGCCAAGCATTTTATACTTTTTCAAGAAGGAGTGATTACAAGCAAAAAGCAATAGTTGGATCAGTTTTGCTGCAGTGGTTTCAGGTATCTCTCAGGCATGCATACATTTGTGTTCTCTATGTTAACTATACACTACATCCACACCCATCACCATTCAGGGATTCTTCCCCTCCTTTGGGTGTAAAATTCCACTTTGAACCCTCCTTTGGGCGTGGAATTATCTCATAGTGGGAGGAGAATTTAACATTGTGATTACCTCTCCGGTTACCTTCGGACAAGATATCCCTCACGTGCGCATGCTTGCATTCTTATATTATCTTCTACTGGTTTCTGCTGGTTCTGTTTCATTTCAACCTTATTATCTTTCCTCAGCACCATGCTCTATTCAGCACTCCCTTAAGCTGTCAAACATAAATCAGCATTCCTGTACCACTGTACCATCTTCTTTAGCAGACATCCAACAGGCCTCACAAGTGCAACACTGGCTTTTCCAATCACCGCCTTCAGCCCAGATTGGAAATAATCTTTTAAATAAATCATAATCTCCCAGGGAACCCCTAGTGACCTCTTGCGGAACCGAGGGTGCCACGGAACCCTGGTTGAGAAACCCTGGTCCAAACGTAGCTGTGAGGTAGGAAGGTCCAGGTAGGAAAGAAGAGAGTTGCCTCAAGGCCGCCGAACGATGTTTAGGGCTGAGTTGCAAGGGATGAACCCCCCCCCCCGTGCAGGACTTGGTCACTTCTTCCCAACCTGGACCCTTCAGAGGTATCAAACGATAACTCAGACCACGTGATGACTGCAGGTGTTACTTCAACCGCTCTAACCGTATTCTTGTCCAGATCTCTTAAGCCTCCTTCAACGTATGCTCTCTCCTTCCCACATTTCAGTACCCCTTGGTGGTAGAAGTCCAGAAGGTCCTTCCTTACAACTGTTGCGTCAGGAGCGCCCCCATCACCTTGTGCATGTCGCTGAGCAAAAGCACCTATGCTCCGGGTGATAACATCGTCTTCACGACAGAAATCACCAACCCGATGAGGAAGTCCATCTGGAAGGTGGTCTTCACCCTCCAGTCGGTGGTCCTGTACAAGGCTTTCAACTTCCGGGCCGAGCGGCGGACGTTGGAGCAACGCGAAGAAATGATGCGGCTGGAGTCGAACATTGAAAGAGGGCCCTGTGAGTTCACCAAGATTCGCAGCACCCTCTGCTTACCCAAAGTGATGCCGGTCACCAGCAACCGAAAGTCTGATGACATCATGGAGATTGGCTATGAGCTGACGGGAACGGTCCATTTCCCCTGGTGCCTCAACACGGTGCTGGCCAAGATCCCCATCGTTGTGAGAAACGAAGCCACAAACTTTCCAGAATAAATGAGGGAAGGCGGCGTTTCCCTTTCCCCACACCCCTCCTTTTTATCCAGATATGTTCATATAGTTTTCCAAATGGGTCTAGTTCTCCATCCCAGTACGTGGGAGGAATCCTGATTAAAAGTTCTGTTTACGTTTCCATTTTCAAAACTCACTTTTCATTTGGCTTGGTTTTATATACTTTCTCACCGCCTTTATTTTTTTAACATACACGGTGGCGCTGTGGGTTAAACCGCTGAGCTGCTGAGCTTGCCGATCGGGAGGTCGGCAGTTCGAATCCGCGTGACGGGGTGAGCGCCCGTTGCTAGTCCCAGCTCCTGCCAACCTAGCAGTTCGAAAGCATGCCAATGTGAGTCGATTAATAGGTACCGCTTCGGCAGGAAGGTAACGGCGTTCCGTGTCGTCATGCCGGCCACATGACCACGGACGGGTCCTTACGGACAACGCCGGCTCCAAGGCTTAGAAACAGAGATGAGCACCGCCCCCTAGAGTCGGACACGACTGGACTTTACGTCAAGGGAAACCTTTACCTTTACCTATACAGGTAGTCCTCACTTAACAGCCAAAATTGGGACCAGAAAACTGGTTGTTAAGCGGTGTGATCATTAAGCCAGTCACCATGTGACTGGATCTGATTTTACAACCATTTTTACGACCGTCATTAAGCGAATCACCATGGTCCTTAAGTGTATCACAGGTTGTTAAGCGAATCCAGCTTCCCCAATGGACATTTTTTGCCAGGAACTGGCAAAAAAGGTCACAAAATGTGATCATGTGACCGCAGGATGCTGCGACTGGTCGTAAATGCGAGCCGGCTGCCAAATGCCTGAATAGCGATCGTGTGACTGTGGAGGTAGTGTGGCTTTTTGTGACGGTCGTAAGTGTGAATACAGGTCATAAAGCACTTTTTCTGAGGCCTGTCGTAACTTTGGGCCATTGTTAAACAAATGGTTGTTAAGCGAGGACTACCTGTATACACACATCACACAGTTCCCTTCTGGAGTAAGCAACATGATGCAACATGTGAAAAAGAGTGAGAAATCGTAAGCTGAAGAAATCAGAGGTAGTGTCCTAACAGCCAGGAACCACGCTGAGACAAGGAATAGGTCTCTAGTGCTTTATTACTGCTACATTAGACAGAAAATCCTAACAAACTGAAGAAGTGTGGGGAAAACCCAGACAGATAAACCCCAAAGGCTAAGGTGGGTCTGATCTGTGTCTCTTTGAATGGCTGCTTAACTCCTCAGTACTACGCATGCGTTTTCCCCCCTGGACAGGGGCCCCCTCCTGCTCACCTTCAGTGCTCATGACAGGTAGGAGGAAAGAAAAGGACATTGTCACTCCAGTGGCCCAGAGATACTGTCATGAGTAAGGATGGCCAGCAGGGGGCTCCCATCCAGGCTGTTAAGCGCATGCGTAGCACTGAGGAATTGGGCAGCCATTCAAAGAGACACAGATCGGGACCGCCTTAACCTTTGGGTTTTATATGTCTGGGTTTTTTCCCATGCTTCTTCAGTTTGTTAGGATTCATGTTATGTACTAGCAATAAAGCATTAGAGACCAGTTCCTTGTCTCAGCTGTTTCCTGGTTGTTAGGACATCAATCCTAACAAACTCAAGAAGCGTGGGGAAAACCCAGACATATAAACCCCCAAGGGTTAAGGCGGGCCCGATCTGTGTCTCTTTGAATGGCTGACCAATTCCTCAGTGCTACGCATGCGCTTGACAGTCTGGGTGGGAGCCCCTTCCTGCTCGCCATCCTTACTCATGACAGATACTGATTTTTGCAGCCCATCCTAACGTAGGTCAGTCAGGCTTGCAAGTAAGTCTTTTTAATCAGAAAAATTGGAGACTTGTTCACCAGCCTTAGTTACGCCAATAAACGTGCAGTATTTCCTGCTCATGGGAAGGACCGTATTGGTCTGTTTTGGGACATTTGGACCACCATCACAGAATGCAACCAAGCCCTGTTTTATGCCAAGAATGCTCCTGCTATTCTATGCAAGGTTGTATTTTTAATCTAGTGTTTTTCGACCTCGGCCCTTTGAAGAGGTGTGGACTTCAACTCCCAGAATTCCCCAGCCAGCATGGCTGGCTGGGGAATTCTGGGAGTTGGAGTCCACACCTCTTCAAGTTGCCAAGGTTGAGCAACACTGGTCTAGAATTTCTGCCTTCACTCCCCCTGCTGGTTCCTAAGAGGACCTACTTTGACCTACTTCCAGAGATCTGCAGCACATTGGTGTAGGCTGGAAATTTCAGGTTGGTCCACCTGAGTTTTCACAACCTCCACCCCTGCGTCAATCCCTGATTGGGCAAGGCAGAGAGAGATAACTCCTTGGCCCGGCTTTGCTTCGCCTACTTCTCGTAGGCTTAAAAATTCCCCATGTAAGCAAGGCACATTTGCCCAGGATTCCATCCACAAGCTGGATCAACCATCCTCCGCTGACAAGACCAGGTAAAACAGGAGGGGATCGGGCTGGTTCTGGCTGGGTTTTCCTGCCTGCCTATAAAGTTTCAGCAACTTTTGCAGGCTGGAGTTCCAGAAATGGCTTAATGGAGATGGTGGAGGAAAATGACCTTTTTGATGGCCTTGCCACAATCAGGTCTTGGATACTGTCCAATAAGATAGATGCACCATGTTCAGAAAAAGGCAGCTAAGATTACAGGGGTCGTGTCAACTTAGACCGAAGAGAGCCTCAAGAGAAGAGAACCTCTGTAGCCCAGGGTTGAACTGTGAAGTCCTTGGTGCTCTCTGAACTTGGTTGAGCTCTGAACAAGGAGACGCCAAGCTGGTCTCTCCAACTTGGCTTCTGCTAGGAAGTATATAGATCTATAGATATCACTTAAAATATCACCAGTGGACCTGCCCTGTTTTTCCCTCCTCCTTTCCTTACTGCAGAGTTCTCCAAAGTGGTCAGTATTGACCCCCAAGGGTTGATGGGACTATCCAAAGGGCCGATGTTGTTCGTAGTACTATTAGTTATGGTAGTATTTATTACATTATTTTCATGTAATCAATGTTTCGGGGTCAACGAACGATCTGAAACTTCATGAAGGGGTCGATGAGCTGAAGAGTCTGGGGAGCCCAGGACTTATCAGCACTGTGCATTTCCCCTGAATCCCCTTTGTGGCTTCCCAGCGTAGAGGGATGAAGACAAGATGCAGGACGCAGCTCTAGTTTTGCCTCTCTCCTCCTTTGCCAGCCCTTCGAGGTAGCCCAGACAAGAAGCACAGACCATGAGTACAAACACTACCCTTACTGTGAACAGAACAGAACCTTGCAAGTCTGAAAGTATTTTTCCCCTCATTTTTACTCTCGAGAAGACTAGGGACGGTCCCTTCTGAGATGTTTTGCACCCCCCTTTGCCTTCTGGGGGCTGGGATCCCTTCTGCATGATGTCTAGGTTGCGGCTCTTCCTCCTGTCCCCCAAGGTCATTCTCGCAGGCCACTACATCCTTGTACAACTTTTAAGAGAGAAAGAAAAGGTGCCAATGCTGCTTGCAAGGAGTGAAAGTGAGAAATAGGGAGATCTTATGTGTCTATGGCTTGCTTAACCAGGTTACATAACCCTAAGTTACTTAATCAAGAGTCTGTTGGTGATTACAGCAGCATACAAATTTGATAAATAAATACAGGTAGTCCTCACTTAATGACTACAATAGGGACCAGAAAACTGGTTGTTAAGCAGTGTGGTCATTAAGTGAGTCACCACATGACCAGACCCGATTTTAGGACCATTTTTACGACAGTCTTTAAGTGAATCCACCTTCCCCAATTGACCTTTTTTTTGCCGGAAACTAATAAAAAAGTTCACAAATGGCGATCGTGTGACTGCATGCCGCAACTGGTCGTAAATGTGAGCTGGCTGCCAGGTGCCCAAATTGCGATCACATGACTGCAGGGGTGGTGCAACGTTCTGCGACAGTCATAAGTGTGAGTACGGGTCATAAAGCACTTTTTCCGAGGCTGTCGTAACTTTGGACTGTTGCTAAACGAATGGTCGTTAAGCAAGGACCAACTGTAAGCACACACTGAGCCATAAACGAAGGAGCCAAGGTTCAACTAACTAAGTTTAGCTTGTGTGAATGTAGTCAGACAAAGAGAACTGCAGAGTCTCTTTCCCAGGGCAATGCCAAGGTCCAACACAACCAGGGGTGTCTGCAGGGTTTGGTCCCAAAAGTCAAGATGGTGGTTGTGCTGTTGCAATGCACACGTAGGAGGATTTGCACTAAAGCAAGGCCCGTCTTGATTTTTGGGGCCAAACCTTGCAGGCACCACTGGGCACAACATTCATCTGCGAAGATGAGCAAATTTGTTTTCTGTTGCTTGGGGCAGAAGGTCCCAGTATCCCACTCTGCAAGGAGATTTCTGACTATGGATTAGCCAAAGTTATTTTTCCTGATGACGCTAATTCTGAGGACAGAGCTTCTGGAATAGCGAACTGCCTTAGCTAAAGGTTCTGACAAGGGCATCTGGAGCTGGCCGGGGTTGGACTTGACTGCTGCAGATCTGGAGCCATCAGATGGATGCAGAAAGATCTGCCCCAGCACCTGATTCCTAATCTTTTTAAAACCTGATGATGGAAAGGTTTGAACTATGATCAGATTTCTCTGCCAGGATGGCGTCTCTTGAGACTGACACTTGATCATCATTTGGTTTCCTGCTATGGAAGCTGCTATGCCACCTTCCAGAGGCTGAATAATGTGGAAATAAAAGGCACACATGGTTTAATCAAAGGGTATACAGGTAGTCCTCACTTAACAACCATTCATTTAGTGACAGTTCGGACTTACAACGGTGCTGAGAAAACTGACTTACAACCAGTACTCACACTTACAACCGTCACAGCATCCCCATGGCCAGGTGATCACGATTTGGACCTTGGCAACCAGTTCACATTTATGACCATCACAGCATCCCGTGGTCACATGATCACCATTTTCGACCTTCCCAGCCAGCCTCTGGCAAGCAAAATCCAATGGGGAACTGCGTGATTCACTTAACAACTGCCAAAAATGTCATAAAATTGGGTCAATTCACTTAATGACCGTTTTGCTTAACAACTGAAATTCCAGTCTCAGTTGTAGTTGTTAAGCAAGGATAATACAAATTCTCTTAATACTAGTTAAACCCCCCTAGGGTGAATGGTTGAAGAAAAGTTGGAAGGATAAGCTGTACTTTGAACCTTAGACAGTTGCCCGATTAGCTTTGCGATGGGCTGGAAGATAGAAAACACAGATAAGTTACTAGTTATTACTTACCTAGATTTACCAACATCGTCATCGTCATCATCATCAATCGTTATCACAGTAATTAACTGGCAGAAAGCACATTATGTGGGACATAGAAGTATACATGTGTAGGCTAGACTAGTAGGATTAAAATTAATAAAGCAGGTACGTACAAGGAATGTTAAGAGAAAGAAAAGTATTAGGGATAGAAACATCAAGAGTAATAACATTAAGGCTATTTAAACTGTAGTTCCAAGGATGATGTGGAGTCTGTGTGATCTGATGGCTATGAAGACCGTTGAGCCAGAGAAGCTGTCTATGGTGAAGGGGGTGTCTATGTATGTTGATACAGCAGTAAGTGTAAAATAAATTCCTAAGTCAGAATAATCTAAGGTGAAAGCTAAAAAATGAAACAAAAAATCAAGGTACGTGCCACTCGATTAAGCCAGGAAATCAACTAAAAAGGATTTAAGCCCTGCAGCTTTCATTTATAAATACAAATCCAGAATATGCTATAACATATTATATTACACTAGACAACCCGTGGACCTGTTGGGTCATCGTTTCGGAGATATTTCCTTACCAGATTCCTCAGCGCCTTCAACAATGGCAGAGCTTCTAATGTACGGGAAAAGTTCTTAAAAATTCAGGCAGAGAAAGTAGCCCATGTTGAACTGTATAGCCAAGTCAAACGTCAGGAATTGACCACAGGAAATGGTTTATGACATTCTGTATTATGTCATCAAATGTTTTATAAAATGTGCCAAATTTCAATTCCACGGGAGTCACGGGTCCTGGATTTTGGACGCATTCTGTAAGTTAGCCCTTTTGCCTTGGTTCAAAAATTGTTGCCCTACAATGCACCTTTTCACCCCGTTTAAGGTTACAAACAGACACGAGAGTTTTAGTAGTATATAGATTGGATTGGATTATTATTAATATATTGAGATAATATATATTATGTAGAGTGAATCTAACAGTGTTTCTCACCCTTGGCATTTTTAAGATGTGTGGACAGCCAGGGGATTCTGGGAGTTGAAGTCTACACACCTTAAAGTTGTCAAGGTTGAGAAACACTGGAATATAATATATTAGCTCACAAGTTAAAGACTACTGCAATAGAAACAAATCAATATTATTATGCTTTGTTAGCATTTTATCATGTTTATTTGACTTGGATGACACGTGGTACAAGGGGCTTTTTCCAAAGATGACACTCAGAAAAACAGTGAGTTGCGTGAGACAAACAGTACAGGAGGGCTGCAACCTTTTGCAACATGTGTGTGGGTGTGTGGGTGGGTTTTCAAATGCATTCGTTTGGCCTCCTGGACTACAAAGGTCTTTGGTCTGATCTAGCAACATTTGCTTATGCAAGTCCCTGGTTGTGACAGCAACATGGCACTTCCATGCCCAGGGATAGTCTATCTTGGATTATTAATTGCTGAAGATAAATAACCCAGGGAGGTCAAGTTCTTGCTTCCAGCTTCTTCTGATGGACTTCACCAAAGCACCTGGCTAAGAAGAGGTCTAGGCAGACCATTTGTCTGACTGAAAATCTCAAGGGTATTTATGAGCATTCTTGAATAAAATCCTCCACGTATAGGAGCAGTCTACTTTCAGTGACTACCTGCTATGGATAAGCAACCTCAGAGTACTTCTGCATTACTGCCCTGCTCTATTTGCAGATCATGGTTTACAGTCTGTGTGTGTGAGAGAGTTTTGGACATGGGACCAGGACAAAGCAAGGACCTGGTATTTGTTGGGAAGGAAGCCATCCACTCCCAACATCTGTCACATTGGGCAACCCCATGCACCAACCTGCAAGGTTGCTCTCGGGCATCTTGTGACATCCTGTCTTGCACAATTTTTCCCATGATCATGTTAGCCAAGAGCGAGAAGAGGGACAGATGGACTAAGAACATTTTTCCAATGCTGGCCAAGGGGTGGTGTGGCTTGGGGAAGGCTGAAAGGTCCCAAGGAGACAGTCTGTTGATCTTTAGAGTTCAGTATCTTCCCAAAATGTGGGCTGATACCACAGCTTCCGGAATTTCCAGTCAGAAGCCGGAAGCACTACAGATCCCACAGCAACATCTCTGCAGCCTGAGGATCCCCCAGTTTAGGTGAAACAAAGAAAGGGATCGTAGAACAAATCAATCCAGACTTCTCACTCAAGGCACAATGACGAGGCTTCAACTATCATATTTTGGACTCATTATGCCAAGACCCAGCTCCCTTGAGAAATCCATAGAGCTGGGGAAGAAAATAAGAAAAGGATGACCAAGAGTAAGGTGGATGGACTTGATTACAGCAGTGACAGGCGCACTGTTGAAAGACCTGAAGGGTGAGATTGTCTTGGAAGAAAAAAATCTGTCTGTGTGGTCACTAAGACTCAACACTGACTTGATGGCACAATCCATCAGCACAAAGACTGAGCTCTCTTGAGAATGTTATGATGGTGGGAAAGATGGAAGGAAAGAGAAGAAGAGGATGACCAGCAGCAAGGGGGATGGACTCAGTTAAGCTTGGAAGATCTGAAGGGCCAGGTTGGGGCATATCCTGCTGGAGAAGGTCTATCTACATGGTTGCTAGGAGTTGACACCAACTTGATATCACCTAATCAATCCATCAGTCACAACACATCTGGAAGATACTAAACTGGGGAAGAACAGCTTAAACTAGATCTGGGGAATCTGGATTGGCAGGTCTCCTGAACCCCTACCAGTCTCAGCCAGAGTTAGGAGCCACAGTTCACCCAAAACTGAACTCAGAGGGAAAGGTGGCAGCATCTTGTCAGTCTTGTCTGGACACAGAAACTGGTTAGTTCTTGGATGGGGGATCTCCAGGAAATCTTATGGTTGGAGACTCTGCTGAGAAGCTGAAGGAGACCCTTCCAGAAGAAAACAATAGCGGGAAACAACAAGGACGTGTCCATGAAGACAGCAGATGTTGAGCTGGGATCGAGGGAAAGCTGAAGGAGATATTTCCAGGCCTTCTAGCTGGAATGCAACGTGGACACATTGCCACCCATGTCCAGATTGAAAAATGGCCATGTCCTCTGAGCAGAGATGAAAAAAATAATCCCAAAACTCAGCTGCAGAAGGGGGAAAGCAGTCACCCATAGCCAGGAGTGTTTCACGCCCTGGCCTTGATTGCAAGTCCGTTTTCAAGCCAATGTTCTACCTGGTGGCTGTTGAGGATGAGAAGAGAAGCAGAATTTTCTCACTGGAGATGATTTGCCTCCCATTTTGACTCAGCTGGCCTGGATGAAAATAAACGGGCTGATTGCTGCCTCTTGGCATGGAGCACAAACCCGAAATGTGCAATGCCAGCTCCTAATCCTCACGAGTGGTTTTGCACGCCACCCAGTGCTCACTGCATTGGTGAAAGGCATCACTGCGGCCAAGTGGGTTGTGCTCACCCAGATTGCGGTCCCCACCCTGCCTTCACAGCACCAGCTGTCTGAACACCTTATCTGTGGAGTCCTTGGGGCTCTCTGAGCCTGGTTGTTTTCTTGCAGATGTTTCATTGCCTGACCAGGCAACGTCTTCAGTGCGAGGAGGGAGGGGGCCTTGCTCTCAGTTTATAGACCATGGCTTGCCCTGCTTGTGTTGGTGGGGGTGTTGTTCTCTCCCTGGGAGTTCCTTGATTGGGCTGTTGTTTGCTGCTTGGTTGATTGCCTGAGTTGATAGTTCCTTGATTAGGGTGTATTGTGCTGTTTGATGGTTCATCTGGTGTTAATCCTGGTGTTGATTTTTGCATATCTGGGTGTTGATTGCTGGCAAGGGAGTGTCCTGGCCGTTTGGCTTTTCTATTGTCTCTTCTGAATGGTATGTAGACGTTGTTTACCTCTATGTGTCTGTTGATGGCTGCTTTGTCTGAGTGCCAGGCTTCTTGTCTTATCTTATCTGAACATCTTGTCTTCCTGGGTTGGGTACCACCTGTCTGAAGGCCTGGAATGCATTGGTTGCAGGCACCATCAATTCCCAAGCATATCCACAACTTCTCACATGCCCGAGGTCCATCTCCGGTCACACCCTGCAGCGGGGTCATCTGCCCTTGGCTGCCCACAAAGAAGTGCAGAAGCGCTGTGGGTGATGCGCGTGTTTTTTTTTCCAGAAGATGTCAGGCTGGGACCCTTAATAAAGCTGAAGAAGCCAACTGTTTTCCAGCACTGTGTAAGCACTGGCACATCCGAGCATTCATTCAGTGACAGTTGGGAGACCAGGCTCTTTCTACTGTTTTGATGAAGCGAAATGACCAGCAGAAGAAGAAAGCTGCGAATGCCCCATTCCCGCTCAAACCTGCATTTTAAAACTACGTTCTCTAAATTGCCCTCTGTCCCTCTTCCCACTAAAACATGACACCCCCCTTCCCATGCCAGGTGGCTCCTCTGATGTTTCCTGCTTGCATGGCCTCGGGGTAGCCGATGCAATGAGCCCCTAGCCGTAACAAATCAGTTCGCACTCCACTCTGGCACCCCCCTCCCATCTGGCGACACGAAGTCTGTTCACCCCGGGAAAGAAGGATGGAAGATGCTTCGATAAGGGGTTCTGTGAACCTTTGACCGGAGACTCTGACATGCTGAAAGGACCAGGGCAAAGTTCCTTAAAATATGATCTGGAAACCAGAGAAGGACAGCTCTCTGCCTTCTCTGGTGTTGCCAAGATGTCCCAGCACTGGTGCAAACCGCAGTTGATTACAAAGTCCAACTTTCCTTCTCCGCCCCAAAGATCTGCAGGAAAATAAAGTTACTGTCTAGACCAGTGTTTTTCAACCTTGGCGACTTTAAGAAGGGCGGACTGCAACTCCCAGAATTCCCAGCCAGCCATGGGATTCTGGGAGTTGCAGTCTGCCCATCTTAAAGTCTCCAAGGTTGAAAAACACTGCTCTAAGGTTACAGCATAATTTCCTTCTCCCCACAGTCCACCCTTTCTAATCATCAAACCCATAAATTGCAAGTTCATTTTTTTTCTTTGTTCAGCAAAAAGTCCATAAGGGGTTTCCAGTCACAACTTCCTCTGTATTATTGAGTGTTATAGGAAGCCCTTGATTGACCAAAGCCATGATGGGCTGCACAGAGGAGCTGGCAATCTGGTGGCATATACATAATAATAATAATAATAATAATAATAATAATAATAATAATAATAATAATAATAATACCACTTGAACTGCATCAGCATTGACAAAATCACATCAGTCAAATGCAAAAGGCAGCTTTCCCTGGAATGGGTGACATCCTGCAATGATATATTTAATATTATTAAGCAACAACATTGGCCTATCCCAGGTCCTTGGGAAGGACTCAATAGGTGATCAAAAATGCCAAATCCAGTCCAAACATCTGGCTGGCTGTGTGACCAACCATCATAATAATTTACCTTCTTATGCCTTTCATGCACTGTCAATGATGTTGCGTCTCTCTGCAAAGCAGTGCCACGTCTATGGATGGGTGGTTTGATTTATGGTAAACCATGATTTGGGTTCTCTTATAGTTTGACCTGACTTCCTCATGGCCAATAACGGGGAGAACCATGATGCTTCAAAGACTGAGGTCAGTTTCTGCAACTCTTCTTTCAGAAAATGATTTTTGTTGTTTATTCGTTTAGTCGCTTCCGACTCTTCGTGACTGCATGGACCAGCCCACGCCAGAACTTCCTGTCGGTTGTCGCCACCCCCAGCTCCCCCAGGGACGAGTCCGTCCCCTCTAGAATATCATCCGTCCACCTTGCCCTTGGTCGGCCCCTCTTCCTTTTGCCCTCCGCTCTCCCTAGCATCAGCATCTTCTCCAGGGTGTCCTGTTTTCTCATTGTGTGGCCAAAGTATTTCAGTTTTGCCTTTAATATCATTCCCTCAAGTGAGCAGTCTGGCTTTATTTCCTGGAGGATGGACCGGTTTGATCTTCTTGCAGTCCAAGGCACTCTCAGAATTTTCCTCCAACACCACAGTTCAAAAGCATCGATCTTCCTTCGCTCAGCCTTCCTTATGGTCCAGCTCTCGCAGCCATATGTTACTCCGGGGAACACCATGAATAATGTCGGGTGTCTGGGGAGACTACCAGTGGTTTTGCACATTCCTGCAGACACTGTAGCTGCTCTCTTCCAGCCATGCCTTCTCCAATATGGTGGCCTCCAACAGTGTTAGAGACATTCCCTGTCAGCATGATCTTTGTGATCCAGCAGAAGATCAGTATAGGTAGTCCTCGACTTACAACCACAATTGGGACAGGAATTTCCATCATAAGTCAAGTCACCACATGACAGGACCTGATTTTACAACCATTTTTATGTTGGCCATTAAGCAAATCCAGCTTCCCCAATGGGCAGTTTTTGCCAGAAAATGATGAAAACATTGCAAAGCACGTTCACATGACTGCAGGACGCTGCAACTGGTCGTAAATGGGAGCCAGCTGCCAAGTGCCTGAAATGCAACCATGTGACTGCAAGGGGTGGTGGTGCGACATTTTGCGATGCTCCGGAAGTGCTTTGCAGGCCATAAAGCGCCCATTCTGATGCCGTTGTAACTATGGACCATCATTAAACGAACGGTTGTAAGTCGAGGACTACCTGTAACCCCAAGCTAACCACAGCTGCTATGTTTTACAGAGTTCACAGAGAAACTCAATAATCAGGTTAGCCAACTGAGTTGTGTGAACCTGAATCAGACTGGATTGAATCCCTCTTTAAACCATGATTTCTACTTTGATGGTTTATTAATGAAATCGGGGGGGGGGTCAAACTTTTTAAAAACTAAACCAGGGGGTTTCAAATTTTCTGAAGCTGCAGAAGCTGTTAGTGAAAAAGACAAATTCCCAGATCCCTTGATCAAGAGGCAAAGTTCTAGCGATAGAAAATGGGCAATAATACGAAACTTGTCCTCGCTGCAGTTCATTGATGCAAACGTCTGTGTTAAAGGTGTTTGGGTTTCTCAAAAATGAATGCCCCAGATATTGTCCCAGAAAGTCCTTCCATTTACTGAGAGTAGAACAAGTACACTGTTTATTTTAAATTCAAACAGAACATTTCCAGTGCACAAAATTACAAGCTGAATTTCACAATTACTTTGGGGGTCAAAGTTTAACCTAAACAATCAATGCTCAGAGCCTGGGATGTGATGGCTTTTCCGTCCAAAAACTGCTTGGTTTTTCTAATGCCCTTAGCTGCGTCCAAGTGAACTTTTCTTTTTGGCCTTAGTCTTTCGTGGAACCTTATCAAGGACTCTGCAGAACACAATCTGCAAACCCCCAAACCAAACCACAGCTGGTTGGGTTCATGCCAGTTTGCATCATGGTTCAGAGCGTGTTGCGTCAATCAAATTCCCGTTAGCCTGAATTACAAACAATGTCAGAGGGCTTAGCACGTGGGGGATCCTCAGAACTTCCATCAGCCCCAGCCACAAAGGGCAGCCCTCAGCAGTGATGGGAGGTGTAGTCCACGCAACCAAGAAATGATCTTGGGAGCCACAGACTTGTGGACCGTGGTCCAGCTGAGATCAACTTCCTTGCCTTCCTCCAGAACGTCGTGACGCGGGTCACCAACCTGCCCTTGGTCAGCTCTGTGTACAGCATCTGTTCCTCCTTGTACCACTATGCCAAAGAGAACTATCCCTGTGTCAACACCGCCTGCAACATTGCGGAGATGGTGGCTGCCGTGGCCATGGGCAGTGCCCGCGGCGGGGCCCAGCCTCTTCTCACCCATTTTGAACCGCAGAGTGAGTACAGAAATGCTGCCCACCCTTTACAGATGGGGTGGGTGAAGGTGAAATTATTTATTTCAGCCAAATAGGCATTGCACAGTTTTAGATCTTTGCCCAGGAGTCATGCTGAAATGGAAGATCTAAGTAATTGAAATAAATCATAATAAATTAGATATATGGCTTTCTTTTTAACCGAAAAAATAGAACTGTTTCAGACTGAAATGAAGCGTGAGAAGAATTCGACTTAAAGCCAAAAGCTTCAAAACTGCTTTTTCTTCCTAGTTGCAACTGTGAACGAATACGCTTGCAAGAGGCTGGATAAGCTAGAGGAAAAACTGCCAATCCTTCATCAACCAACATACCAGGTAACACAAACTGGCAGAGTTCACACAACACTTTAATCCCCCAAAGATGATTGCTAGGTTCACATAACACGTGAAATAAATAAATCACCTTATAGCTTAATGTTGGTATGTTTCCTTGAGGACTTTTTCATGCTTGTTTATCCAGAGGTGGATTCCACCCATCTTAGAGTTGCCACGGTTGAGAAACCCTGCTCCAGAGGGTAAGACTTGAATGAATGGGATGATACTTTAAAGATGTAAATACAGATTAGACATTAGGAAGACCTCCTTGACGGGACTGGCTCTCAATGAATAGAATAGGTTGCCACGTGGGGTGGTTCCTTCCCCTTCACGGGGGTTTTTCAAACAGAGGCTGGATCATCATCTATGGGGGATGGTGAACTGAATCCTGCAATGTGCAGGGGGTTGGACTTGATGACCTCTGAGGTCCCTTCCAACTCTATGATTCTAGATACCATTTTAAAAAAGATACGACTGAGAGTCAAGGGAGAAATGAACAGCGCAGAGCACACCTTCCCCAGCAATTTATATCCAGATAAGCAGGAAACTGCATCAGATAAAGCAGCAAGGAAGAAACCTCAATCCAACCAAGACTGGCAGGGCAGCTCCTATCTATAAAGACCTTATAAGATATTATATTATAATATCTATAAAGAGTTCATGATGTGTAAACTACCAGCAGACATCACTCCTGCTTGCACTGAGGAAGTTACGAAATATCTGCAAGAAAACCACCAACTTTAGAGAACCCCAGAACCCACCATATTCTTGGAGATATATTTTACTCAATGGCTCAAGGGTGACTTCCTGATTTTACTTGGATTTTTCAACTCAACAGATTTCTGGTTCTTGCACAAAAATGCTGACTTCATTTGCGTGTTCTCTTAGCTGACTGGCACCCTTAACGGCCCCAGCTGAACAGTCCCAACAGGTTGGGATTTCAAGGTCCCATGGCGGTGTTTCTCAAGCTCAGCAACTTGAAGGTGTCTGGACTTCAACTCCCAGAATTCCCCTATGCTGGCTGGGGAATTCTGGGCGTTGAAGTCCACACATCTTCAAGTTGCTGAGCTTGAGAAACACTGTCCTACAGATAGTTCTCTCTTCATCTTTGACGAGAGACCTTTCTTACTACTGGTTTTCCACCAGAATTATTCCTTTTGTCTTTCATCTTCTTCCTCCTAGGTCTTTGAAGATGGTGTCACCTTGACCAAAGCGGTGGTCAGTTCCACCGTCAATGCAGCTAGCGGGGCCAAAGGCATCATGTCCCAGAGAGTAGCTGCAGCTGTTGACCTGACCAAGGACATTGTCCAGGACAGCATCACCTTGACCAAGTCGGTGGTGAATTCCACGGTCAACACGGCTCTGAACGCCGCCAACGAAGCCAAGGAGCTTGTCACGCACCGGGTGGCCGACGTGGTCAACCTGAGCAAAGAGACTGTCCAAGACAGTGTTGACCTTACTAAATCGGTGATGTCTTCCACGGTGAACACCGCCCGTCAAGTGCAGAGTGCTGGGGCTCTCCAGGAAGGTGTTGAGATGGCAAGTTTCTTCAGGCAGGCCTTAGCCAGCGGAGTGGATGCCATGTTGGACAAGACGGAGGAAACGGTGGATTATTACCTTCCCATGTCAGAAGAAGAACTGGGTAAGAGCAGGCTGGAGAACCATGCTACATTTGCGTGAGGAAGTCTTCTTTGATTATCCCATAGAACAACCGTTGCCAACCTGGCCTCTTCCAGATGGGCCTCTCAGGTCACACAGCGCTCAGCCAACGTACTGAGGTCCAACACATTTGCGTGAGGGAGCCCTTCTCCTGGTTACATTGATGGCTGTGTGTGGTTTCCCGTTCTTGGTTGCTCTGGGCTTTCTGTTTTCCGACGTTTTAATTATTTTAATGTTCTAGCTACCCAGAGTGCTTTATAGCCAGAGATGGGCGGCTATATAAATCCATGCAATCCATCAATCCGTCAATCAATAAGACACCAGATCAGGGGTGCCCGACCAGCTTCCGAAGTCAGTTCTCCAAAGGTCCTTCATGAGAGAGGCAAAACAGGAGCAACCGACCTGTCGTAAAATACCAAAATGCAAATTTAAAACCTGGAATGAATACAGGGGGATGCTGTTCACGCCCGGTTTGTTCTTCCTGCAGCCCAGCTGGCCACGGAGGTGCAGGGCTGCAGCTCGGCTTCGACGCAGGAGCAGCAGGAAGAGCAGGGTTACTTCCTCCGCCTGGGGTCCCTATCCAGCAAAGTCCGTTCTCGCACCTACCTGCATTCCCTGAAGAGGCTTCATCTCATCTGGGAAAACACGCAGAACACACTCTCCCAGCTCCAGCTGGTGATTAACCTGGTAGGCCTGCCCTGGGTGCAGAAAAACAGCCGTATGTTCCATGCATGGCGGCTGTGCGCTGATCTGTTTTTATTGCCTGTCATCTTTGAGCTTATCTTCAATGGCAAAGCAGCAACGGTAAAAACTCCTGTAAGCTGAGTTTTAGGATTTCAGGGAGTCATGTGGAAGGGGTTGCCCATTCCGGGAAGGTTATTCCATTCCTTAGGGGCCAGCCCTACAAGGTAGACCAGATTAAGAAACCTGTGCTATGTTAGGTCAGGAGTCCTTTTATTGCAAAGCTATAATAGCTGAATCTGAGTGTGTTCCCCCCCCCCCTTTCTCTTTGTGTGAACTAGGGAGATGTTTACTCACATTACTTTCCTGGCCCAGACTCAAGCCCCTCTTATCTGACCGTTTGCCTTGTTGGAAGTCCTGGCAAATCCAGCATGCCTCATTTACATGTGAATTAGCATGTAAATTGAGTTGTCCCACAGTGCAACTCTGAGGAAGCTCTTTGTTGCCACTCCCACTTCCTCTTTCTCTCTCTTTCCCCCTTCCTCCACCCAGGGAGAAGCAAGCATGCTGCTCTGCTCTCCATTCCTCAGGGCCATGTGCTCGGGCCTTGATGAGGAATTCAGCCCCTTTCTTCCACGCAGCTCTTGGCAGCAAAAAGGGCTGAGAGTTTAGGGCAAACTAAGTATTTAGAAAGAAAAGAAGAACAAAGGAACCTCATCTTTTCCACCAAGATGGATGTAACAGAAGCAACAATAAAGTCAGTAAGAATTCTTTTACTTATCTTAACCTAATCAGTCTGAGCGTGTGATTCTTTATGCTTGGGAGGGCTGAATGTGTAAGGTCCATAACCTATGTCTCTCTGGCATGCTCACTGAAGCTATCTAAGATCATTTTCTTTTTCTGTGCCAGCTTCTCAGCTGCATTATAAGCTCTGCTGCATTTCAGTGGTTCTAGCAGGCCACTAAATTGGCTTCATTCCTCCGGTCCTTCAAGGCCATTCCTCTGTCCCTCTACGTTAGGTCACTTTTCAGACCTGGGATGACCCATCTCAAGCAAGTGGACCTTGCTGAACTGTTTGCAAACAGCCAAGGTTGATTAGGCATTGCCCTCTGCCCCCAAGCCACAACCTGCATTTCTCTTGGCAGACTCCTTGTCTTTAACCTAAACCCATCATCCTGAAACTGACTGCAGAGAGCAAAGACAGAAGCAAGGGGTAAGAACTTGAACATAACTACACCAACTGTTGTTTTCCTGAACTGCTTCAATTTCTGCTCCATTGGCAGGTGGAGCACCTGAAAGACAGTGCGGGGAGTCAGTTCCAGGAGGCACAACAAAAACTTAACCAGATTTTGCTCAAATGGACCCAGATACATCCAGAAGAAGGCCAGGATGCCAGAGAAGACTCCCCGCAACAGGTATTCTTTGCCTCTGGCAAAGTCCTCAAGTTAGAAATTACCCCAGAGATCATCTAGTCCAACCCCTGCTCAGTGCAGGATCCACCGCAGGGAAACTTCTAGTGAGACCATAAGACACCACACTAAGCCTATCTCAGTTTGTTTGGTTTGGGCGAAGTGAGATATGTAAACCAGCCATTCTGGCCTGTAAAGCATGGTTAATGTCAGGTGGTGCAACCCTAGTCACTTGGGGTTTGTTCTGAAAATCCTAACTGACAAAATGCAGGAAGCCTGTCAGTCTTCAGAATGATTTGTGCAGGGGTGAGAATCGCTTTGATGGTATTATAGCAATGGAAGTTGGACCAACACTTCGTTGTAGGCCAAGCAGATGTTTGAGGGCTGTCATGGCTGTCAAACACAGTCCAGATCCTTCACAGGCAAAAATTAGGTTTCATTCCTCAGTGGTGTGAGAACTCTGCACATGCTCAGACATAATCATCCTTCCATATGTTCAATATCTAAATTAACAACCCTTAGACTCACACGTATTTTGAGGGGCAAACTAATCCTGGCACTGTTGGAAAACTACGACGTTTATCACGGAAGTTCTGATATTTTTATGTTTTTCTCTTTTTTTCCGAAGTCAGAATGGGAATATTAACTGTCCCCCCACCCCACCCCACCCCGAAATCACCTCCAGGTTTCACAGAGCCCAAACGAACAGGAAATATTTTCATTCAGCCGTGAGGACTGATGCTGGGGAATTCCATGAAGGAGAGCCTCAGGCACAGAAGAGTTACGTATTTCGTTTCGCAGACATCACTAAACGTATACAGCCGCCCATCCCACATCGGGGACGCTAGGCAGGGCACGCAATTAATCTGGGTGGCGCACATCATGCTTTTCTAAGATGGAATAGGAAACCTTTTTTGAAGTGAGGTTACCACTGGAATTTTGGGAGGCTGCAGTGGGTGTGCAATCACAAAATGGCTGCTGCAATCTTTCCAGAAGATGCTAACCAGCACAGTTGCTACCTATTAGCTACTAGACTTTGTGGGGCAAAAAGTATCACTTTGCATCAGTATCAAACCCAAAGCATTAGGAAAAAAAACCCTCAGACCTGAAAAACCAACCCCAGATGGGGCAGAGGAACTAGGAGGCTTCAGGGAACCCACGACTGCCCAGATACCATTGTTCCTCATCCCTGCTCTAAGCCAGGGTTTATTGCATGTTTAAATATAGTTTATTGCAGTGTTTTTCAAACTTGGTGACTTTAAGATGGGTGGACTTCAACTCCCAGAATTCAAGCCGGCTGGGGGATTCTGGGAGTTGAAGTCCACCCATCTTAAAGCCGCCAAGTTTGAAAAACACTGGTGTACTGCAGGTCACATCCAGAGTTGTGTTCGTGCATCACGCTCAGTCCTGTTGTGATGGGGGCCCTTTTGCAACGCCCACGTGGACATTCTCCCTCTGCAGGTGGAGTCGGCTACTTTGGTGATGCTCAGAGCCATCACCCACAACCTGGGCCCTGCTTACACCCGGCTCATGGCCAGTGTTGAAGAGCTTCCCAGGAGCCTCCGCAAGAGGGTGGACCGAGCCCGGGGCAATCTCCTCCAGCTGCACAGCGCCTTCTCTTCCGCCGGGTCCTTCCAGGATTTGCCCTCCGGCCTTCTGGCCCAGAGCCAGGACAAAATCTCCCAAGCCCGGGAGGTTCTCGACACGTTGGCAGAATACCTGGTCCAAATGGCGCCTTTGAACTGGATCGTGGGGCCCTTCCGGCCCCAGGGGGCTGCCCAGGGGGGGACAGGAACCCCCCAAGAGGAGAGCGAGACAGGGGAGCCGAAGGAGACGGGCAATGATGCCACGGCATCCCCGCCGGAGAGCGTGGCAGCAAAGCGGGTTAAAAGGATGGAGAAGACGGCCAAAGCGGACCAAAAAGAGGCTGCGGAGGCAATTGAGGCCTTGAAGGAGCTGTTGGCGGGGTCCGACGGGGCCCCCAAGGAGAAGAAATAGGAGAAAGGGGAGGCCAAGGCCGTGCCAGGGGTCTGAACGAAGCCTCCGGGGTGCCTACAGGGTGGGGTCAAAAGTGTCCAGGTGGCAGCTACAAATGACCTTTGATTGTACCATTGGGACTGCCATCTTGACTTTTTTGACCCCACCCCGCAGACACCCCCGGAAGCCTCCAAAAGTCCTGGCAAGTTGCCATAAAAGTTCACAGCCATTCCTCCTGGGGGGGTGGCTGTCCCCAACCTCAGCCCCCCCCCAGTGATGCTGGGGGCCTTCTCCCAAAAGAAGCCGATGAGGAAAAGATTATTTCCTGCCGGGGAAATCCAGTCTCTGCACAATGAGAAACAGATCCCAGGAGGCTAAAAGCTTGCGGAGAGGGAGATCAGTTCCGATCCTTCCTTCTCCCCACAGTGACCCAGATCCCTGTGGAGGTGGCTTGGGAGGCCATTTTCTTTCCAAGGGGCGTGGGGATCGGTTCTGTTAATTTCCAAAGGAGCTTTTCTTAGATTCCTATTTCAGTTCAGAACCACAACAAGAATAGGGATCAAAAATCAGAGTTGGGGGAAGCGCTGGTGAGGATCTGTGTCCCTAGGTGGGTTGGCTGGTGTTTATTTATGCCTATATGTCAGAGAGAAACAATTGCCTTTCTTTTCCCATTTCTCTTGAGCCCAGCGTCTTGTTATAATCCAGCTGAGCAGTATGCATTGCACCCAGTTTCAAGGAAGGAATTGACGTCTCAGCAAGGAATTAAACTTCCTCCTATAGCCAAGCGTCTAGTCCTCATTGATGCAGAGATCAGCTTGTAAATAGGTGTAGGGCTGGGTGGTTGAGTCAAAAGCTTAATGGCAAAGATGGACTTGAAGATGATATTTGAAGATGAGAGGGAGAAGGGGTGGCATTATTTAACTCTGGGGGGGAAATTCAGCATGGGGTCAAGCTGAATTTCCATGAAGCTAAGCTTTGGGCATTTTCCGTTGCTGCTCCTTTTATGTCCTATTCTGTAGGAAAATAAATTTTAAAAAACGCATGCCAGTTTCCATCATTCTTTGCTGTAGAAGAGGTTGTGTGGCTTTGCAGGGTGTATAAAACCAGGCTTCTCAAATCTGGTGCGGGTGAGATGGGTGGACTTCAATTCAGAGCATGCCAATTGCCAAGGTAGCATGGACTGAAGTCCATCTGACAGCACCAGATTGGGAAAGGTCTATTAATAATTAAGTATGTGCCATCAAGCGGGTGTTGACTCTTCGCAACCTCATAGATAGATTTTCTCCGTGACAATCAGTCCCCAAACTGGTACTTCAGGTCTCCCGGCTGGCTGGGGAATTCTGGGATTGAAGTCCACACATCTTAAAGTTGCCAAGGTTGAGAAACTCTGCTCTTCACAGTTCTGGTCTTCTCAAGCCACTACAAATCAGAAAATCCTTGTAAATAATCCAAAAACATTAAACAACTAAATAACAAAAATCTTTGCCAGCCTATCTTCCCCCACTCATTCCTCCCTTGTAATAGCTGCAATCGGCCATTAGATGGCAGCAACTCTAACTCTTCGATGCCACCTAAGGGCTGTCTGGAGTTTTGCAGGACAGATACAGAAGTCCTAATTACCCCTGTGAGTAATTGTTGATAGTTGCTGTTGAGTCCCTGCAATTCCAGATAAATCAGAGAAATACGAGTTGAGCATGCACCTCCTTCAAAAGCAGAGGTGGTTTCTGGGCCATGCATTCAAATTTGCATGTGTTGCAAGCATTATGTTTTCCTGCACAGATTGCAAAGAACACAGTGCATGCTTGCATATTTTTAAACCATCAACTTACTACAATGGCTCCTACAGAGAGCAGCCTCCTTTTTACCCACATGGAAGCCCTGCCAGGTAGGCTAAGCTGAGATTCCACATTTGACCCAAGGCAAGCAGCAGGGCTGAGCCAAGGTTTCAACCACAGTCTCGGTCAAGACACAGAGATCAACAGCAAATGTGGTCACACAAAGTATACAACCTGCCCATTCCAAAAATGTTAGCTTGGATCTTAAGCCTCTGAACCAGACTCCCAGGGGTGTCCATGGGGAGGGGGATCAAAGAAGTCAAGAGCCACGCAAGTCAGGGTGCCCCTAACAAAAGGTGGGAATCTGATGACACAGTTGTCCCTGCCCTCTTGACTTTTTTTCACCCCTCTGTGAAGCCTACCCATGGCCCAGGGAGCTGGACAACACTTCCCCATCATCCCCACCCAATCTCACCTCTGCAAGGACACCAGTTTGCAGAAGTTAGAGATCAGCCTACTTAAGAAGCACCAAATCTTGCACACCTCAGATGCCCACTGGGTCCTGGGGTTGCTCACAGAAGCTAGGCTGGGGCCCTCTTTGCAGACCTTTTCCTCCAGGCTGCAGACAGGCAAATGGGTGAGTTTCTGTAATGGTATGTTAGAATTTTATTCCTTACAACACATTATACACATATATACACATCCACCCCTGGTGTTGGGGCTTGTGAGTGGAGGCTGAGCGCAGACAGACAGAATGGGTCCCCTCCCCACCTTCCAAAACAACTTTTCTGAAGAGCGTTAATTATTCAATTTTTTAAAAAATCCGTTCAATTGTATCTGATTCTCCGGGACTGCCTGGACTACTGGGAACTCCGGAGCTTCTTCTGTGCAAGACTGACTTCCTACTTCGGGCAATTTTTTTCCCCACCCAGCTGGGAGGGAAGGCAGAGAAAGAGGGAGGGCAAAGGGCCGTTTAGTGAGTTAATTTCCGCCTCCTGCTAGCAGGATCTCCGGGCAAGGCCTGGCTGGCGGTGCCAGCACAAATCCCCGATCCCACCGTCTGCAGCCCCAGGTGAGTCTACCTGGGCAGCCCCTGTGGGCGGAGACCCTCCACCCTCCGTGGGAAATCCGCTGGGGGGATAATCTTCCAAGCGGGGGGGGGGGCATGGAAGGAGTGAGGTTGCTCCCAGGGTTTTCCAGGTGGAGGGAAAAAAATCCGAAGGGTTCCGGGAGCCCTTTTGCGACCCGTCTATTCAGTTCGAAGGCAGCCGCTTCTGCCGGCTGCAGAGCTGAGCCGCTCCGTGCCTTCGCTGGAGGTTGCAGCGGGTCGCAAAAGTTTTTGCTTTGAGAAAAAACTGGCGAGTGAGGAAGGGGGCTCCCACACTTTTGGGGTATCCTGAGCTGACGCCACTCTCGTTGCTGTCCAAGGAAAACTACTTTTTCCCTACCTGCGAAGTTAAGAAGCAACTCAGCGCCGGAAACCGGGACGCCCTCTTTCCTCCAAACGCTGACAGGGAATTTAGCAATCTTTGCAGAAAGTTTTGGAAACTTTTTTTGGGGGGGGGGGATTTTGGAATCTTTGCGGAGCGTTTGAGATTTTGGGGTTTCCGTGACTCTTTCCAAGGGAAAGGTGGGCCAAAACGGGCTAAACCTTGGAAAAGTCAATCTGCTTTTTCTGGGTTTGCGGGGCGACAAAGATCAATGGGGAAGTAGGAAATCAGAGTTGGGAAGAGCCGGCTTTTTGTGGGGGGTGAGAATGAGTTGGTATTGCAGGAGGGGGTGAAGAAGTAACTGTTTGAGATCATGTTGAAGGCGTTATCTTTCTGGTATATGGCATGTCAGTTTTTATGTTTCTTTCCATAAGGATCCAAAGGATGCCTTTACTGTTAGTATTTGGGGCAGCACCTCACTCTGGGTTAGGCCTGGAAGAGAAGCAAGGGTGTTGCGGTTGGTTCTTGGATAGGAGGCCACCAGGAACTCCCACGGGTGTCAAAAGAACGCGATGGAAGAAGGCGAGGGCAAAACTCCATGGGCTCGCTCCCGTGATCCCCAGGGTCCAGCTAGCCTTGAACGTGACTTGACTTCTATTTTACTTAAGTAGGGCGGGAGTTTACACCTTTTTCTCTACCACTGGCCCTGGTTTGCCGTTGAGTGTCACCTTGAGGGGCCGCCTTCCGTACGCAATAGATGACACCAGGGTGAAAATCACATTCGACGTGACTTGCATTTTTTAAATATTCAGTATAGCCCCTGGGCTGCTCTCGGAAGATAAGCAAAGCCAGGTCTCTGTAGTATGGGGATGGGAGACCACCTGGTAAGGTCTAAGCTAGACAGGAAAGAGGAAAAAACGTTCCTGAAGGAAGTCGCAAAGCCCCACGGAGGGGTGGCTGAAGACCGCATTCAAGAAGTTGTGGGGGAAATGGGCGGTGTTCAGAGGATCCCGGAATATGTATGACTCATTAAACATGTTCTTACACAACCATTCAAAAAAAGACAAGACAGGTCGGAAATGGTCAACACTAGCGATGGAAGGACGCACCCTGACTTGTCTAGTCCTACCTCGTTCTCTTTGAAGAGGGAGAAAGTGGCTGAAAATTTTCCTTCCGGTATCAAAGGTGCTGCGTGAACCAGCTAGGAAGGAAGAGAGCGACTTCCTTTTCGTAACGTCTCAAGAGATTTGCGACATTGCTATTTCCGCGGCCATGTCTAACTCTTGCCCCCTCCCTGCAGTACTGGGGAAATGAGATGGGGAACCGGTTGATTTTGCCCCGAATCAAATGTTCCCCCTCCCCATGGGTAGAGTGTAGAAGGAGGCATTCTCGGGTGTGCGTACAAAATGGCTCCCACGGAGGCGGAGTTTGCCTTAACAGCACAGCAGTGCTGAGGTGAGCAGAGCTCAGTCTAGAATGGGTAAATTGCTCTTCACTCCCCCCCCCGAGCCCCCAGGATGCTTCCAAACACAACAGGTGGAGAGCCTCAAGCACAGTCAGGAGGTCCGTCCACCATCAGTGGGTCTTCCAAGGCTGCTGGTGGGGTCGGGAGACAGGGAAGAACCGTCAAGACGCGTAGCCAGAGGTGGCCCAAACTGCAGGATGTTATCTCCCTGTTCCGTATGGAATCATACAATGGAAATCTTGGGAGGGATCTTAGAGATCGTCTATTCCAGCCCCTTCCCAGCGCAAGAATGCATCACTGCAGCATCTCCAGATGACCACCTAGCCTTATTTAAACACCTCCAATGAAGGAGAGTCCAATACCTCCTGAGGCAGCCTCATCATGGAATTCTAGAGTAAAAACTCAGAAGGAACCTTGGAGATCATCAGGTCCAGCTCCTTGCCCGGTACAGGAACCCACCCATGCCGCATCCCTGAGAGAGGGCCATCCGGACCCACCTTAATCTCTCCAGCAAGGGAGAGACCACCGCCTCCCACAACACTTTCTCCCGGCTCTCATTATTATTAGAACATTCTTCCTGATGTCCAACCCAAATCTGCTTTCTTGCAGTTGAAAGCCCCGGTTCCTTGTCCTGCCTTCTGGCACAACTCAGCACAGTTCTGTCCCACTTTTGACCTGATAGCCTTGGAGATATCTGAAGACCGCAGCTTGCTCTTCTCCATCTAAACCAGTGTTTCTCAACCTTGGCCACTTTAAGATGGGTGGACTTCACCTCCCAGAATTCAAGCTGGCTGGGGAATTCTGGGAGTTGAAGTCCCCCCATCTTAAAGTGGCCAAGGTTGAGAAACACTGGTCTGGACCAATCCAGCACCTCCCATGTTTCTCCTCCCAGGCCTCTTCTCCTCTTCGTGTCTCGCCTCTGGACATGCTCCGGCTTGTCCACGTCCTTCCTAAAATGCAGTCCCAGAACAGCATGCGCTATGTTAGCTGTGCTCTGAGCAATGCTCCCTGTGACCCTCTATGGAAGTGAAAGTTGAAAGGAGCAGGATAGGAAGGATATTGATGCTTTTGAACATTGATGTTGGAGACTTGGGAACAGCCAAGAAAACAAATCAATGGATCATCAAATCAGCCCAGAGTTCTCCCTTGAGGCACCAATGACCAGGGTCAAATTGTCCTACTTTGGATCCATGATGCACAGACCCAGGTCTCTGGAGGAGGCTTTGATGCTGGGAAAGGTGGAAGGAAAGGGAAGAAGACGACGACCAGCAGCGAGATGGATGGACTCAGTTACAGGGGCGATGGGGGCACTGTTGGAAGACTTGAAGGACCAGGCTGGGGACAGATTGTCCTGGAGAAGGTCGGTCTGTGTTGTCGCAATGGGCTAGAAAGCAGGAGGCTGTGAGTTCTAGTCCTGCCTGAGGCATGAAAGCCACCTGGGTGACCTTGGGCCAGGCCCTCCCTCTCAGCCAAAGAGCCAATCAGGCGTGGCAGGAGAGTTCTAGTCCCGCCTTAGGCATGAAAGCCGGCTGGGTGACCCTGGGCCAGGCCCTCCCTCTCAGCCCAACACACCTCACAGGGTTGTTGATGTGGGGAAAATAGGAGGAGGAAGGAGTATTAGGGATGTTCCCCACCTTGAGTTATTTATAAAAATAATAAAGGCAGGATAGAAAATAAATAAATAAATCCATCCATCCATCCATCCATCCATCCCAAACCGGGTCTGATCAACCAGCAGCTGGCCTTTCAGATGTGTGTCTGTGATTCAGGAGGAAGTGACGAGCCTTCCATACCATCTTCCCCTTTTGTATATAATACAAAACCCAGAGTCCTCACCCACGATGGCACAAATAAGCAGGCCCAAATTATATTTAGGACCCATGATGTGAAGACCCAGCTCTCTGGAGAAGTCCATAATGCTGGGAAAGGTGGAAGGAAAGAGAAGAGGAGGAGGACGACCAGAAGCAAGGGGGAAGGACTCAGTGACAGCAAGGCCTGAAGGGCTGCGTTGGGACAGGTCCTCCTGGAGAAGGTCCGTCTATGTGGCCTCTAAGAGTTGATGCCAACTTGATGGCACATAATAATAATAATAATAATAATAATAATAATAATAATAATAATAATAATAATAATAATAAAAAAATCTGAGCGATGCAGGATAGAAGGAAATAGTGACTTCTCTTGATCTTGACAGGGTACTCCTCCTGATGCAGCCTAGGCCAGCATCTGCTTTTTCCTTGCAGCTGGGTCACTCTGTTGGCTTGCATTTAGCCTGTGAGCCACCAAAACCCCAGACCCTTTTTGCTGGCCAGTATGGCTGGCTCCCCAAATCTCAGGATGTGAGTTTTTCCTACCACAAAATGAGACATGTTATGTAAATTAAAGAATATTTTAAAGAGCTGAAGTCAGGGGGACAGGAAGCCTGTTGAACGACAGCAGATTGCCCACCTTTCATTGATGTTTAGGAGTAATTTCTCTCGGGTGCATCAGAAGAGCCCTGAACCTGGATCAGACCAGGGGACCACCCAGCCCAACCCTTTGCGTCCCATGGTGGCCAACTGGCTTCGTTTTGGAAGCTCATCAGCAGGACTGGAGGACGATACCCAAAGCTGCTAACATTTTTGTTAGAAAAAAAAGTTTTGAAGTCTACAGGTAGTCCTTGCTTAATGACCACAACTGGGCCCCGAATTTTGGTTGCTAAGTGGAGCAGTCATTAAGCAAATCCAACCCGATTTTACGACCCTAAGCCTGTATATACAAAATAAAAATGCTATTACTAAGACAGCTAATGTGTATTAGATATTCCCCTGCCCGCCCACCCCCAAATTCTGACTCCCCAGATTGTTCCAGAGTTTAAAATTCTCTTCTCTTTTTCCAGCCTTCAGGTTTGCAAAATCCAGGGTGCGTGGCTGTTCCACGGCATTCAGAAAACTTGCCTGAGAAGACTTTGGACACTTAAGCTTCCTGGTGTCAAGCTTCTGAAAGGATGGGGATTTGTGCCCTTCTACAGCAGTGCCACCCCTTGCAGATGTGACATGCCCTCCATTTTGGACAGAGCTTGGCCCAGGATGGCAGGGAACTCCCAGGCGGATCTAGGCTTTGAAGGGATCTTCCAGGTCTTAGCTCAGATCCCAGAGGTCAGGCTGATTCAGTATAGGCATAAACTGAGTTGCTCACCCCAAGAGCAGAGGAGCTGTCATCTCCTGCACATCATGATCCTGTTACATTTGGGAAGAGAAGATGAGGCCAGGGTGCACCTCAACAGCTTCAGGGATGACGTGGCTGCAAGCCATCTCTTCCGGTCCCGCTGGGGCAATGCTGGAGCAGGGAGGGCGCCCCCAGAGCACCTGCAAGAGCACGCGGAGGTGGCCCGGACTGTGGCTGGGATCTACTCGCTTTTGGCTGATGAGGAGCTGTGCAAACCACTGGCCAGGGATGAGGCCTACGGGGCAGCTATCCGGGCCTTTCAAGCCAGCAATATTCAAGGAGCCCAACTCAAAAGTCTCCTGGACGAAGCGGTGGATAGATGTGGACTGCAGTTCATCTCAACGGTGACAAGGCCTAATTTTGGTGCTCCGGTCTCAGGGCGAGGGGTGTTGACTCAGCCGAGGAGGAGCAGCCCAGTGCCAATTGACGGTGCCTCCCTTTCCGATAATCCTCAGCCTTTACGTTCCACAGGTAGCCCTGTCTCCCACATCAGCCTTGAGATCAGCAAGACTTCCTCAGCCCTTGAAACTGACTGCCCTTACGGCATAGACGCTTCTTCGCCACCAGCCGGCCACGTAGAAGAAACCAGCTCCATGTTGTTGGGCAACGGCTGCTCTGTCAACTCGGGGGGACCTTCTCTACAGAACTCCAGGGGCCTCTGCTCACTGCCTGACCCCGAAAGCACACGGTCTCCCCAGGCATCTTTCCAGTACCCCACGCGGTGCACGCCAACACCCAAAACAGCAGCAGCAGCAGCAGGACACTCGCCTGCCCCCGTCCAGACCCCACCTCTGCAGAGGCTGGATCCAGCGGCTTCCACAGGAGGAAGCCCCACAGGAGGAGCTCCAAGGCCCGGGGCCAATTCCTCCGCTCCAGCACAGATCACGAGCCTCGGACCCCCGCGGTCTTCCTCCTCTTTGGAACTCGCCTCTTGCAACTCGGCAGAAGCTCCTTCTTCGGTGGGTCCACCAGCCGATGAAAGGCAGTTCTACACTTTTGTGGTCCTGCACGCGGCAGAAGACGAGGCGGTGGCCGGCCAGGTGAAGGAACGCCTGGAGGCCTTGGGCGTCTCCAACGGGGCGACCTTCAGCGAGGATTTCCTCGTCCCTGGACATTGCCAACTCAACTGTTTCCAGAACGCGCTGGACAACTCAGCCTTCACTCTCCTGCTCCTGACCAGGAATTTCAAGGGCCGCCTTTTGGCCTACCAGCGCAACACGGCCCTGATGGATTCCCTCACCCGCTTCTGCAAAAGCAACTCCGTGATCCCGTTTGTGCCCAAGGAAAGCTCTCTGAAGCCAGAGGAGATGCCCCTCATGCTGGCCTCCCTGGTACCCTTGCTTGAGAAGTCTCCTGTCTTTGCCCGTAGGGCGAAGAAGACGTTCAGGCCAGCGGTGGTCCAGCAGAAGAAAGCGGCCTGGCACGTCACACGGCAGATCCGGGAAATGGAGGAGAGGCACGAACGAGAGCAGGAAGAACTGCAGATGCAACAGCGTCTGTCTGCGCTCAGCCTCCACTCACAAGCCGCAACACCAGGGGTGGATGTTTGGAGGTTACAAGGCCCAGGGGGCCATGCCCCTCAAGCCTTTCCTCCTTCCACAGGGGTTGATCAGGGCTCCTCCCAACCACTCATGTTCTCAGTGGGCTCTTCAAACACGGTGCCCGGCCCCCAGCTTATCATTCAGAATGCCCAGATGATTCAGATCGGAGACTATAATTGCATGCAAGTGGAGAGAACCAATGCAGCGGTTGGCACAGTGGATGAAACTCTTGGGGACCAGGGATAGAAAAAGGGACCAGCCGCTGAGACTGAAAACCAAGTGCCATCTAGCAGAGCTCCAGGAATGCACCATGTTGGGGGAAGGACAGCCTGCAGAAAACTGTCCTGAATTCCCAAATCACAATGGTCAGCGACCTTGTCAAGGGAGGGGGCCCTTTGGTCTGTGTCCTTGTGCCAAGATGCGGGTGCCACTGAGAACTGGGAGCTCGAACGTGGCGGCACAGGAGAACCGGAAGCCCAGAGGGCGGCCTAGCTTCATCGATGACCATAAGCCCTTTGCCATCTCCCATCAAATAAAGGACAAAATGTACTACTGCTGAAGGTGCATTCTTTTTAATTTTGCAATTGGGGGGGTGGGAGTTCTAGGACCCTTCTAATTGTTTGGTGCAGTGGTTAAGGCACTGGGCTAGAAACTGGGAGACCGTGAGTTCTAGTCCCACCTTAGGCACAAAGCCAGCTGGGTGACTGTGGGCCAGTCACTTTCTCTCAGCCCTAGGAAGGAGGCAATGGCAAACCACTTCTGAAAAAGCTTGCCAAGAAAACTGCAGGGACTAGTCCAGGCAGTCCCGGAGAATCAGACACAATTGAACGGATTTTTTTTAAAATTGAATAATTAATGCTCTTCAGAAAAGTTGTTTTGGAAGGTGGGGAGAGGACCCATTCTGCTGCTTTTCTGCAACCCAGCAAGACTTCGGAACGGATGAATCTCGAAGTACAGAGATGGCGGGATCATCTCTCTAAAACCGCACCTTAACTTTGTTGAAAATTCTGGAAAGTATATGACTGCTTTACCCCTGCAGCATCTCTTGCTGTGCCCCAAATCCATGCTACGTGTCTGGGCCTTTGAAAATGACTTGGTTTGTACTGCACATGGGAGTTATAACGCACCTTGTTCGATTTTGGCTTAAGAGGCTGTGGGGTCCAGCCACTGTGATCTTGTTCATGGCTAGGTGTGTTGTCTGAACCCAGGCACGTGCAGCTTAGTCTATAAACCTGGTTTAAGCTGTGGCTTAATGCAGGGCGTAGCAATTGAGGGAGGCAGTGCTGAATCCTAATAGTTAAGATTCCCAGATCTGGGGGCTGAGGGTAGATCTTTCCCTGCCCCACCCCACGGAACAGCAACTGTCTTTGTAGCTCGTAGAGATGGGGGGGGGGGGAGTCAAGAACAGAAGGATAGGCATCCCAGGGGAAATGTGGGGGGCTGTACCTCAATACTATCTCTATTATCTTGCAGCAGCTTTTCACTCTGATCTTCCCCGGAGATGCCAGGAACCGTAGCTTGCCACCGCACCAATTCCTCCCTTAATTCTGCATTTCGTTAGATCTGGTGATCAAGACACAAGAAAGGGGCCGGGTACTTTTTCACAGGGCTGCAACTGGGGGGGGGGGGGGCAGCGGGGCATGTGCCCCAGGCGCCACACTGGAGGAAGTGCCAAAATGAGCGTGGGGGGGGGGCGCCAAAATGGGCACGGGATCCATGTTTGTCCCAGGTGAAACAGACCCTAGTTGAGGGCCTGCTTTTTTAGTCTGGAAAAGAGGCACTGAAGAGGAGATGCACTGTCTTTAAAGACATCAACTCATGGGCAAGTTTATCTATTTACTTATCATCACAAATTAGTACGGTTTTTTATTTTTTTTGGTACTGCAAGGAAAAATAGGTCCTGCTTCGGAAGAGAGCTGGGTCAGCTGGGCCAAGGGGTTCACCCATCAGCACCCCATGACTTCTGGGGCGGGGCAGAGACTTGAATAGGGGCCTCTACAGCCACTGGCCATCTTTTCTCTCTTCTTAATGCCTTTTGAACTGGCTCTAATAGTCCTCAGACATTTATATAGGTGTGGGGCTTAGACTGCACTGCCACCTTGCCTTTTCTGCCCATCCCCGGCAGAGGGTGGCATCTACTAGGTAGCTTTTACTCACTGTAGCATCTAAAGCTTTGGACTTTACCAGTGGTAAACACTACCAATCAGATGCATAAATGGGGATTAGCAGAACGAGGCACACATTCTTCTCCTTGAACAGTTGCGTTTATGGAGGACATCCTGTTGAGAGGAACTTGCTCTGCCTGGGAAACAGAGCATCAATCCTTAGGTGCAGCCTACCCTGAAATACCAGCTGCCTGGCAGGAATAACAGGAGGTTCTCATATGGGGAGAATTTCACTGGATTAGGTGAGACAGCACAGTGAGGTACCCCATATACTTTGATCCTGCTACGAGAAGCTTCCATTTGTAACTAGTTTGTCCATAGATACCAAACTCTGGAGAGATGCAGGTGCCTTTGTCTCACACTCATGCGTCTGGCTTCCTGAATTTGCATACAGGTAGTCCTTGCTCAATGACCACAGTTGGGACCAGAATTTCAGTGGCTAAGCAAAGCGGTCATTAAGCAAATGCGACCCAATTCTACGACCTTTGTTTGAGGCGGGTGTTAAGTGAATCAACATGGTCATTAAGTGAACGGTGTGGTCATTAAGTGAACCATGTGGTTCCCCGTTGATTTTGCTTGCCAGAAGCCAGCCAGGAAGGTCAAAAATGGTGGTCACGTGACCATGGGATGCTGTGACAGTCATAAATGTGAACCGGTTGCCAAGCGCCCAAATTGTGATCACGTGACCGCAGGGATGCTGCGGCAGTTGTAAGTGTGAGCACCAGTTGCAAATCAGTTTTTTCAGCACCGTCGTAAGTCTGAACTGTTACTAAATGGTCATTAAGTGAGGACTACCTGTAAAGCAAACACATCTATCCATATGCCCATATGAACTAACAAGAAGAGTCAGAGGCGTAGTTTTGCATTTTTTTAGCAGCATGACTTTTTCCCCTTGCTTTTCATTGTCAGTATAACTTTATTTATTTCAGGTTAGGAAGATTGGCTCTCAAGTGTAACATACACTGCTTGTGCATTTTCGGTTTCTGCCAAGGTTGCCAAATTAACTCCTTTCTTTGCAACAAAACCCAAAAGAAAACAGTGACCTGAAACGTCCTTTGCTTTATCAGTCAAACAGTTTGTTGCTCACTTTTAACACTGCAAGAACGCAGAGAGGCCGGCAGACAAGATTCTCTTTTCCACTGAGGAAAAACACTGAGGTTTCTGTAGTTCCCCTGAGCCCCTAAAGCCCAAACAGGAAGTGCTGACAAGGCAAGCCAAGATCTTTGCTTCTGCTTATCCCTGTGGCTGTGTGAAGATGCAGAAATGGTTCCCGGAAATCACCCCCCCGTCTCCACGCACCACACACACACACGCCATTTGCTGCTCTGACCTGCCCAAACCAGGTACCAAAAGTCTTCGGGGCGCTTTGCTCTTTTGATGACCAAGAGAAAAATAAAACATCTTTTTGCATCCTCAGCTGTCAACTAATACTGTTCTTTCCCCTATGCTCCAAAGCAAACCAAAAGTAGCGATGAATTCAAAGGCAGCTCTGATCTCTTTTAACTACGGACGCCAGGAGAATGAAACGATGTCGCCGACAGAGGATCCCCAGAGCTAATGCTTGTTGGACCAACCTCAATATTAACCAGGAAAACTCTGCACAGTGGAACTTTCCGGTCAACCCAAATTATTGATTTCTTGGTGTGCGGCAGTTGCCAAAGCCCACCCTTGCTGGTAGGCGATTCAACCAAATTCATCTGAGGGAAGAGGTCCAGATGCCATGGATGGGTACGTTTTATTTGAACAGTCCGTCTGGACAGGAGCAAGAAGCTAAGATGAGGGCAGCACCTTCTCCTTTGCCCCAGCCCACTCCTACCTTCACTGGTCCTGCTGCTATGAGGAGTTAAGATGGCCCCACAGGTCATGCGACCATCAACAGCCATTTCCACCTTACAACTGCTCGAAACATCTGCCCTCACTCTGTTGGCAGGCGGGGCAGAGCCTGGGCTTTCTGCTGGGAGAAGGGACAGGAATGGTCCTCCAAATGTCGAACAAACAAATTATCAGGCTGCCTCCCTTCCCCCAAGCCATTCTTGTCTGCCCATCCATCCTACTAAGTCTTTACCACTTTTCCCTTGCCAAACACAGCCTAAACCCCTGCTACTTCCTTACAGAACAGAAAACGACGTGCCAGGAAGGTGGAGTCAGGGAGGGGTGTGTGTGCATGCATGTGTGAGCTATTCAGCTGTCCTTCCAAATCAATCTGCCAGTTCTGCAATTTAAAAAGAAATCATCACTTGATACCAGACGGGGGGCAGGGGGGGGAGTAGCTAATACTACAAGTTCAAGTTGCAACCCACTTCTTGCAGGGCTGGATAAACTTCTGGTTTTTGATGCCCACCTGCCCTGAAGAATTAAGGAAGGGGAGGGCAGACGTTAAGCAGCTTGGGAGCCATTGAAGTGGCCTCTGCTTGATTTGGTGGCCAGATTTGGTGGGCTACTAGGCATGATTTAATGGGAAGTAAACCTGGATGGGCAGCACAGTGCAAAATGCACATAGGTTTTCTTTGGCTTCTGGGAGATTTTAAAGAGCACCCCATCCTTAACCCTTGCAGAGTCTGCAAAGAGGTAGCTTGGCCAAGGAAATCCTGCCCCATTGCCTCCTGTCCCCAGGCCCTTCCAGGGGAATGGGGCCATCCCAGCTGAAAGGATGGAAAAGAACACAGTTCTTGCCAGGGATGCTGTCCAAAACCACCATCCCGTTTCTCTTTTCTGGAGAGGGAAAAAAAGGAGGTGAGATGGCTTGATTCTAAATTTCAGAATTTGGGGAACCTTTCACAGCCTACGGTGCAGGGCTCACTCCACTGAAAAGAAGCACCACCAGCCAAATAAAAACCAAATGATCACTACCAGCTTTGAAAACAGTCAGCAAAATCTTAGCTGAAGTTAAGCGACCATTCGAGGCAAGAAATGAAACCCAGAAAATGAAAAAAAAAAAAAAAATCAAACCTCACTGCACGCAACTTGGTCAACTGGGCCAAGCAGCAACTAAATAACCTGCTGCTGAGCATGAAGACGTCTGTTCTCCCCCAGTTATGAGGCTCAGCTGAGAAAAGAGCAACTTTAAGACTTGGAGGGGTTGCCTTATCCATTCTTACATCTTCGACTAGGAAGGAAGGGTGCAAACATAACTTCAGAGCGTATCAAACTGGCAAGCTGAAAGCAGATCATGCAAAATGCTCACCTATCTTGCATGCTGCCACTGGGACCAGTCACAATCGGATCTCCCAGCCCCCCCATCTTTCCTCCCCTCCCACTTCTCACTATTGACATAAACAAGACGGGGCAGCCCGATGACAGATCCGAGGAGGTGTGAGCAATAGGTCAGCCCTAGAGGTTTTCTCCGGGCGCCCTGGCAAGGCGCCAGCAAGCTGAATCCGGCTAACTTTTTTTGCTTCTGCAGCATCCCCAAAGGGGAGTGGATTATACAAAATGAGAAGGGGGCCAAATTCAGCTCCTGGGCCTTGTCCGGGAGGCCAGGCAGAAATATTTGAGGGGACTCTCAGAGACATGTTAGGAACGGGCCCGTGAAGGGGTAGGGCCAGTGATCTACCCAAGCACCCCGGATGGTGAGAGGCCACTCGTGGATTGGGCAAAGATGCCTTCTCCACGTCATGGGCTGGACACGGGAGATAGAGAGACTGCAGAAGCTGGCCGAGTGCAAACAAAAGCTTTTAAAATCCAGACCCCAGGAAGACCACAAGTCCTCTCCTTGCCCATGGAGGCCTAGGAAGAGATTGGGAGGGAGTGCAGTCCTTCTGGGCTAATGAAGTTCAATGAAGGCTTCCAGCTCTTCGGGGATGAAGCCCTTGTAAGGGATCTTGTGTTTATCCAGCGCTCGGGCAGCAAGGCACTGTAGGGTGATGTAATTAAAAGGCTGCATCATGGCCTTGGTTAGCTGCTTCTCATCAAGGAGCTCGTAGGCCGTCTGCTTGAAGGCGTTGGTAGCGTCCATGTGAGCTCCGGCCTCCATGAGGGCGCTCATGATGAGGGGGCAATTGTTCCGGGCAGCCACATGCAGTGGGGTGTTGTTGTCGTAATCCCGGCTGTCAGGGTCGGCCCCGCACTCCAGCAGGAGGTTCACCACGTGGAGGGAGGGGAACTTCCCCACCGGGTAGCGGCCAACGGTGGTGGTGTCCTTGTCCACCGCCATGTGCAAAGGGGTGAAGCCATTCTTGCCCCGGGGACTGCATTTCAGCAAGCGGTAGATGGTCTGGCGCTTCTGGTGCTCCTGCTCGGGCGCGCATTCCACTTTTTCCAGCAGAAAGACCAAGTGGAGGATGATGGCCAGGGCCTTGGTGAACTGGGAAGCGTCCGCCACCGGGTCCTTCCGGTGCAGCAGGGCCCTCTCGACCTCTCGGACCCCTTTGCTCAGAACACCCATGAGGTCAGAGAAACCCAGCTGGGTCCCTAAGGTGCCCTTCGAGCGGTCCTGAAGCACGTACGAGAAGAGCTCGGCAAAGGAGAGGAAGCTGCTGGCCGTCATGGGGCTTAAGGGCTCCAGGTTGCCCTGCTGCATTTCCAAGGCGTACTTCCACAGGTTAACGCACCGCTCAAAGTTGCCCGAGTCGGCGTAGACGGCCCCCCGGTAGCGGATATAATACGAAGTGTCTGGGTGAGACGGGCCGAGAATACGCTCCCGGATCAGCAAGGCCTGCATCCGCATCTCGTCCGGATCGGTGACCAGCGATTCCAGTTCCTCCATCGTGCTCACCTCCCGGGAGTAGTCGTAGGCCAGCACGGGCTGCCGAGGCTCCGGCTTGGAGAGGGACTGGCCCCCCTGGTGCCGCAGCTCCATCGCCCGGCGCCAGTGCTTGAGGGCGCCCAGCAGGTCGTGCTTCTTGTCCACCAAGGTGGCGCCCAGCAGCTCCAGCGCCTCCACCGCGGCCTCCTGGGTGCAGTGGACCCGAGGCCTGCCAGGCTCTTCCTCCCCCTCCCCCTCCTCGGTGTCCGGGCTGCAGGGCCGCTCCCCCTCCAGCGCCCCCCGGATGAGGAACTCCACGATGTTGGCGTGGCCGGTGACGCTGGCGGCCAGGAGCGGGGTCATGCCGTAGCCGTCGCGCTCCATGCGGGCCCGGCAGCCCAGCAGCAGGCGCAGGATCTCCAGGCTGCCGGACTCGGCGCAGTCGTGCAGGGCCGTGTTGCCCTTGAGGCTGCGGCGGTTGACGTCGGCGCCGCGCTCCAGCAGGTAGCGCGCGATCTCGGCGTGGCCCTTGTAGCAGGAGATCATCAGGCAGGTGTGCCCGTGCCGGTTGGCCACCTCCAGGTCGGCGCCGCGCTCGCCCACGAGGTAGCGCACCACCGCCAGGTGCCCGTCGAAGCAGGCGGCGCGCAGCGGCGTGGAGTTGGTCAGCGTGGTCTGGTTCACGCAGGCGCCGCGCTCCAGCAGGCTGCGCACCACCGGCAGGTGCCCGGCGGCCGCGGCGGCCCACAGCGGCGGCGCGCCCTCGATGGTCTCGCCGTCGAAGCGCACCGGCCCGCCCGCGCCCACGCGCGCGCCGCAGTGGTCCAGCAGGTACTCCACCACCTCGCGGTGCCCGTGGCGGGCGGCGATCAGCAGCGGCGGGCCCTCCGCGCCGCCGGGCCCCGCCGCCAGCCGCTGCCGCTCCTCCCGGCTGCGGCCGCCCAGCAGCTTCTGCAGCAGCTTCAGCTTCCCCTCGCGCGCCGCGTTGAACACGGCCAGGCGCAGGTCCATGGCGGGGCGCTTAGCGGGCCGGCCCGCCCCGGCAGCCGCCCGCCGCCCGCCTCCGCCGCCGCCTCTGCCGCTTCCCGGCCGCCGGCGCCATCTCGAGCCCGCTCGGGCGACGACAAAATGGCGGCCCTTCCTCCGCGCGCCGCCCCGGCGACGGAGCGCCGGGCCGAGGCACGCCGGGAGTTGTAGTCTCGCCGCGCGCGCGCCCCCCGCGCCTGCCGAGGCGAGCGCGGACGCTCGCCACTACGCTTCCCAGAAGTGCAGGGGAGGAGGCGGGCGGGCGCGCGAGGGCGGTGAAAAGGAGGCCGGGAGAGGCGGCCGCGAGGGCCTTTGGGGAGCGTAGTTCAAAGGTGGGGGGGGAGGGACTCGCCTCGTTGCGGGTTTCTTCCCCCGAGGAACGAAACTCCGTTTCCCAGAAGGGGCTGAGGAAGCAGAGGCTTGTGGGAACGAGCCGCGGGGAGAGCGCGTCGGAGTAGGCGAGCTTCTGGGAAATGGAGTTCGCTAGTTTAGACGGCTGCTGCTTTAATAAAAAAAAACTTCGCTTGAGGCAATGCGTGTCGCCTCCAAGCTAGGCTTAATGACTACAGACCACCCGATACTACTGTACATGTGACTTTTCTACCCCAAATAAGCTTTTTGGACCGGCTCAAATGAAACTGCTGGCCATGGGGTGCAACCACCTGGCCGGCCGCTAGAGGGCAGCAAAGAAACGCCAAAGCCTCCAAGTTTGTCTGCCCTCTAGCGGCCATCCAAATGTTTGCAGCCTAGATTTGCTCTGCTTGTAGAAACTAACCGGGGTTGGAGGGTGGTGTATTTATTTCTTTGTTTTGCTCATGCAAACACTCTTAAGCCAACCCCCTCCCTCAAAAGATTAAAATTAAATTTGGGGCAAAGGCAGCTCTTAGGTCAGTGTTTTTCAACCTTGGCCACTTGACGAAGTGTGGACTTCAACTCCCAGAATCCCCCAGCCAGTATACTGGTGAAAGCTTACAATACTTCTCTGCGTTTACCATCTTTTATCTTTTGTGTTTTACTGATTTTATTGTAATGTCTTTGTCTGATTGTTGTGAACAGCTCAGAGTGGTTGAAAGTTGGGCAGCATGCAAGTTTAATAAATTAAATTATTAATATTATTACTTTTAAAATAAGAGGGTTTTGACTAAACCCGTACTCACTCCCCCCCCATTTATTTTCGTAACAAATCTGCGAGGTAGACACCGTACAAGGAGAGCCCTGTTACTCTTAGCAACTTTAAGATGTGTGGACTTCAACTCCCAGAATTCCCCGCCAGCATTTGTGGACTTCTTGTGGACATGGCTGGCTGGGGAATTCTGGGAGTTGAAGTCCACACATCTTAAAGTTGCCAAGGTTGAGAACCACAGGTCTAGGGTAGCCCCAAATCAGACAGAACCACCTTTCCTACTAACAGATTTCATTGAAACGCATCAGCCTCATGCATGATGAAGTGAGTGGCTTTAATTTAAGTCCCATTTCAATCCTACATCAGGTGAAGCACGAGGGGCCTACGACGAACAGACAGACACTTCTGCCTTTTCATGAAATTGCCTACTAGAGAAAGAGGCTACCGGGCTCCTCCTGATCCGGGGTGTGGGTTAAGCTGAGGGTGAGCCTGGTGGTTGCAGACTTCCCAGTGTGAGTTTAATGCTTCATTAGTGGGAAATTCACGACGGCAGCAACAGCCACGAAGGAAAGAAGGAAAGCGGCGGGGGGGGGGCAATCTGGTGGAAACGTGGATAATGCAGGTTGGGGAGGGAAAAGTATTTGAGGTGATTATTTGCATCAACACCTTTGGCAGGAAAGAAGAGAATGGAGCCTCTGTGTTCAGATGCAGTGTACCTCTGGTTATCATACCCTGGAGGCAAATAACAAGTTGCCATAACATTTTGCTGGCGGGAACAAGGATTCAGCGGAGTTCTAAAGTCAATGCCGGGCTAAACTGAATTCTCATCTGTCAGCAGAATTGTGTAGTTACGGGGAGACTCCTTAATTATTAATGCATTGCTATTAATAATAGCGCATCATGAATAGGATATATTTACCTAATATAATATTAATAAACATATCAAATATAATAAACACAAAATATTTTATTTATTTATTTAGTTTATAAATTTATTCACCGCCCATCTCCCCCTCACGGGGGGACGCTGGGTGGTTTACGATAAAACAGGATTAAAATTCAAAACCATTCCAAATACGATAATGCAATAAAAATAGAAATATAATAATATGCAATACAAAATATATAATACAAAATATCCTTTTATATATATGTGCGTGTGTATGTATTATATGTATATAAAAATCCTCCTTGAGAAGGATTATGTCTATCGACGTGGTTGCTAACAGTCAACACCGACTGGATGATGCATAATCAAACAATATATCAATTTTTTCCTGTTGTTTGGATTATTGTTTTTATGGTTTTTGACTTTTATTATGTATAACTTGTTTTATTCTCAATTGTAAGCCACCCAGATTTAAGATGTTGGTTTAAGATGGGTGGCTATATTAATGTTTTAAATAAATCAATAAATAATACATTATGTCAGCACATATTGTCTGTTTATTGTTCCTGTTTATTTGGGGGTATATTACTAATTCTGCTTGCCTTTTTTCTCCTCTTAGCTACGCGAGCCGTAATTTATGGGATCCCCCTTCTTGATACGGGTCGAAACAGACCCCAAAACGGAGCGATGGCAGGTGATCTGCCTCTCCCAACCACGGGGCTGGCGGGCATGATGGGCATTGGAATCCAAGGCACCTGGATTCCACACCTGGTGGGGAAGGCTGCTCTAGACTCCAGAGTGGGTTTCAAGGGATGTGATTGAGGGCTGGCAGTGGGAACAGCATGGCAAGGAACACTGACTGGTCCCTGCCACGTTGCTATGGCATCGAGAGATGCGTTCCCATTTTCATCTCAAGTGTCCATTAGCGAGAACTGCGTCCTTTTATTTCCTGGGCTGACTCACGGGCCTTTTCCTCCCTGCCGGCGGCTCCCCCCGCCCACCTCCAGGCTATTGGAAGCCTCAATGGCACCTTCGGGATGGGGCCTGTGGGAATGCTCTCTCCCAGAGGTGCCTTTCCAAAGAGGCAAAAGAAATCTGGCCCTCTCCACAGGGTGGGAAAATGCAGGCAGTCATTCTCCAGAGGAGTGTTTCTCAACCTCAGCAATGTTAAAGTGCGTGGACTTTGACTCCCAGAATTCCCCAGCCAGTGTTTCTCAACCTCAGCAACGTTAAGGTGCGTGGACTTTGACTCCCAGAATTCCCCAGCAGCTGGGGGAATTCTGGGAGTTGAAGTCCATTCATCTTAAGTTCCTGAGGTTGAGGAACCCTGCTCCAGGGCACGCTGTTCCCCTTTTGCACACATTGGTGCCCATTTTGGAGAAATCCATGTAGTTTTGGGCTAAAATGTCCAATTTCTGGGCAAGGGGCGGGGGGGAGTCTGTGTGCATAAAACCTCAATTAATTTGAATTTAATATGGAAAGCACTGCATCTGTACATGTGTGGAGGGAGGGAGGGAGGGAGGGAGGGAGGGAGAGAGAGAAGAGATCGCTAAAGAGAGAAAAGAAAAGAGAGAAGGAGATGCCAAAGTTGGAAATTACACCCGTTTGACATGACCTTTGAGATAATATGGCAAAAGGCATAATCTTTTTCTATAAAATGCCACCCATTTTCTGTTCCTTTTGAAGAAGGGAGCAATTTCCTGCTTATTCTGAATAACTACCCAATTCTCTGTGGCAAATGGACTTGACTTCAATGCTCAAGGCAGTACTTTGAGAACAATCTTAGGCCATAGCCTAAGGATTTATTGGCACAGGATGGGAACCATCCATGTGATAGACTTATGCCTCCAAACAGGGATGTCCACAAAGTAGGGTCAAAAAAGTCAAGATGGCAGACACGACAGTGTGATTGAAGCCCCACCCATTTTTATGTGCTTTGTGGAGCTCCAATCACACCCTCAGTGCCTCCATCTTGACCTTTCTGACTCTACCCTGCAGACAGCTCTGCCTCCAGCCAGCGTGCTGGCTAGGGGTTTCTGGGAGATGAAATCCACCCATCTTAAAGCATGCTGGCTGGGGAATTCTGGGAGTCCACATAGCTTAAAGTGACCAAGGTTGAAAAACACTGTTCTAACACATCTTGGAGGGCCCCAGTTCAGGCAACGTTGTTTTAAGGTGCTCCAGTTCCTAGGAGAAAACCATCTTGTTTGGCCAGTTTGGCTGAGAATTATGGGCCTCTTTGGAGCAAGATGTTTGGGAGGCGCTGGGTGGAGAACCGCTTTCTTAAGGGGTTCTTACCAACTCACATCTGGTTTAAAGGTCAGGAGAAGAACATTCTCAAATAGCAACAGGAGTTCAGCTCAATTGGGCACATGGTCCTTCTCTTTAAGGGGGCGATGTTGGCGCGCTTCACACAACCTCCTTGGCCTGGGCACTGCGATAGAGGAATTGGGGAGTCTGCCTGGAGCATTGTGGCACAACATAATACATGCTAAGCAACAACAGCAGCAGCAGCCGCTGTGCAGTTAACTGTGATTACAGTTACGCAGCCCAGCATATGGAAATGTGGTTGCCACGTCTTCAGCTGACGTGTTAATTGGGTTGTTGTGACTACAGACGGTGTGCAATTAGGAATGGCCACATCTGCATTTGCAAATATAAATTAGTGTTCAGCAGACAGATGGATGGTGTGACGTGGAGAGTAGAAACTGCAAGTAAAGGTTTTAATCCCCACATCTTGATATCCTGGCCTTGAACTGATTCGTTCAAGCTTCCCACTCGTCTACAACCCGATCCAAAGAATTGCCATCCAGATATTTGGCCAATTAATCATTAATAATTAGTAAATAATTAAGAAGCCTGCTTTCAAATGTCTCCTGGACTTGCAAGTTGGGTTCCAAGATTGAGAAGACGTTAACCCCTGGAGACAAGCCATAAAGATGTTCTATTTTGTCATGTATCTCAGAAAAACCCTGTCTTCGTTTCTGTGATTATCAGAAGGGGTAGCGGTGTGTGGAATTCATGTTGGTATTTTTTTATTATTATTGTGATTCACTTAGTAAACAGAGGATGCTTTTTATGATTTATATCCATTCTGTTTTGCTTTTGCTGTAGCAGCAGAATTTGATTGTGGAAACATTTTTATTGAAATGCAATAAATGCATAAATGCAATCCCTGTGCTCTGAGTATCCGTTGGATCCCCCATCCCCATCGGTTCCTTTTGCTGTGCTTGATGTGTGGCCTGATGAACAATTTGAAACCTGGTCTGCATCTCTGAATTGTGGTTTAATAAAAGAATGGCTCTAATACGGCATTTGTACTAAAGTTTACGCAGGAGCAGGACGATGAATAATAAATGAATAAAATATGAATAAAATGTCCAAAGTAAAGTATAACAAGATTTGAGTAGCAATTGGTGGCTGGAAAAAAAAAAGAGGGGTGGGGGGGAGAGAGAAAGAGATGGGGGCTGCCAAAATACCCTTTTTAATTTTTTAAAAAACTTTTTCATTTTGTTTTTTTGAACTTTTATCTCAAAACCTTTTACAACTATCATTTATGTATGTAGATGTAACTTTTTCTCTTTTCTCTTTGTTTTTGGTTGGTTGGTTTGCATGTTTTACTTAATCAGTAAAAAAGAAGAGATGTTAAAAAAAAATCCAAAACAGTAATATTTTCAGATGTTTACATTCCTTTGAAGCTTATCTCCAGGGGGTTTATTTTTTGTTTTATTGAACAAATTTATTATTTGCTTGGAGTTGACATCCAGACGAATAAAATGGACCTACAGCCAAAAGATTTGCTGTTCAGCATCGGGAAGACAAATCTATGGCTCCAGTGGTCTGCAGAACTGATGAATAAAAAACATCTATGGATGACTGTAACGAATCAATTTATTGAAATATTTATTGCAGAACTTCTTCTGTGTAGGCATGCCTGTGAATATGCACCCTGTTATGTTTTTGTTCCTTTTTAAAAAGGCCTTTTCCTCCCTTCTTTTATAATTCTGTGTATTCTTTTTCTTTTTTAAAAATGTAATTAATAACAAAATAAAATTTTAAAAAATAAGATAGGTACTGCTGTGATTGAAAAGATAAATGACTTTTGATCCAAATGGAACAATGGATGTTGCCTTACAGGGGTACTTTATGCCAGCTGAGGACAGTTTTGTATCCCTTGTTCTCCCAGCTGGATGTTGTGGATAAGAATTTAGCCTGCCCATTACATAGCTGGAAAAAAGGAGGATGGGAGACCAGGCTTCAGGTTCAAAGTTGGAACAATGGGGGAATTTGCAAGGGATCCATTCTGAGCTTTAGCAAACATCAGAAGCAACATTTCCCAGCCTGGGTGCCTTCCAGATGTGTGGACCCCCCATCTCGATTTTGATCCTCAAAATCAGTGCTGAGACCTATCTACACTGCTCAAGCAAGTGAGCCAAGCTGTAGAAAAGATTCTGGGCAAGATGTGACGTGGGGAAAAAGCCTTACCAAGCCTTGCCTTGCAGCTGGACATGAACATCTGGAGCAGCAGTGGCTTAGCTGCTTACCCCCTCCCTTCCTTTGGATGCCAGGAGGTTGACAATTTGGTTGTTTGCTGACTTAAACGCAGCAACGTATCCCATGAGCTCCTTCCAATCTGTTGCCTTGCAGCTGTGTTGGATTTCAGCCTCCCTAATTCTTAGCCAGCCTGGCCAAGGAGTGTTATGGGAGTTGTAGTCCCAGTTGAAGGGATTATTGGAGTTGTAGTCCAAACACATCTCGAGGGTGCCAGGTTAGGAGAGAGTAGCGTATACAGGCAACAGCCTGGAGAAACTGCTATTAAATGTTGCCTGCAGAGAGGGAACATTTAAAACCCCTTTTAATGCTAGGGAAGTTTTCTCATCTCTGCAAGATAAAGGCTCTTCACACTGACCTTCCGAACAGTTAGCAGTTGTTTTTTTAAAATGCGGTTCTGATATTGCTTTTGATTGTATTTCCCCCCCCCCTTTTCCTTTATCTTTTGCTGTATGTCACCTTGGCAACATTTATCAGAAGGAGAAGTGGAGATAGAAATACCACAAATAAATGGAATAAATACAAAAAAATTCAGGGGGGTTTGTGGTTTGCTTCAAATGAGTGGGGAGGGGAATTCTAGTGAATTGAGCCTTCCCCCTTCCAGATGTGTTACAACTCCCATCATCCCCTACTAGCGTGCCCATATTGGTGGTGATGATGGGCGCCGTTGCCCCATGCATCCGATATTCTATTTGGAGAGGCTATTTTAAACTTGGTTTAATTCAGGCAATCCAGGATTGAGTTAGGATTGATGATCCTAAATTGTTTTGCAGTATAGCTTAAAGTAACTGAAAAATACTGCCAACTCCACAAACCATGGTTCATTTCATCCTATCGCTCACGGCCAGAGCGCTTTAACTCCAGTGGGCTAATTAATAAAAAGTATAATGCCGTTAGTTCACCAGAAATATTGCCACAGATCTGAAAGGATCGATCTATTCTAATTTTATTTTTAACTCCAGACTGGGACAGTAACTGAGTCACTACATGTTTTGAAAGCTGCTAAATTTTACTTTATTGCTCTGAAAAAAAAAATTTTTTTCAAAAGGCAACCCAAATTTAGGCAATTGCAAAAGCTCCTGTCTATGGTGTGACCCAATTTTCTTGGATAAAATAAAGCACATATCTGAAAAAAGGGCAGATTTGAAAGAGGTTCATAAGGATAAAAAAAAAAAAATAAACGTTGGTGTTTATAACTGCTTTACAAAGGAACATTCAAGAGCAGAACCAAGAAAAACTTTACGAAAAAGCATATTCTAATAAAAACACCTACAAAGCTATGAAGTTATAAGCAGCAAGTATTAAAAGGGATTTCTGCAATCAGACTGTGGCTCGAGTTTGTACAGTCAAGGTGAAGTGACCAAAAGAAGGGACAGGAGTGAGTTTTTGAAAAATAAACTAATCTAAAGGACAGCTTTTTGCATTGAAGGACTTTCCTTTATCATAAAGGACATTATGGTCATCATATCTAGTACTGATCTCTGTTCCGCTAGAGGTCCAAAGATGGGGAAGGAGGGACTGATCAAAACTGGTCCAGGTGACTCTTCTGGGCCTTGCAATGTGGACGCAAAGGTGGACATGCTCACAGGGAGGGGTCCAAGCGTTGCCATGGTAGCAGGCGTGGACCTCTGAGGGGTGGGCCCCTGCTGGATGGTAGGCTGTGATTTGTTGTCGCCTTTCTAAACCAGAACAACAAAATCACTAGTCTTCCAATCAGAAGCAGGCCAAAAAATAACGCCTTGGACTCCTCCAGGTCTTCATCGGTTGATGTTCCAGGTGATGCTGGGGCAACAGAGCTGCTTTCTAAAAAGGAATGGGATTATGTATGAGCTTCAGGCTGGAAGGAGACCTTGAATGACCTTCAAAGGAATCTGTGGAGGATCTGCAGTCAATGCACTCTGGACCTCTGCAAGAGGGACAGCTAACAGCTCTTGAATGACTTCCTGAGGAGGATCCACCTCATCTCAGAGGAATCTGCTTCCTTATTGAATGGCTCATAGTGATGTTTAGGAGACATTTGGCTGGATTCTGCCTCTCAGGAAGGTCCATCTCTTGGATCTTAGTATTGCAAATTTTTAGCATTGATTCCCAACAAGGAATCCCTCCTTCAGCCATAGGTTCCAACGGTCTGGAAAGCTTTTAGGTTCTTCACCATGTTAAAATCTTTAAGATGAGACAATTAAAGTAAGGCATCATCCTGCACAGTCTTGTAGACTTCTTTGAGAGTATTAAATGGGATATTGTCAAGGGTGATCTCTAAGTAACGTCCTATTCAATCTAAAGATAAACCAGATTTCTTGACTATTCTTGCTTATATAAATAATAATGGTAATGGAAGACAGGACACCCTGGAGAAGACGCTGATGCTGGGGAGAGTGGAGGGCAAAAGGAAGAGGGGCCGACCAAGGGCAAGGTGGATGGATGATATTCTAGAGGTGACGGACTCGTCCCTGGGGGAGCTGGGGGTGGTGACGACCGACAGGAAGCTCTGGCGTGGGCTGGTCCATGGAGTCACGAAGAGTCGGAAGCAACTAAACGAATAAACAACAACAACAATGGTAATAATAATGGTATGTGGTTCTTTCTTCTGGGCGGCACTAAGCAAAGTTGGGAAATTTCAATTTTAGCTTGTTTCATTGTTTCATCCAATCTTGGTTTTGATCCTCAAAGTTCAGTGCTGAGATCTATCTACACTGCTCCAGCAAGTGAGCCAAGCTGGTTCAGTGCTGGGATCAACATGGCTTCAGCAAGTGAGGCCAGCTGTAGTAAAAATTCTTGGCAAGATGTGACTCGGGCAATGGTGGAAGAAGCCTAGCTTGCTTGTTGTGATCTGAATCAAAAATCTTGGCTTATTGCTGTTTTAAGAACTGTGAAGCCACTATTTATTAGTGGCTTTTAATTATTGTTTGTGAAGAGGGCAGCCAACAAGGGATCCTGGTTCCTGCTCCCACCCAGTGGTTTTTGGCTTTTCTTAATTATTTGTTAAGAGCTTAACCAACAAGAGATTCTGGTTCCTTAAAACATCAACAAAACAGTCTTTGTTCTTGGCTTTTGATCATTGTTTCTTAAGAGTGCAACAAACAAGGGATCGATCCTTCTTCCTTAAAAAAACAAAACAAACAAAACTGACAGAATGTCTGATTTTCTTGTCTGGTTATTCCCTAATATATTTCTCAACCATGAGCCAGAATTATGGAGTGGAAAAAAAAGAGAGAGAGAGAGAGACGCAGCTGGAGGGAAAGGAAGGAATGATACATAGGCCCAAGGTTGAAGTAGGAAGAATTATAGAAATCAAATAAACTATTCAGTAAAACTCTTGCTTGGAGGATATATTCTCCGGCTGGCATCCATCATTACAACATAGATATTTGGTTTTTATTTAGGGCATGACGTGAATCTAGCCAATTGCGGTTTATTCCATGAGCTATAGTTAAACTAACTATGGCCTAGTGTGATGCAAGGTCTCAGTCTCTGCATAAAAGGATGCCCAAAACCATCCAGGGAAGGATTCTCTGAAAGTGTAATGGAAATCTCAAATCATTGTTGGGGGGAAAAAAAGCTAATTTAATGTTGGGGGGGTTGGAATGGAAAGTCAACCTGCCATTATTATAATATCTGCATAAAAATCTATGCTATACTATGTTCGGTATTCCTGGTCGCTGTGTCCCCTAAAGTTTGTGTTAGTCCTGGGAAAAAATGCCAGAAAGGACAATCAAAATATTTGGGAACTGGAGCAATTTCTCAGAGAAGAAAGGCTCATGTTTGGGGGGCCTTTTATCTTTGAAGACAAGCAATTTAAGGGGGGAAATGATAGGGCGATATTATTAAGGGGAAAACGAAGGGGAATCCGTCTGTCTTTCATCATATTAAAACCCAGGTTGATCATCTGATGAACCTCCACAGTGAGGCATTAAAGACGGGAAGATGGAAGGCCTTCCCACCAGGCATCATTCACCTGTGGAATTCCCCGCCACAGGATCAGTGGACTGGTCCAAGGCTTCCACCCTCACCACCAACCACTCTCCTTAATGGGGTGGGTTTAAACGATGGGCTGGCTGCTGAGGACAGAAAATTCAGCTCCTTTCCAGTTGCCCCAGTGACTGGTTACCAGTCCAGACATTCTCTGTGTCGCTGATTTCTGGAATGTATCTATCACCATTCTGGAGAGGCACTAAAAACCTGTGGCCAGAAAAACAGCAAGGCCACAGGCTGGGTGCGTGGTGAAAGGGTGCAGGCTGAAATGGGAGAGGGGTCTCCCAGGAGTTCATGTCCTGCCCTTTTCCACAAGGGTGGCCCGTTAGCCAGCTTGGGGGGTGGGGGGTGGGCATGGGTTAGACCCATGCTCAGAAATCGGCTGTCTCAACTGACCGGCCACAGGTGTGGCAGAAAAATGGCAAGAGCCTTGTGGGAGTTTGCTCTGACTTCAGCCCCATCTCCTCCTGTGTCTGCAAGTCGCCAGCTGGGCAAAGGGTGAAGCCGGAGGGATGATTAATGTGAGCCCCAGGAGATGTGCGTGCTGGTGGTGAGTGGCCGTGTCTGGCGTCCCCCGATTCAACCTGCATCCTGCATCCTTCAGCTGAGCCGGTCATCTGTCAGGCCATCTGAACAGAGAAACCAGCAAATTTCTTGCCATTGTCTACCTAGTGCGCACATAACCCAAACCAATTAAGTGTCACAAGAGAATGACAGGGCTGGTGACAAATGCCTGTACCTGGAAATAGCTGACGGAGGTTACTTATTTATTTATCAAATCTCTCTGCCGCCCATCTCGTACACAACGGCCCGTTTGTGAAATGTCCACGAACCGCTGAAACTCTTTCCCAGTTGAATCCACCAGGGTACTTGTCCTTTTTAAAAAGACAGGTCTGGTGCTTTTTCAGAGGGCCACTGAACATTTCTGTGTTTAAGAAATGGGTTTAGTACACTTTCAGACGAGCACTAAAAACCCATAGAGATGGAGACAAGAGACAGAGATCCCCTGTAAGTCAGATGTTACATTGGACCAGCTATCTGGTTTGCCCAGCACCCCAAGCCAAGATGGCCAGAGAGGACAGATGACAGGCTAAAGCTGCCAGGAGAAGCTGGGCAAAGTCCCTGATCACCAGCCTCATCAACAAAGCATCACAGACCATACATACTGCAAGAGCCATGTTGGCTGAAGAAGGAAAACAGTCTTTCAAGACTGGAACAGCTAACTGTCAGCCCTTCAAGGTAGACCAAACTTGGAAACCAAACACACACACGCTAATGCTACTTTTACCATAAGGTTACGGTAGCAGAATCTTGCACGTCTGAATGCGCTGCTTCCCTCCCTCCCTTTATCTTCGTGAGAACTGGGGAAGGTCTTGTCTGAGACGCTTTCTCAAATTACATTCCTGCCCCAGACTCAGATTTCTTTTATCTGATCATTGCCTTGGTTGCGGCCCTTCCTCCTGTGCCTCAAGGTCATTCCTTCTGCCCATTGCGTAATTACAGGGCTACTCTGACTACTAGTCACTGAAAGCCCATGTTCTGCGAATCAGGACCCAAACGACTGCAGGCAGTAGCCGAGAAAGAGGATCACTGAATCCAGTGGATTCCGGCAGATGTCAACTATCAGCTAGCTTAAAACGTATGCTTACTCTTGGGTGTTGCGCTCCACGCTTGAAAAATATTACTTGTGAGATTTATAGCCTGCCTTTCCTTCAGAAGCAAAAGGCTGCCTTTGTAGCACTCCCAATTCTAACTTTTGTGTCCCCCCAACAACAGCCCTGTGAGGTAGGTTGGGCTGAAGCAGGGGGTCTGTCCCCAAATCTGAAAGTGGACATGAATCAGGGTTTTCTTAGTAGCTCTTAAGCCCTAAGCAGCACTTGATCCTGAATTTCTACAAAACCCCACGCAAAGCAAGTTAATCCAGTTCTTTGGGTACCTAAATGCAGACTTTTCTCCTGCAAACTGCTGGAGAGTTACACTCAACTCAAGCATTCCTTTTTTCCTCCATTATGGAAATATGCATTTACATTGTCCGATGCCTCTTTAAAACGCAGCACGTTTTTGAGAGAGCTGAACAGAATAGCAGGGAATCAGCACGGATTTTCATTTTTGCAATGCTGAGGTTTTGTTCCCTTCTCTTTATGGATTGTTCCTTCTGATTGGAAGCTCAAGCCGAGAATGACAAGAGGCCTGCAGAACATCAGGAGCACCAGGAAAAAAACGGAATACCGGCAGGAATGTGGAATGTGCAGAAATGCAAACCTGCCATCATGTCAAGTACGTATTTATATTATTCAATTATTTATAATTACTTATATCACACTTTGCTTCCCCTTCCCCTGTCCTCATCGGGCAGGGTTTCTCAACCTTGGGAACTTTAAGATGTGTGGACTTCAACTCCCAGAATTCCCCAACCCAAGGGAGCCAGAGAATCCGTGGGAAAAAACACAGGCCCTGCGCGTTGCTTGAGGAAGAGAGCCAAGCCACATCCTTAACCCTTCAGCTGTCCAAGAATGAGAAGCTTAGTTTAACTGGCTGTCCAAGCCACTGTTTAGCTGCCCAAAGCAGGATGATTGATAATCTAAGCCAGTTGCACAAAAATCTCATGCTGTATTTTCTTTCACAGGTGCACCATCGATTAATAAGAATGTCTCCAGGTTCACCCTGCAGAGAGATGGTTTTAAGGAAGAAGCCAATTGGGCAGGTGACATAGCTAACAAGCCAGAGATCAGAGAAGAAACTTGGCTAAAGAGGACTGGCTGTGTTCATCAGGGCCCCAGAGAAAATAGGAGAGCCTGGGGCATATCTTTATTTTGGATAAATCCATCTTTTCATTTATTGTCCCATCTCTCTCTCGTCTGTCCAGTCCAAGGTTTCTCAACCAGGGTTCCATGGCACCCTCGGGTTCTGCAAGAGGTCACTAGGGGTTCCCCGGGAGATCACAATTTCTTTTTAGAATTATTTCAAATTCGGGCAACTTCCCATTAAAGACGTAAGTTTCATTCGTTCTTTATATAACCTCATCACTTATCCAGCATGTTTCTTCAAAGCCACACAGAACAAGCAGCTTTTCAAAGACTTTTAAAATATTTTAAAGTTTCACTGAGGGCCGGACTGCTTTGTCCGTGACAGCTGGGGGGTGGGTCAGCCAAATTGGGGAACAGAAGAACAGCCGTACAATCTATTGGAGGAAAGCTGGCAAATTAATAAGCCTCGTTCTGAATGCCTTCCTAACCTTTCTCTCCACCATTGCTCCCACCAGGGAACCCAAGCTATGGTCAAAAAAGTCAAGATGGCAGCTATGTCGGTGTGATCAAAGCTCCATTTGTCACACATGTAAAAAACAGAGTTTTAATCAAACCATCACAGCGCCCCCCCCAACTATTTTAATTGTACCTTGAACGCCACTGGTCCCAGCTATTTCATTTTGTGGCCAATTCATCGTAAATTTAGCTTCTCTCAGACAGGACATCTGGAGGTGTGCGTGTGTGTGTGGGAGGTATTTTACAGCCCCACCTTTTCTAAATGGATGCTCTTTATAAGCTCAGACTTGAGATTTGCTGTGAGGTTGGTCATTTATGCAACTTCAGGTGTAGGACATTTGAAAGAGAAAAACTAAACAAAAAGGCTGGGTAGGTGGAAAGAGGGATACATAGATAGCTGGGTGGGTACATAGGTAGGTGGATGCATAGGTAAGTCAGTGGATGGATGGGTAGGTAGATAAACAGGTAGGTAGGTAGCCAGCCAGTCTGGTGTAGTGGCGAAACCACCGGGCTAGAAACCAGGAGGGTCCGAGTTCTAGTTCTGCCTTGGGCACGAAGCCAGCTGGGTAACCCTGGGCCAGTCACTCTCTCTCAGCCCTAGGAAGGAGGCAATGGCAAACCGCTTCTGAAAAACCTTGCCAAGAAAACTGCAGGGAAGTGTCCAGGCATTCTTCGAGAATGGGACACGATTGAGCGGACTAAACAAACAAAGGTCGATAGGTAGGTGGATTGATGGATGGATGGATGGATGGATAGATAGGTCCACAGGTAGAGAGACAGCAGACACATGAAGGTGGGCAGGTGGGTAAATGGATAGGTCAATAGACAGACAGCTACCTAGGAAGGTAACTAGATGATAGGTAGATAGATAAGTAGATAGATAGATAAATAGGTAGATACATAGGTAAGTTGATAGATGGATGATAGATAGATAGATAGACAAGACAAGTATGTAGGTATATAGGTAGGTAGGCAGATGGATGGATTGATGGACAAGATAGATAGATAGATAGATAGATAGAGATAGGGCTTAGATGCATAGATCTCAAAGAAGAGGCCCAGAGATTACTGAACCGAACTAGAACTCCCACACACAAACGGGGTTAATTCGGGGGGAAGCTCAGCGCCTGGGGCGCCCCACCCCCCTTGTCTTACGGGTGATCCAGGGGTCCAGGGGCCCAGGCGGCCCTGCTCTCTCCTCCGCCCGCCCAGGGGCCTCGGCCGGTGAAGGAGCCCCTGCCAGCCCTTCGCTCGCCCGCCCGCCCCCGGCCCCCTCCCTTTGGGGCCCCGCGGGGGTCCGCGGCCTGAGCCGGCCCAGACCGGCGCTGGCAGGGGAGCGGGTCGCCGGGGAGGCAGCGGAGCGTCGGGCTCGGCTCCCCCTCCCCTCCCCTCCCCGCCCCCCCGCCCCCAGAGAGCGGAGAGAAAGGCCGTGATTGGAGCGCGGGGCGAGGCGAGGCGAGGCGAGGCGGCGCGCGCCGCTTAATTGCCCGAAAGCGCCGCCGGCCCCGCTCGGGCACTTTGCTGGAGAGCGGGCTGGGGAGGCGGCGGGGCGGGGCGCGGCTGGTTTTGGCCTTTTGACAGGTTATTGACGGGCTCTTGATGGTCTCTTTTGTCGGAGAGCAATTTCATCCTTTCTGGGCTACAATTTTCGACTTTTTATAGATATCTATATATTAGAGAAGGAGAAGGAGAAGGAGAGGAAGAAAGGACGTGCGTCCTTCGGGGAGAGAGAGAAGAGGAGGGCAATTTTAGAAGAAAGGAAGGCAGTCGGCGAATCAACCGCTGCGGGGTGTTTCGTCTGAAAAAGTGGTGGCGTTTCTCGAGGGGGACAGAAGGTGTTAGAAAGTCGCCTCTTGATTGTCTTCTCCCCCTCCCCCCCCTTTTTCCCCCCGGGGAGGGGCTGTGTAGTGGTTAATGGAAGCTTATGCAGGAGGGTTCCCTGCAATACAATCCTGCTTGGAAGGGCGTAGAATGGCAGAATCCTAGAAGTGGCGAGTTGGAAGGGACTCCCAAAGGTCATCCAGTCCAACCCTCTGTGGTATGCTGGAAAGCCCATTCAACCATCCTTGACAGCTGGCTGGCTGCTCAGCCTCTTCTCCAAACTCTCCTGAGGTGGAAAATCCGCAATCCCCAGAGGTAAACTCTTCCCTAATTATACAGATCTTACCCACCCGGCCCCGGGAAGATATTTGGTTCAGCAATCCATTCCTTACATTAAAACAACATCTAGGTAGCTGAAATTCCCACCCCTTATTTCTTGCCTTGGTTCTGGTGGCCATGGAAAAAGTTCCTGCCCATCTTTCCTTGATGGGCCTGGACAGAATGGTTGGGAGTCGGGCAGTGTACAAATTGAATAAAGAGAAATAAATAAGCCAACCAACCAACAAACAAACCCGGCTATTAGGCCCCCCTTCCACCTTCTTTACTCCAGACTGAAGTTTCCAAGTTCCTCCAGCCTGTCCTTAAAAGGCAGGTCCTGAAATCCCCCTGCCATCTTTGTTGCCCCCCTCTGAGTCTCTTCTAACCTGTCCATCTCCTTCTGGGCTGTTGAATAAATACCTACTTCGAAGCAAATCCCATCGAATTCCATGGCACTTATTGTCAGCGATTGCAGTCTTCCTTGGTGAGAACTGTGAACCACCAAATCTGCACTTAATGCATCTGAATTTTAGCACAACTTCCGGTCAAGTCAGACTGGCAGTAATGTTTGGCCTTGGGGAGGGGTCTCAGCCCTGCCCTGCTAATACCCCGTTTCTCCAAAACTCCCTCTGCAGCCACATTTGGGGCTTCTATTGGTCCAACGTGCAAAGCTTGCTAAGATTTGGCCTTGCTTAGGATCCGGGCCATCGTATCCTTTCTGCCTTTGTCAGCTATGTGAGCTTGGTTTATGGTTCAGTACATGGTTTGATGCAAGAAAATTAGTTAATTTATGGTTAAACAATGGGGTGTGAATGCAGGCTTGATGTCCTGCAAGATATATCCCACACTGAAATATTTGGTGCATTTTCTACAATTTATTCCCTCCCCCTCCCCCTCCTGTAAGCTATTTGCCAGAGGAACAGGCTGCCACATGATGAAATGAGTTCTCATTTACTGGACAGAGGCTGGATGGACGTGGGTCTGTTCTATCAGGGTTCCTCAACCTTGGCAACTCTAAGCTGTGTGGACTTCAACTCCCAGAATCCCCCAGTCAGCTTTGCTGGCTGGGGGATTCTGGGAGTTGAAGTCCACACAGCTTAGAGTTGCCAAGGTTGAGGAACCCTGTGTTAGATTTTTCACTGATGAGGGGCTTGACAAGATGACTCTATGCTGCTGCTGCTGCTGCTATTCTTCCTCCTCCTCCTCTTCCTCCTCCTCCTCCCTACTCTGAGTCACTTCATGCGAGATGGGTGGTGACAGCAGTTGAAATATAAAAAATACAAATTTTACCAACTGCTGTCTTTCCAGAAGTTTAGCGGGGGTATGGCTGGGTAACATTAGACCCATGACCAGACACGGTGGAGCTGTGTGTGTGGCTTTGGCCAGCCTTGTGCTTTAAATAGTAAGTGCTCATATTCTTGCAAGAAAAAGAAGTAATGTATTTTCAAGGAAGAAAATAAAAACAATAAAACATGGATCTGTAATGGGATAGGAGCCCAGGAGGCTTTGTCTATCTGTCTATCTGTCTAGCTATCATCTATGTGAACATTCCGCTGTGGCCCTTCCTAGTTTCCAAGGTTGTAAATAAAGGCTGTTTAAATAGGAATTGTAAATAGGAATATATGGAGACTGTGTTAGACGTCTCTCCCCCAGAACGAGTGTTGGCTCAGCAGAGGCTTAATCGGCAATCTCTCTCTTCTGGTATCTATCTATCTATCTATCTATCTATCTATCTATCTATCTATCATCTATCTATCTATCCATCTATCATCTATCCATCTATCCATCCATCCATCCATCCATTCATTCATCTATCATCTATCCATCTATCCATCCATCCATCCATCCATCCATCTATCATCTACCTATCTATCTATCTATCTATCTATCTATCCATCCATCCATCCATCCATCCATCCATCCATCCATCCATCCATCTATCTATCTATCTATCTATCAAATTTATACACCGCCCATCTCACGATGGAAGTGACTCTTTTCAAGCAAGGTTGTTTTCTCAACTCTGACATGAATCCCGGATCTTTTGCCTCCAGGGGATATACTCTATCACTTGAACTGCAGCCTTCCCCAGGTTCCCTCAGTGTGCGGCAGACATTTCTGCACACTCCGCCCTTCTCCTGGCCCATTTTACATGAATCTTCAAAGTCAAAGACAATCAAGAAATATCTAGGACAACGCCCAAAAATGAATCAGGCCCTTTCACACCCAGCCCAAAGAGGAAAATCAGTCAGTCAGTCAGTCAGTCAGTCAGTCAGTCAGTCAGTCAGTCAGTCACCCTACAGCCAAAACTGCTTTCAGTGGAGCCTACAGGACCATCGATGAATGGTCCATTCCCTGCAATGGAAGGCGGCTGGACTAGATGACCTTTGAGGTTCCCTGCAGCTCTATGGTTTTTCTTGGATTCTAACCTGTCAGAAAGGCTGAAGAACTGCCTGCACCAGCTATCGCCTCTGCATAAAGAATATTTGTGGCTTTGTTGGCCAAAGGAAGGTGCCCCCTCCCTTTCTGCCTGCCTCCCAGAGAGGCCCCAAATTTCATTCCCATTTGGAAACGAGGCATTTCTGCCCTTTAAGGACGCCCAGCTGGGTGGCCAGGTCTTGCAACCAGGGGAGGGCATTTCTAACAAGGTTTTCTCCTTTCCTGGTTGCACAAGCATGCTCTTTGCCAATCACGGGGTAATGGAAGCCTGCGCTCCATCGTAACACTCGAATTAGGGGTTTGCTGCTAAGAATTCATCTGACTTTTATTGAAGCTGCTTGAAAGTCTCAGGACTATCTGCTCTCTCCTTTTAACCCATCACAGCAAAGATCTTTTTTAAAAAAATTGAAATACAAAATGAGTCATCTCTCTCTCTCTCTCTCCATTTTGGTCTGTCTGTCTGTCTGTCTGTCTGTCTCTATCTATCCATCCATCTTGATCCATCCATCTTTCTCTTTCCGTTATCTATCTATCTCTATCTACCCATGTCATCAACATCTATCTGTTCCACTCATCCACCCTTTTTATTTGTCTGACTGTCTGTTCTACCTACCTACCTACCTCTAACTATCTTTGATCCCTCCATCTCTCTCTCCCATCCATCCATTGTGTCAATCTATCTATCAATCCATCCATTTTATCTGTCTGTCTATCTATTTTGACCCATCCATCCATGTCTGTCTGTCTATCTGACCCTGGGCCTAATGCAAGCTGACCAATGCAGTAGGGAGAACTAAGCAAGGTTAACACCCCCCCAGCTTAGCTTGCCATGCAAATGCACCCACTGGATCTTTATCTTAATCTGAGTAAGGGTGATGTGCGAAGCCAGCCTGCCCATCTTAGCACAAGCATGCCAGAATTCCCAATTCTCAGAATCTCAAAACAGTCCCCTGCCACCCCACAAGAGGTCCGTTAGCCCTGGCAGATGTGTTTCTGACCAGAGTAACGGGATGCAAAAGAGGGGAAGGTTCTCCCCCCTTCATCAGCTCTTCCCATTTCCAAACAAGGACTGGAGATCAAGGCTTAAGAGGAAAGCTTGCAGGAATTTAGGCTAGGAAAAAGGTGATGAAGAGGCAGCGTAAGAACAGGTGGGGCACTGCAAAAAGGAAGCATGATGGTTTTCTGTTGCTCTGAGAAAGCGTTTTAAACTAACCCTACCCTAAAAAGACTCATGTGCACCTTTCAGCTAAGGAGGTAGGACTCCCGTGTGGAACATGGGCCAAAGAAAATGGGTTCGCTATGTTGCCTTCACACCAGTCTTAACTTATTTTCTTGAGTTTCGTGCCTTGAACGGTAAACTTACCAAATGGGCTGATTTAGCCTTAATCCACTGAACCACCAACCCACCCACCCCCCTCAGAACCCTGACTAAGGTTAAAAATGAACAAGCCGCTCAGCACATTGTGTGAATGCTGTTGCAGGCCTTCCCCTCATCTGGATTAGCATGTTGTGGGAATGTGGCCTGTATCTCAGCTTGGCAAAAGGGTTGAAGAGATGGCGAAGAAGAGGGGGGAATTTGGGAATTGTGCCATTGTGCCTCTGTAAGTGTCTCATAGCCGAGGGCTTTGAGACCTATCATTGTCCACCTTTGGGGGTTAAAGTAACCAGGATCTCAAAGGGACAAGGGATGGCTGCTGATCAGAGGCACTAAAGATTTGGCAAACAAGGCCATCCAGGATTTATCTCAAACCAGCCTTGTTCACACAGAATCTTGGACTCCAAGCCTGCCATCTGCTGTTTTGCCTAGTGTATTATGGCAACCCAGCTTATGAGGGGTTAGGAAGTCATGAAAACCCCATCAATTAAGAGAACATGCTGTGGTCAAGCGAATGGTGAGTAAATGTGCTTTGCAAAGATGTTTGCTGTGAGATCAGACCCCACCTTTGGGTAGGATTTCAATCCCACAGTAGAGTCCTCGGTGCTCTCCGAGCCTTGTTGTTTTCTTGCCGACGTTTCATTGCCAGTCTAGGCAACATCTTCAGTGCGAAGAGGGAGGGGGCCTTGCTCTCCATAAGCCTAACCCTAACCCTAACCCTGAGAGCAAGGCCCCCTCCCTCTTCGCACTGAAGACGTTGCCTAGCCTGGCAATGAAACGTCGGCAAGAAAACAACAAGGCTCGGAGAGCACCGAGGACTCCACAGTTCAACCCTGAGCTACAAATTTTCACTTTGCTTCGATCCCAACCTCCATCTTGACTTTTTGGACCCCTGCCGTGGATGCCCCTAATCCTTCCAGCTGGAGCCTAAAAGTGAGTGAGCCAGTAAGTGGGTTGTGTAAACCTGACATTTTTGGGGGTGGATGAAGCATGACCAACACGTGTCTACCGCAAGGAAGGAACCCCTTGCATGTTTGGGAGGCCAAGCCCCTTCTTTCGCACAAACCAGGTTCAGAAAGCTCTTAAAACCTTGCTTGGTTCCAGGCCTGGGGTTAATGTATTGTTGTATTTAGGGGGGGCCTGTTTGTTTGTTTGGTTTGTGTCACTTTTAGATCCTTTCAGACTGGGTGGTCTGTGTGGTTTTACATTTCAACTTTTATGGATGTTTTGTTTGGTTTTGTATGCTGCCCAGAGTCCACCAGAGTTGGGCATCTATAATAAATTTAAACTAATAAATAAATAAAATTGAAGAAGGAGAGTAAAATGGATGTTTCAACAGTTCACTCTCCCCAACCATCATTTCTCCTGGCCTGTGTTCTAGGGGAGAAAAATTCCTACAGTTACAAGGATTCATGATAAATATTCTTTATGCCCCAGGATATACCCAGCCTTGCCAAAATCCAGTCTGCTTGTCCTTGTAACAGGTCCTTGTAAGGTCCTGTGATGTGAACCAGAAAACAGACCTGCTCTGTGGTGGCCCCCATTTTGAGACACCCTCTCTCCCCAGAGGCACAGCTGGGCCTGACCTTGCTTGTGTTTCACAAGCCAACCAAAACTATCTTAGTCCAGCTTGGGTTTAGTTTAGTTCTAAGCTAAACGTGGGTTAAACTTGGGTATTCTCAGTTTAGTTTTATGGGTAGCTTATGGCTAACTTTTGTTCTTTTCGTTTTTTTCCTTTGGGGTTATTTTTCTTTAAATTTTTTTTAAAATCTGTTTCTTTTTGGGATGATATGATTTTAATTTTGTATATGTTTTTTCCCTTTTGTTTGCTTGGATCTTGTTGTGTGGTACAAGTCCTCATCCCTACAAGTAAACTCACCTACGTCCATTTAATGCCAATCTCTCTCCTCTTTTCCCCTTTTCCTCTCCCCTGCCCTGCAAATAGGGAATGAGCGGCTGTATTTTCTTGACAGGACATCAATGGCTGCATTACACGTCTTGAGGCCAGGAGGAGGGTGCAGAAGAAAGAGGAAACTGGACGAGCAAGTTAGCATTTTAGAGGCTCCAGGAGGGGTGAGGAAAAAAAAAAGAATATTTGGACTAAGATAATTCATTTCCCCCTCTGGCCACAAGCGAGGAAGAATTTCTCCTTCTTGATTTGCAGTGAATACAATTAAAGCAAGAGGAAGCTAGACTCCTGTTAGTAAGTTGTAAGCCTAACTAGGCTTACAACTTTAAGATGTGTGGACTTCAACTCCCAGAATTCCCCAGCCAGCTAATGCTGGCCAGGGAATTCTGGGAGTTGAAGTCCACACATAGATTAAGCTAGATAGATAAAGACTGGAGTTCAGTATGGTTTAGGCTCAGTAAGTCCTGCCAGCATGGTAGGGCTTGGGGCAGCTGACTTTGTCACAGTGAGGGGTGTCTGCAGACTATGGTAAAAAGTCAAGATGGTGGCTGCGACTTGCGGGTGAAGCTCTGCCCATCTTTTAATGTGCAATGCATTAAAATCGGATGGATGGAGTCATTTTGGAGTAGTGGTGTTGGACCAGGATCAGGGAGACCTGGGCTCTAGTCCCCACTCAGCCACAGGAGCTCACTGGCTGACTTCTGGGCAATCCCACCCTCCCAGCCCAAGAGCCAATCAGAGGTAGTAGGGAAGGGGCTGGACTAGGAATGGGGAGACCTGGGTTCTAGTCCCTCCTCAGCCACAGAAGCTCATTGGCTGACTCTGGGCCAGTCCCTCCCTCCCAGCCCAAGAGCCAATCAAGGAAGGGGTTGGACTAGAACTGGGGAGACCCAGGCTCTGGTCCCTCCTCAACTGCAGAAGCTCCTGGAGGACTTTGGGTTACTCATCCGGACCCACCTCGCAGTGGTGAGGGGAAATATGGGAGGAGAGAGTGCTATGTATGCCAACTGGAGCTCCTGAATGAAAGAGGCAATATCAATCAATCAGTGAAAGAAAGAAACAACTCCTCTGTCAAGTGGCTTTAGGATGCTTGAAGCCTAAATTTAACAAAACCACACACTTTTGCAAAAGTTAAGCTGTGCAGAAGATGTCTGGATGTATCCATCTGAGCCAAACAGACCTTGGAAGAACTGGGGGCTGGGCAAGATATTTGCCACTCATCCCCCCCCCCCTCCATCCCAGCTTCAGCTCCCATTCTATTCAATTTGATGACAGAGGGATTGTTTTTAGACATTCTTTCAAAGGAAGCATTTGGGGGAAATGATTGTGGGTGGGTGGCTGTTTCTTCTCTTGTTGAATGGCATGATGGGCCGGGGGCGTGTGTGAACAGCCTTTGCGACCACTGCAGCCTCCTTGGCTTTCTTACAGTCTCTCGGGGAGACTCAGGAGAGAATTCTTCCCATGGGCCTTTTCCAGACTGGAACGTGTGAGTAGCCAGGGAGCTACTCCGGAGGCTTTGGAAAACAACCATGTCCAAAAAGACTTTCCCTCCACTGCTTCCAACAAGCCAGTAAGCTCAAACCTTCCAGAGAAATTCTAAAGAAATTCTCAAGCAGCCTGAGAATAAAGTAGAAAAACGGAAGCCCCTTTCCCCAGGGGATGAAAGTTTTCAGAAACAGTGAAACAGTTTCAGCGGAGTATTTGTTCGAGAACACAGTTTGACTGTCTTTGGCTAGTCTGGCCTGACCGGGAGTCCTCCTGTAACATAGAAGTAAAGTCCCTAATCCCTTCCCCCAGTCATCCCAGCCAGTGGTGGTGTCCTCTGAGGATGATGGGTTTTGTATTCCACGGAGAAGACTGGGCGGTCACTCTGCTTAAGAAATTCGAGCTCCGCTGCTCTATGGGAGCTGTCCAGGGTGCTGAAAAGACCCTTTAGACATTCCGGAAGCCTTCGTCTCCTTTCCATCTAATGTTCTACTTCAATCGGTCTGCCATTCATCCCCAAAGGCATATGCTAATTAAGATATATAGATTATGCATCGGTTGGTTTGCATTCTGCAGTAACGCAAAATGGTTTTGCATTGTAACCATGTGAATAATTGGAATACAAACGGCGTTGTCAATGGGACTTCCATTATACCCACAGCTCTTCAGTGGGGACACAAACATTTTGATATGCCGGTGTCCTGCTCCCTGGAATCCTTGGGATGGGGAGTGATTAAAAAATACTTTAAATGCCATAAAATAAGTAGCAGCAACCCGATTTAGTGGAGAGTTCTCTGGTCCGTGGGAACCCCTGCTGTGATAAATGCACATGCTTTGAGAATGGCTCTTTATTTTATTTAAGGTGGTGGATAATTGGTTAATTGTTTTGTTGCAAAAAACAAAATTGGCTAGTTTAGGAATGAAGGAAAGGTCCCTGCCCCACCATGCTTACAATGTAAGATGCTACACAAAGGAAGATTTGGAGGAAGGGATTAGAGGCAGGTAAATGTGTATGGCAGGGTTTCTCAACCTGGGCAACTAAGGCCTGTGGACATCAACTCCCAGAATTCCCAGCTGGCTGGGGAATTCTGGGAGTTGAAGTCCACAGGCCTTAGTTGCCCAGGTTGAGAAACCCTGGTGTATGGGAACAGATAATCCCTTCAGTTATATTATTTTAGAGCATATATTCCTATCCAAGATTGTCTGGGTAGGAGCACAAGACACAGCTGGTTAATTCTGTCTCTCCTCTCTGTGCTGGCAGGTAAAGGATTTTTTGTACTTAGAAGGATTTTTGCAGGATGCTGATTTCTTCCAAATTAGGTTTTAATCCGGATGTGGCAATTTATTTCTCATAGACATGTATTTATTATATTGGTCCTTCAGGTTTACCTTTTAACCTTTTCATTATGATGTTTTCTTATAGATATTGGTTTTTCTGTTAGCTTTCTCTAGCACTATATTGAGGTGGGGGGGAATATTTTAACAGAAGAATAAATAGGTAGAGTAGAAGGTGGGACAAGGATGGATTTGAAGGAGAGATCATTCATTCACCGAGCCCTAGTTTAATCAATCATGGTTTGTAAAATGATGTGCAGTTGGCAGGGTTCCTGAAACTTATTGAATTAAAATCTGAGCAGCTTAGTGACAGAAAGAGGGAAAGATTAACTCTAGGGCAGTGTTTCTCAACCTTGGCCACTTTCAGATGTGTGGACTTCAATTCCCAAAACTCCCCAGCCAGCCATGCAGGCTGGGGAATTCTGGGAGTTGTAGTCCTCGCATCTTAAAGCATGCTGGCTGGGGAATTCTGGGAGTTGAAGGCCACACATCTGAAAGTGACCAAGGTTGAGAAACACTGCTCTAGGGCGATAGCAAATATAGGTGCATTATTTACATCTGGACGGACACGGACACACACACACACACACACGTGTACACATAGATACTTAAATAGCCCAACTCTTAATTTTCTGAAAATCAAAGACAGAAGCTCCCCTCTCTTTACCTGGGTGGATTGATTAAAAAAAGAAAGAAACAGAAGGAAAAAAGGGATGAGGTATTCTGCTCCAGGGCCCCAGCATTTTGGAGAGCCCGAGAGAGCCCTGGGCAGCTCAGAGACAAACTACCAATCCTGTGCTATTTGTTGGCAGAGTAAGTTAGATGAAAAGAGAAAGGCGACATGAGATGTGTCATCTGGTTTGGAAGGAAGGAAGGAAGGAAGGAAGGAAGGAAGGAAGGAAGGAAGGAAGGAAGGAAGGAAGGAAGGAAGGAAGGACTGAACTAGGAACAGGTTCTCCTCCTGTCACCCTGGGTGCCAAGAGGGACAGTCTGCGGGTATCACATTCCCCCCAGGAGGGACAGGGCAAGGGAGAAGGTGGGCTAGTCCCAGGACTACACCTCGTTGCCCTGGAGCCAGGAGCAAGACCCCTGCCTGAACATGGCCCTGGGATGAAACCTCGGGGGGGGGGGGGCAGGCGGGGCTTTCCCTGGGTGCAAAGGAACAACTCTGTTCGGTTCTTCCGGCCACCCCACAAACGTTTTCTGGGGTTTGGCTTGCTTTCAGGTTAAGCAAGTTTCTTTTGCTTCAGACACTAGATGTGGCTGGGTTTGGGATGCAGGTTAAAAAAAAAATCACATGGACATAAACATATTCAGCCCCCTCCCAACCCCAAAACCATCCTAGTATTTGCCTGGCCTTGCACTAGAGAATGTGGCTGGGTTGCTTTGGAAAATGGCCCTTCCTTCCTTCCTGCCCATCCCCATCCCCATCCCCATCCCCATCCCTGAATCTTCCTTCCTTCCTTCCCACCCACCCTCCCACCCATACCATACCCATACCCATTCTTTCCCTCCTTCCCTCCTTCCCTCCTTCCTACCCATACCCATCCTCCTTCCTTCCTTCCTTCCTTCCTTCCCATACCCATCTATGTACCTTCCTTCCCTCCTTCCCTCCTTCCCAGTCCCCTCTCACCCTGCTGGGGAAAAAGCAATCCACTTTCTCACCTGTCCCTTAAAAGTCAGCCTCTGCCAGGGGGATCTCCAGAAAGCAGCCTGGGCTACGGGATCCTCTTTTTATAGTCTATGAGAAAGACAGCTGGGAGGGGCTTGGGGGGGAATAGGAGAGTTGGGCCTTTTTGCCTCCTCCCCCCCTTTAATGCAGACCAATCAGCTGCTGGCTGCCCACCCTCTCTCTGGTACTATGGCAAAGGGACAATTACATCATAGATTGGAGCCTGGATTTCAGAATAAGAGTCTCCTCCCATCGGGGTGGGGTCGGGGAGCCGAGGAGAGTAAAGCCGCTAGCAACAGGTCTGGGGAAGATGGGCGGGGGGGGGGGAGGCTTCAAGGCCACCGATGGAGCGGCTAAACTAAGTGAATTGCTCCCCCGAACTTTTCATTCCCTGTGGACCCTGACTTGGTGGTACCTCATGGATCCATCCACCCTTCTATTGCAGGGCCCTTCCCCTGCCCCATAAGATTACTCCAAGGGCCCCCTCCCCTTCTGTAAATCAGATGACAATGGGGACCCCATGAGAAAGACGAGAGGGTGACTCTTACTCTGCTTGGATCCTCAACAGGCAGGAGCCCTGATGCCTAGTAGCCAGAGACACCCTCTTCCTCTTCGAGACTAATGTTTAGTCGTTGGCAGGCATGGAAGAGTCCTGTGGTCAGGAACGCCACTGTTGCCCCCCGCGTGGTGGAATCCAGGGCTCAGCCTCACAGCCTGCCCAGCTCAGCTCACCGACGCCCTGCCTGCCGTTTCGAAAGGACGGGCCTGCCTGAAGTCACTTTTGCTTTTTCTTGGAGGAAGCTTAATTTTTATTTTCACCCCTCTGGTTTTCCACTCTCCTCCCAGGTTCTGCCTGTACATACAAAGGATCTATAAGAGCTTGTGGACAATGCTGGGGAAGACTTGGCTAAGGGATGGGATCGGCAGAGGTCCTCCTGGCTACTTAAGGCTTCGGTAGAGACCTCACCTGCAGTATGGTCCCTGTTGCTGACCTCCTGCCTTTTACACTCGAGCTGCAGCTGGACATCTAGCCCCAGCTGAGGCAGCTGTCTGTGTATCGCTTAACCAAGACTTTCCAAGGGCCTCTCATGTGCAGTGCAGGCTCCTTATATACACAGGTGTATCGCTTTTTGGAAAGAGCACACACCTGTTTGTTAAACATGGGTCTTTATTTTAAAAAACAAAAACAGCAGGACTAGCACTTGTGGGAGAGAACCCTTGCCCAGAACTCTCTCTAAACCAAGAAAGAGAACCAGATGCTGCCAGCTGTGTGTTGCTCACTCAGTGCCCGTTGGGTGCATTAATTTTTTCTGCTGCAATAAGGGATGCATGTGGCCAGACACGCATCTTTTAATACTACAGGGTGGTACCCATTTTGCCTCCTCCTTTTTCTCAGGCACTACCCTGCTGGCACTAGCCTGTCCCTGAGCAGGAAAAGATTTGGGAGATCTCCGGCTGATCTTAACAAGGGTTCTGTCTGTTTCCTCCTTTATCCTCAGGGACAGGTCACAGCCACCCTACATGGTGTGGCGTAAAGTGGGAGGGAGATCCCCCCTGCTCCTTTCAATCCTTCCATCACGCTGGTGACCAGCCACTCGAGCTATTTCTGAACAGGTACTACTTTTCCGGAAGAGCGCTAAACCCATGGAGAAATATAGTGTGACTACCAGCTTGGGGAAGCAGAGGAAGGACATGGGGGTGAAACGGGAGGGAGATGGCCATGTTAGAGATCCATCACTGGGGCAACTTGGCAGCTGGCTAAGAGTCCCACTCCTCTGCCCACAGTCATCCAATCCTGCCCCATCACATCTTAAAGAGAGTTTTTTCAGGTGATGCCGAGTGGGAAGGAAACGCAGCCAGAGAATCCACCAATTCCTGCCCTTAATTTGTCCTGCATTAAAACTGTAAGAGCAGTATCTGTTACCAGCTTGGTCACCAAGACAGTATAGGGCTCAGCCATCAAGACAGGGCAATTAATGTCAGCGTGCTTTTTAGGCAACTCAAGGAACAAAGGGCTGTTTGTTCTGGCAGCAATGAGGAGTAGCCCAAAGTCCTAAACCCCTTTCATGCTGATCTGCTCTGAAGGTCCCTTTCGGGTCCTCTTCCTGGCCTATCCTTCTCTAAGTAGAAGATCCAGGCTGTTAAAATGCAGCTGAAGGCTAGATGATGACAAAGGGTCTCTTTGGTGCCCTCTAGTGGTGGTCTGGATTTTGCAGTCCTAAACCTTTCCCCCAGTTTGCCCCCCCCAACACCCATTTCCTTCTACTGGCTCTGCAGGATTGTGTATGAGACCCTTGCAAAGAGACATCATGTGATTGATTTAAACTGGGCTTCGTAAGGGGCTACACACCCAGCCATGGTGGCTTGGTGATCATGGTTTATGATTTAACTCAGTGTTTCTCAGCCTTAGCAACTCTAAGATGTCTGGACTTCAGCTCCCAGAATCCCTTGAATTCTGAGAGGTGAAGTCTACACAGAGCGCATCCATGAACACCGACTGGCAGTCAGAAGACACGATGAGAACTCCTTAATCTCACAACACATGGACAGACTCAGCCACCCTTCCAGCTGGGAAACGGTGAGCATCCTAAACCAAGTCACATCCGAAAACGCCAGGGAATTCCTGGAACTCAGACAAGGCAGCCATCAACAGACACATAGAGGGAAACAACATCTACATACCATTCAGAAGAGACAATAGAAAAGCCAAACGGCCAGGACACTCCCTCGCCAGCAATCAACACCCAGATAGGCAAAAACCAACACTAGGATTAAGACCAGATGAACCATCAAACAGCACAAGACACCCTCATCAAGGAACTATCAACTCAGTCAATCAACCAAGCAGCAAACAACAGCCCAATCAAGGAACATCGCAAGGAGAGAGCAACACCCCCACCAACACAAGCAGGGCAAGCCACGGTCTATAAGCTGAGAGCAAGGCCCCCTCCCTCCTCACACTGAAGATGCTGCCTAGTCTGGCAGTGAAACGTCTGCAAGAAAACAGCAAGGCTCAGAGAGCACCAAGGACTCCACAGTTCAACCCTGAGCTACAAATATTCGCTTTGATTAGTCCACACATCTTAAAGATATCAAGAAGAAACACTGGTTTAACTAATGTGTGAACCAGCCAGTGTAGTTACTCAGCAAACCATAGTTCATCACATCATGGCTATCTTTTTTTAACCTGCATGGATGCCCAGTGGTGATACCTTCACCAAGAAATGGAACAGAAATGGTGATTTGGAGGCGGGGTGGGGGCAGGCTTAAGAGGCAATCATTGTAATTAGCCTTGCCAAGATTTAATCCACCCCTTTCTGCTCTAACAAGAGATTAGTAACATCTAATCACCTTCCACTGGGGAGTTTGGTTTGGATTAGGAACAGCACCAATGAAGAGATTAGAGAACTTTCCAAATGGGTAGAAATCTGCCCTAGACCCTTTAAAGCAGTTATGTCCTTGGTGGGAGGGCTAAGGTGTGTCCTAATGGGAGCTACTGCCCCCCTAGTTTAAAAAAAAAAGTTAAGCAAAGAAAGCCCAGCCAAATTTTGTTACTGCCCAGAATCCCTCTTTTGGGGGAGATGGGCAGTAACAAAATTTGAATAAAGAAACAAATAAATGAATGGGTAATAAAATCCAACCTTGGATTGAACTGAATATAACATTTCGGTTCTCTTGAATGGCAGGAAATAAATAACCCACACAGTGACTCCTATCTATTTGATCATTTCCCCCCGCCCCCTGCTCCATCACTTTGAAAATGAGAGTTTAGGGGCCAATTTGGGATGGAATTTTAGGGAGCCAAACTGGCCTTCCTCTCTGAAAGAGGAATTTAGGCAGACAGGCTCAAGGTGCAAAGGAACCCTCTTGTAAAGATGCAGTAAAGGAGGCAAATGGGAATTCCACATCTGTAGTTTCCAAAATGAAAAATTTAAGCCGTTGGGATTCTTTTCTCCTTCAGTTGAATGATGGGAGCTGAAATCCAGCAGATCTAGAGGGCTGCAGGGCTCAGTCTCCAAGACACGATGCTGTCTGTTCAGTTTGGATATAAGAGGCAAGCCTATCGTGGTTTCTTTGAGATTCCCTGTTTATGCAAAATATGGCTTCTCTCTCTCCCCTTGAGCTCTTCCTTAAAATTCAGGCCATGCAAACACCATCAAAGAAACGCCATCACCCATTTTCTCTTCCTGCACTCAACTCCGCCCTGGCTGCCTTGGGAACCACTTTGTCAGATGATGAGCCCAACAATTGTATAATTCTGTACTAAGTATTTGTTTAATCCTACTTGTTGCTCCAGAAATGATTGAGTTTTTCTTTCTCCAGAGACAGAAAATGGAGATTTTTGTCTCCTCTGAGAAGACTGAGACTTGTGGTCACCCAGTGAGGTTAACTGGAAGAAGATTAAAGAACGGCCAACTGACAAACACGAGTGAACATGCATTTCATTTATAGAAGGTGTGAGGTGCAGGAAGCCATTGGCTCAGATGGTTTTGGAAGGAAATGGAGAAGATTCTATCATAGGTTACCAGATCCTTTATAGATGGGACTTCCAGGTACAGAGACAGTCTACCTCCAAATACAAGCTGCTAGAAAGCAGTAGTGGGCAAAAATCTTTACCCTTTATTTGTGGGCTTCTCAGTAATAGGTGGATGGCCCCAGTTGGAAAAAGGAGAAGGTAGCAAAGTGCCCCAGCTATCATTCTGGGAGTTGAAGTCCACAAATGCTGGCGGGGGAATTCTGGGAGTTGAAGTCCACACATCTTAAAGTTTCTGAGGTTGAGAAACACTGCAAAAAGCTATGGCTTGTTGACAGGTGTCTGGCTTTACACATAGCACTATGCAATTCATTACAGTTTGTGTAGCACAGTGGCATTGCATTAAATCAATCAACAGGACGACAGAAATGGATTGCCACTGCCATTTTTAAAAATACAGGCATTTCTTTGTGGTCTCCTTTCCTCTAACCAGTCCTGCTCTGCTTAACTTTCTCAAGATAAGCCAGGGCCAATCAGATGCTGCCACTTAAGTAAGCCATTGGCCTGATTACATTGATAATTTTAGGACTTTTTTTACAAACACGTGCACTCTCTCTTGCTCTCCTTGGTCCTGTTCACGCAACATACAGTACTAGACTTGGCCAAAGAGGGTTGGATAGTTTGCAGACCAGCATGTAACTACAGAAAATACTTTGAATGCTTTGTATTCTCCAAGCCATGTGAAAAGTGGGCAGGGTTTCAATGACACAGTTATTTATGTTCTTTCTTTAGGCATTGCATATTTTGGAAAACCAGCAAACGCATTGTGTTAGTCTGGGTTTAGGGGCAAGCGTGTTGTGTGAATGTATCCATACACCCACCTTTGTCAGGGATCTGCCTTAAACCCACCATTGGCTCTCAAAAGTTTCAAGGAGCATCTTCCTAAGTTTTCTTTAGATTTTTAGAACTGAATCTCAGATCTTTTGCATAGGAATTCGACACTTCTTCACTGAATTTTGGTCCTTCTCCTTAAAATGTATTGCCCTCAATTCTGAAGTAAACGAATGTATTTCAGCCTAGCATATTGTGCAAGCTGAACTTCTGAGATTCTGGGTGTTTCAGGGTGTTGTGTGATCCCAGGACTCTTTCCTGGAACAAACCAATGTGCTATTCATTAACCATAGAAATATGTCGTGTGAACTCAGCCAGATCCCTATGGCTCGGAATGCAGAACCGATTTAATTGGGAACCAGCCTGCCTGCCTGCCTGCCTGCCTGCCTGCCTGCCTGCCTTCCTTCCTTCCTTCCTTCCTTCCTTCCTTCCTTCCTTCCTTCCTTCCTTCCTTCCTTCCTTCCTTCCTTCCTCTCTTTCTCCATTTCCCCTCTGACCCACCGTCTCTCCCTCCTCCCTCCCTCTCTCCATTACCTTCCTCCCTTCATCCCTCCCTCCCTCTAGAGCCAGGGACTCTGAAGCCCACAAGGAGCAGAGAAGGAAGGCTGTTCCAGCATCCTGTTTCCATGCGAGACCTTGCCTGCTGCTGGGCCACTTAATCCCCCTAACCTGGAGGAGAGGCTCAGATTTCAGATTCACAACAGATGTGTAAATTTTAACCCTCCTCTCTAATCCTCGCCAAGCCCCAAATCCCAGCCTGGGCAGGAAAACATCAAATGAAGTTCAGGTGGAGTGGCGGCCACCATCTGTCTCCGCTGCTCAGCCTGGTAAACAGTCCTAATGGCAACATTAGTGTCTCTATAGTAACCGCAGGAGGCAGCCTCCGCCGGGGACGCACTCTCTCGCCAAAGGTCCCCCAGAGGCCTGGAGGCTCCCGCGGCCCCGGGTGGGCGGCAAGGGACCAGCTCTGCGGCCAGCGCTCTGGGTGCGTCCCTCTGCGGCCCAGTTTTCAAAATCTGGTTCTGGTTTGGCAGAGAGGACCTGAGATGCCCACGGTTCCTCCACTGTCTGGCTTCTGCAGAGGGTTTTTGGCAAGATTCGGGGTTTGCACATCTCTCCCACTGGTTTGCACAAGAAGCCATATTTGGCAGGCTTCCCACAAGACACTAAACCATAAAACGTGGCTGGCCAGCCACTTGCTAAGCCAACATCAAGTGACTTAGTGTAATGTATGAATGCCGTTCAGGCTTAGTGTAATGTGTGAACCTCAAAGTGAAGACATCCCAAATCAGTGTTTCTCAACCTTGGCAGCTTGAGGATGGGTGGACTTCAACTCCCAGAATTCCCCAGCCAGCTTGAATTCTGGGAGTTGAAGTCCACCCATCCTCAAGCTACCAAGGTTGAGAAACACTGTCCCAAATTAAAACCCAGATTCTGCATCCCTGGGAGAAACAAGGGAGCCAAGAAAGTGGGGCATATGTTCCTCGTGCTTTGACAGAAACAGATCAGGACCAGGATGCCTTAAACTTCTGCCCTGGATTCCCATGCCATCATTCGTAGCTCTTGGGTGGGACTTTCTGGGTGCATCTGCCACAGATACCTAACCATGGCAAGGCCCAGACTTTGGGCAACTTCTAAAGATGTACACTTTGGTATCTTTGTATATGAGGGTTATTTGCAAGGTGCCAACCACTACAAACAGGAATGGGCATCATATTCCGTTATAGTCCCTCTTTTGAGGGAGATGGGCAGTGGCAAAATTTGAGAAATAAATAAATAAATAAATAAAATAAACAATTAAGAAACATAGATATGAACAGCCAGTTTGGTGTAGCAGCAATGATGCTGGCTTAGAAACTGGGAAGCCATGAGTTCTAGTCCTGGTTTAGGCATGGGGGGCTTTGGGCCAGTCCCTCTCTCTCAGCCCCACCCACCACACAGGGTTGTTGTTGCAGGGAAAATAAGAGGTGGGAGCATCAGCTACATACATCGCCTTGAGCTGACCCCAAATAAAGGCAGGATATAAATCTAATAATGAATAAATAAATACCATTCCTTGACCACTATGGGGCTCTCCCAGCAAAGTTGTAGAAAGAAAAACAAGGTGAATAGGTGGAAGGGAGGAGCCTTATGATGAAAGTGAAAGAAGAAAGTGCAAAAGCTGGCTTGCAGCTAAACCTCAAAAAAACCAAGATTATGGCAACCAGCTTGATTGATAACTGGCAAACAGAGGGAGAAAATGTAGAAGCAGTGAAAGACTTTGTATTTCTAGGTGCGAAGATTACTGCAGATGCTGACTGCAGTCAGGAAATCAGAAGACGCTTAATCCTTGGGAGAAGAGCAATGACAAATCTCGATAAAATAGTTAAGAGCAGAGACATCACACTGACAACAAAGGTCCGCATAGTTAAAGCAATGGTGTTCCCCGGAGTAACATATGGCTGCGAGAGCTGGACCATAAGGAAGGCTGAGTGAAGGAAGATCGATGGTTTTGAACTGTGGTGTTGGAGGAAAATCCTGAGAGTGCCTTGGACTGCCAGAAGATCAAACCAGTCCATCCTCCAGGAAAGAAAGCCAGACTGCTCCCTTGAGGGAATGATATTAAAGGCCAAACTGAAATACTCTGGCCACGTAATGAGAAGACAGGACACCCTGGAAAAGATGCTGATGCTGGGGAGAGTGGAGGGCAAAAGGAAGAGGGGCCGACCAAGGGCAAGGTGGACGGATTACATTCTAGACTCGTCCCTGGGGGAGCTGGGGGTGTTGACGACCGACAGGAAGCTCTGGTGTGGGCTGGTCCATGGAGTCACGAAGAGTCGGAAGCGACTGGACGAATAAACAACAAACAAGGTGGAAGGGAAAACTTGGAAGTTTCCCAACCTGGATGGAAAGTGGGGTTCTCTGAATCTGCTGCCAATGTTGGTGGGTGAAGCGGCTCAAATGCATAATCACATGGTTTGGTGGGATGGCCTTATTTGTCTGGTGAATAAATAAGTAAATAAATCAAGTCTTACAAAACCACCCAGAGTTGCTTTGATAGTAAGACGGGTGGTGCATAAATTTAATAATAAATAAATAAAATAAACCTTTAAGGGCCTTCCAGAAAGCCCTTAAAACATGATTATTTAACCAGACTTGGGGACCCCAGGGAGAACCTGTATGAGATTAAGGGATGTTTGTTCTCCCGCATTCTTGGTTTTTACCTGTTTATTTTATCCGTTTACTTCATCCGTTTACTTTATTTTTGATTGTTTTTAGATTGTCGCAGAGTTTTTGTTGTTGTGCTGTACCCACATGCTAAAGAAATAAATAAACCATCAAATCTGGATCTAGAAGCAAGATCTGGATCCTATGAGTAAAGGGCGCTGAGGAGAGGACTAAATCTTATTTATTTATTCAATTGCTATAGCCAAAAATCTTGAAAAGTATTTACAAACAAAACACAGCATATTAAATGCCCCGAGAAAATGGGCAACCTATTCCCTTCAAACCAGTTAAATCTGCTGTGTAACCATCCCTGGATCTTCTCCAGATGTTTCCATCAAACTTTTAATGTGACAGAAGGGGAATACACCATGTAATCAGACTAACCATGTTGAATTCATGTGATTTATGCTGAACTTTTTGTCTTTTACTGTGGCTTCTCCTAATTTGTCCTGGTGCTACCAGCTTTAGGAGGGGGCATTTTGCTCCCTAAAGGCCAAGCCTGGCACTCAATAGGGGCATCTACAGGAGAGGGTCAAACAAGTCAAGATGGTGGCCACGGCTGGGTGATCAAAGCCCTACCCCTTTTTAATCCATGTTGTATGTTGATTGTGTGGTTTTGGCCAATATCTTGACTTTTTGGATAACCCCCACCCCTTGGTGAACAGGGGTTGAAAAATGTGCATTTCTGTGTTAAACAGTATATGTGGCCCCAGCTTGGTCAGAATAAAAATACCTTTTTCTTCCTGAAGCTTATATGAATGAGGGATTGCTGGATCTCTCTTAGCAAGTATCACCAGAGGTCCGCATTTGCCTATGAGAAATTCTGGGGGGTTCTCCAAACATGCTTCAGATGTCAAGATCAGGAATACAGGTAGTCCTCATTTAACAGCCACAACTGGGACTGGAATTTTGGTTGCTAAGCAAAGCAGTCATTAAGTGACTCTGACCCAATTTTACAACCTTTTTTGTGGCAGTTGTTAAGCGAACCATGTGGTTCCCCATTGATTTTGCTTGCCAGAAGCTGGCCGGGAAGGTCAAAAATGGCAATCTCATGACCACGGGATGCTGCGATGGTCATAAATGCGAACTGGTTGCCAAGTGCCCAAATCGTGATCTCGTGACTGGGGGGATGCTGTAACAGTCGTAAGTGTGAGGACCAGTCTCAAGTCAGTTTCCAGCACCGCGGTAAGCCTGAGCCATCACTAAATAAATGGTTGTTAAGTGAGGACTACCTGTATCTTAACTCTGGAAAGCTGAGTATGATCTTTCCATGTATTAAATTGTATCCAGGAATGAACTTCTTGGTACAAGGAAGGATTGCTGAGAGAATAGAAATATTTGGGGACTGTTCTTGTGGCAGTGAGTTCCAGAGGTTAACTAGATGCTCTGTGGTGAACTGCTTTCCTCTGTGGGTCTGAAATCTGCTCTTCAGCTACAGAGGATATTGCTGGGTTCAAAAAAAAGACTAGGTGTGAAAGCAAAATGCAAATGCTTTCCAATGTTTTTCACCATTTGTTCTTCCAGCTAGAGCACCAGGGAGGGAAAGCCAGCCTGGACAAAACCTAGATAGAAATGCCTGGTTATATTTATTCCGGCCTTGAAGAAGCTGATCTCCCCCACCTCCACCTGTTTTTCTTTGTTTTGTCTTGCCTGCTTCATTTCTAAGCCCGATGCCGCATCCGGTCTCATTTGGAATTGAATGATGCTGCTGTAGTGGACGATAATAATCAGGGAGGGGGATTAAAACCCGCTCAAATAAATAATAAAGAAGAGGATAGTGGGAGGCAGAGCACACAGCATCTCCGTCCAATGTTTCTATGCTATGAAGTGCTTTATAAATGGCCCAGATAATCAGTTTTGTGAGCCTTTTCATCTTCCACCCTAAAAGACCCAGGCTGTTTAGCTCACAGGACCGAGCTAAAGTCCGGCCTGCAGCCAACCAGTTCTACCCCATTCGTTCCAACTGCGCAGAACGGGGAGCCAGCTAAAGTTCAGCCGGATGTCGAGAAGTCTCTCCGGAATATTTTTGGTGGCCTTTTTCTGCACCTTCTTCCACCTGCTTGGTGTACCTTTGGCATGGAGACAAAGCAGAATTCTGCATTTGTTCTGGCAAAGATGATGGTGGCGGTGTCTGTGCATGTTTGTGTGCATGTTTGTGTGTGTGTGATGAGTTCCCTAGGCTAACAATATTCTTCATTTGACCTGAAAGACAGCAGGAGAATTCTGGTTTCCAGAAGAATGATTTATTCATTAGAAGAGCCACAAACTGGACATCCACAGATTTTCTTTTTATGCATCTAGATGTAATGCAATTAATAGCTGATCCCATTTGGGGTCTGTGTTTGGTCTCCCGGTGAATGGGAAGGAGGAGAAGGGCTGCTTGTGAGTAAGCTACTTCCCATTCACGGACAGACAGGGCAGAAATGAATCAACAGCAGAGCTGAATGTTAGACCAAAACACTGATGATGGATTTACACTGCTGAGCTCCTGAAGAGAATTCGCCACTGTTGGAAATTTACTTTATTTATTTTATTTATTCAATTTATATTGCCGCCCATCTCAAACTAGTGACTCTGGGCAGCTAAGATCCTAAATTCCAACCCAGCTTTTGGGGGGTCGCTCTTTATCCCCGCAGTGCCTCTTATTTACCAATCCTGAGACATGGCACACATCTGGTGAATCTTGAAGGATTTTTCAAATAGCTAGGATATGGATCAAAGCAATCCAGCTGTGCCTTAATTCTTGTTCTGGATCTCCCTGGTGGAGCACAGAGTCAACCATCTTTGGGACAAACCTTCCATGCCACCCCCTTGCCACAAACACAGTTCCTTCTTTATAAGCAAGGCTTTGAGTGGCCTACCTCGCAGGATTGTTCTGAAGGATGATGTACTTGGGAAACGGGGCATTAGTGTCATGTAAGTCTTCCTTGTCATTTTCCTGGTAAAACAAACCATATATTAAATTGGACTGAGCTTCTACTGCTTAGCTCTGCTAACGCTTATTATTTGCAGTGAAACAAAATGTTTAGCACAGTCATAAGGAAGAGGGCCAGTGAGCTACAGACTGGTCATTCAGATGCCTTGTCTTGTTCTTAAATAGGAATTGGATTGGTCAGCTATCCCCAAACAGGATGCCTTCAACCAGAGGACTAAACAAAGCAGCTTATTTCAATTGGCCCTTTAATTCAGCACCATGAGGACTGGAACCTTACTTTATTTCTCAGGGAAGGGCCTCCATTCAGCAATCCGAAGTTGGGAGATTGAAGATTCTGCATAATGCCGGAGAGCAAACGACCCTTTTTATTTTTATTTCCCCAATGAGGGAATGACTGATCTGTTTTTATCTTTGCTTTAATTCTCAAATTCTGGATTGCGGTGGCCTTTGGCTAGCAGTGGCCACATTTGTTTTTCAGTGGAGGCGAAGGGTTGAGCGGGAGATGGCCTGATTCTGGTTCCAGGGGACAAAGGCCTTCGAAAGGCAGGTGAGCCAGCAACGAAATGTCAGGGTTGAGCATTTAATTATTTGGGAACTGTTTTCCACCTTGGTGTCTCTGTGTTGGGTAATTAGCAACCAAAGCTAGACAGGGGAGGGAGACAGAGCAGGGGGCAAAGCTGGTGCACGTTTGGGGCACCTGAGTCGGACTTCGCCCTTTGCTGACCTGTTTCTTGCAAACTGGCTGATTAATTCCCCGGCACGTGATGGCGGCTAGCAACCTGTTGCTGAGCTTTGCACATTGCCACGGCAACCGCCTCAGGACCTACCCAAGATCAGCCAGCCACCGAGCGAAAAGGTAACATTAGCCAAGCCAGGGAGATGGACTGGGGGGGGGGCACAGGGGGGGCTTAATCTTTTGGCCCAAACTCAGAAAACCCCAGAATTTTCCCAACAATCTTTGGAGCAACCCCTCTGCCCCCTCCCCCCCCCCATTTCCCAACCAGCTCTTTTAAACAAACCTTGGTCTCGCTGTTTCGTTTGCCTGGAGCGTGACCAAGAAGCTGATCTTCAGGTGTCTGGGACTACGAGACCCACCTGTCCCAGACTAGTTAAACATCACGGGGTTGGAGAGTTATAATTCAGAGTATCTTTGCTCCAGGCTGCAGTGCTTGCCCTGGAAAGAACGCTGGTTGTTCTTTTTTCCCCCCCACACTGCATCTTTTATTCTGTTCCATGGTTTTGGATTTTAATTTCTAACTGTTTCATTTTGTTCTCTTGATCTGTAAGCTGACCAAGAGAAAAATAAACAGAGGGGCAGCCATATAAATTTATCAGTTTAAACATCAAATTAAAAACAAAGGCTTGTTTTTTTGAAGTTTCAGGCATGCTAAAAAATTTCCCATTGTTCAGTTTCCTCAGATGGTAAACGGAGAATGTATGCGAATATTTGCGTAAATGTCTTTAGAATGTTTACAGGAGAAATAGATGTGGAACAAAATCTATTTTTCCCTTTCTTTCCCTCCCACCTTTTCTTACTATCCTCCCTCCCTTCGTTCCTCCCTTCCTCTTTTTCTCCATTTCCTCCCTCCCTCCCTCCCTCTCTTTCTCCATTTCCCCTCCCTCCCTCCCTTTCTGTCCTCCCTCCCTCCCCTCCCTCCATCTCTCCCTCCCTTCCTTCCTTCGCTCCGTCTCTCCCTCCCTCCTTTCCTTCCTTCCTCTCTTTCTCCATTTCCCCTTCCTCCCTCCCTTTCTTTCCTCCCTCCCCTCCCTCCATCTCTCCCTCCTTTTCTTCCTTCACTCTGTCTCTCCCTCCCTCCTTTCCTTCCTTTCTCTTTCTCCATTTCCCCTTCCTCCCTCCCTCTTTCTGTCCTCCCTCCCTCCCTCCCCTCCCTCCATCTCTCCCTCCTTTTCTTCCTTCACTCTGTCTCTCCCTCCCTCCTTTCCTTCCTTCCTCTTTCTCCATTTCCCCTCCCTCCCTCCCTCCCTCCCTCCCTCTTTCTTTCCTCCCTCCCTCCCTCCCTTCCTTCCTCCCTTCCCTCCCTCCTATAGGTTCCACACAGTTTGCTGATACTGTATGTCTTAAGTGGATACATCTTATTATTTTGCACTTTGGATTATGAAGGCAGCTATTGGCTGGGAGCATCAAACAGCAGCTCACCCACAAGTGGCTAGAACCCTTAGAAATAAAAGGAATCCAGGTAGTCTCCTCCGATGCCCATGATTCTTTTCCCTCTTACCTCTGAAAAAAATGGGGTTTGTAGTTTTTGAGAACAGCGTCTATCTAAGGCTATTTGCTTGGAGTCAAAATGGGCCCTGCCATTGCGCCCTGACAGACAGCTTGGACCTCTGGGGGAAGCTGGAGCCGAGCTGCGCCTCTGCTCATGGCTTCATTTTATTTTATTTTATTTTATTTTTTTGACCAGTCATTCAATCTAAACAGCGTCAAAGCATTCGTATAAGGATCAATGGAACACAAGGAGGAGAGAATTTGCATCTTCTACTTGACCTCCCTGGAAAAAAGGCCAACATGAAATTTAAAGCAGAAAACTTAACAAAACCTCATAAAAAATAATTCATGGATATTTTGGTTCAGCTTCCTGATCCCAATGGAGCTGGTGGAGAGCCACTCTGGTGGATGGTTGAACTGGTTTTCCTGCCCATTGCAGAGGGCTGGACTAGATGACCCTTGAGGTCTCCCCCCCCCCCCAACTCTATGATTCTCTGCAGAGGAATGAAGAGACTTTGCCTTGACAAAGAAATGCAAGTTTCATTAGGAGAACCATAAGATGAGGGAACAAAGAGACTCAAAATAATCCTGCCTTGATTCTGTTTGGTATAAGAGGGAGCAGAGGGAACATCTGGCAGTCCTTCAAATCCTCTGGTTATACCCTACAACAATAAAGTAGAACTCCTGGAATCCTTGGGGTGTCTGTTTCCTGACTTGGCCTACCTTGAAGGGCTGGCATTCTGTGTGAAAGCCAAGGACAGTACCTTGTGACCTTCCTCTGCCTTAAGGTTCAGGATTCAGGGCACTTGATCGGAAGCATTTGATTGCTGCCTTCATTGCATTCCATTTCATTAAAATATCCCATTAGGAGACAATGTCAAGGGCATCTGGGGAGGGTCAAAATCTGCAAAGTGACAGGTGTGTCATTTGATCAAAGCCTCACCTCCTTGGTAGATGTTGACAGCACAACTTCAGTCACAGCACCACACCTGCCATCTTGCTGTTTTTGACCTCCACTGGGAAGCCCCTGAACAATAGGAAACTTTGTTAAATGGCTGTGATTTAATAGCCATTTACCTAGGAACACATCCCAGTGATCCCACTGGGCGTTATTTCTGAACCAAATTCATAAGGTTCCCTGGGATCCACCTGCAACTTCTTTCAAGTTTAGAACTGCCAGTGACTAGATGCAGTTCTTTGCCCACAACTCATGACATTGCTATATTCATTGCGTCTTCTTCTGTTGCTTCTCCCGATCTGGATCAACCATTTTATTCTGCAAGTGTTTATCCGCCAGCCCAGCAGACACTTCATGAATTTTGCAACAGGGATAAAAAACCAGGAACAGCAATTTCTGCCATGGCCCCAGTGCCTCTCACAGTGACATATACTGAATTCACAAATGGAATTCTCATAAATTTATTAGCAACTTTCCAACAATTATCTTGCACTTTGGAGACCCAATACTACCCTAGAGAAGAACTGCTTTGGCTAATCAGTCTCTGGAGCAGAAGCCATGTCAGGCAAAAACAGAGTAACAAAATCAGATGGGGGAATTTAAGGGCACGGAGGCATACTTCAGCTGTCTTCCCACAACATGTTAATCCCTAAACTCAGGTTATCAAAACAATGCTATGTTAAACAAATCCATGGCCTCATTCATCTGCCACGCTAAGTCTAAGAGAATAATTTGGCTACAATATAATATGTTTGGACCTCAGACAAGCATTCCACAAAGGCTTTTGTGATAACCTTGTTAATCAGATGCAAAATATGGGCTAGATAGTACAGTTCTTAGATAGATTAAAAAATGGCTGAATGACCACGCTCAGAGATCCACAGAAATGGCTACTCATTAGCTTGGAGAGAAGTATTAAGCGAATGGATATAAAAAGCAGGCAGGACATTGTCACATCACTGTGACCGCCATCTTGACTTTTTTGACCATACTTTGTGGATACCTCTGATTGAGATTGACTTTTTGTTTAAAGCATTCCATTCCTTTCCTTGCCCATTCCTTTTATTCTTTGGGTTTGCTTCTCTTGTTCTTTTTTGGAAGAAAAAAAATGACTTGTTTTATTGTTTATTTGTCACCTTTTAGGAAAGACTGGGGAATGCTGTTATGTTAGGAATGATCGGGGAACACTATCATTTTAGGAATGACCAAGGAGTGCTGTCAGTTTAGGAATGACTGGGGGATGCCAGTATTTTAGGAATAAACCACCCAGAGTCCCCCTTTTGGGGGGAGATGGGCGGTGATAGAAATTTGAAAAATAAACAAATAAAATAAATAAATAACCAGGGAATGCCATCATTTTAGAAATGAGTGGGGAACGCTATCATTTTAGGAATGACTGGGGAACACTGGAGGGCAGGCGCAAAAATTTGTCATAGTTTCCACTGGCACCTGCCGGTTTTCTTCCTTGGATCTTCCCTTAAGGATAAAAAGTTTGGTGCCCTCTGGGAAAAATAAAAATCAGCAACATGCTCAGAAGGCTCCATGGCGTGAACCTTTTCTCACCTGGCCAGCCTGGGATGGTGGCCTTTGCCCACTTTGGATCGGGCTAGAGTTCTGATTAATCGCTCCCCATTTCTAGCCTTGGTTCTTCTTCCCCCTCCTTTACTGTTTATCCCGACCCCTGTCCTGGTTTCTTCTTGCCATTTTTCTTGAAGGGGGCAGGTTTCCCTTTGTTTCTTTGCTTTGGTATTTTTCATTCTTGCACCTTTTGCTCAAGTCTCAGCCACCAAAGTCTTTCTCTTTCTCTCCTTTTTCGACAGGGAGGTGAGAGTGCAAGGGAATATTAAACCCTGAAAAAGTGAGATGAGTCTTTTTATTAAACACACACGCACAAACACACCAACCCCTGCTATTCCAGGTCTTCCAGTTCATTATGGTAATGGTCTCATCCATTTGGGCAGGCTATCAGGCAGACTCTGAAAAGAAAATCGGAGCTATTTTAAGCGATTATCTGCCATGGCTTCATTTGCCAGGCCCTTCCCAGCTACCCCTTAATGGAAGCGGCTTCCAAGGAGCGGCCTGCATTAACAGCGAGGGTCTTAATTAACGTTCTTGGTGCAGATGGAGGACTGCAGCCAGTTAAAGCTTTAAAAACATTAAAAAGAACCAGCACCTTCCCTGCTTTTAGCCCATCTCCTCAGTTCTCGGGTGGAACGAGTCTTCTTTGACCAGATTTGTCTGCTTTCTGGGTCCACCACAGTGTTCCTTGCTCTGGCTGGCAACAGCTTTCCAAAATTTCGGATTGCAAAAGGCTGTTCATCCGGCCGGCAGCCAGATGTTTTTTGATGCAAGAAGTGATCGCTTTGGAGCCTTCAGCATGCCAAGCCTGTGTTCTACACCACTGTTTCTCAACCCCAGCAGCTTTACGATGTGTGGACTTCAACTCCCAGCATTCCCCAGCCAGCGTGCATGGACTTCAACAGCCAGAATTCCCCAGCCAGCATGGCTGGCTGGGGGATTCTGGGAGTTGAAGTCCACACATCGTAAAGTTGCCAAGGTTGAGAAACACTGAATTAGACATTCATTTGATTCAACAGCGGTACAGCCTTTTATTTATTTGTTTTATGCATATGCAATTGAGGAAACAATTTTTTAACTTACAAAAAAAATAAAAGTAAATTAGAAAAGAGACAACCTCAGACAAATTAACAATGCAAACTAAGAAAGAACAGAAGGAAGAAAAAAAAACTACCTTACATTTTATAGTTACCAATGGTCACTGGGTTACTGATGAATACACTATTATAATATGTACAGTATAAGATGTTATCGTAAAATGTCGCAAAATCTCTGCCATAGTAACCTATATTGCTGCATCCTTTGATTAGCAGAAAACATTGCCTTTTCCAAAACAGATAAATCACACATTTCTGTCAACCATTCCTTGACATCTGGAATCCTGCAAGTTCCAATTTCTCAACGTGAGCTTTTGGTCAAATCATACATTCTTACTCTGTTTAATTTATTTAGTCCCTCCTTGCGGGGGGGCGGGGCGAGGAGGTGGGCGGTGATAGGAATTTTATAAATAAATAAATAAATTTTATAAAATAACTAAAGCAAACTAAACTAAATAAATAGATAAATAAACTCCGCTAAAAAATTCAAAAGAATAAATTGCTTGAATTACTCGTATTTATTTCTTGATCTTGTTTTCTTCGGCTCCGTTAATTTGTTCTGTATCATTTTCACAATCACCGCTCCTATCAAGCAATAGTGCAATAGGGTTCCTTGTATCACGCAGTAGTGCAGTGGCAGGCATTGGATTAGTTTCTGGTGGCTGGGATTAATTTCTATTTACCACAGATGTTTGGAACGACTGTTGAAGCTTCTGCGGGCTGTTCTGTAAACTGCTGGGTCTGTGTCGTAATGGAGCCAAGCGAAATAAGACCGACAAATAAATCAATAGAACTTGATGCAGCAGGTTACAAGTAGAATAAAACACAACCACAACAACAATGGACGGGTGCATATTGAGTAAGGCCACTGCAAGCCTGGACTTGGCTCCTGGGGAACCCTCGCGGGGAGTCTTCAAAATCCCAGCACTAAAAATCCCAGTTTTTCCAAGCCAGCTGACAATTAAAAAAAACAACCCAATTAAAACCCCCCCAACAGAGCCCAGGTCCACACCAGGAACTACAGCAGAAGTTGACCATCGGTGAATTTGATTACAGCTCTTCAGCTGCTGCATCTCCGGTTTGTGCTTTTCGACAGCCCCTGCGCATCTCTCAGGAAGGAGAGTCCTGGGCTCCTAATCGGAGTCAGCCCGGCGAGGGCACGGACGGCAAGGAGGCCTCTGCCTCGGGGGACGTGGGTGCACAATCAGCTGAGCCTGAGAGGCTGCCTCAGCCCAGCCGGGGCTAATCAGCCTGGCCGTTGGGAAACGAGAAACTTTTCTGCGTCCGGCTGAGTTCATTATGGAGAACCAGGGGCATGAAGAGAGAGGGGGGAACAGTCATCAAGTTGCCAAGAGAGACTGAAAGGGTTTGGCTTGGTTTTGTTGAGAAAAATCGCTCACCGGATGTCAGCCTTACCAGGCAGACCAGACGGGAAACACGACCAGATGAGCTAATTCTACTTTACTGCAAGGCTACGTTGACAGAATCTTGCAAGTCTGAAAGTACAACTCTCCTGCCCTCTCTTTTAACAGCCCGAGAAACTAGGGAGGGCCCCTTCTGAGCCTCTTTCTCCCCCCATTATGCAGCTGCAGGCTAAGCCTCTTATCTGACTGTTCCATCTCTCCGCCCCGTCTCCCAAGGTCTTCCCACACACCATTATCTCACCCTCCCCTTCAGATTCATCCCCCCTGTCTCCTTTACAGCCCAAGAAACTAGGGAGGGTCCCTTCTGAGCCTCTTGCCCCTCCCCTTCCCATTATGCAGTTGCGGGCTATGCCCTCCCTTATCTGACTGTTCCTTTGGCAGCGTCTCTTCGCCCCGTCTCCCAAGGTGTTTCCAACATACCATTACATCGGATGCCCATTACATCGGATGCCCTGAGTGGCTCCTCAACATTCTTGTGAGGAGCCACTCAGGACCCCAGGAGGGATAGATTTTGCTTTCAGACGTCCCTTTATGTGACTGCACTCCCATAAGTGTCACAACAAGGGGAAACCACCTTCTTCACCTCCCTTGATGCCCTGTTGTGATGCTCCAGTTGGTGCTCAGGGGCATTGTAGGAAATTCCCAGTACTTAATTCACAATACAGGTAGTCCTCAGTTAACGATGGCAATTGGGAGCGGAATTTTCCAGTGCTAAGCTAAGCAATGCAGTTGTAAAGCATGACACCATGTGACCACATTGCTTAGTGACGGCAGTCGCAGCACATTCCAGTTGCCGTTGTTAAGTGAATCCCACACCAACATTACGCAAGGTTGTCACCTTGCCCAGAGTCGTTGAAATACGAGATGGGCAGTAAAGAAATATGATAGATAGATAGATAGATAGATAGATAGATAGATAGATAGATAGATAGATAGATAAATAACATTTGCATGCTGCTGCTGGCTTCCCCATTGACTTGCTTGTTGGAAGCCAGCAAAGAAGGTCACAAATGGCAACCATGTGACTGCAGGATGCTGTGACAGCCAGAACTGGGGAATTCTGGGAGTTGAAGTCCACCCATCTTCAAGGTGCCATGGCTGAACAACACTGCTTTATAGTTTAGCTGTTTTATCATTTTTAATATGTGGATTTTTAGAGGGACTGTACCAATATTGGTGGTGGTATTATTATTGTTAATAATAATAATAATAATAATTTTAAATGGCTTCCTATCATTGAGGTTGAGGATTTCAAAGCAATTCCTGATGTTCTCCTTGAGAATGGTTTGTTAACTTGCATTTTTTTAAAAAAGAAACTTTGGTTAGAAACTGTATTCTAAGTATTGATAAATAAACGGTATTTCTGAAGTTTTATCTTTTTGCCTCAGTTTAATTTTTCTGGGTGTAGAAAGATAGATTTTGATGTCTACGTGCGTCCTGACCTCTGCTGGCGAATTTTCCAATCTGAAGTGAACACTGAATCTAGGACTTGCCTTGAAGGGAAAATCCAAGGCAAACATTAGTATACTGCATTTTTATCTGGGCACCTTCAAAGAAAACATCGGGAAGGCATCGCTCTTTCACCTTTGGGGGATTAACCTCACAACAACCCAGTGAGGTAGGACAAGACAGGAAAGGATGCCCTGTCCAGTTGTGCATTGTAACAAAACATGCCCTGTGATGTCACAACTTAAACCCCACTCTTTCTGTACTTGATTGCAAGGTTGCAACACAAGGACGAAAAGTAGAGCTTGTGTTAGAAAGTCGCAGTGCACGTTTCATCCTGGTTAGGAACAGAAGGTCTATGATGAAAAGACCCTTGAAGCTGGTTCAGGCCGTCATCTAACCCCTCTGTGTCTCCTGGTGCCCAAGCAGGAGGATTTGGGAAGGTCACAAGTGTAGTTGAAAATTCATGGACAGCCAAGTAAACAAACCAATGAGCATATACTTGTGAGTGCACGTGTGTGTCCTGGAAGCCAAATTAAAAAGGAAGAAAAAGCAAGTGAGGCCAGGACCAATATGTATGTTGCATTAGTAACCATTATATTAATTGCCTATAAAATAAGGTACCTCATTTACAAAATTAATGAATCCTGCATCTGGACATACCCAACCGTTCTCTTTCATGTACAGAAACCACTGACACACACACACACAGATTCACATACGGAGACAGACTTACACATAGACAACATTTCCCCTGCAGAAGAGGGGTGGGGGAAACAGAATAGGAGGACGTCATAACCCCAGATGCGAGGAAGGCAGAGGTCTGCATGGGGAACAAAACTGGATGGGAAGGAAGGGGAAGAGAGAAAGGAAGAAGAGGAACAGAAGTCTGTGTTGAGCTGCGCGGATTAAAGTCACCAGGCAATCAAGTCGTCCCAAACAGCACTCTTCCTCAAGGGAATTCCAGCTGGGCAGCCATTTGTGCTTCTTACTCATTCCCTAAGGCCTGCTAGGGCTGACTCTAGGGGTCAAGACTAGAAGTATTTATTTCTTAGGGAATTTGTCCCCCCACCCACTTTAAAACCATCCAGACTGGGGACTGTCACATCCGGCTGCAGCGCATTACAGTTTGTGTTGTGGAACGGCATATTCCCTTTTCCCAGTATGTGGTCTCCCCGTGCTGCGTTTGAGTGGATGATGAATTTAGGAGAAAGGGAGATGTTTCTACACCCACCGGCCCCTTCCCGGGACATGAAGAAAGGGAGAAACAATCAAGTTAGGAAAATCGTGGCTGCAGGAAGACCTATGGCAACAGGAGCTTAGGTAAAAGCAAATAAAAGATTGTCTTTATTAAGGGTGTTAGATTACGGTGAGAAAGATTCGGCCTACTCATCTCTTTATGCTTTAGGGATGGCATGGAGCTTTCTCCATTAGAGAAGGTGGGGAGAAATGAAAGAAGGGGAGACTGGAAGAGATGACAGCCCTGAGAACATCAACTCGCCAACAGGAAGTGAAATATGCAGAGATATGGAAATTAAGTGTTCCTAAGCAGGGAGAAAAAGTAAAAAATCCTCCCACTGCTAACTCAGCGCATCAGTTGCACGCTGTGGCCAAGAAGAACTAAGTTGTTCTGTGTTATTTATGGACTGAAATCAACAATGGAGAAAAAAACATTTTAAACAGGCTGATTATGTGCCATCAAGTTGTTAGTGACCAATATCCTTCTCCAGGATGATCTGTCCTCAGTCTGGTCCTTCTGGTCTCCCAAGGGTGCGTCCATTGCAGCTGTAGATCAAGTCCATCCACCATGCTGCTTTTCATCCTCTTCTCCTTCCTTCCACCCTTCCCAACATTATGAACTTCTCTGGGGATTGTATCATCTGCCTAGATAGAAATTGATTGATTGATTGATTGATTGATCAATGTGTGCCATCAAGTTGGTGTTGACTGTTAGCAACCACATAGATATTGTCCATGACCATCTGTCCCCAAATTGGTCCTTCAGGTCTCCCAAGGGAGCTCCCATTGCCCCTGTAACTGAGTCCCTTCCCCTCGCTGCTGGTCGTCCTCGTCTTCTCTTTCTTTCCACCTTTCCCAGCTTCAGAGCCTCCTCCAGAGAGCCGGGTCTGTGCACCATGGGTCCGAAGTGGGATCATTTGAGCCTGGTCATTGGTGCCTCGAGTGCAACCTCTGGGCTGATTCGTTTGATGAGCCATCGATTTCTTTTCTTGGCCATCCACGGTGTCCTCAGGGGTCTTCTCCAACCCCAAAGTCCAGAAGCGTCAATACCCTTCCTATCCTGCTTCTTTGAAGTCCATCTTTCACCCCCGTAGAGGGTCACTGGGAATGCTGTTGCTTGCACAATTCTGATCTTTGTCTGAGTAGACCAGCGTTCCTCAACCTTGGCCACTTTAAGATCTGTGGACTCCCAGAATTCCCCAGCCAGCTATGCTTCTGGGAGTTGAAGTCCACAGATCTTAAAGTGGCCAAGGTTGAGGAACGCTGGAGTAGACGCTGCAAGACACAGGAATCTTTTCCAAGGCCTTCATGGCTGCTCTACCAAGTGCAAGTCCGCAGCGCATTTCTCGACTGCGGGATCTTTTACTCCCAACAGGCAGAGGCTCTCCACCTCCACTGTCAGTGCTCAGGCCGGTGGGCCTGCCTGTGGCCACTCCTTTGGTCTTCTTCCTCTTTAACCCCTTCAAAAAGGGCCATGCTTTGAGGCCACCCTCGTTCCATTCCACCCAGCGGCACCCACAGCACAGACACCGGCGCTCCCGGAAACACCCCTGCTGAGCCTAGTCCAGGGCAGGGCTCAATCAGGAGTTCGTGAGCTGCCAGAGATGCCCCGGGAGAAGGGCCGGAAGGCGGCAGGAGCGCACAGGGGCAGGGGGGAAACGCGGTTTGCAGAAGCGAAGCGCCCAAAACATTTAACATGGAAGCGAAAGAGGAGCGGCGGTAGCAGGCGGGTTTCCGTGGTGTAGCGGTTATCACGTTCGCCTCACACGCGAAAGGTCCCCGGTTCAATCCCGGGCGGAAACAGCCCGTTGCAGCTTCTTTTTCGCGTTCCAGCCGCGGTGCAAAATTGCACGGCGTTGCGAGTTGCAGCCCGCCCGCGCGCCCGCGCCGCTTTGTAGCGCCCGGCTGCCCTGAACTTCGCCCTGTGCGTGGGGCCAGGCAGGCTCGGAGATGGGGCCCCCTAGCCCCCGACACGGGGGATCTCGTGGGCATGCGGCCGCGGGAGGGAAATCGCCTCGGCGCCGCCCCGGTTGTGCAGGTGCGAGGCGAGGGACGGTAGGACGGGGAGCGGGGTGCAGGGGATGCAGCGCCTGCAGAGGGGAAATAATGGGATTAAAAGGGCACGTAGATGAGGCGCCCGCGGCAATTCGGGGACGCGTCTTCACGGGACGGAAAGCGAAGTCGGCGCGCGTCTCCGGAGGAAAAGAGTCTGCGTTGGCCGGGAATCGAACCCGGGTCAACTGCTTGGAAGGCAGCTATGCTAACCACTATACCACCAACGCCGCGCCTGTTTGCCTGCCTTGTTCTGCTCCTATTGAAACCCCCACTTAACGCAGGACATACCACTTCACAACCAGGTCGGGAACATTTTTTCTCCCTTTAACCGCCGCTCACCTGAAAGGCGGCAAGATGCTCCGCGGGGAACGAGAGAGAAACGGCTGTCTGAGCGGGTTGATCCGTTTTCCTTTCCTGGGAGGCGAAATCTCCCACCCACCCCTTTTCGGAAAATGGTTCCTTCCGCCTCAGGTGCCAGGCTCCTCCCCACGGGTACCTTGGCAACGCCGGCTCGCTACCATGGCAACGTCGACCAACGCCGCCGTTCCCCTCCTTCGGGGAATCGTTCGTTCCAAACCACACTATAGACTTTTGTTTTATTTTCGTTTTACACAAAACTTCAATGTCCTATATAGGTTTCCCGTTTGTAATAGTTCTAGTACAGCAGATATGGAGCATTAAAAGACAAAAACAGACGAAAACACATTACATAACTCGAGTTCCTGTTTTTATTTCCTCGCACTGTTCTTTTTTTCCAACACTTTTCCCTCAACCACACTACTTCTCCCCAATTTTCACCGAATGGTTCCTTCCAAGGACCCTCCAAGGCCCTCTTCACATTCTCAGTAAAACGGCCCTCCCTGAAGCTCCAAACGGGGATTCCCGCGCCTTTTGTTAAATCTCGCGAGATGCCGGCGCCGAGTTTCAACCTCCTCTCCTTTCGCGAGAACGGCAGGAACCCCTCCCCTCAGCCCACCCATCCTTCTCGCGAGATGATGACCTCCCAAGGTGGCTGAGGCCACTTCCGCTTCCGGGCGAAAGGTCGCGGTGGGAGGCTCGGAGAGGCCGGTGGTTTCCCTTCCCCCCTCCCCCGTTTCCGGGAGCTCCTGCGTCCACAGGAAGGGAGATGGAGCGGGAGTGAAACCGCCGCGGGACCTCCCGACCCCTCCCTCCCCCCTTTCCCCACAGCGGAGAAGCCTCGGCCTGGGGGAGGCCGGCAAGCCACGTAGTGAGTGCGGGGCTGGCGGGAGGGGGGCTGCCAGGGAAGGAAGGCCCCGCCCTTGGGGGGCTGCGTGGGGATAGGAATCCCCTGGCCACGCCCTGAGGGAGCGGGGGGGGGGGCTGCCCGGCCACGCCCCATGAGCTGGCCGCCCTTGCGGAGCGCGAGGGGCTCCCAACGGCCAATCCTCCGAGAGCGCCGGCCGCGCCTCAGCCCGCGCGCGGTGGGCGGGGCGTCTGGCCACGCCCTTCGCGAGAGGGAGAGGCCACGCCATCTTGCGGCCGCCCTCCAGGGAGGGTGGCCACGCCCCTCGGACCCTGGACTCACGTGATGCGGGCGCCGGGGCTCGAGGCCGGGGAGCGCCTGGGAGCCTTGGCGGCGGCCGAGGGCGCGATGGGCGGCTGCGGAGCTGGCCTGGGACTGCCCTCGCCGCGCCTGGACTGAAGCTGCAGCCTGGGGAAGGGTAGCGTGTGACTCGGGCGACCCTTGCTTCTCCTGCTGGGTCTCGAGCGGCGTTTCTCCCCCTTGGCGGCTTTCAGAGGGGTGGACTCCAACTCCCAGAGCTCCCCGGCCAGACGTGCTGGCCGGGGAATTCTGGGAGTTGAAGTCCACCCCTCTGAAAGCCGCCAAGGGGGAGAAACACTGCTCCGGGTGCTCACTTGCAGCTGTCAGGAACTGAAGCTCCTTTGCTTACTGAAAGTTGGCTTGCCCCTCTGCTTTACTGGCTGGGTTTCCACAAGATGCACATAAAGCTGGGTGGGTGGGGGAAGGTTGTGGTCTGGTATGTGGTAGAAACCTGGCTGTGATCTTCGTATGTTGAATGAAGAGACTTTCTGTAGCTCAGGGTTGAACTGTGGAGTTCTTGGTGCTCCCGAGCTTGATGGTTTGCTTGCAGATGTTTCATCACCCAGCTAGGTACTGTCATCACCAACCACCCAGAACTTCACAGCCGTATGAATCAGGCTGCTGTCATGTGAAGCAGCAATACAGTAGTTTATTTTTAGGATCATCTCTTGTCATGCAAATAGAGCGGTTATGTTGCATTAACCTGGGTTTAACATGGGGTGTGAATCCAGGCCACAGGGTGAGTTTGGTGAATTGGGGCGGGAGTTGGTTCTGCAGTGTTGGAAGAGATCCTTGATTGCAGTAGGCCTTGTATGGCTAAATTTGAATTAAACTTGGTACAAAAGCAGGAATGGAGAAGGACAGGCCAAGCGTTGCTTTGATAGATGGATGCTGTTGTAATAGATCTGGGGTTCCTGATTCATGTCGGTTATGAAGTTATAAGCTTTGCCCCTCCCTGCAATGTTGCAGCCTCAATGTGCAGCTTGGGATGAGATTCTCTTGCCTCTTTTTTTATTTAGGAGCTGGATGATTATGGGAGGTGGCACTTTTGTTCTATCCCAATTAAATTAGAAAACGTCAGATCTTCTCAAGCATTTCCGAATGGTTGTCTCCCCCTTGAAGAAGAATCTACGGACTGTTCAGTTTCATTCTTATGATTGCTAGCGGAGTCCACAGTTAACACGCAGAGACTCTCCAGTCCAGTCCTTAGTGCTGCCCTGTAATGGTGGGGGGAGCGGGGGGAATACTGGCTGAAATTCTGGAAAGCTGTTGCATACTAATGTAATCTGGGATCCTTTATGGGCCAAGGGCTGTCTTTCAGGATATGCTGGGGTGGGACAGAACCCCAACCTAAAATTGATTTAAATTAATTGCTTGCAATGTATGGGATTACTTGCCAGGTATATAGTATTTTTCTTTTAGTATTGCATTAAAAATTACAGGGGGGGGTGGATATTACCTAAGGCTTTGGGGGGTATTAGTTGGTCTCTCCTAAGGTGGGTTATGTATAGGAGCTTCCAGCAGAAAGAAAGTTTCCAATGTTCCCTGGCTAAGGCATTCTGCTGTGCCAGAGAGCTATTTTCACTTAGCTTTTGTGGGTGAAGTAAAATGCCTTTTAGCTAAACCGTTTAAGCAGTCGCCTCCCTTATACTCTGTTTTTCTCTTCCCTGATCTAGTTTCTTACCCTGTCTAAGGCTCGCTTAGCAGTTGATGCAGAAAATAAAGAGGGCTCGGCTGGAAAACGAAAGCGCAGGAAGTTGGAGAAGGTAACTTTCATAAGTGGTGCGTTTGCCTTTAATGAAGCGGGGATTGTCCATTCATGCAATGCCAGAACAGGCAGCTACACCTTACAGCGCTTGTTAAAGGTTGCTTGTCATAATATTTACTTCTGGTCTTGGATGGGAAAAGACAGCGCTTTGCTCTCAAATTAGACAGCTCACTAAATATTTGTGCAGGTAATTTTGTAGCCCTGGTGTTTTGAGAATGGGTCCTCTCTCTCCCGCTGCTTTTTGTTTGTTTGTTTGTTTGTTTGACTTCCAGAATTTTCAGGGTTTATTTTACCAGTGGTGGGGAAAGCGCATCAAAGATTTAGACCAGAGGTTAGCAATGCTAACAGTTACTCGTGCCCTGGTCACCTCCAGAGTGGATTCCTGTAATGCGTGCTACATGGGGGTGCCCTCAAAGAGCATCCGGAGGCTTCAACTGGTGCAGAGTGCGGCTGCACAGGTAGTTCGGTGTGCCCCTAGGAAGTCGCACATTATGCCTCTGCTCCACAAGCAGCATTGGCTACCAGTTTGCTTTTGGGTACAATTCAAGGTGCTGGTTTTGGCCTTTAAAGCCCCTACATGGCATGGGGCTGGGGTATGTGAGGGACGGCCTCTCCCCGATTACATCTACCCATCCCATCAGGTCCAGCAGGAGGGGTGTGTTGCGAGTCTCATCTGCTAAAGGCTTCCATCTGACGGGACCCAGGAGACAGGCCTTTCCTGCTGGAGCCCTCCCCCCCAGTGTCATTCCCCCCAAGGTGAGGTTAGCCCCATTGCTGCTAGCCGTCCGGGAGGCCTTTAAAACATATTCTTTTCAACAGCCTTGGGGATCCCATAGGGAACCTGCAACATGGCTGCATTGTACTTAGGATGGCGTTATTCTCCCACAATCTTGGCGCATGATCCAGCGGCAGTGGGTCTTTGGTCTTTCAGCTGTAGAATGTCCAAATAAAGGTCAGATTTATTAACCTTCTACTCCATTCCTTTAGGGTATTAGTTTTCCTCATGGCAGATACTCTCCAATTGGTATTCCATATAACGGCTGTGTACACACCACAGGCTTGATCTGGCTGCTGATTTAACCCTCTTTCTAGACTTGCCCAGCTCATTGGGCCAGAATGGGCTAAGCTACAAAAAACAAACTAAGGTTAAAACTAAGCACACTTGGCTTCTTGTGCGAATGTCGCTGGTGGGTTCCTCATCACCAACTCAGAAGGAAAATGTTTAGATTTCACAGGAATACTTGCTTTTTTTCTCTGCAGAAGGATGAGATTGCACATGATCCTACCATCCTACACCAAATCCCATCTCCAGAGCCAGTTTGAGGTCGTGGTGAGGGTGCTCAAACCCTCCTAGAAACCAGGAGGCGGCGAGTTCTAGGCCTCCCGTAGGCATAAAAGCTGGATGACTTGGGGTCAGTCCCTCTGTCTCAGCCTAACCCACCTCACAGGATTGTTGTTGTGGGGAAAATAGGAGTATTAGGTGTGTTTGCTGCCCGAAGTTGACCAAAACACATATATGAAAAAATAATAGTTATGCCTCTTATCTAGCCCTTCCTTCACTTGGGTCTCAGCCCAAGACAAAAACAGATGCTGATTTCCTCTTATTGTGGGTAGGATGTTCCTCTTTTAATTCAGTTCCATCATACGGATAGTGCTCAACTTACGACCACAATTGGGACCAGAATTTCTGTCGCTAAGCAATGCGGTCATAAAGCATGATGTCACGTGACCACATCGCTTAGCGACAGCAATCCCGGCACTTCCTATTGCCATTGTTAGCCGAATTCCAGCGGTTGTTAGCTGAGGATCCACCCCAATCCAAGCCATTCTGGGCTTGGTTCCTCCCAGCCCTGAGCCTCAGTAAGGTAAGGGACTGCCTCCCTTCAACTCCCCCTGCCTGCCTGGCCCCCCCATCTCTACCCTTTTAGACACCCTGCGCCCTGCCTTGTGGGGCGGCAGGCAGCCCAGAACCGCATGGCTCTGGGGCTGCTTGCCACGCTGCAGCTCAGGGGCTTCATGGCCCAGCCCAGCCACAGTCCCCCTTGCCACCCTGTGCTCCGCTGCCCCAGCTGACCTTCACCATCTTCCTCCTCCTGCTGCTGATGAGGTGTGCACAGCCTGGCCCTTCAGGAGGCAGCTGCTGGCCACGTGAGGCCATCTTCCCCAGGTCTTGTGAGGAAACCGCCGCGTGCAGCCTTGGGAAGGAAGCCGCATGCAGCCGGAAGCTGTCTTGCAAAGGGCCAGGCCGGTCATGTTTGGCCAGCGGGAGCAAGAAGACGGCGAAGGTCGGCTGGGGCGGCAGGGGCCACGGAGTGCAAGGGGTCCGAAGAGCATAGATGGGGGAGATAAGGGGGTGGGGGGAGTCAAAGTGTCCCTGTGGTCCTAAGTGCGGGCTGGCTGTCAAACACCCAGATTTTGATCACATGACCATGGGGGCGCTGCAAAGGCAGTAACCTCAGGGACCAGTCGTAAGTCCCTTCATTCAGTGCTGCTGTAATTTCGAACAGTCGCTGAACAAAGGGTTGTAAGTCGAGGACTGCCTGTAGTTGGGTGGTTCTTGCATCCCTTGGCATGTGAGTGCACAAATAATGGAAACACCCCCCCCCCTTATTTTCCTTTTCTTTGGCCTTGAGACAGAGACATACACTGTGGTCTTTGAACATAGACACGCCTGGCCTTGAAGACAGTGTCAGGGATCAGCTGAGAGGGGGCAGAAGGCTGCATCAGAATTTGTTCGGCTTTTTCACAACAGAGAGATTTGGCAAATCAGAGACCGGTTTAGCTCGGTGGCTTGGGAGGACGACTAAAGAACATTACCTGCCTGTTGCTTATACGAAAGCTTGAGATTTTGCTTTCCTTCTTCCAAGCGGTATGCACAGATGTTTGGTGTCTTCTCACCACTTTGATCCTTGCTGGGCGACTTGTACAGCTTTTCTTACCCAAATTGGAAAGTGCCTTTTCTGTCTTTTGTATGTCCCCCAGTATTGTTCTGGATGTTCTGGAAAAGTCAGGGTTTGGGGGCTTGGCTCTGGGGACCACCCCAGACCTGTCTCCACTCTGAGTGGTTCTGCCAAGCGCATCCTCTTTCTTCAGGCTACTGCCTTCAGGTAGCCTAGCTGCAGGTTCGGCCACCTGATGTGAGATGGCCATGCTGACAAAGGGTGATGTGTGAGCTACAGCCCCATGATGTGGGGATGTGTGACTGGTGTGCAGTGTGGCTGATAGTAGATAAGCATGCCTTGGTTTGTAGCTTCAGCATCCTGTTGTCCCATTTCAGCAATCAGCATGAGTGGGGTCTGCAAAAACGGTTGCACTGTGGATTGTGGCATGCTTCTGTTTGGGACTGGTGGCATTTACGGTGGTGGAAAGCACCGTATTTTCTCAAGCCTTTCTATTTTAGCATTTGGTATTTTAAATGTAAGGTGTACTTACATCTGTGCAGCACAAGACTTGCATTTCCCCACAGCAGAAAGTACCTTTAAGGCTTTAGCTTTGTTGAGTAGTGTTTTTTTTAATATCTTTAGGCTGCCATTGTTTTCATCATAGTTAATTTTTCATGTTTTCTTCTTAGTTTTATGTGGTTACTAACTGGGTAAAGTAGTTAGTAGTGGGTAATAAAATGCAAACTTCGTCAATAAATAAATAAATAGCAGGAGCACTTGTCACCTGAAGGAGTGATTTGAAGTCTCTCCTTAGGGATCTGTTTTGATTTTTTAGGGCTGGTCTTGCAGAACTGTGGGTTTTTTCAGTTGTGCAGTTGATGATGGGAATATCTGTTCCCATAGAACTCTGCAATCGGGGATGATACAGTTTAGCTGTATTGGGGAGTGGGGGGTAGGCTGCCTCAGTAAAATGGTCAGCTGTTCCCTGGACTGCTTCACAGAGTAAGGAGGGATTAACAGGTTGGAAGATTCCTTGATGTGAAAAATAAGCAAGTAAGAAAAGCAGTAATGAATGCTATTTTGGTTCCTTATATGCCGGTTGTCCACCTGGAGGTCTTTGAGGAATCAAATGAAGGAATGTGACTGGTGTGAGTGGTGCAGCCTAAAAATAGGTTGATGATCCTAGTGGGCTCAAAAGTCAAAAAGGGCTGGTTGCATCAGCGCTCTTTCATCTACGCTTACCTTTGCTTGGAGTCCTGGGCTCATTCTGAACCTCTGGCTTGCCATCTTACCATCTTCAGCAGCCACACTGTGTTATTAAAATGCACAAGTAGCTGTGAGTGCAAGAGAGTTTGGAGTGGCCCTCCTGCCTTACTGGGGCCTTGGAGGCCCATGTCTCCTCCCACCTGTGAAGATGCCATAATATGCTTCATTTTCAAAAGCAGGTGCTAAAATGTCAAGGTGGAGGATCTGCCAGTTTTATTTGAGATTCCAGGTTCAGTCTGGGGCATTTCCACTTGGTGGGGTTCTCCTCCCCCAGAGTTAGGGGTAGTGCCAGCCCTCTTTGTCTTCTGAGAATCTTCTGAAGAAGTCCTCTTTCACTGTGCCTCTGGAAGCCACGAAAGGGTAGGCTTTTAATGCATGTATTTATTTTGTTAGCTGGGTTAATGTTATTTCAGTGTTCACCATCCGAAGTCCACTGGGACTGGAGCGGATTAAAAATGCTGTTAAATACATGCCCGGTTAGGACTGAGAAACACTCTTGTCTAGAACCCAGTAGAGCTGCGAGAACAGGCAGTGCTGAGCAGTGTGGCTCAGCGAGAGCCAGCTTGGTACAAGGAAGCTTCCATTAATTGTTCAGTTCAATGATCCGGTGGGGCTGAGCCCTTTTTTGCACCCAGATTTGCACCCTGCCTTTGTATAATCCAGTGTCTCTCAACCTCGGCAACATTAAGATGTGTGGACGTCAACTCCCAGAGTTGTGCTGAATTGTTGGGTTCTTCCTTGTATTGCCAGTCTGGTGCAGTCCAGGAGAAGCAGCACCATTCTACCCAAGCTCCAGAAAAGGCTGATTCTTCTGTCCCTCTCCTGTCCTTCCTGCCCTCTCTGTGTTTTCCCCTCTTTTCCTCCTAGCTCCTTGACCAGTTCTGGGGGAAGGCTGAAGATGACGGCGGTTGATGCTCTCGCAGATAGCACCGAAGCGGTAGAGATGGAAGACGCGGCCACGTCCCAGTTCCAGGTGGAGAAGCACTCGTGGGAGGGGTTGCGTGACATCATTCACGGCAGCCGGAAGTATACGGGGATGATTGTGAATAAGGCACCCCATGACTTCCAGTTTGTCCGTAAAACGGAAGAGTCGAGCCCTCACTCCCACCGGCTATATTACCTAGGTATGACCTTACTTTGGGTTGCAGCTTTTTGAAGGTAACCAAAAAGGTGTTAGAATTACTAACCAGCTTTGACCAGAAATAGGGAGGAGAGTCAACTTCTTACCTTACATTTTCCTCCTCTTCCTTCCCTCTGCTCATCATTACTTTCACTGTTACAGGTAGTCCTCACTTAACAGCCACAATAAGGACCAGAAAACTGGTTGTTAAGCGGTGTGATCATTAAGCCAGTCACCATGTAACTGGATCTGATTTTATAACCATTTTTATGATGGTTGTTAAGCGAATCACCATGGTCATTAAGTGTATCACAGGTCATTGAGAGAATCCAGCTTCCCCAATGGACGTTTATTGCCGGGAATTGGCAAAAAAGATTGCAAAACATGATCACATGACCACAGGACGCTGCAACTGGTGGTAAATGTGGGCCAGCTACCAAGTGCCCGAATTGCGATCACGTGACTGCAGGTGTGACGTTTTGTGACCGTCACAGGCGTGAGTACAGGTCATAAAGCACTTCTTCTGAGGCTGTCGTAACTTCGGACCGTCGTTAAAGGAACGGTCATTAAATGAGGACTAGCTGCATGTGCATTGCTTACATGCGGCTCTTCTCCTGTTTCAGAAACCATCCAAAGCTTTAAGACCGTGCTGATAGCCTGTTAAGCTGCCAGCTACAAACCCCTTGTTTGTTAGTTTTCAGCATGTAAATTAGATGCCTACACTTGGAAATTTGAAGTCTCTCGTCAGCAGACTGCGAATGTTGATTGTGTGTTGAAGGTATATCTTGCCAGCGTTTAAGAACATAGCAGTCTGGCATTCTGTTTCTCATGCTGTAATAGACAGCAAGGTATCTATGATATTTATTTATCATATTTTTAACACCGCCCATCTCCCCCACATGGATATGCAATTCAGTGCACTAAGAGCGAGTGTGATCTTAGTCAAAAGGCTGGGAAACTCACCCTCACTGCAAAGCACGATGCCTGTTTTGCCGTGACCTGAGGGGTGTTGCTGCTGATACTGACGACCATCTAATGCGATGTTTCCCTGCCTCAGCAACTTTAAGATGTGAGGACTTCAACTCCCAAAATTCCCCAGCCAGCATTAGATCTAACGGATCTAATGGATACAGAGCTGGCTTCAAAACTGTACTCAAGGAACGCTCCACAGTTCCTTATTACACTGGCGTGGGGTTTGTGAGCCGGTGCGGCGAGGTTCAGTCCTGGATCCTATACAGTAAGTGGAAAGAACGCACATCACGTTTGCCGATGATACAAAATGGGGCGGAATAGTTAATACCCTGGAAGGCGGAAATAAAATTCAAAACAATCAAGTGTGCAGTTACAGGATGGCTTGGCCGTAGCACTTGTAAAAAAAGAAATTGCAGGGGCTACTGTTTGAGAAAGGGTTGTTTTATTTATTTTTATTTATCCAATTTGTCCCTGCCCATCTCCTCCCATTGGGGGACTCTGGGTGGTTTACAATAATCAGTTAAAACAACAATCATACGATGAATAAAATATACAGTATAAAATTACAGTAATAAATAATATGAATAAGAGTAAAAAATAAATAAGTCCAAGTGGCAGGAGAATCTAAAGCAGTCCAAGTGTGGGAGGAGTGGTCTATAGCAGCCATCCCCATGTAGATCTATTCCCCACTCCACCCCAGCGAGGCGGCAGAGCCAGGTCTTCAGACTCCTCTGAAAGGCCAGGAGCGATGGGGCCAATCTCACCTCCGGGGGCAGCATGTTCCACAGGGCGGGCACCACTGCAGAGAAGGCCCGCTTCCTGGACCCCGCCAGATGAAATTCTCTTATTGAGAATGATAGACATCATTGGTTAATCAAAGGAACTATGAGCATGTCGATCCTGCCATATCCGAATGTTGGCAGTTTTATCCTTTGTCCAAAAAGGAAGTGAGAGAAGAACCACCACGGAGAAGGCCCGGTTCCCACAAATAACCCTTCCCACCCATGTTTTTTTTCTTGTGCAGCTGCTCCTCAGGGCAGAGCAAAAACCTCATAGAACAGCCATGTTGCTTTTGCCAGACTTGCAAAACCGAAATGGAAAAGACTGCAGAAATAATTTAATTTGCATTCCAAATCTGCTGTTTGATTTTGCTAAATAAGGGGATCAGTATCTAAAAAAAAATGGCTGAGGAGTTTGTTTTAATTGCAAGAATAGCCTAACAAGGAAAAGGGGTACAGTTCGTGCCTACCTTATTTTTAGGCAGGGCTTGTTAATATTTAGAATTATCCACTTAACAAAAACAACTTACACGTTGTGTCCCTACTTGGTCAACAGAATTTAAAAAAACAATACGGGGTTTAAACATGTTGTAAGGAAGATTATGAAGAGCCCAGAAGTGGCTTGCTTCTGATCCATGAGTTTAAATAAAAGGCTTCTTTCTGTCTGTCTAACCTTCCTCGATAGGAATGCCGTACGGAAGCAGGGAGAATTCTCTCCTGTACTCAGAGATTCCCAAAAAGGTACGGAAAGAAGCCCTACTGCTCTTGTCATGGAAACAAATGCTGGATCATTTCCAGGTGAGCATGTCTGGGAGCGCAGCACTGTGGTGCTTCAGCCAAATCAGGAATTAGATACAGGTAGTCCTCACTTAATGACCACAATTGGGATCGGCAGCTCCATTGCTAAGTGATGTGGTCATTAAGCAAGACATCACGTGACCACGACAGACTTACAACGTCACTTTTTCCCCTGGTCATTAAGCGAGACATCACGTGACTGCGACTTGCGATTTCACTGCCGGCTTCTCCGTTGACTGCCGGTCGGAAGCTGGCAGTGAAGTGCGCAAATGGCAATCATGTGACCGCAGGACACTGCAACAGTTGTAAATGCCCACCTGAATCACACAATCACATGACCCCAGGGACGCTGGAATGGTTGTTAAGTGTGAGGATCAGTCGTAAAGTTACTTTTCAAGCGCCGTCGTAACTTTGAACAGTCACTAAACAGGGTTGTCATTAAGCGAGGACTACCTGTATTGTCCTTTATTTAAATGGAAATGCATTTCTCTCTTGGGCCACTCTAAATTCACGCCAGCGCTCTGTTCCTTCCCCCCACTGGCTCTTTCACTGTCCTCCAGGCGACTCCGCACCACGGGATGTATTCCAGGGAAGAAGAGCTGCTAAGGGAACGCAAGCGCCTGGGTGTTTTCGGGATCACCTCCTACGACTTCCACCGGGAGAGCGGCCTCTTTCTCTTCCAGGCCAGCAACAGCCTCTTCTATTGTCGGGACGGAGGGAAAAATGGGTTTATGGTGAGTTTGCCCAGCAGCCGCGGGGCTGGTTTTGCTTATCCTTGCGTGACGGATGCTTCTTTGCCCTCCGTGATCAAAATTGGGGTTATGCCAGGAATACGTTCTCAATGGAAGGGAGGAAAAGGTTGGAGCCCTTACAGATCTGTGCTGGGACCGGTGCTTTGGACCCATTTGTAAATAGTCTTGACTTGGGATAAGAGTTGAGCTGCCCAAGTTCGTGGTAAACCAGGGTTTCTCAACCAGGGTTCTGTGGCACCCCGGGGTTCCACGAGAGGTCACTAGGGGTTCCCTGGGAGATCACGATTTATTTAAAAAATTGTTTCAAATCTGGGCCACTTCACATTTCACTCTTTATTTTTAGTTTAAGAACACCGTTAATGCATCTATACAGGCCTACCCGTGAAACGGTTATGATCATTTCGTAACTCCTGGCCTACATTTGAGCCTGAATGTGCCGGGGTTCCCCGGGGCCTGGAAAATATTTCAAGGGTTCCTCCAGGGTCGAAAGGCTGAGAAAGGCTGTACTAAACTATTTGGGTTGGCAGGGGGTATCAAATGCAGTTGTGAAGGAATCCAGACTAAACTAGGTAAATGGTCGGTCAAATGGCAATACAGTTCAGTTTGCGTAAGGATAAAGCAATGCACGTAAGAGCAAAGGTAGATCAGAAAGCGAACACTGTGGGAGGAGAGCCGCGTTGGTGTGTGGCGGCAAAGAATCAGGAGGAATCCGGTAGCGCCTTTTCTGAGGGACACATTTTTATTAAAAGGTATAAGTTTTCATGAGATTTTAGTAAGATGGGTTAGTTGGTACACCCCATCTGGAATGCCGTGTGTGGTTCTGTTCGCCACGCTTGGAAAAAGATGTTCTGCGTCTTTTCCAGCTATACGACAAGGCGACCAAAATGGTCAAGAGACTTGAATCGCTTCCCTACAAAAAGGGGAATGGGCGTGGGGGGACATGATCGAAGGAACCCCTCAAGAGACTTAGAAAGCGGGCAGGGGTTTTTTCTCGCTCTGCCAAAAGGCAGAGAGAGGGAGAACACCCTTTCTCCCTTCTCACCTGGCACATAATTCACAAGCCAGCCCGTTATGCGCCTACAGGTCTCTCCCATGAAGCCGCTGGAAATCCAGACGCAGTGCTCGGGGCCCAGGATGGATCCCAAAATCTGCTCAGCCGACCCTTCCTTCTTCTCCTTCATCAACAACAACGACCTGTGGGTGGCGAACATTGAGACGGGGGAAGAGCGGCGCCTGACCTACTGCCAGAAAGGTAGGCTGCCCAGGCCCAGGCTTGGATGTTCTCTTGCACAGAAGGCAGCAGGGGTCTAGTTTCGGTCATTTGGTGCAGGGATGTGCAAAACAATGCACACTGGGTGGCTCTAGGGCGTCTGTTTTTCTGCGCTTGATTGTATTTGTTTAGAAAATGTGCATGGCCGCCAGTCTTAAATACATTAACTCTGGGTAGCTAACAACAGTTTATAAGAAACAATATAAAATACCCCCATAATATAACAAAAGTATAGTTAAAAATAATTCAGTACAGAAGGAAACTGAGGCATCGTGTAACAAACTCACAAGATACAGGTAGTCCTCACTTAACAACCATTTGTTTAGTGATGGTTCGGACTTAAGACAGTGCTGAGAAACCCAACTTACGACCGGTCCTCACACTTACAACCGTCTCAGCATCTCTGTGGTCACGTGTTCACAATTTGGGCACTTGGCAGCCAGTTCGCATGTATGACCATCTCAGCATCCCATGGTCACGTGATTGCCATTTTTGACCTTCTCGGCTGGCTTCTGGCAAGCAAAATCAATGGGGAACCACGTGATTTTGCTTAACAACCCCTTGGTTCACCTAACGTCCTTGGCATAAAGGTCGTAAATTGGGTCGGATTCGCTTAATGACCGCTTTGTACAGCAACCACAATTCCAGTCCCAATTGTGGTCTTTCAGTGAGGACTACCTGTAGACACATGTCTGTGGGGCTCCTCTAACCTCCAAGCCGTAAGACCTGGGGGAAAAGCCAAGTCTTAACAGGCTTCGGAAAAGCGAAGAGGATTGGGGCCCTCCAAATCTCAGGGGAGGCTGCTCCAGAGGGCAGGTGCCATGAGAAGGAAGGCACATCCCTTCTCAGAGAGATGTGCAAGGTGGTACTGTTGGTCAGGGGGGACCCAGAGCTAGCCTACCTTTTGGGGCCTGGGGGAACTGCTGACCACACACTTCCAAAAGTACATGACCTCCGCCCCCCATGCTTGAATTGGCTCGCTTTGAGGGACAGAAGCCGGGATGTTCTACAGCGGATTGCCCCAGAGTGAGACATACTGTCTATCTCTTCCTATTTTTATTTTCTTTATTAAACAAATCTACAACTATACAAGGTGGGCCAGTCCCCATCGGGCTGATACGCTTCCTCTTGGTCAGGAATTCCCAAGGCCTGTTCAGAGCTGTGGCGTTACCTCATTCTATTACACGCATCCGAGGGAAAGCAGCTGGGCGGTGGAAAGGAGGCCTAGAGGTGATGATGGGAAAGGCACTGGGGCAGGAGTTCACTTATTTTTCTATCAAACAAACTTATAAAGCTGCCCGTCTAATCAGTGGAGCTATAAAACCATGACATGTAGTCCAGATCAATTAAAACTCCTTGAGACCCCTGCAGAGAAAATACCATCACCAAGGCATCACACCCGAAAGCACCAGAGCGTCATTAACCTCCTGGCCCCGATGCTGGGGGGGGGCGGGGACAGGTCTTTGCGACCTTCCCAAAGGCCAATGGGATCTGGGCTTTCTGTATCTGGGGGGGGGACGCAGGAACCATGATGGAGAGAGTACATTTTGCCCGTGGCTTAATGGTGGAGAATTTACTTTGCCCACTGAGGTCTGCAGTTCCCCCCCACAAGCTCCCCACTTTAAAGGGGATTAAGTGGAGCAGGCTGCTCTTCTGTGCCAGAGGCCCAAGACAGCTTCACCCTTTGTAAAGGTGCACAACGTCCCGGTAGGCTGCCAGGGATACAGGAAGCCCAGCCTTGGCAGATACTCTCCAATTAGTATTCCATATAACGGCTGTGTACGCACCACAGGCTTGATCTGGCTGCTGATTTAACCCTTTTTCTAGACTTGCCCAGCTCATTGGGCCAGACTGGGCTGAGCTACAAAAAACAAACTAAGGTTAAAACTAAGCACACTTGGCTTCTTGTGCGAATGCCGCTGGTGGGTTCCCTCATCACCAACTCAGAAGGAAAATGTTTAGATTTCACAGGAATACTTGCTTTTTTTCTCTGCAAAAGGATGAGATTGCGCATGATCCTACCATCCTACACCGAATCCCATCTCCAGAGCCAGTTTGAGGTCATGGTGAGGGTGCTCAAACCCTCCTAGAAACCAGGAGGCGGCGAGTTCTAGGCCTCCCGTAGGCATAAAAGCTGGATGACTTGGGGTCAGTCCCTCTGTCTCAGCCTAACCCACCTCACAGGATTGTTGTTGTGGGGAAAATAGGAGTATTAGGTGTGTTTGCTGCCCGAAGTTGACCAAAACACACATATGAAAAAATAATAGTTATGCCTCTTATCTAGCCCTTCCTTCACTTGGGTCTCAGCCCAAGTCAAAAACAGATACACGCTTAGCCCGTCTTCCGATCTCTGCGTGCTCTGCCAAATGCTTGCTTTTCTGTCCCCCACGGTCACCTACCCAGGCGGCGGGATGCCTTTGTGCGTGTATGCGTGGTGGGGTTTGACTGTTAAAATGAGAAAGACAGGGAAGGCAGTTAGCCATATTTAATCAGCATGGGTTAGATCATTGTATGACTCTCTCTTTCCCTTAAATTGACCTTAGTCTACTTAGTCATAAAATAAGAGATGATTTCACCCATGGTAGCTCTTTTCCTTTGCTTTTTAATATGGCATTCCTTGGTTGGCGACTGTCCAGGCTTCACGCTTTGTAAGGGTGCACAGCTTTCCTTTGGATACAGGAGGTCTAGCTGGGGATCTCGTGTTCTCATTTTGAGTGGGCAGGGCCTTGGACATAAATTCTCCAAAAAGGAGAAAATGTGAGCGCATTTTTTTTAAAGGGGCAATGTGGGTTAAGACATCCTGTTCACATTCAGCCCTCCAAAAAAAAAAAAAGGAAGATTCTGGTTCTCCCCCCCTTTAGGGGTACCCTTGAGACCTTTGTCTGACCTGTAGGTGTTGGGCTTATGCCGTCATGGCTGATGGGCACATGGAACCTGGGTTTATTTTCGAACTGAGATACTCTGCAGAGCAGCTGATCTGTATCCAAAGGTGGAATTTCAGGTCCCTCTCTCTGAAAGCTGGGCAGATGGGATTGGAAACATGACGTTAACGGCAAGTCTGATAGCAAGTTCTTCTGATTCTGAGATAACGGCTTCAAGCTTTGGTCCATTCTTTCTCAGCATTCCTATAATCTCTGGCTAAATAGTCTCATTTTGACCTGGTATCAGGAGACTGTCTTGGTGGAAAGTCAGCCTTTTTCCTGCACACCTGAGTTTATTTTAGCTGGGAAGTCTCCAGCCTGAAGCCCCATAGGATCACTGCTGGATAGCGAAGACCAGCCTCTGGGTGCCCTCTAGTATGGCACTGAAGGACTTCAGTTCCCAGCTTTCTTAGGAGTGGGCCTGCTGGCTGTGGAGTTCTGGGAGATGAAGTCCACATAGCTGAACTTCAGCCGGCTCCTGTACTGAGACAGTCCTGAGATAGGGGGCACAACAGCCAAACTCACTTGACAGCAGCCAATATAAAGCTACCATATTGGGCAGTTTGGCTTAGTCAGTTAAGGGTCTTAAGGCGCTTGGTATAAGGAGCCTCAGAGAACTTTGTCTGTTTTTCTCAGGTTTATCCAGTGTGCTAGATGACCCCAAGTCAGCCGGTGTGGCCACCTTTGTCATTCAAGAAGAGTTTGATCGGTTTACAGGGTACTGGTGGTGTCCCACTTCTTGCCAAGATGGTAAGTATTCCAGGTGCCTGGCACTGGATCACGGGTGGTGAAAATGTCTTGGAAAACCGTAAACAGTTCTGTTTGAAAATGGATATAATAATATGCCGAAGAGTGCAGACGGCAACGAAAATGATTGAGGGCTCAAATGGTAGAACATTTGAGACTCTTTTGTTTGGAAAAATGGGACAGAGGGGTATAAAATGAGGCTGGACGGGCAGAAGGTTTCCCCCTCTCTTCAAACCCTTGGGCCAAGGGCCATCCCATGAAGCTGACTGGAAGGAAATTTAGAACAGGCACAGGAAGTGCTTCTCCACACAGCAGATCCGTGGTCTGTAAAATTGATGGCCGCAAGACCACCAGGAGTCCTGGACGATGTCTCTTCCTCTAGGACTATTCTTAGATTCTTACATGGTTTTGCACGTTATCTTTTTAATGTTCTTACGAAGCTCTTCATGCAGTCCCTCGTGAACGGGTGGCTTTAAAAGGGGGGTTGATAAATTAACGGAGCACAATCTCTCCGTTTTCTCTTCGGGCCTTCCCATATCATATCTAGCGAAGTCTTTCTTTCGCTTTGTGGAATTCATTGCCACAAGACACAGTGGTGGCTGGGCTATATCAGAAACCCCCTTCCCCACCCAGAGAAGGCTTGCTTTCAATCCTGTTGTCTTGAGAAAAAAAGGGGCACGTGGTCTGGAAGACGATTGTGGCTCCCACGTTACGGAACACGCTGCCATTCCAAAGGCATTGGGGACGTTCTTGTCCAGCAGACGTTCAGTCATTAATTCAGGGGTGAGAGGGCAGCCATTTAGGGTTCCTTGATGCTGTTTTAATTGTGTGTTTGGTGGTGGTGGTGGTGTTACAGTCTGGGAGAGTTTTGAGTCTGTGTCGGTGTTTTTATTTTGTAATCTGCCCAGAGTTAGCTTCTTTTGTTTAAAAATAAACTAGGGTGGCTTTAAAAGAGGATTGTGTAAAATCGTGGAGGTTTATTAAGTTTTGAAGGCTGTGCTTATCTCTGAGTTGAGGACAGCAGGTATGCAAATACCAGTTGCAGAGGAACAACAGTGAGAGGGTGTGTGTGTGTGTGTGTGTCCATCTCCCACTTATGAGCATCCCAGAGGGATCTGGTTGGCCAGCAGGGAGAAACAGAATGCTGGACCAAGAGAGATCTAAAGTTATTCTTAGGTTCTGATGCGTATCAATAAATTAGAAAGGTGCAGGTACATAACTGACAGGGGCAGCCAACCCATGCCAGTTTTCAGAGAATTGCCGCATTTAACCTCCCAAGATTTGCAGCCCAGGTTCCTTGCAGGGGAGTTGCCTTAACAGCAGTCTTCCTACTTGCTCTCTTTCCATGTAGGACCTGAAGGCTGGAAGACATTGCGAATTCTGTATGAGGAAGTGGATGAATCAGAGGTGGAGGTGATTCACGTCCCTTCTCCAGCCCTGGAGGAACGGAAAACCGATACATACCGGTATCCCAGGACAGGTCAGTGGGGAATGACAGGAGGAGAAGGAAGGAAGGAAGTCAGTTGAGAGAATCGTCTCTTCTTCTGTGGCAAGGAGGGGTGATTCTGTTTCGTTTCATTCATTCATTCATTCATTCATTCATTCATTCATTCATTCATTCATTATTTTTCACATTTCTATCACCGCCCATCTCCCCCCAAAAGGGGGACTCTGGGCGGTTTACAGTAAAATTCACCTTAAAACCACAACATCATAAAATCACCAAGTCAACACCTATCATACTAAAATAATAAATTAATATAAATATGGAATCCAAGTGGGAAATTTCCATTCGGTAGGGAGGACTCTACATCACTAGCCACCCCCAGGAAAAGCTATTGCCCTTCCCATCCCAAGCGAGGCGGCAGAACCAGGTCTTCAAGCCCCTCTGGAAGGTCAGGAGTGAAGGGGCCTGCCTCACCTTGGGGGAAGGATGTTCCAAAGGGCGGGAGCTGCTGCAGAGAAGGCCTGCCTCCTGGGCCCCACCAGATGAAATTTTCTTATGGATGGGGTCCGCAACATGCCCTCTCTGCATGATCGGGTGGGGCGGGTCGATGTTATGGGGATGAGGCGGTCCCTCAGGTAACCTGGCCCCATACCATGTAGGGCTTTAAAGGTGGTAACCAACACCTTGAATTGGACCCGGAAGCAAACTGGAACCCAGCGCAGCTCACACAGTAAAGGTGTTACATGTGCTGATCTTGGAGCACTCATCACTGTTCGCGTGGCCGCATTTTGGACCAACTGAAGCTTCTGGATTCTCTTCAAAGGTAGCCCCATGTAGAGCACGATGCAGTAGTCTATATGGGAGATGACCAGGGCATGAGTGACTGTCCGGAGGGCATCTCGATCCAGGAAGGGGCGTAACTGGCGCACAACCTGTGCAAAGGCCCTCCTGGCCACGACTGCCACCTGCTCCGAGCAGTAGTTGTGAGTCCAGGAGGACCCCCAAGTTACGCACCGGTTCTGAATGTGGCAGTGCAACCCCATCCAGAACTAAAGATGACAACTTCCCGGATACCGAGGAGCCATCAACCCACAGCCACTCGGTCTTACCAGGGTTCAGCTGAAGCCTGTTGTTCCCCATCCAGACCCCCACAGCCCCCAGGCACCGAGAAAGGGCAGTCACAGCATCACTTACCTCACCCGGGATGGAGATGTATAGTTGAGTATCATCAGCATACTGATGATGCCTGATCCCATGGTGACGGATGATCTCACCCAGCGGTTTCATGTAGATGTTAAATAGGAGAGGGGAGAGAACCGAATCCTGCGGCACCCTGCACAGCAGGGGTCGAGGGTTGGACCTCTCACTCCCTATCACCACCGACTGGGACCAGCCCTGGAGGAAGGAGGTGAACCAGCGTAAGACCACGCCGCCCACCCCCAACTCCCTGAGCCGCCCCAAAAGGATACCACAGTCGATGGTATCGAAAGCCGCTGAGAAGTCAAGGAGAGCAAGGATGGATGCACTACCCTCATTCCGCTCCTGCCAGAGGTCATCCATAAGTGCGACCAATGCCATTTCTGTCCCATATCCAGGCCTGAAACCTGACTAGATAATCCTTTTCCTCCAGAATCCTCTGGAGTTGTAATGCCACCACTTTCTCAACCACTTTCCCCAAAAAGGGGAGGTGGGAGACTGGACAAAAATTGTCTAGTACAGTAGGGTCCAGTGATGGCTTTTTGGGGAGAGGGTGTACCAGTGCCTCTTTAAAGGCAACCGGAACCACTCCCTCCCTCAAAGATGCATTAACCATCGCCTGGACCCAACCACATGTCACCTCCCAGGCTGCTTTCACAAGCCAGGAAGGGCATGGGTCTAGATGACACGTGGTGGCGTTTACAGTCTGGAGGATCCTGTCCACTTCCTCAGGCCCAACAGGATCAAACTGTTCCCAGATAACAGGGTAAGTACGTTCCCTCAGCATCTCCCCAGACTCTGCCCCGTGCTTAGAGTCCAACTTGGACCGAATCTGAGCGATTTTACCCTGCAGATGTTCAGCAAACTCCTCCGCATGGCCCTGTAGGTGGGAGACAGAGCCCCTTCTACCTAATAACGATCGCGTAATTTTAAACAGGGCCGTCGGGTGGCATTCTGCGGATGCAATAAGAGCGGAGAAATATTGGCGTTTCGCCGCTCTTACCGCCACAAGGTAGGCCTTAATAGCGGCTCTAGCTTGTGTTCGGTCGGATTTGGTCTTTGTCTTCCTTCAGCGGCTCTCTAGGCGTCTCTTAAGCCCTCTTCAAAACCCACAGTTCCTCCGTGAACCACGGGGAGTGCCGGGTTTGGGTGGGCAAGAGAGGCTGCACAGGAGCGATCCTGTCCAAGGCCCCAGCTGCTTCCTTATTCCAGGCTGCAGCCTCTGCTGGACCGTGCAGCAGATCCTCAGGTATAACCCCCAGCTCCTTCTGAAACCCTGCCGGGTCCATCAGTCGCTGGGGGCGGACCAACCGAATGGGTCCTGCCTCCCTGCGGAGGGGGGCAGCACAAGAGGATCTCAGGGCTACCAGGGCGTGATCTGACCATGACAATGGGGATAGATCTACCTCTCCCCTCAGATCACATTGCCACTGCTCCGACAAGAAGACCAAGTCCGGAGTGAGGCCACTGTCTTGAGTTGGGTCCCGAATAATTCTGTTATTCTGTGATTCTGTTTCTTTTCTTTTTTTAATTGATGCAGAAATATAGTATTAGTAAGTAGACAAAGGAATTTGCCAACATTGTACAGTTCATGCTCAATATATCATTGATAGGAAATTAACCATAAAAAACAAAGTGATTCTGTTTCTTTACTGGTGTGGTTCGGTGTCTGAACCAAGAGTGACATCCACTGCATTTCCATCTTTATTTTAGTTTATTCCTAATATCCAAAATGTGTAGCTGGTTAAACTGAAAGATAATGTCAAGGTTGGGGTAGCATAGTGTGCGAGCCTAGGCAATTCGGTGTACAGGCAGTCCTCGACTTACGACCACAATTGGGACTGGAACTTCCATTGCTAAGTGAGGCGGTCATTAAGTGAGTCACGATATGAGCATTTTGCCACAGTCATTAAGCAAATCACCACAGTTGTTAAGTGAATCATTTGATTGTTAAGCAGATCCGGCTTCCTCCATTGACTTCCTGTGTCGGATGCCGGTGAGAAGGTCACAAATGGCAATCATATGACTTCAGGACGCTGCAACCTTTATAAATACATGCTGGTTGCCAAGTGCCTGGATTTTGATCATGTGGCCGCGGGGATGCTGCACCGGTCGTAAGTGCGAGGACCGGTCACGGGCCATTTTTTCCAGCGCTGCCGTAACTTCACTCGCTAAACGAATGGTTGTAAGTCGAGGACTACTTGTAGTCAACTAACCATGGCTCTTCCATGGTGGGAGGTGGTACTCCTACTAAGCCCTGTGAGGAGGGGGCATGCAGTTAAAATGCTTCATTGTGCGTGAGATTGTCGATAGAATTATCTACTTAGGTTCCACTTGTCAGGCGCAAAGAAGCTAACCTAGGTGAGTAAAACTGATTTTTCCTTGATGGGAAAAAAAATTTGAATGCAGATGTTAAAACTTCAGATCGCTATGTTTTGCATCTCTTTACCCTCCATTTCAGGCAGCAAAAACCCCAAGATCTCACTGAAGCTGGCGGAGTTTCAAACTGACAGCCAAGGGAAGGTAAGTCTAGCCCTTTTTGCTCCTGTGTGGAGGCGGCTTTGGCCTTTATGCTGTACCATAGACCCTGCTTGCCTTCGGCTACAAACTCTTCAGTGGTTCAGGCCGTAAAAACAGTGAACAGGCAGAGAAGATCCAATCCTGCACCTAATAGCACATTTTGCCCAGGGCATTGCTTGAGCAGAAGAGGAGTTAACCGGTTTGCAAAAGTAAAACAGCATTTATGTGCACGTGTGTGCCTTTGAGCCAGTTTTTGACTCCTGTGACTACCTGGACCAGTCCCTGCAGTTTTCTTGGCAAGGTTTTTCAGAAGTGGTTCGCCATTGCCTCCTTCTTAGGGCTGAGAGAGGGTGCCTGGCCCAAGGTCACCCAACTGGCTTCGTGCCCAAGGTGGGACTAGAACTCACAGCCTCCCGGGTTCTAGCCTGGTGCCTTCACCACGACACCAAACTGGCTTGAAACAACTTCAGAGAGAGAAAACCCCGCAGTGCACAAGCATGGCAAGGAGGAAGTAGGGGTACCTATCACTAGCACCCATGCCTGCCTTCTGGACCCCTTCCTGGGATCCCTGCACCCTCATCCCTTCTTCCTGAGTTCCAGGGTGCCTTCGTGTGACTCGCCCAGGCGGTGAAACAGTTCCATGCAGGCAGACAGTTACACTTCCATTGCCTGTTCTTGAATGGGGCAGGGCCGCCTCGCCTGGAATGGATGGGGGAGCAGGGGTCTCTTTACTGGGGAGGAGGGCACACTTCGCAGCATGGCCTTGGGTTTCAGCCTCCCATCATGTTTATTTTCTGAACATGCCCCCCAGATACATGCGGGACCCAGCAACGTGTTTCAGTTTTGGCTTTGCGCTGCAGCACACCAGTTTCCCATTCCATTTTCTAAAGGAGAAGAAGTTAAATAAAGTTGGATAGGAGCCGTGTGTCAGAAAACTGTAGCAGCACTGAGGCTGGAAATGAACAACCCAGTCACAAAACTCTCAGAGCTTTAATTAACAGGATTGATTAGGAAGGATGCTTTAGGTGACAACATAAGAATTGAAGCCAGTAATTTGCTTTCAGACGAGCCCAATCAAAAGCATTCACTTTTAGCTTTCTTTCTCCTGTGTTTTCAGTGAAGCAGCCAGAAGGCCTGCTTCTTCTGGGAATGTGGATTGCCCTGCAGCTGGACCCTGCTTACACACTGGCCACTGGTTTCCTTACCTGTGTGGGAATCCACTGTCACACTATGTTTGGCAGGCACGTTGACACCCATGGGTACCACGTTGGCAACTCAAGAGTGAAAGTACTCTCACCAGCAGGCTCTGGACTGATGTGGTGCTCTGAGCTTTAATTTTCAAAACCTCCTACAATTTGTCAGCGCGCATCTCTAGGAGAGAGACTTGTCTGTTTCTTAGCAGCTTTTGGGGGCAGGATGGAAAGGCCGTTAGGATTTAATATTTTATATGCTGCCTTCTCTCCCCTGCTGCTTCAGGCGAGAAGTTTGGGTCTGTGATTCTGCCTGTGTTGTTTAAAAAAAAAAAAGAGCCTCAGATATCATTGGTTAATTTGTTTGGGGAAATCTTCATCCTCCTTTTTAAAAATTAAATCATTACATAAAATTAAATCAACCAGTCTGTGTGACGACAGTTGTTTTCTCTAGATGCTCCTTTGTATTACTGTATTGTTTTTTGTTGGTTTTTAATTGTATACTGTGTGCCACCCGAAGTAATGATGGACTTGGGCGGCTTATAAATTTGACTTAGTAAAATAACAAAACAAAAATAAAAGTGTGTTCATAAATAAATTAAATAAATGAAAACAAAGTCTTAAGATTTATTTATTTTACAGGTAGTTCTTGACTTACAAGCATTCGTTTAATGATGGTCCGAAGTTACAACGGCCTCGGAATGGGTGCTTTACGGCCTGTAAAGCACTGTAACGTCACAAAACGTCACACACCCCCTCCCACAGCCACATGATTGCATTTTGGGCACTTCGCAACCGACTCGCATTTATGACCAGTTGCAGCGTCCTGTGGTCACATGATCGTGCTTTGCGACTTTTTTTGCCATTTTCCGGCAAAAAATGCCCATTGGGGAAGCTGAATTTGCTTAACAACCCTTGATTCAATTAAGGGCCACCATAAAAATGGTCATAAAATCAGGTCCAGTCACGTGGTGACTCGACTTACGACTACAACAACTTAACAATGGAAATTACGGTCCCAATTGTAGTCGTAAATCGAGGACTACCTGTATTAAGTTAAGTTTACTCCAGTACAAATGTGCAAATTGTTTTTGCTTCGGGGGCACTTCTTGGCAGAGAGATGTGTAAATTGTGTTGCATCTATAACGTTCTCCAATTCTATTTTCAACCGCACCCCACCCCAAATATTTGCAGATTGTGCATGCCTGGGACAAGGAACTGGTGCACCCCTTTGCTACAATGTTCCCCAACGTGGAGTACATTGCACGGGCTGGTTGGACCCGAGATGGCAGATAGTAAGTATCTGTGTCAGTGTTTCTGACTGGGGAATTCTGAGAGTTGAAGTCCACACATCTTAAAGTTGCCAAGGTTGAGAAACGCTGATCTGTGTGGGTGAGGTAGAGGCAGACAGCCATTCTGACCAATGTTTTGGGGTCTGGTTCATGGGATCCCTGGCTGCTCCCTCCTGCCCCAGTGCTTATGAGAACTGGGCACTTCCTGAATAGGTCTGGCTATAATCCATTTAGCCCAGCCTTGCCTCCTGTAATTGGCAGCGTTTCTCCAGGCCTCCGGCAGAGAAGTCTGTCTTATCCCCTGCTTCTGTGGATTCTTTCTAAATAGAGATGCTTAGGGTCACCTCTGGCACCCTGTGGGTCCCCCGTCAGCAATGAATTCTTGGAGAATGAAGCCCTCAGCTGCGGTGGGGGTTAGAAACTGCCTCCATTTGGAGGAACAGGATACCCACAAATGCTGCTTTCAGGGAATGATTGGGTGAGATTTGTGCCCCTGTGCCCAGATTTTGGATTCTCAGAAATTTTGGCGAAACGCTTGGAAAAGTTAGGTGTTGGACTGGCAGGACAAACCTTAAGACTGATGGCAGGGCTCTTAATTCAAAGCTGCTCTGAGCAGTGGATGGCAGGAAGCCTCATTCCCAAGCCATCTGTCTTTTGAATTCCAGATGCCGGTGACTAAAGATGGGAAAAGTTGAAATTTAAAAAAAAATGAGAAAAGTTGTGCCAGAGGGGTTTGAGAACTAAATCCAGGCTTCATTCAGTTTACTGCGTTACTCTGCAGTGTTTCTAGGGCTCCTCCTCTGACTTGTTGCCTTTCCCTCTTCCACGCAGCGCTTGGGCCATGTTCCTAGACAGACCTCAGCAGCAACTCCAACTCATTCTTTTCCCTCCCGCGCTCTTCATCCCAGTCCCAGAAAACGAGGAACAGCGCCTGGAATTTTCCAAAGCCGTGCCTGAGAACATCCATCCGTTCATCGTCTATGAAGAAGTCACCAATGTCTGGATCAACGTAAGCCAGGCTCAGATTACATTGTGCCTTTTCTCACCCCACCCCACCCCCCCGTCCCACTTTTGTGATGCTTCCCCTTCCTCCTGTGGCTTGAGAAGACTACAGGATTGCAGAGGCCAGGCCTTTTAGAAGTAGCATTCTTACTCTGAACCTGGAAGGCCCAGGGTTCAAGCTGTGGTATCTCTGCTGGGAAAGGAGGGGAGAGAGAGAAAGTAGAGGAGAACAACCATTTGGTGCCCAAGATCCACATCCCGGGGAGTGCTAATGGTCAGACTGAGGAACATAGCATGGCTGGGCTAGCTGCAGAGTCATCCGGGGCAGCTCCTTGTGATTGGAGTTGAGACTAAGTTGAATGGAGCATCAGTGTTGCCCTCAAAAAGCTCTAAGCTTGGGCCTTGTTGCCTCCTAGCAGATGCTTGGGAAGAAGCTTCTCTGGAACCCAGAATGCTCTATCATCAGAGTATTCAAGCGGGCAGGACTGCTGCGGTCTAGGCCCGTCTGCCCTAGCAGAGGCTGCCTAGCATGCAAGGTTGTTGTGATTGTTATCTGTTGGTTTAATGCCAAGGAGTGGTTCCCTCAAAGGGACCCTTTTTGCATTTCCTTGTCCAGAAAGGGGTGGCAAGAACCTTTCTGTTTAAGGGCATTTTTATTGACACCGACAGACCCTCATCAACAAAAATCAACCAGAAATACAGAATAATGGAACATGAGAAGCAGATAAAAAGTAAAATGTAGGTGTGTGAGAGAGAAAGACATGGATATATGTGAGAGTCTAAGGTCACCCATTAAAATTAAGCGCAGGAGACCCAGGATGGACGGAAGGAAATAATTCCTGCCCACAGCACACAGTGAATGGAGAGATTGGTTGCCAGCAGTTGGGGAATACCCACCAGTTTCGATGGTTTGAAAAGAGAATTAAATAAGACCGTGGAATTAAAAATATGTTTTAGTTTTTCAATATTTTGAAAAGCCTGACCGCTGTAAAAAGGATTGAAATAAGTCCTTTTTTGGTCTGGGGGCACATTTGCCTTTTGAGAAGGGGGGGCGGGGGTGGTGAACTTGCAAAAAACCTGCAAAGGAGGCCATGGGCCGTTGCAAAACACCCATTTACTAGGAGATGAATTAGCTCTCGTTGCCATCCTTGCGGAGCGTTTGTGCACCCCAAAGGCATTGTTGCAGATAAATACAATGTTAAGGGACTGATGCTTTACTCATACCACTTCCTTTTTTTGACATTTAAAATAAATGTTTAACAAAACATCCGGTGGGGCAGATAGCCTGCTGGGCATCAAGAGGGACGTCCAGCTTGCCTACTCCTGCTGTAAGCCATCCTTGCACAAGCGTGTGTGAGAATGCCCAAGTGCGGGTAGGGTTGAGGCTTGGACGGCTCACTCAAGAGGGCGCTGGGGACTCGCATCCAGGCCGTCCCAGATCCTGTTGCCACTCTGTGTGGTTTGCTGCTGGCCCCCAATCCCTGGGCATTTGCCTGGATGTGTCATGAGTGCCGTTGAGCTAAAGTCATCAGCGCAATGGCACACATGACAATGACAAGGAAATAAGTGAAGGGGCACAAGTTAAGTAGCCATCAACCCACAACGACTAACGGCTAACAAACAATAGCTAAACGAATCACGGAGCCACCCAAGCCATCAGCGGCAATACAACGGGGATCGCCCAGCTGAAAGCAATCAGCAGAAGAATGGAAACCTGAGGATGGGCGATCCTGGAAACCCTCAACCAACGGCAGGGCAACGCATGGGACAAAGGGGGGTGACGTGACCGTGAGCGAGGGGGCGCTGACCGGCGCGGGGTATTTAAACCCCGCACCGGCGCGCTCCTGTCACTCTCAGCTTTTTTCTACCAACGTTGTACCTGCCCTGAAATAAACCAGAACCTGATTTGCAAACCAGCGTCTGAACGTTATTCAGAGGTAGGCAGCGCATGACATAAAGCTGAGAGTCATAAACTCAGCCTCGCCGAGCCCCACCGGACGACAACGAGCCGCGGGAGGAGTAGACGGCGAGAAGACCAGCAAGATGAGGCCGGAACGACGCGGGCAAGGAGGGCGAGCCGCGCGGCAAGAGACAGAGGAGGACCGACCGAGGCCAGAGGCACCGCGGACTCCCGGAGCCATGGACGCCCACCCCACCCGACCCGAGCCTCAGCTCCAACCCCAAGGGGAGATGGCGACGGAGGCAACCCGACCGCGGGAGGGAGCAGCACGACTTCCGAAACCAGCGGAGGACCCCGCGCCCCACATCGCACCCCAGCAACGGGCGTGGAGCGACAGCCCCACGGTGCTCAACACGGAGGAGGACGACGGAGACACCCATCAGACGGAGGAGGAAGCGGACCCGCGGCGGAGGGACGATGAACCCCACCGGCAACCCACCCCCGAGGACGCGCCAACGGAACCGGCCCCAGCGGCGGCGCGGGCTGTGGACGAGGAGGCACGAGCTGAACTCGCGGCCATGCGGGCTCAGCTGACGGAACTCCGGACCATGCTCCAGGCGCTTATGCCCCCCGCGCCACCCAACGACGTCCCCGCACAAGCCCACACCCCGAGCGAAGCACCGAACCCACACGGGTCAGCGGAGAGCCAGCAGACGGCACAGGCGGCCGACACCACACCCCGGGAAGCGAGAGGCGGGGCCGCACAAAACGCCCGGGCCCCAAAGGACTTCCCCATCTTCTTCGATGGGACCCCCTCAAAACTCTCGTTTTTCGTTACCAACGCTAGGGAGTTCATGGGGAGGCACGGACACTCCTATGACTCCGAGGCCGACAAGATCGCCGCCGTGGCGATCAAACTCCAAGACAGGGCGGCGGACTGGTACGTCCAACTGTACGAGTCCAGCTCCCCCGCCCTCGCCACCTTCCCTGCTTTCATCAAAGAGATGAAAAACTACTTCGAAGACCCCCTAGCTAAAGTACGGGCGAAAAGCGCACTCCAGAGACTTAAACAGGGCACACGCACGGTCCCTGACTACGCCCTGGAGTTCAAAGCCCTCGCGGGAAAGGTCTGCGACTGGTCTGAGACCACCCTGCTGGAAATCTTCAAAAGGGGGCTCAACCGCGACGTTCTCCAATGGGCCCTCTACCGCGACGACCCAGAAACGTTACACGGGTGGATCCACCTCGCGGGGAAAGCCGAACACGCGCACCGCACCTTCCTTATGACAACCACGGAAGACACAAACTATGTCGGGAAAAAGGTACCCGCACCACACGGGGGGATGGCCGGCCCCATATACCCAAAAAAGAAGTTCAACCGGGAGCCCTGCGGGAGGTGTGGCAAATTAGGGCACAAGACGGCGGATTGCTTCGCCAACCGACCGCCGACCAGCGCGCCCAAGCCCGCCCCGAAAATTAGCCCCAAACCACCCAACCCGGGGCCGCCCCCTCACCGCCGAATGACCGTGGCCACAGCGACACCGGAAGAGGGCTGGGACGCTTACTGGGGAGAAGAGGACAATACCGACCCCGACCAGCCGGCGGGAAATGCTCCCCGCTTGCCCTGAGACGCGTGGCGAGGCAGGCGGTGGGACAGCAACGCGGACCACCTCAACGAAACGACAAAAGCTCCGTAATATTGGCAGCAATTCAACTCTCTGCCGGCAACGGAGCCACCATGGCCGCGGCACTAGTGGACTCGGGGTGCTCAAAAAACCTCATCCACCCCGACCTAGTCGCCAAACTCGACCTCCGCTGCTTCCCCCTCCCCACGCCGCTGGCATTCCACCAGCTGGACGGCTCTACAGCGGGAGGGAAACCAGCCACGCTACAAACCGAGCCGGTCACCCTGCAAATGGGCACTCACACCGAGCGCACATCGTTCGTAGTCACGCCCATCGGACGGCCCATTGCAGTCCTGGGGATGCCATGGCTCGCGAAAAACAACCCGCGGATCAACTGGGCGACCCGCACCTTCACATTCGGCGACGGCGAGTATCGAGCACCAGTACCAGCTGGCAAAAGCAACCCCACGGTAGGACGAGCGGAGGCGACCACACAAGACAACGCCGCTACCACAGCAGACCTACCAGAACAATACGCCGACTTCTCCGAGGTCTTCGGAGAGGCAGAGGCAGACCAACTACCCCCCCACCGCAAGACGGATTGCCGGATCGACCTACTGCCCGACGTCCCCCTACCTAGACCAAAGATCTATTCGATGACCCCGAAGGAGATGGCAACCCTCCGGGAGTTCATCGATAAAAACCTAGACAGGGGATTCATAGAGCCAGCATGCTCACCGGTCGGAGCCCCCGTCTTATTCCGGGAGAAGAAAGACGGGACCCTACGGCTCTGCACCGACTACCGGGGCCTAAACGCGGCTTCCCTGTCCAACAAATACCCCTTACCCCTGGTGAAGGACATGCTCGCCCACCTGTCCACGGGCAAAGTCTTTTCCAAATTGGACCTTCGCGAGGCGTACTATCGCATCCGAATCAGGGAGGGGGACGAATGGAAGACGGCGTTTAACTGCCCCCTAGGCGCTTTCCAGTACAAGGTACTGCCCTTCGGACTCGCGGGGGCCCCTGGGGTGTTCATGCAGCTCATCAATGAGGTACTGCATGAACATCTGTTTAAAGGGGTCCTGGTCTACATCGACGACGTCCTCATTTACACAAAAACACACGAGGAACACGTAACCTTAGTCAGGCAAGTCCTCGACAAGCTCAGAAGGGCGCAGCTCTATGCAAAGCCTACAAAGTGCAAGTTTCACAAAGAGCGCCTAGACTATTTGGGGTATCGAATCTCCGGGGACGGCATCGAAATGGACCCCGCAAAAGTCGAAGCGGTGCTAAACTGGGAGCGGCCCCGCAACAGACGGCAACTACAGAGCTTCCTGGGATTCACGAATTTCTACAGGTCCTTCGCCCGGGGGTTCGCTGAGATAGCCCTCCCCTTAACGGACCTCCTCAAAACCAAAGGGGTGGGGGACACCCGACGCGCCAAGAACCCAGGCACAGTGCTGAATTGGACTCCCGCGTGCCAGACCGCATTCGACAAGCTGAAAGCGCTGTTCACGACGGAGCCAATCCTCGCGCACCCGGACCCAGAACGGCCGTTCGTGGTCCAAGCCGACGCCTCAGACTTCTCCCTGGGAGCCATCCTGCTACAAAAAGACTCCACGGGGCTCCTGAAACCATGCGCCTACCTGTCAAGGAAGTTCTCCGAGACAGAGAGGCGATGGCACGTCTGGGAGAAAGAAGCCTTCGCGGTGAAATCGGCACTAGAGACATGGCGTCACCTACTCGAGGGAGCCACCCAACCATTCGAGGTCTGGACGGACCACCGGAACCTCGAGGCCCTACGAACGCCTAGACGCCTTAGCCCAAAACAGGTCCGATGGGCCCAATTCTTCAGCCGCTTTGATTTCCAGCTGAAGTTCATGCCGGGCAAGAAGAACTTCCTGGCCGACGCCCTCTCCCGGCTGCCCCAAGACGAAGAGCCCGCCCCAGACACCATTGGGACGGTCCTATCCGCCTCGCAACTGGGGATGGCCGTGACCACCCGAAGCGGCGCACGGAGGCAGCTCGACGCTACGGCGCAGCCGACGGCGGGACAACCGGCGACGGAAAGAAGCCAACCGCAACTACCAGGGGGAATGCGCACGGACCTCGCCGCCGCCCTCAAAACCGACCCCTGGTTCCTGGCAAACCCCGACAAGGTAACGATGGCGCAAGACCTGGCATGGGGGGAAGGCAGAATCTACGTCCCGGACTCGCAACGCCAGGCGATCTTGCATAGGTCACACGACGCCAAGCAAGCGGGACACTTTGGGTTCCTCAAGACCCTACACCTAACACGGCGCCAATTCTGGTGGCCCGCGCTCAGGCGAGACGTAAAAACCTACGTGGCGTCCTGCCCAACGTGCGCTAGGGCCAAACGGGCACCAGGCAAACCCGCGGGGCTATTGCAACGGGTGGCAGAACCCTCCCGCCCATGGGAGGAAATCTCTATGGATTTTATAGTGGACCTCCCACCCAGCCAGAAGAAAACGGCCATTTGGGTGGTGAAGGACTACTTCTCAAAGCAGGCCCACTTCATCCCCTGCACGTCGGTCCCATCCTCACAACAACTAGCCAAACTCTTCCTCATCCACGTGTACAGGCTACACGGATGTCCCGCACGTGTGGTGACCGACAGGGGCACACAGTTCACCTCCAAATTCTGGCGGGCCTTCCTGAAGCTGACGGGGACCCAACAGGCCCTATCTACGGCTTGGCATCCGCAGACGGACGGAGCCACTGAGGTTCTTAATGCCACCTTAGAGCAATTTATACGATCATATACGAACTACCACCAAGACGACTGGGCTGAACTGCTCCCGTTCGCCGAAGTCGCATACAACAACGCCGTCCACACGAGCACGGGGAAAACCCCGTTCGAAGTAGTCTCGGGGCGCGACTTCGTCCCCATACCGGAGCTACCTCAACCCCCGGAACCCCAGGTGGACGCCAGCGACTGGGGACGGAAGATCGCGGAAGCATGGCCAGTAATCACGGCGGCGCTGAAGGAGGCACAGGCTGCTTACAAAGAGCAGGCCGACAAGCACCGGCGCCAACAACCGACGTTCCAGGCGGGGGATATGGCCTATCTCTCCACCAAGTTCCTAAAGTCAACCCAACCCTCGAAAAAACTGGGGCCTAAGTACATCGGGCCGTTCCGAGTCACGCAAATAGTGAACCCGGTAGCAATACGCCTGGACCTGCCACACAACCTCCGGAGACTCCACCCGGTGTTCCATACCAGCCTCCTAAAACCGGCAACCACCTCCCGATGGCACCCAAGCACGCCACAGCCCGCACCGCTAATGATCGACGGGCAACACCACTTCGAGATCAGGGACATCCTCAACTCCCGCAAGCAACGAGGAACTCTACACTATCTGGTCAGGTGGAAACACTTCCCCCACCCGGAATGGGTGGCGGCGCACAACGTTAACGCGCCTGACCTGACCAGAGCATTTCACCGGGCATACCCCGACAAACCGCAATCAAGGTCAGCAAAACCAACCCCCCCCCCGCAGGCCCCCCCCCGCCTCCCGTGCCCCAAGGGAAAGGGCCCCCCCAAGCCCGCGACTTGGGTGGACCTTCCCCCCCCCGGGACTCACTCCCCCCGCCCCGGGCCCACGGGGTGGTGACAAACGATCGCCAGCACCCTCCCCCCGCCCCCCGGCCGCGGGGGAGTGGCAAGCAAGTCAACAGGGCAACCTGGGGGCAACGCCCAGGAGACACAACAAAGGCGACGCACTCTAAATAAGAAAAGAAGGGCCCTACCTGGAGCTGAGCAGCACCCGACCAGCCACGCCTCTCGCCTCGCCGAACTGAGCCAAACAAACAGGGTGTGGTTGGAGCATGCGCACGCCAGGTCAGAACCCGAGCATGCGCACCATGGACACACCCTGGGAAGGCACGTGGTAGAGGGAGGAGCAAAGGGAGGGGCGACAACTACTCCGGCGGGAACTTTGGAAAAAAAAAAAAAAATGTGGCGTTTTGACAGCTCCACGGGGAAAACCAAGAAAACCGGGGGAGAACACTATTCGAAAAGGGGGCAGTATGTCATGAGTGCCGTTGAGCTAAAGTCATCAGCGCAATGGCACACATGACAATGACAAGGAAATAAGTGAAGGGGCACAAGTTAAGTAGCCATCAACCCACAACGACTAACGGCTAACAAACAATAGCTAAACGAATCACGGAGCCACCCAAGCCATCAGCGGCAATACAACGGGGATCGCCCAGCTGAAAGCAATCAGCAGAAGAATGGAAACCTGAGGATGGGCGATCCTGGAAACCCTCAACCAACGGCAGGGCAACGCATGGGACAAAGGGGGGTGACGTGACCGTGAGCGAGGGGGCGCTGACCGGCGCGGGGTATTTAAACCCCGCACCGGCGCGCTCCTGTCACTCTCAGCTTTTTTCTACCAACGTTGTACCTGCCCTGAAATAAACCAGAACCTGATTTGCAAACCAGCGTCTGAACGTTATTCAGAGGTAGGCAGCGCATGACAGGATGATACTTAGCCTCTCCTGCCATTTTTGTCTTCTGAGCAGGTCCATGACATCTTCTACCCTTTCGCCCAGCTGGAGGAGAAGGAGGAAGAGCTGACATTTATCCGAGCGAATGAATGCAAGACGGGTTTCTGCCACCTGTACAGAGTCACAGCCGTCCTGCAGCGCAAGACGTACGACTGGACTCGGCCGTACGTGCCTAGCAAAGGTGAGAGCTGGAAGCGCTCAGACTTGGGATGTTTTAATACACAGTAACTCCCTAAGGTACCTTCATTTGCACTGGCTCACAGTGGGGGGAAAAACGTTGTTCGCGGTTCCTTGTTTTTTCACAAGCTGGTTTTAACAGATCCTCAAAGTTCTGTACGTGTATGTAGAGAAAGAGAGATGTTCCCATGCTGTGATGAAAGCAGTCCTAGGTTAGCCATCTGAAGCTCAATTAGTTTTATTTTATTTATTTATTATTCAGATTTTGTTGTTGCTATTTTGTTATAATTCCAACATAAAAACTGTCAGATGCGATAGGAAGCAAATCAACTCCTTTGTCTCATGGATGCTTCAAGTATAGCAAGATGCAGCATGGGCTGGACGTGCCCTTTTCCAGAATGCTTCACGCTCCCTCTGCTCTTCTCTACGTACGTTCGGCATCCTGTGACCAAGCCCTTGTTTTCTTTCATGTCAAAGTGTTTTATGCTTCTGCTAGACAGCCCGCGACCCGTTGGGTCATCGCTTCAGAGATATTTCCTTGCCAGATTCCTCAATGCCTTCAAGAATGGCAGAGCTGCTAATGTACGGGAAAAGTTCTTAAAAATTCAGGGAGGCATTCAGACATGTCTCTGCCTTGAAAGTAGCCCATGTTAAACTGTATAGCACAGTCAAACATCAGGAGTTGACCGCAGGAAATGCTTTATGACATTTTGTATTGTGTCATAAAATGTTTTACGATGATTTTATGTCAAAATGTTGTACAAAATTTGCCAAATTTCAATTCCACCAGAGTCATGGGTCCCGGATTTTGGACGCATGCTGTAAGTCAGCCCATTTGAGGTACCTTGGTTCAGAAATTGTTGGCGTATGACGCACCATTTCACCCAATTAAAGGTTGCAAACAGACAGAAGAGTTTTAGTACTATACAGATGAACATCGGCATTTCCTTCATCTGGTTGGTGCATCCAGGTTTGCTGTTTCAGAGTATGTATGTGTGTATAAGTGTGTGTGAGGAGAGCGATTTTCTTTTTCACAAATGCCCAACCATGTGTGCGCACGCACGCATGGAGCAAATCTTTAAACGTCCTAGTATCAGAGGTAGTGATGGCCACCAATTTAAATGGTTTTAAGTATGGCAAATTAACATCAAAGGAATCAAGGAAGATTTGTGGCTATGGGTCCGTGGCTGTTTACCTCCTTCCAAATAATGAGTGGCATGCTTTAAATATCAGCGGCTGGAGAGTAACGGGGGAGAAGAGGGGTCCCCCCTGCCTCCATGTTTACAAGCCAACGTGGCAGAGAATCCTGGAGCAGGTGGACCTTTGAGCTGATTCAGCGGGATTCTTAATGTTCTTAAGTACGTATTTGTGTACATATGTGGGACTATCACCGCACATAAATGTTTGTTTGTTTGGTTGTTTATTTATTCATTTATTTTTTATAGCCGCCCATCTCACATGCGTGATTCTGGGTGGCGCACAAAGTGAAAAACAAAAAACAGTACAACAAATAACCAAAAACATAACAACAAAAAGAATTAGAAGCAGTAAACACCATTAAGAACATTTTAAAAAAACGTATTGGGCGAGTGAAGTGGTGCAATGTTAGAAAGAGCAACAGTGGGAGGTTGCTTCGCCAGCATTGTTGCAGGTTGCAAAACTCCAAGATGCAAAACCCTCTTTCTGGGATTGCACTGATGTTTTGCTCTAGCGGCATTTGTTCTAGGTTGGTGTTGGCTGGCTTTTTTTATCCGGGGGGTTTTTCCCTCGATACCCCCAGTCTGAGCATTCAATAAAAAGCAGAATGGGAAATGTTCCCGTCCTGTCCTGTTGCAAGGGCACTATAAATAGGGCATCCACCGGTGGGGAGATAACGCTCCAGGGGTTTTCCTCCTTTCCGCTTTGTTTTAAGGCTGACAGGTCCACCGGCCTCCACATAGCTTTGGATGTTCCGGCAAGGGACGATGGAAGCCGCGGTCCAGCAAACTGGCTGACGCGTTGCCCTCATGGCTGATTTCGGAGCACCAGTGGCATTGGGCAGCCGGATCAGACCGTCTTCTGTTTCTTTCAGGTGACTTCAAATGCCCCCTCAAGGAAGAAGTGGCCCTCACCAGCGGAGAATGGGAGGTTCTGGCCCGGCATGGATACAAGGTACTAAGTCTCTCCCAGTGAGAGCACCATTTCAGGTCCTTGTCATCTCTTGCTGGGCTCTGATTTATAGTTTTCTACTGCGGCAACCAGCCGGCTGTCCGCGCTGCTTGAACCCCTGCCTTGTTTTCCGGTCCAGCCCTGAATCCTGCACAAGTGCCCTGTGCTTTATTCCAAAGGCCTCTGTGGTCTCCCTGCCCCCCCCCCCCCGACATGCCTCTACATCTTCTCCTGGTCTTTTCCCCTCGACCTCCAGCACCTCCAGGCATCCAAAGGCGTGCTCCTCGCCGAAAAGAGGCTACCCGTTTCCTCTTGGCATCCTTCACCCGGGGAGCTGAGTTCCACCATGCCCGTGTGTGTCCACTTGATTGGAGAAGCTAAGTTCTGACCAGAGGCTTCGGCCCAGGTGTCAGCAGCGTTCAGATGCCTAATGCATACCACGGAACGTTGAGCCTTTGCTCAAAACGTCCTCTTTTTGCCAGAAAGTGTTCGGTTCCACCCCTCTGCCAACTCTGTACCTTTTTGCAGCTAAGCTAAGCAGGGGTGTCTGCGGGGCACGGTCTGAAAGGTCAGACGAAGGCTGTGACCAAAGCTGCGTCAGAGCTTTCGTCACACCGTCGCAGCCGTTTTTGAGCAAACCCTGCAGACACCCTTGAAGCTAAGGGTGTGTGCCTGAAATGGACTCTGATTCTGCCTCCCCGTCACTCTGGCTCTCAAAGCAGTTTTTCGTGTGTGCTCTGCCCCTCTCTCTCTGCCAGATTTGGGTGAATGAAGAAACAAAGCTGGTGTACTTCCAGGGCACGAAGGATACCCCTTTGGAACATCACCTCTACGTGGTCAGCTACGAATCTCCTGGTGAGGTCGTGCGGCTCACCACCCTGGGCTTCTCCCACAGCTGCTCGATGAGCCAGGTCTGTTTCTCCAGGTCTGAAGGCCAGACTGTTGCAACCAGGCCGCCCGGATGCTGTTGGTGAAAAATAAAACCCACGTCACCCCAGTAGGGCCATGTTTCTGAGGGCAGGTGTCCGTGTTCCTTCCGTGGTGACAATCAGAAGGGCTTGTTAGTCTCTGGCGAGTAAGAAAACCTGGAAGTCTTCTCCAGCTTGGAGAAGTTTTGGGGACAGAGCAGAAGTCCACATTGTAGTGTTGCTGGCAACTACGGCAAAAGAAAGATTCCCGGCTGCTCTCTCTGACTGGGCAGGAGAGGAGGGGATTGTCCAGCCCAGCAGAGGGCCAGAATGGAGAGCTTCCCTACGCCATGTCAGTCTCTTCATCCAGGCCAGTGTTCATTACTCTGACTAGCAGAGCCTCTCCAGAATAGACTTCCATATCACCAGCCACCTGATCCTTTTGAGTGGAGCAGAGTTTCTCAACCAGGGTTTGGTGGCACCCTAGGTTTCCATGAGAGGCCCCTGGGGGTTCCCTGGGAGATCACAATTTATTTAAAAAATCATTTCAAATTTGGGCAACTTCACATTAAAGAAGCCAGTTTCATTCTTTCGTTCAAGAACATTGTTAGTGCATATATACAGGACCACACTGAAACAAATATAATAATTTTGTAACCTCTGGCCTGCATTTGAGCCTGAATGGGCAGGGGTTCCCGGAGGCCTGGAAAATATTTCAAGGGGTTCCTCCGGGGTCAAAAGGTTGAGAGAGGCTGGAGGCTCCAGTGGGTAAACAGGCCTTCTGAAGGCAAACTAGCTGCACTTCCGCTGAGTGGTGTGTGTGACAGGCCATGGTGGCATCAAGATGATGTCACACGTATCGTTGGCAAATGAAGTAACTCAAGCAAGCAGTTCACACATGTCAGTTCCCCCTTCTGGCGTGGGCATCTTACACCACGGCCCCTACCTACAGTCACAGTGTTAGGACCAAAAGGTGATTTCATTCATGAGGCCTGGAATCTTAACAGCAGGAATGACTCGCCTCTGCTTTTGGTGTTACTACCCATGCATATAGCATTTTAAACAGCGAAAACTGAAGAAACCCAGGAACCTTCCCTGTCCTGAGTAGTTCATACTCTGCATTTTGTATATCACCAGGGAAGGAGAGAGAGGCTTAAAGGCACAATGAGCATCAAAATAAATATTTGCAAGCGTAAAGGGGCCGAGTCTTGACTTTATGGAAGGGGGGAACAATGTCCTAATAGAAAAATTGATACAGGGATGGATTGAAGGTAATGGATAGAACCAGGGAAGGGGAATGTCGGGAGATGTTAAAAAGCATTGGGGGTCCCCAGGGTTGGATGCTGAGCGCGCTAAACTTTGTCTTTCCCTGCAGAACTTTGATATGTTCATCAGTCACTACAGTAGCGTCAGGACCCCTCCTTGTGTGCACGTTTACAAGCTCAGCGGCTCGGATGACGATCCTCTCCACAAGCAGCCAAAGTTTTGGGCCAGCATGATGGAGGCAGCCAGTGAGTGACATCTTGCTGGGCATCGGAATCATCCATTTGCACCAAGGCTGTGCAGCAACACAGAGGCAACCAAGCCCTGCCCTGCCCTGCCCTGCCCTGCCCTGCCCTGCCCTGCCCTGCCCTGCCCTGCCCTGCCCTGCCCTGCCCTGCCCTCTTTGGTGTAAGGGGTGGGCCAGCTTCTCTAGTTGGACTGTGGAGCTGGGGAAAAGATTGGGATTGCCCAGCTCTGCCTCGCTCTTCATTCCTGATGGACATTAATGGTGGTGGTGTTGGGAGAATAGCACTAGGATTTTGGCTTGGAGAACCCAGGATTTTACGTTTCTTTTATGAGTTCCTTTAGTGCACAGTTCTCTCTCCATGCCTGCAGAGGAGGCAGAAACTACATTTTTTAATTCACAGGAAAAAATCTTTTAGGCAAGATCATCATAGAGAAACATTGCATGACCAGGTTATCTTCCTTGGTGACCAGGTGTAATGGTACGTGAGGAAGACCTTGCAAAAGGTCAAGGCGAAGAGATCTGCCTAGGAAATGGTCAGATAAGAGAGGGCAGAGCCCGCAGCTGCATAATGGGTGGGGAAAGAGGCTCAGAAGGGGCCCTCCCTAGTTTCTCGGGCTCTAGAGGAGACAGCAGGAGATTTGTGCTTTTGGACTTGCAAGATTCTGTCAACGTAGCCTTACAATAAAGTAGAATTAGCTTATCTGGCTGTGTTTCCTGTCTGGTCTGCCTGGGAAGGCTGACACAAGGTGTCACGGCGTGATGATGACCAGTGTGACTTTCCCCCTCTGCTCCCCATGTTTTTCAGGCTGTCCTGCTGATTACATCCCCCCTGAGATCTTTCATTTCCGCACCCAGTCGGATGTCGAGCTGTACGGGATGGTGTACAAACCACATGACCTCCAGCCTGGGAAAAAGCATCCCACAGTGCTCTTCGTCTATGGGGGGCCTCAGGTAAGGCGCCCCTTGGTTCAGAGGATGGTGATTATGTGCCATCAGGTAGCTGCTGGCTGTTAGTGACCACATAGGTTTTCTTGATGATGATCTGTCCCCATCCTGGCCCTTCAGGTCTCCCAAGGGTGCCCCCATCACCCCTGTAACTGAGTCCCTCCACTTTGCTGCTGGCTGTCCTCTTTCCTTCCGCCTTTCCCAGCATTATGGTCTTTGCAAAGGGAGGTGGGTTTTGCGTTGATTGATTGATTGATTGATTGATTGATTGATTGATTGATTACATGCTATCAAGTCACTGTTGACTCTTAGCAACCACGTTGATAGATTTCCTGCAGGTGGACCTGTCCCCAACCTAGTCCTTGAGGTCTTCCAAAAGTGCCCCCATCTCCATGGTAACCGAGTCCCTCCACCCTGCTGCTGGTCCTCCTCTTCTCTTTCCTCCCACCTTTCCCAGCATCAGAGCCTCCTCCAGAGAGCGGGGTCTGCACATCATGTGCCCGAAGTAGGATCATTTGAGCCTGGTCATTGGTGCCTCGAGTGAGACCTCTGGGCTGATTTGTTCCATAATCCACTGGTTTGTTTTCTTGGCTGTCCACGGTCTTCTCAGGCGTCTTCTCCAGCACCAAAGCTTAGGAGTGTCAACACCCTTCCTGTCCTGCTTCTTCAAAGCCCACCTTGGTTCAGAGGGAAGAGAATTGCCTTAGCTACTTGAGCCCAGCCTTGCAATTAACCATTCCTTGGTTTGCCTTGGGCAACTAAGAGTTTATGCAGGCAAGTAACTGGGCTAGGAGAGAAAGAATCAGTTGTTGTGGCTCGGGAAAGAAGGTGCGAGAGCAACTCAAAATAACGCGCGCGCACACCGGTTCTCTTTACATAAGAGGGGACAGAGGGAAACTCTGCTGGGCGCCTGGATGCTGCTGTTATAAAGTCCTTGCTGCGTCTGTTTCCTGACCTGGCCTACCTCACAGGGCTGACACGGGGCCAGGTCTGCAACCTGGAGGAAGGCACAGAGGAGAACTTTGCTCAGAGGAAAACCAAGAGCGAGCAGGATTGTAAGGGGAAGTGGGTGCCTCAAGGAGCTGGTTTCCTTATGAAAAGGAATTGCACTGTTTCCCCCTCCCTCCCCCTCCCACCTCGTAGGTCCAGTTAGTGAATAATTCCTTCAAAGGGATCAAGTACCTGCGGCTGAACACACTGGCGTCCCTCGGCTATGCCGTGGTGGTGATAGACGGGCGAGGCTCATGCCAAAGAGGCCTTAAGTTCGAGGGAGCGCTTAAGAATCAAATGGTAAGTTCTCGTCTGTCTCCAGGCTGAGGATCTGGCCTCTGCTTGGTGGTCTGCAGATTCAGATGGGTAAAAGCAGGTTTCTAGTCCTCCTTGTTTTGTCAGCTGTGCTCAAGAACCCTCAGGGGTGGGAAGAACCGGCTAGGATGAGAAAATCTGCAGCAGTACTGTCCTTGGTGAGGTTTGCCTGTTTTGTATAGCACCGCTTTAGGTCCCCTTCCTTCCTCTGCTGCTGGGTTTCTCAACCAGGGTTGCGTGGAGCCCCAGGGTTCCACAAGAGGTCCCTAGGGGTTCCCTGGGAGATCATGATTTATTTAAAAAATTATTTCAAATTCAGGCCACTTCACATTAAAGAGGTAAGTTTCATTCCTTATTTTTAGTTTAAGGGCACTGTTGATGCATCTATACAGGCCTACCCATGAAACGAATATAATAATTTTGT